>NW_005871048.1:53517206-53728926 GCF_000147115.1 Myotis lucifugus | reverse complement strand
TGGGGGAGAGGAGGAAGTGGAGCTGGGCTGCCATGTGGTCTCAGCCAGGGTCTCAGCCAGGGTCTCAGGCAACCCCTCCGAGTTGTGATCTGGGAGCTGGGCCTCTGTCCCACTTTGGAAGCAGCGGCTGAGGGCCGAGTGCTGAGGGCCCTCCTCGGCTGGACTTCAGTCCTGCATCACAGCACCCCCTGTAGTCCTGGTGTTTTAAATTGTGTTTCTTATTTTTGCTTTTAAGTTATGTCAGGGAAAATTAACTAGGATCCTGCCTCATTAGGTAACTCTTCTTCTCCTTCTCCTCCTCCTCCTCCTCTTTTCCTTCTCCTCCTCCCCCTCCTCCTCATTGGTGATGTAAAAAAAAAAAATGTTGCCCTGCCAGACTGTTTGAGGGGAAGAGAGGTGGGCAAGATGGTGGTCTCCGGTTACAAAGCCACTGTTCACTGAACTGACCAAGGAGAGGGACTCTGCCTTGTGTGCAGACATACTTACCAGAGCATTATCTTCCCATTAACATGACTTCACAGGTGCTGCTTATTTTCATTGCACTTGACTGCAAGATCTTTGCTGGTTTGGCACAGATTCCAAGGTTTCTTCTGGAAAGCAAAACATTTCTTCACTTTTGCAAAGCCGCTTATGCTTAAAGACATTTCCAGTAGCTTATTGCTTTCAAAAGTTTCCCTCTTAAAAACTGAGGGTATTAAAAAGTGGGTGAGACAGCTGCTCTTTCAAGAGATGTTGTGTCTGAGGACACTTGAGACTCATCACAAGTATCTTGGGGTGTTGTGACCTGTTACAACACATGTCCTTGTATTGTGAGGGAGTGTATTGTGTTGTGCTGAACTGTATTTTTTGGTAACAAGCACTTAGGCAGTGCTTATTATGTACCAGGCATTGTCCCCATGGTTTATAAATACAGTATTAGCTCGTTTAATTTACTCTGTTTAGCAGCCTATGAAACAGAACCTTTTTACAGATGAGGAAATAGGTGTTTTTGACCTCCAGCTAATGGGCTGTAAATTTGGAGAGTCAAGCACTTATATCTATATATTTATTTATTTATTTTTAATTTTTTTTAAATATATTTTTATTGATTTCAGAGAGGAAGGGAGAGGGAGAGAGAGGTAGAAACATCAATGATGAGAGAGAATCATTTATCAGCTACCTCCTGCATGCCCCCACTGGGGATCGAGCCTGCAACCTGTGCCCTTAACTGGAATGGAATCCCGGGACCCTTCAGTCTACAGGCTGACACTCTATCCACTGAGCAAAACCAGCTAGGGCTCTACATATTTAAAAAAAAACAAAAACAACCTATTTCCTCTCATAAATAAATATGAAAATTTTGAAATTTCCTCTTTTTATTAAGTCTCTTAGGTCTCATAGTACCAAGACATCAACCAAGGATTGTTAAACTCACCTTCAAGGGCTCTGTGGAATGCCTAAACTTATATAACCCACCCAAGATTTGTAAAATTTTATCAAATCCTCAATTATCATCATACCCTTAACTGTTCAGCTCTAAAGATTTTAAATATATCTTCCACACTGACATGGATGGTGGTCCATGAGGTCCGAAAGGTTGGCGACCGCTGTTCCACAGCATCTTTCTTAGGTAACTGACATAGAATTATTTCATGTATTTTATGTTTATGATGTGCTTTGCACTCATGAGATGGTGGAGAAGACTTGTCAAGTTCCTATTCATTCCTTCAGTCATTCATTCACCGTTGGAGCAGGTGTCATGGAAAAGCTGAATGGAGGGTGAACCTGGAGAGGAAAAGACCTTCCACTGGCCGCCTGTCAGCAGAATTTGCCTGGATCCTAGGGGACAAGTCTGTTGGTGACTCCAGCTTCCTTTCATAGCCAAGCTTCTTGTCAGATCGAAGGACTAGAACAGATGCTGGGAATCCGCTTTATCATTATATATTATATATGTTATTATTACATATTGCAAACCTTTGCTTTGCAGACAGTATGAGAGAAAGGCTCCCACCCATTCATGTCATCAGAGAGGAAATCAGAATAGTGCAATGTCCAAATCAAACCTTCCAGGCCAACTGCTAACAGAAGGTAGAGTGAGCTGGCTGTGGATTCAGCCCCCTGAGGATTGGGAGGAAATTTGCTCTTAGAAAACCTATTTTTAAAAATAGTTCTCATACATGTCAGCCTCGGGAAGATAAGTCTTCCTGTGCCGCCTGGAATTGACCGGCATGCCGTCCGTTTCTTGCGGCCAGACCCCGGTGGTGCACGCACACAGGCAGACAGACGGGAGCGAGCCCATGGCTCTGCAGCCTGGGCCTGCCAGGCGTCTCATCTGGACGTGAGGGCTTAATGACTCTGCTGCTCTCTGGAAACACATGCTGCCGGCTTGTCCTTGAAATCCCTGACCAGGCGCCAGGCCCTGCTGGGTTTGTAAATACCTCCTGTTGTGGGCGCAGGGAGCCTGTGCCCGGTCTGGCAGTTTGGAGAGATCACGGAGGCAACCGGTCCAGCCTGTGCTTCTCCAGCTCGTCTTGGCTTCGGAGACAATAGTTGATGTCTGTTTGGGGAACTGGCCAACTCTGAACTCTTTCCCAGGATTTCCCCCTCAAGGTCAAACCTGCAAAATAATCGCCACCATCCATGCAAATGATTTTGCCTTTTCCATAAACGAATGGATAGCATTGCTGGGTTATCACTAAGTGCTTCTGAGTATGGAGCTACCACTTGGGTGGAAAATTACTGGTTTTCTTCCTTTAACGTGATAAACATGAAAGGTTTAAGACTGTCGGTTTTTCGATGCTTATCTATTTAATGAACTTTTAATTCTGGAATAATTTTAGATGAACAGAAAAACTGCCAAGATAGTAAGAGTTCCCATATACCCTTCACCCTGTTTCCCCTATTGTTAACATCGCGAGTAACCATGGTGCACATTTCTATGAACTAAGCCACACGCTTTATTCCGATTTCACTAATGGCCTTTGTCTGTGCCAGAATCCGATCCAGGATACCACAGTGCACTTAGTAACACTGCTGTTTAATATCAGAATATCTTAGCTCAGGGCATTAAAAAAGCAAGTCAGAGTGAATCGTGTTGATTGTGGGGTTCTCCTACAGGAGTACATTTTCCCTCTCTAATAACAGCTAAGACTTGACTGTCATCTGTCATCTTGGGTTGTGAACAGCAGATGGTATTGACTCATTTGATATCATAGCTGTCATAGAAATTTCACAGGACTTGTTGTCCAGCTTGGGTGTGAATCCAGGGACTTCTGTTTACAGGCATACCTCAGAGATATTGCGGGTTCAGTTCTAGACCACTGCAACAAAGCGAGTCACAATCCTTTTGCTGGTGGTGGGTCTTGCTTTCAATTTGTAAAAACACAATATCTGTGAAGTCCAGTAAGGTGAGGTGCAATAAAATGAGGTATGTCTCTATTTATGTTATACCTTCTAGAAACCAAAACTCCAGGGCTGGGTGAAAAAGGTGAAGGGATCAAGAAAATAAAAACAGAAACACAAAAACTCATAGACACAGACAAGAGTATGGTGATTACCAAAGGGAAAGTGGTTTAGAGGAGGTAGAAGAGGGTAGAGGAGGGATAGAAGGTGATGGAAGGAGACTTTACTTGGGGTGGTGAACACACAATATGATATATGGATGAATTGTACATCTGAAACCTATATTATTTTATTAACCAATGTCACCCCAATAAATTCAATAAGAAAAAATTTAGAAAAGAAATGAATGCTCTCTGAGCTTCATGTTCCTCCTGTAATATATATAGATTATCTCTCTATATCTCTACATATAATCTATATATAAAAATAGAGAAATATGCTAATTAAGCGGGACTCCATAATGGGTCGACCTGACAGGAGGAGGTTGCGTGCGCAGCGTTGGGACGGGGCGGCAGGGGCCTCCGAGTGCCTGCGCTGGGGGAGGGCCTGATCAGCAGCGGCTGTGGCTGCTTCAAAGGCTGGAGAGGGAGGCAGGGCTGGACCGGTGACTCGAGGGTGGGCAGCGCCGTGCGATTTCGAATCGTGCGCTGGGCTCCTAGTATACTTATAAAACATGTATAAAATAATATATCTATATAATATACTAGTAAATGTGTCTGTCTGTCTCCCTATCACCGCTTGCTTTTCCTACCTTGTTGGATCACAAAATGCTATGTTAAAAAATTTCAAAACTATAAAACTCTTTCCAAAATGAGTCCTTATAATAAAAACTGTACCTGAAAATATGGCTAATTAGACATTTTTAAAAGATATTTATAAGCTTATTTTAGCAACTGTTTGAATCCAGGAGTAGATGTTTTCTTCCTTGATCATTTGGACTTCGTTAAACCTTGACTCCTGTGTCCTGGCCCTGGGACAGTGTGGATAAGCTTGAGTTATTTGGCGTTCGGACAGCCCCGTCTCCTGCAACCTCGGTCTGGGGCACCTTATCTCATGCCCACTTGGTAACCAGTCACATCACAGCCCGTGCCCTGCTGTGACTCCTCTGGTGCTCTCGGGGCATCTGAGGCTCTGGGTGCACATGGAACCTCCATTTGAAAAACCCAGCTCCCCTCAGCCACAGTTTCTCCCTAGAAGGCAACAGTAAATTTCAAAGTCTGCGGGAGACGTGCTTACTCCAAGTAAATATATTGTAGTAGCATCGCTTAGATCCCTTTACTGGGGCAGAAAATATAGAGGACCAAAGGAAGGGTGTAATTTTTTTTGGAACACCACATTCTTTCTTCTCCCTAAGTCCCATGGAGATAATTATACGATTGGAAAATTAGACCCCAGAGGAAAGTTTGAAGGGACTGGGATTGGTGAAGGCTGAGGAGGTGAGATAGAGGGGTAGAAACGAGGGGCTGATGCTACTGTTGGGCATGTAGGCACTTCCTGCAGGCCGGAGGAGGAGGGGAGAGCCACTCAGGCTGAGTCGGAGGCAGGGAGGTTAGACTTGGCCGTGAGAGGGGTCCACCTTTGAATAGGATGCTCTCGTGTCTGTGGGCACTTTAAGGTAGAGTCTGCAAGGCCAATGCTAATAGGTGTATTCCCGCCAAGGTGTTACACGTCCACTGTCAGGACAGACTGCCCCTCTGGAGGGTCTCAGTGCCTGAGTGACCCGCAGCCTGGCTTCCCATAAAGGCATTTCATTGGGAGGGTGGAATTCCTATTAAAAGCAAGGCTCTATTACAACAAAGAAGACTTTGCACTAACTGATACTCTTAACTTGTATTTAAATAAGGTGTGTCATTTTAAAGGTTGAGAAATGTAAAAATAAGGGCTAATTGGGTACTCTCCTTGTCCATTTAAAATTCTTAATAACCATTTAATTGAGTTCTGGAGTCTTTTCCCTCTCCTGCACGGATGACTAGGACTAGCACATTGTCAGTCTTTTTTTTTTTTTATTGTCTAAAGTTTTACATATGTCTCCTTTTCCCCCATTTGACCCACATGGCCAGTCTTTAGGCTCTGTGTGTGCATGTGTGTGTGTGTGTGTGTGTGTGTGTATAAAACACAGGTACATGGCTTGGACATTTGGTGATTTCCAAGTAGCTAAGCCTCAGAAGCCCCACAGGTGAATTTCACACAGGCCAAGACATTCCATGTTCACCACTAGCTGCCTTACTCCTTGAATCCTTCACTCCTCTCCTGGCTTTCCCCCAGCGCCCTGTCCGTGAGCTGAATACAAAGACCCCCTTCTGCTCTTGTGTGAGTGCGCACTGAGACTGCAGGAGTCCCATAGACTCTCCCTCCAGATCAGATGCGAGTCCTTCCTTTCTCCAGATATGACCAGAGCCCAGACTTTATCTCGTTGAGGTGATCTCCTGCCTGACCCCTACCATCTGGTGTGTGTGAGCAATTTGCATCGACCCTCAAGTTTGCTCCTTAAACACCCTCTTTGGCAGCTCTGTAGCTCCTGCAACTTTTACAGCTTTGCTTTGGGTACGGGCTGCTTCCAACAGAGCCTGGAGGTGCAACATCTCAGGTCAGGATGTCATGGGGGGAAAAGAATTAGAAACAAGGTTATAAGATTTTCATGCTGATTTAAAGTGATTTGTCTGCAGTCTTAGAAGGTAGGATGTGGGACCATATTCCGTGAAGTTTATGTTTCTAATAACACTTATTAGGTTGCTTTTTAAAAAGTATACACAGAAGTATAAAGAAAACAAAAAGGTGACGACTTCACTGTTCAGATAGATTTTTGGGGTGTTTTCTTAATGGAAAATATGTACATGCTTACAAAATTCAGATAGCGCAGAATAATTAAAACAATGAACCCCAGAGCCGTTATATGTTGATATACACATATTTACCCAGACGGATAATAAAACACAAGGAGTTCTGCACTTTGATGTTTTTTCCTGCATGTATCTTGGAGATAGTTTGCTATCAGCTCATAAAGATTTCCTTTGCCTTTTGTATCATCTGCAAAGTGGTCCCTCATATGGATGTTGATCATCTATTTAACCAGCCCTCTGTTGAGATATACTGTTTGTTTTTAATTCATTACTGCAGTGAGTATGCAGTGCACATACTTGTACATACCATTTCTTCCGTGTGTATCTGTTGGGTAACTTAATACAGATAGTATGAACCAGAACAAAGGACACATGCATTGTGAATTTGATAAACACTGCCATATTGTCCCTAAGAAAGGTTGTACAAATTTATACTCCCAGTAAGAAGGGCCATATTCTATGTACATGCACCAATATTTAAAACATTGCTTTACCCCTTTGGAAATTACTTTACTCTGAGTTTGAATTTGGAATTCTGCTCCATCCTCATGTGGCAGCCACCTGCCTACTACCAGCTCTTTCCGGACGTCTGACAGGAATCTCCAGTGATGAGTAGACAGGCTAATAGAGTCCTTGATTTCCTGCTGTCACTGCCAAACCTGCTCCTGCTCATTTACTCTTTCTCAGTAAATGGCACCATCGTCTACCCAGTGACTCAGACCAAAACACTGGGCATAATCCTGGATTCCTGTCTGTTTTCCTTCTTCACTCCTAACCCATCAGCAAAATGGCACTATGTCAAAACAGTATCCCTCATCAGACCACTGGTGAACATTTCTACCATTTCCACCTAGTTTATGCCAACATTATCTCTTGGGTAGGCCATTGCTGGGAAAACCCAGAACTACATTTCTATTCTGGTATTTGTAGAGTCCTCTCCCTTCATGGTAGGCAGAATAAATTGTTAAAAATGCTTCTCAGATCAGATCTACAGACTAAAACCCTCTAATGGCTTTCCATCTCAATTAGATTAAAATCCTGATTCCTCTGGCCCTGCTTGTCTTCCTGGCCTTCTTCTCTGTCACCCATGATCTTCTGTCTGTCTCTTGAAGCTCATTTCAGCCTCAGGGGCTTTGCTTTTCCTTTTCTGGTTGCCTGGAATGGGCACCCTCTAGGTCTTTGTCATGGCCAGTTCCTCGGGTCTCAACTCCAACATCACCCTCATCACTCTTTACCTCATTGTCCTGCTTGATTTTCTCTGCAACACTTATCACCATGTTACTTTTCTTACTCATTTACTTGTTTAAAGTTTAGAATTTTTGTTCTTTTAGGTGCTGATTTCCAACATTTTGACCAGTGCTTGGCACATAGTAGGCACTTGAGCCTGTTTCTGGAATTTTATTTTGCACCATTGCTAAATTGTTTTAATTATTGTAGCTTCATAAGTTTGAATGCTCCTAAGACCAGGCTTTCTCTGCCCTAACTCCCATCACCCCCTTCTCTTTCATAAATTTCCTAGCTATTTATGTTTATTTTTCCAGAGGAACTTTCTAAAAGTGCTTTTTGTTGGTATTTTAATTGGGTTCACATTGAATTTATAGATTAATTTGGAGGGGGGGAATCATTGAACCTTTTTGTCTAAAGGCAAGTGAGGCCTTTCCTTAACTTAAAATATTCTTCTAGTCCCTCTATAATTTTTTTAAAAACTTTTAATATGTAGAATTTTGAACATCCACAAAAGTAAACATACTCTGTTTAATAGAAAGACTCCAAATGGCCTCAAGACATTAATATCATTATTATACCAAAAAACTAACAATATTTCTTTATTGATAATTTTAAAGTTATCCTCTGTTAGGTCAGTCATATTTCTTACTAAATATCAAAGTTTAAAAAATCGTTCTTAGTTTCTATTGAAAATGGGGATATTGGTTTCCATTGTATTTTTCACAGTTATTTTGATATTTATTAAAACTAACAATTTCATGTATTAATTCTGCAATCTGTCACCTTGTTGAATTTTCTTACTGTTTCCAGACTTTCCTAGTCACCTGCCTGCAGTTGCAGGGCTCTTAAACCTGGGCTGTGAGGGCCTGTACACTCAGAGTCCATGCACACCTGCCAGACCAGGGTTGTGGACATGGTGCATGAGGCTAAAGGAACTCACACAGGCTTTTAGATCCCAGAGATCATTTGGGAATTCATTTGAGACATAAAAATAGACAAAATCATACACGCCCACTGACAATGCACAGGAAGTCCATCAGCAAGTCCACACTAAGTCACCCAGTTTCAAGAAAGCCTTCTGAGTACGGGAGGTCACAGCAAGGTCAGACTCATCGGTAAAGGGTTCCCAGGGGTGAGAGAAGCACAGCAGCTCATTCAGCCTGGACCTGCGCATCCGATTCCTCATTGGGACCCCCAGGCCAGATGTGCTTCCGAACTCAGCTTTGTTATGGATCTTTAGAAAGGTCACGCAATGCATATAATCTGTTGTATACCATTTCCTTTAGGGTTTGGAGTAGCCCCTCAAAATCAAATGAATTGATGTCTCAGCAAAAAAATATAGGAATATCACAAGAGTAGGATGAAGGAAGACTCCAAATGGCCTCAAGACAGTTCAGATCAGCAAAGTTTTGCTGTCGAATGCCTTACAAAACAAACTCAGTTGCCAGAGTTCTTTGGATTTGGGAGTTGCAAATAGGAACTGTGGACCCATGTAAGCAAAGGCCCTGGTGAGACTCAACAAGTGCCCTGGGGAGGCAGTAAAGAGATTGGCAGTGCTGGCCCCTTCTCATGGGATTGGCTGCCATTGACTTAGTTGACCTCCATAGAACATGCCGGAACCTTAGGCTTGCTAACAGCCCATGCTCCTTTTTTTCTTTTTTTAAAATATTTTAGGATACTTTTTTAAAAAAATATGTATTTTATTGAATTTTTACAGAGAGGAAGAGAGAGGGATAGTTAGAAACATCGATGCGAGAGAAACATAGATCAGCTGCCTCCTGCACACTCCCTACTGGGGATATGCCCGCAACCAAGGTACATGCCCTTGACAGGAATTGAACCTGGGACCCTTGAGTCCGCAGGCCGACGCTCTATCCAATGAGCCAAACCGGTTAGGGCCAGCCCATGCTTCTTAATGTCCCTTATTCTCCTCACTACCCTACTCCCACTCTCACCCCCCCAGTCTTGTAGCAAAACCCAAGGAATTGGTGCTGAGCCTCTGGCCCACTTTTCCCAACCAGGTGACAAGGGCGGGTGCTGAGCAGGCCACAGGCACCCTGTGCTGGGACATCCAGGGGTTGACAGCTGTCTTCTCACTTCTGGATTCTGAGGGGAACCCCTCTGAGGTAGAAGGTGGTAATGACCTCTCAGGGCCCCTCCCTTCCTTTCTTCTCAATGAAGATTGAATGAATAGACTGCAAAGCTGGCGTAATATTTGCTCTACTTAAGGGAATGAGGTAGTTAGCTGGGTCACAGCAAGGCAAAGCTACTCTCTCAGCAGTTTCTACTGAGTGTACAGCCTCCCTGGGGTAATTAGCATTTCTGGTTACCCAGGCAGCAGTCCTGGAAGCATCAGGCCACTGCTCTGTTTGCGTGGACTGGCCGGGGCCTGGGAGCTGTGTGGCCCAGCATCTGTGGGGTTCAGGATGGACTTGTTGAGACCCATTTCTAAATGCAGCCACATCCCGCGTGAGGTATGTTGCTGTGCAAGCGAAACTGTGGGCCAGGCCAGCCAGTCCTCCCATACATGTGGTGTATCTAATTAAATGAGTTAAAGGTAATGCTGTGAAATTGAGTCCTGCAGCCCCGCCCCTCCTGACTGGGTCTGCTGAGCCCTGTGGTGGTGATTGCATTGCTGAGTGGGCGCCTCCCTTCTGCTCCCCGTGGCTGCAGAAGCCTCAGGATCTTCTCGGGTGTTCTGTTCTCTGGGCCAAGGAGGCTTCTGGAAGGTTATAATGTTCTCTCCTGTGTGTGTGGTTTATCTTCATTTCTTCCAAAGGAGGACAAAAGTTCCAGTAGTCATTGCGGAGGCGTCTCTTGGTGGGGTGTTGGACTCGAAGTCCATCCTTAGAAAGGAGAACAGGAAATTCCCGTGGGCCCATCGGAGCTATTGAGGTGCTGGCAAACGCATCAGAATGCCGCTCAGGTCATTTGAAACGTCGTCCCGTGGCCCCACACTGAGTCATCCCCTGACTTTTGGAAAGAGCAAGCATCAGAGATAACTCTGGTAAAAATATCATCATTTGGGATAAAAAATGAGTTGGACTCCTATGTGCCAATTCTTGAGGTGGTTGCAGCGAAGTAAGACTCTGCATTTGTGGTCTTCTCGCTGGAAAGAGCAGTCCAGATGGGATGGGGTTTCAGCCGAGTCCTCAATGACCCTGGCAAGTGCCTTAATATCATGACACCTCAGTTTCCTCATCTGTTAAATGGAAATAACTCATGGAGCTGTTGACCACCTTGCAAAGTGCCTAACACACTGCCGGGTGCCTGGAGTATGGTGGTGGAGGCTCGGTGTGTGTGCAGTACAGTGCCACCTGGGATGATGGTGGTGGAGTGGTGCCCAGTGGATTCCTCTCCCGGGGCTGTCATAACAACTGGGTGCCTCAGAACAACAGATACTTCTTTTCTCCCAGCTCTGGAGGCCAGATGTCCAAAATCAAAGCCTTGGCAGAGCCGGGCTGCCTCAGAAGGCTCTGGGGGAGGATCTTCGTTCGCTTCTTGTAGCTCTGGCTGCTCGATGCGTTCTTGGCTGGGCAGCGTCATCCCAGTCTCTGCCTCGTGGTCCCATTGCTTCCTCCTCTCCTCTGCCTTCTCCTCTGTGTGTCCCGTTCTAATCTCCCCCTGCCTCTCAATTGTAAGGATGTGTGGGATTGCGTTTTAGGGTCTGCCTGCCTGAATAACCCAGGCTATGTGCATCTTCTCAAGATCCTTCATCACACCTGCAAAGACCCCGTGTTCTACCAACTAAGGTCCCACTCACAGGTTCCTGGGATTAGGACGTGGCTATATCTTTGAGGGGGGCCATAGTCTCACCCACTCCACTCAGTAAATGGGACCTGTGGTGATGATGATGATAATGGCAATGACAATACGAATCAGTAAAGAAGTGCAGGCAAGTGGGGGAGCGGTTAGGGTGGCGCAGAAGAGGGGACTGGGCTCTGGCCTGACTTGGTTCCTGCCCTTCACTGCCTTCTGGACAGCCCCTTGGTCCATCGCTCTGACACCCCCGTGGCCTTCTGCCCCAGGTCTGTTAGGCCTGTGCCCTTCCTCACAGTGGCCCGCCTCCCCCGTGAGGCGCAGGGCCTTCTGTGAGGGCTCAGCATGATGACATGTCCAGCAGGCCCATCGCCTGCATCCAGGCCCGGCTGAGAGGAGCCGTGATGCTGTGCAGGATCCGGTGATTGCATCCAAATAGTCACCGGCTGCCCCCCAAGCCTTTTGAGGTTAGATGTTCAGGCTGGGAGGCAGCGTTTCCCCCAGGGCTTTCCCCCAGGCTGCTGCTGGGATGGCACCCCTTGCAGCCGGAAATGCTGCTGTTCCCCAGGCCCTGCCTGACTAAGGTTTGACAGCTTGTTTGTTTCTTACCTTCAGGCTGGGAAGAGGCAGCCTTTGAATCTGGCAGGGACCTTGGTGTGCAGGTGAAATCCCTGTTGAGAGGCTTCCAGTGACAGGGGCCTGCTGTGGAGGTAATGGCTGCTGGAGGCTGGGGGGAGGGTTGAATCTGGAGATGGAGGTGGGGGTGGGGGAGAGTGGGGAAAGCGTTTGCTTTGTTTTCTTTCTGTCTACTGCACTGAAGAAGCTTTGGGCCTGGCCATTCTTTACAACCCCCAGCAGAGAGCTCGAAGCCAGGAGTTGCTTTCCTGGCAAAGTTCGGATGGAACTGGAGAGAAATTGCTCTCAGGTTGCTGGCTCATTCCTCCTACACAAGCAGTGAAGGGACAGGAGTTCAGGGGACCTGGATGCTAGTCCCACTTTTGCCCTTTTGGTCAGAAAACTTTGAGATAGTTGCTTAAATGCTCCGAGTTTCCGATTCCTTTTGGAAAATGAGAGATGTGGAAAACTAACCCCAACATGCTGCCCAAGTTAGAGGAGCAAATGAGATATCACCTGTGAAGGCCCCCTTTTTAAAAAATTAAATTTATTGGGGTGACATTGGTCAACATGATCATATAGGTTAGGTCTCAGGCATGGGTTTTTATGTTACAAGATCTGTATATTGCATCGTGTGCCCACCACCCAAAGTCAAATCTTCTCCTGCCATCATATATTAGAGCCTCCTTTTGCCCTGACTCCCTTCCCGCTGGCAACCACCACACTGCTGTTTCTGTTCACGAGTTTCAGTTTTATATCCCACAGATGAGTAAAATCATATGGTTCTTAGCTTTTTCTGACTGACTTATTTCACTTAGCATAATATTCTCGAGGTCCATCCATGTTGTTGCAAATGGCAGTATTTCATCTTTTCTTATGGCTGAGTAGTATTCCATTGGGTATATGTATCACATCTTTTTGTTGTTGTTGTTATTGATTTCAGAGAGAGTGAGAGATAGATAGACACATCAATGACAGAGAATCATTGATCAGCTTCCTCTCACACACCCCCTACCAGGGATCGAGCCGGAAACCCTGCATGTACCCTGACTGGGAATCAAACCGTGACCTCCTGCTTCATGGGTCGAAGCTCAACCACTGAGCCACACCGGCCAGGTTGTACCACATCTTTTTTATCCAGGCCTTTATTGCAGGACACTTTGGTTGCTTCCATGTCTTGGCCACTATGAATAATGCTGCAATGAACATAGGGGTGCATATATCTTTGTGAATATATGTTTTCGAGTTTTTTGGGTATATACCCAGAAGAGGGATTGCCAGGTCGTATGATAGCTCTATTCTTAACTTTTTGAGGAATCGCCAGATTGCTTTCCATAGTGGTTGCACCAATCTACATTCCCACCAGCAGTGAATGAAGGTTCCCTTTTCTCCAAAACCTCTCCAACACTTGTTATTACCTATCTTATTAATAGTAGCCATTGTAATAGGTGTAATATTGTAGTTTTGATTTGCATTCCCCTAATTGCCAGTGAGGTTGAACTTCTTTTCATATATCCATTGACTATTTGTATGTCTTCTTGGGAAAGGTGTATTTTCAGGTCTTTTGCCCACTTTTTGATTGGGTTGTTTGTTTGGTGTTGAGTTCTATATATATTTTGAAAATTAAACCTTTGTTGGAGCTACTGTTGACAAATACCATCTCCCATCTGGTTGGCTGCCTCTTTGTTTCGTTGTCAGTTTCTTTTGTTGTGCCGATGCTTTTTAGTTTGATGTAGTCCCATTCATTTATTTTCACCTTCCCCTCCCTTGTGAAGGCCCTTTTTGAAACGGAAGTGAAACCACATAACTGTCAGATTGAATATTGTTTTTAGGGAATATGTGGGCAACTCCTAAATCATGCTTTTGTAACGACGGTTACATTTAAAATGTCAAAAACAAAAACAATGTGTGTTTGAAAAGCCGGAAATTACATAGGGTGTCTTGGCTGACATGAGCTCTTACAGGGGAGAGCTTATAACTTTTGCATTTTCTCGTATTTACTCATAGGGTTTACTCCGTAAGTGCTGAATGACTCCGTGGTCGCCTGCTCAGCCTGCTGTCGTACCTGTGAGATGAAATGAGACTGGGCACTTCCCTTACGTGCTGCTGGTGGCCCTTCCCTCCAGCAAGCCATGCTCTTTCACGTCCCTGCAGGCTGTGCCCTCAGGCTAGGGTGCCTTTATTTAGTTTATTTTTTTTGCATACGTTAGATTTCATTTATTTCACAGAATGCACCTTGAGTGCTGGGTTCTCAGAGAAGCATTCTCTGGTCTCTCAGGCCAATTTGTTTCCCTCCTTCCCAGTTGCTCCCTTGGGCCGGGCTAAGGTGAGGACAGTGAGGCCCTCGCTTTAGGCACAAAATAAAGGAGCACCAACATACGCAGTAATCAAGAGAAATGATATTTTAGTGCAATCGTTTAAAAAAAATGAAATGTAATGAAACAAAGTCTACCTTGAACCAAATATCAACATTTGGAAATAAAGACAAAATCTGACCCTGTCTTACACGACTCAGCCTCAGTCACCTTCACCTGTCCCAGCCCTGTCCACAGATCTTGTCTTTATTTGAAAATTTGACTTTTTTTTTTAGCATGCATTTCTGCACTAATTTTGATGTTATGAAACACTTCATTAGTCTTGATTACTGAGTTTTTTTAAGCCCCTGAAGTGCTGTGCTGGAGGCCCTGGCGATTCCCTGAGCATACATCACCTACAGTACCCATGTCTCTGCTGGGTCCCTCCCACTGGACCATGAACTCTTTGAGGGCAGGGATAGTGTCTTTCTATTTGGGTGCAATAAGGACTTGTTGGGCCTCTTTGGTCACCCTTTGCTTTCAACTGCTTCCCATCTTGAGATCTTGCACAATCCAGCTTCAAAAGCATTTGGTGAAGGGTGTGCGTTTTACTGAAGATTTCATGGGGAAGAGAGAGGAACCTACTATCTTCAAAATCTTACGTAGACATCTTCTCATTCTCTTCTCCAGAGTTCTTCTCTCCTGCCAGATGCCTTATCTTTCCTTGTCCTTCTTTTCATTTCCACATTCCTGATCAACACAAATGCCCAGCTACTATTATTGCTCCTTAAGATTTCCTCTTGAGTGGCGGTGGTGGGAATAATGGGAAGATAGTTTTAGTTGTTCATACTGCCCCATAGACACAATGCCTGGTACCTAGAAGGGCTCAGTGAGTGACTAATGAAAGAATGAGTGAGTGAATGAATGAATGAACAAATGAATGAACAAGTGAATGAACAAAGCCTAGGTGCAGGAAAGGGGATTCTACTAGGAGAGTTCTTCCACACCTCATCTTAACTGAGCCCGAAAGACTAAACTTGGGGGCTTTGGCAAGTTGCAACGTTTCTCTCACTGCTTTCTTTCAACAAGGGGTAAATTTCCCTTGGAAACCTGTTCTATGAAGTGTCTTAGCCTCAGCCTCTCCCTTCCCATCATCTGTCCCCAGTTCTGGGCTCTTCTTACCCACAAGCACTGATGAGAGAGACAACTGTGGGTCCCGAGTGAGCCTACATCTTGTGTTGGGGGAGCTCTTTATTCAGCTCACCTCTCAAAGGCTGGAGTGATTCTGCTTGATGGTCGGAAGGATCCTTGAACCCGGGCCTCAGAGGTTCCAGAGCAGGACTGGATGTGTCAGTGTGATTGTGCTCACAGGGGCATGGCTCTGCTGGGCTCAGGGAATGGGTCCTCTATTAAGTATAACACAGGCATTGTCAATGTTTGCAGACTAGAGAAGCAATTCACTGTAGAAAGTTTGGAAAATAGAAGAGAATATTGAGAAGATAAAACGATCACCTGGAGTCTTGTCCTTGGAGGTAATTGTTTCCATTTCTTCATGTTCTCTTTCAGACTTTCTTCTGCTTCTCTTTGCAGAAAATGGTGATCTTCAAAGTGGGGAAGGCAGGGAAGAGCCTGTTTTCTTTTTTAAAAAAAATATATTTTTATTAAATTCAGAGAGGAAGGGAGAGGGAGAGAGAGATAGAAACATCAATGATGAAAGAATCATTGATCAGCTGCCTCCTGCAGGCCCCCAACTAAGGATCAAGCCCGCAACCCGGGCACGTGCCCTGACCGGGAATTAAACCGTGATCTCCTGGTTCCTAGGTCAACACTCAACCACTGAGCCATGCCAGCTGGGCTTACTTTCTAATCTGTTCCTCTGGCACCAACCCAATGGGGCAGGGGAGGGGGACGTTGGCATGGAGCCCTGTGAGCTGCCTGTGTTCCAAGTCAAGGAGCCTGAAGACCTTTGACCCCTGTCGGGGTGCTCTGGGCCATGCCCGGCACCTCCAGGTTTACAATCTGGAAGCGAGCCTTTGCCTCCTTCCCTGTTTCTTGGATTGTGTCTCCCCAGCAGGAGCTGTCTGTGTTGGGAACACAGATTTTATTAGGCTCAGACTCTGTTTTGGTAACACTGAAAGGAAGGGGGCCAGGTCAGCCCTCGTGTCTGCGGGGTGCTGACCGTTTTACGTGCCTAATTTCATTTTCCCATCCCCCCCCCCAAAAAAAAAACCACAGGCAATGTTATTATGATCCCTGTGTGATAAAGGAGGAACCCAGGGCTCAGGAGGGTAAGCAGGTGGCCCAGGGTCACACAAAGACCACCTGCAAAGATAGCAGCCCAGGGTCATCTGGGGCCAAAGCCCAAGCTGCTCGCTATCCCCTTCTTCCCCGACCTGGTTGTGCAGCGCTGGGATGGCAGAAGGCTGGCTTATCTCGGCTTGGAGTAGTTTCTTTTCTCTCGATGGGGAAGACCTGCTCCGGAACATCCCCTGGCTCTGGGCTGTGCTACTGTGTTGTGTGCACGAGGCTGCTGTTTTCATTACTCCATTCACTGCTTTTGTAAGTGCCTAGTGTGCTCCCAGTGCCGACCTGCCCTGAGGGATGGGAAGTAAAGTGATGTGAGGTCCCTGCCCTTGGCGGGTTTATATTCTGGTGGGGGAGGCAGACAAGTCAATGCTGTACTGTGGAAGCAGCAGTGGTAGAGAGGGCGGGGGCAGAGAGAAAGCATCGAAACACAAAGCTGCCCAGTAGAACGAGGGGTGGGGGTCAGGGATGCTTCCCAGAGGAAGCCATTTTTGAGCTGAATTTTGAAGGCATGGAGGTGTCACATAGCACGAAGTGTCCAGGAAACCACACGTGGTTCGTTGTGGTTAAAATAGAGGGTAAGGAGTGAGGGGGAAAGGATGTAATCCAGAGGGCCCAGAGCTGCCAGGTTAGAAAGGGGGTGATGCATGAACAAGTCTGAATGTAATCCCCCCAACTTGGAAGGTTTTTGAGGATCAGCACTGTGCTTTGGGAAGACCATATGTTGGCTTCTGAGTGGAGGCCAGTCGGACAGGGACAGACTGGAGACAAGAGTCCCTTGGAGGGGGAAGTAACTTGGCCCAAGTCAGAGGAGTGGATTGAACTGGAGGGGATGAGGTGCAGACCAGGAGGAAGACTCCAGTCCACACAAAGAGGTGGTGACGAGCTCCTCTCAGGGCAAGGAGAGGGAGAAAGCAAAGATAATGCCTGACTTCAGGCTCAGGCCAGGGTGGATGGTGGGGCCTTTCAGGAGGAAGGCGGAGACAGAGAGAGAGGTGGAGGCCAAGTTTAGAAGGAAAGGGTGGGTAGACAGTGGGAGGAGAAGAGCTGAGAAGCCCATGAGTTAAACAGATGCTTTTCAATGGATGGAAATCTCGGATCTGAAGACCCTGCTTTGATCCCTCTCCCCTTGCTCCCTCCCTGTGTTCCTACGCCCTTTCCCCCCACCCTGCCTCCAGCTGTCAGGCCTGGTATTTGGAGGCCCCTGGCCTCATTCCTCTGTGCCCTTCATTTAAGCCAGGGTAGCAGCATTCCCTGCAAAGCCCTGACAAAACCCCCAGCATCCCTGAGAAGGGGGATTTTCTTTTCTTTTCATTTTACACATAAGGAAACCGAATCCCTCCCCACCACCAAAATAATTTTTTTAAGCTATGTATCAGTCTCCCAGTGAGGGAAGGGTGAACCCATTGCCAAACCAAGCGGGGGAGAAGGGAAAGGGGAGGGGACGAGAGCAGGATGATCACCTCATTCTAGTGCGCCAGGGTTGTCCCGCATCCCCCCGCTGGGAGCCCCACATCCCAGGAAACACTCCAGACCTTGGAAACCTAGATGGTTGTCCACCTTAGGTTGGGTGGGGAAAAGGGAGGGAATCTTCCCACGGTGTTAGGAGCGAGACATGCTCTCTGGTTGGGCTCCCATCTTCCGGGGGGGGGGGGTGGGGCGGGGGGGGCGGAGGGGGGAGGGGAGGGCGACAGGGCCACAGGCTCCCAGTCCCTCTGGACCTGGACACAGGAGCCAGGTTACACACAGGCTGCCTCTGAGATTGATGTGCTTCTTATGCCAGAGCCACCTGCCGTCTGAGCCCCGCGTCCCCGGCCCCTGGATGAGTGATGCAGACCCAGTACTAAGCACACAGTAGATCCTCTAAATATCTGTCCGGTGACTGCAGCCCGGGATATACATGGAGAGGGGGCAAAGTTGAGGACAAGGGCTTCCTCTTCACCAATTAAATGGCAGCCTCTGGTATACACACAGTTATCTGCTGCTCACAATCCCTTCTGAAGCCTAAAGATGAAAGCCTTCTTCCTGCTTTATTTAGAAAAACCTGTACCTGTTCTAATCTCCCCACCCCGGGACCACCAGTGCCTCAGGCAGCTTTGATGTCACCCATTTGCATCTGGGAATGCAGCTCTCGCCCTCTCTCACGTTTGGAAACCATGGGGATAATGAGCAGATGTTTTTCTAATAACGGGAAGATGTGCAGGCGCTGACACATGAGAATAGTTTCCAGTCCCAAGTTAATTAGCAAGCTGGGGAGCCCAGATAAATAAAGCTTTCTGTCTCCTTTCCTGGAGTCTAAAATATCTGATCGGGAGGTTCCCTCCCTTTTCTCCCACCCTCCCTGGCATCAGGATTTGGGGAAGCGATTAAGTGCCTGGTAATCTGCGTGTACGGAGCTGCCTTCCAAGCAGCCACATGGCCCGAGTTCCTACAGCAACTCCAGCTCAGACACACGGTCAGTTCTCAGTGACTTGCTGCCTGGTTGTCTGTCTCTCCCCACCCTAGTCTTGGCTTATATGTTTTTCACATTAACTTTCTCATGAACTTTATCACAGCATTACTGGGCATTAGCAGGAGGGGAGGAGTTATGGAGTACTACATGCCAAGCCCTCTCTTAGTGGCCCATTCCTGGTTTCATTAATTTTCAAGTAATCCCATGAAGGAGGCATCCCTGTTACCCCTACTGTGCAGATGGGAAAAGTAAGTCTTAGACAAGTTACCCTGTCAAGTGCGGAAACGGTTGGAAGTCAAGTTTGTCTAATGGCAAGATCCAAGCCTTCACCAATGAATGAACCTTAGCATGCAGCAAATTCAAATATTCCCTCCTTTTATTCATTTTATTTATTTATTTATTTATTTATTTATTTATTTATTTATTTATTTATTTATTTTTATTGATTCAGAGAGAGGGAGAGAGATATAGAAACATCAGTGATGAGAGAGAATCATTGATCGGTTGCCTCCTGCAAGCCCCCTACTGGGGATCGAGCCTGCAACCCGGGCATGTGCCCTGACTGGGAATTAAACCATCAGGCGTCGATGCTCAACCACTGGGTCACACTGGCCGGGCTCAAATCTTCCCTTATATTAAAGGTGTCTGTCTTAGTAAGCTCAGGCTGCCATAAAAAACAAATAAACACCATATATTGGGTGGCTTACACAGCATTCATTTCTCACAGTTCTGGAGGCTGGGCAGTCTAAGATCAAGGTGCCTGCGGATTTGGTGCCTAGTGAGGGCCCTCTTCCTGGGTTGCAGACGGCCGTCTTCTCCTTATGTCTTCACATGGCTTTCCTTGGTGCATTTGGGGAGAAAGAGAGAGGTACCCTGTGTCTCTACCTCCTTTTATAAGGGCATTAATTCTGTCATGAGTGCCCTTCCCTCATGACCTAATCTAATCTTCATAACCTCCCAAAGGCCCTACCTCCAAATACTACCACCCTGGGGGTTAGGGCTTCAATGTGTGAGTTTTGAGGGGGCACAAACATTCAGTCCATGCAGTGTCTACCCAAAACCCTTGCTTGAATTGGGACTTTTCATTGACACGTGTCGGCTGACAATAAATCTAGGAGCTGACCTAGCCTCCCAACTCTCTGCTCCCACTTTTCCACTCGAGTTCATTAGCCATCTCTTTTCTGCCCTTCTCCCACTCTTCAAAATTCTGCCCTACTCAACTTCTCTCTTCTCTTTGAGAAAGGCTGTTTTCAAGCAGATGGAACCGTCTTCTGGAGAAGGCCCAAGAGATGATCTCAAACCTCATTCCAGCCAGAAGATCCTGTGTTTCTTTGTAAAATTATAAGACTCGGAGTTTGAGAGTTGGAGTTCAATGAGCATGTTCCTCTGGTGGATGGTGTGTTTACTGAATATCGGTGGCTGTCGCTAACCATGCTTTGAAACAAGAGACATGTGTTTTTAATAGAATTGCAAGTTTTATGCCTTGTTAAAAATACCAACATAGATGCTGGCTGGGGGAATGAGGCGGGATGTCACAGAGCCGCTATGCATTCTCTTCTCAGGCTACAGGGACAGAGAAGAGGAACGGAGGCAGGGTGGCCTGTGCCCTCACATTCACTTTATTTCAGATGGGCGGCCCTCCCTGTTCTCTTTGGATATGACCACTGCCACTGGCTGGTCTTGTCAGCCCCACCCATACGTGGGATAGCAGTGGGCTTTGTCCTTTCTGAATGGAAGTGTTTATTTCCAGAGAAGCGTTTTCCTTAGTTGTGAAGAGCATCCATTGGCTTTTTGGGAAGCCTAAATTACAGGGTGCTTTAAAAGAATGCAGCCCTCGTTACTTAAAGGGATACTTTCTGAACTCTAGGACCAGGGGCAAGGGCCTGACCCCACACACACAGGATAGCTGGCAACCCTTACTCAAAGAAATATCTGTATAAAGTTCCATCAAGAATTTAACCGTCCATATAGATACTGTCATTTTTGAGACATTTCTTTTCCATCTTTTTTCTATGTGTTTGTAGATATGTATATAGAATATGTATATAGAATACGCTACAGTTTTGAATACTGCTCTCCCTCCACCCAATCACACATTGTATGCTTCTTCCCATTTCATTAAAGAGCCTTCAAATGTGTTTTTTTAAGTGAATGCCTAATTCTCCTTCCAGTGGATGCACCCCAATTGATTTAGCCAGTGCTCTTTTCCTCCAACGTTTTGACTGCAGATTTTTCCTATTATAGAACAGACTGCGACATTCTTGTCCTTTCCTCTTAATTACATGAATGTTTCTTTTGTTTGAAGTATTGCTTTTCCCCCACGTTAAATGATGGATGTTCTAGCAGAAGAACTCCCCTCACCCCAATTAAGGAAGCATGTCCTGTTTTGTAAAGAGGGCCCAGATTTTACAAATAAAATAGAGAGTGAGAAGGCAAGAGAGAATGTTCGAGAGAAATGTTCATACACTACTTCTCTTGTGTAAACCTAGATTGTATTGTGTGGATTAAGAATACACATTAATGAGTTTACAATTTACTCCCAAGGAAGCCTGTTTTTGCATACAGAAAAGAACTAGAAAAGACTATAACAAGGTGTCCAACTATACAGTGGATGAATATGTACTAAGGGGAGACAGTAAAAGTAGAGAAAATTCTGACATTTTTCTGGCGCCATTAAAGACTTTTGGAGAGAGAGAGGGGATTTGAGGTTGATCTTCAAGAGTATCTGGGATTTAAAAAGATAGAAGGCTACGTAGTATTGAGCCCTTACAGTGTGCTTGGGACTTTGTACATATCATCGACTTTTTCCTTATAATGTCCCTAGCAATTTCTTGTTAAAGCAATTGGACCCTTGCAAAAAATATACAGTACAATAAGACTATAGACTTATATAGTATAAGATTGGAAATATTTACAGGTACAATATGATTGAAATAGGCACAGGGTAATAAATGTTTTAAAAACAGGCAAAATCAGGACAAAGGAAAATATATGGATAGGATGAATGAAGGATGGATTCTTCGTCTGTTTTGTTTACTGGTGGATTCTATACAACTGGGTTAATGACTGCATATAGTAGATGCTCAGTAAATATTTGTTGTATTAATGAATGAATGAAAAGGCTAGGCAAGATGTGTGCCATATGGTCCTGTATATGTTACTAGTGGTGAGAAGGAGTTTTGACTCTGAGTTTCCTTGTAGACATGTAGGGTAACATATTCAGAAATGGCCTCGATTTATAAATAGAGAAGAGGTTTAGCAGGCAGTGGGGCAGGATTTGACCAGGCTGTGTCTTTGAAAAGTGGAGCAGGACTGCCATGGGCAGCTGTTAGAAGGGCCAGCTGCTGAGTGGGCGTGACAGCAAGGCATATTCTTCAGGTAGACGAGGCGGGTGTGAAGAGCAGCCTCCTGATTTTGCAGAGGGCACAGGAGAGAGCTGTAAGAGCCCGGGCAGAAGGCAGATTTATTTAAAAGCAAAATACTCCCATCATTTGCTCTCCAGAACTAAACCCTCTGTTATAGACTGAATCATGTCCCCCCCAAATTCATATGTTGAAGCCCTCACCCCTGACGTGACTACTTGGAAAATGAGTCTTGAAAGAGGCGACTAAGATGAAATGAGGTAGGAAGGGTGGGAACCTAATCTGACAGGACTGGTGTCCTTACAAACAGAGGAAGAGACTCCAGAGATCTCCCTCTCCAAGAGGACACAGAGAGAAGGCCACGAGAGGACCCAGTGAGAAGAGGCTTCTGTGGCCAGGCGTCTTCCTTGATCTCGGACTCCCAGCCTTCAGAACTGTGAGAAAATGCATTTCTCTTGTTTAAGCCACCCGGTCTGGTGTTTTGTTACGACAGCCTGAAGCTGGCTACTACACCCCCCAGACCTCACAGCGCTTTTCATTGCTAGAAGAGAAATGAAACATGGTCAGTTTGCCTTCACATATCTGGGAGTGAAGGTGGCTCACGGTGGCCCTTGTTCTGAGGGATGTAATGGTCCCAGACTGGGTGGCAGGGAAGGGCATGTTCAGTGGGACAGTTTGAACCCATGGACTTGAATCTCTTCAATTTTGGTCTGGCATTTTTCACTCCATCTTTTGCAACCTATTTATCTATGTCCCTGACCCCCATGGCCCCTCCCTGCCCCACTGTGAGCACAGATATAACTCAGCCACAATTATGAATTGAAATTGCACATCATGGGGTAGATGGTAGGGGGACGGCAGTAGTCATTGCACACCCCTCATTTAAGGCATCTGGTCCAAACCATAACCGGCCCAGGGGAAACTGGTGTCCTAGGGGAGGGGCCACGTGGCAGGACCAGGGGCATGTGGTTTTCTTCGGCTCGTCTGGGTTTGGATTCTGTTTATTGTTTCTCAACTGACTCTGCAGACCCCAAATCTATTTTTAAGGCAAAATTGTTGCTTCTGTTTTGTCATAAGAGGAAATACTATCTCTGAACATCATTATCTGTAAAGTCGGGCTGCCATGTACAGAGTGTGCATTGATCGAGTCAGGGGAGCACTCCCAGAGAACTGTGCACCTGGCGCACCTATGCCTGGGCTCTCACCTGACAGCAGGTCAAGGTCATTTGGGGGTCACCTGTGGCTCAGGCCTATCCTCATGCTTCCTAGATGAGACATTCAGGAAAGCCTTCAGCTTGGATCTTCTTTTTCCAACCTTCATTGCCTAAACTCAAGTC
Organism: Myotis lucifugus; assembly: GCF_000147115.1. NCBI lineage: Eukaryota > Metazoa > Chordata > Mammalia > Chiroptera > Vespertilionidae > Myotis > Myotis lucifugus. Next base: position 53,705,355 of record NW_005871048.1, on the reverse strand, counting down.
CATATGGTCTTAGTCATTTTCACGGATTATTTCTAAATGATTCTAATAAAATGAAATTAGGGATTTCTCGATGTTTTCCAAGAAGCTATAGGAATAACTGTACTAATTCCATTCTATCGTCTAAAATCATGAACCTGTAGGCAGTAATAAAACCAAGAAAAATTTAACTATTTTGCTCCCCCTAGCTTTTATTGAGATATCATTGACATGCAGCACTGTATACCATTAAGGGGTTCAGCCTAATGATTTGGCTTACGTGTGTATGTTGTAAAATGATGACCACAATAAGTGTAGTCAACATCCATCATCTCATATAGCAGTGATGGCGAACCTTTTGTGCTCGGCGTGTCAGCATTTTGAAAAACCCTAACTTAACTCTGGTGCCGTGTCACATATAGAAATTTTTTGATATTTGCAACCATAGTAAAACAAAGACTTATATTTTTGATATTTATTTTATATATTTAAATGCCATTTAACAAAGAAAAATCAACCAAAAAAATGAGTTCCCATGTCACCTCTGACATGCGTGTCACAGGTTCGCCATCACTGTCATATAGATACCAAAAAGAAAAATATATTTTCTTGTGATGAGAACTCTTAGGATTTATTCTCTTAACTTTTATATATACCAACTCTTGCTTTTAAAAAAAGCATTTAGTGACGGGGAAAAAATAAGTCATGTGATGGAAAACCATTTCTTAGCTTGGGCTGCTGTTAAATGGACGGCAGCTCTTTTTCGCCTAGATCAGCGGTTCTCAACCTGTGGATCGCGACCCCTTTGGCGGTCGAACGACCCTTTCACAGGGGTCGCCTAAGACCATCCTGCATATAAGATATTTATATTACAATTCATAACAGTAGCAACATTACAGTTATGAAGTAGCAACGAAAATAATTTTATGATTGGGTCACAACGTGAGGAACTGTATTTAAAGGGCCAGGAGGTTGAGAACCACTGGCCTAGATGTTTTCATCTTCCCCTTTAGAGAAGCCAGCATACAAAACATATGCCAAGCTTCTGTGGGTTTATATCCTCCTGAACTTTTCAGAGCATTCTCACTGTGGACTCTGGAAAAAAAGCAGTCACTCAATCAATCAGTCAATCAGATAAATGAACCCAGGATGGAAACATGACAGAACAAAAGTATTAATAGGCTGTGTTCCCAGCCTCTCTCCCATTTGCCTCCCTGCCTACCCAGGGAAGGCACACGTTTCTTCTCCTGGCCCACCTATGCGGAGGGCCCTGCCTCCCCTGACTGGTTCTGTTAGGTCTCTGTAAGGGCTAAGGCCAGGTTGGTCTGAACAGGAACAGGTTTTCGCTTCAGAGGATGCACACCTGGGGCCAACATAACTTGAATGGCTGAGAAACACACATTTAGGAAAAGCACCCTCTCCATGCCTCCGTTCCATCAAGCTTCCTCTAGTACAGTGGTTCTCAACCGTGGCTGCACATTAGAATCACCTGGGAATCTTTTTAAAATCCTGATTTCTGGGCCTCAACCTCCGGAAATTCTGTTTCTTTGTTATGGGGTGGGGCCACAACATTAGTAACAAAGAAACAGAATTTCCGGAGGATGAGGCCCAGAAATCAGGATTTTAAAAAGATTCCCAGGTGATTCTAATGTGCAGCCAAGGCTGAGAACCGCTGCTCTAGTACCTTTCCCAAAGCCATAACGTCAAAACGTTCCTTTAAAAGCTGGTTGAAACGCGCCACTTTGGGAGAGCGTGCAAAAGGAAACAGCTGCTCCCTCTGAGTTCTGTTTTGATCTGGGGAAGCTTTGAGGCAAATCTTGGAGACAGAAGTGCAGAAGCAGCACGTGGAGGAGATGGTTTACAGGTGAAGGGAGACTTAGGAGCCGTAGCTGTGGTCTACGAAAAGCCTCTGTGGTGTTTGGAAAATGCATGTAAAGAACATGAATTGTATTTCACAATATATACAAATATCAAATCGTTATGTTGTATGCCTGAAACTAATATTATGTTCTATAGCAAATAGAAATTATATCTCAATTTTTGGAAAAGTGAACTATTTGAACTTCCACTTGGTTGCTTGGCAATTTCTATAATCCCAGGACCACTCTGAGACTGTCATATGGGTGATGGTTTTACCATATGGAGATAAATTGACATAAGTCAATGTAGTATGGTGTTCAGATTATGGATTTTGGAGTTGGCTAGACTTCTGTTCAAATTCCATCTCTGCAGCTTGCTTGCTGGTCACCTTGAGCTTGTTTCTAAATTTCTTGGAGCCCCAATTGCTTTATAGATAAAGAATAGAGATTAGTGGCTACTGTTTCATCAGTTTGTTGTGGGGATTAAAAGAGATAACCCATTTGGAAAGCACCTCGGAGAGTGCCTGGCAGGTAGGACGTCATCGTTGGTAATCAGAAGTACGTGTCGCAACAATTTCCAACGGTGCCTTGAGAAAATAACTGCTGTTCGAGGAGACCTACCTGCTAAGCCCCTCTGGGATGCCCCCGCGCCTCAGTCTTCAAGCTGAGGTCAGAGCAGCAAAGGGCATTGGCGGGTGTCAGGGTCCATGCAGAATGGTCATCAGTAGGTAAATCTGGGTAGAGCTATCTGGATTTGCATTTTTTGCTAAAACAGGAATCAGCAAGGTTCAACCCTTGTGGCTTTGCACCAGAATATGCAACCCATCCTAATTAAAGGGCAGAGGATGTACATGCACACTACTAAGCCAGAAAATGTACTATACCCAGAGATACTGTGTGTGTGTGTGTGTGTGTGTGTGTTGGGGAGTAGGAAGGAGAGTAAAAAATAGAGAGGGCCTGTTTGCTCTTGCCTTGGGTGCAGTTTTCCTTGAGCTCTTGGAGAGACCCGAAAGCAGAAGCAAGCTGTGCTTGGCTATGCGCATCGCCTTAAAACAAGAGTGGTTTTAAGGATGGATGGTGCAAAGACCACACACACGAACCAGAGGGTGTGCAATGAAAGTGTTTCCCTGGGGCTATTGGCCTCTTCCCCGTTGCTGTCAGTACCGGCAAGGAGTGGGTCATTCCTGGACCGTGATCTGGGGGCCTGGCTACAGTCTGTGCTGAAACAGTCTTTGACCCTGAACAAGCCACATCTCATCCTCAGGCCTGCGTGCCGTCCTCTGACAAATGAGCTGGTTGGACACTGTGAGCTTTCAGGCCACATTGAGCTGCGGTAGGCCAGGTGCATCCCCAGTCTGCGATTGCGCGTGGCTGGAGCAGGTGAGGGTTATCTGTAGCTGGCTCACAGGCTTTCCCTGGTGGACCTGAACCACCCCTCTAGGCCAAGCACCGGCTGCAGCTCTCCAAGGCACCAGCCTCAGAAGGAGAAGAGGTTTGCCCTTTGTATCCTTTAGAAAAAGAATAACAAATAGACCACACTTGGAACCTTTGAGTCTTGAAGTCAGTGATTAACTGGAGCTCTTCAGGAATTGTACCTGGCGATGCGAAGGAGAAAAGTGGGCGGTGAGCTGAGACCAAGGCTGTGAGTGATCAGAAGTGTGGCATCTTGCTCAGACGGCAGGTCCCTGACTTGTCTTGGACACGGTAAGGCCCAGGGGCTGGCAGGGATCAGTACGAGAACCAGGATCCCCAAAAAGCGCTTGCAGTTGTCTGTGAAGGGGAACCTGTGCACAAATTACCCTGGTTATCTGTTGCTGCAGTACAACCCATTCCCCACCTAGTGGCTTACGGGAACAATCATTTTATTATTGTTTGTGATTCTTTGGGCCAGGAATTTGGGCAGAATTTAGCTGGGCAATTTCTGCTCCACATGGACTGGGATTCAGTGGCTGGGCTGGTCCAGAGGGTCCAGGAAGGCTTTACTCTCATGTCAGAACCTTGGCATTGAAGAGCTGGAAGGCTAAGGTCAGCCGGGGCACTGGGATGGCTGGCTGGGCCTCTTCCTCCCTCCCCCAGGGCTTCTTCCTCTCCATCTGGTCTCTCCATGTGCCATTTTGCCAGGTTCCCGTTCTGAACCCCCAAGAGAGAGGAAGCGGGACTTGCTAATCCTCTTAAAGGCTAGGGCCAGACCCGGTACAGCCATGTTCTGCCACATCCCACTGAGAGGTCACGGAGCAGCTTAGATTCAAGGGATGAAGGAAGAGACTCATTCTCAGTGGGGGCGTGCCTGTGTGACAGGAACAGAAGGAACTGAAGTGCCTATTTTTGGGAATAACTAACTACAGGCCCCTTTGGCAGAATTTGGAAGGATTTGGAGTCTGGGGTCACATCAGCAGTAACGATGCCCAGACGGCCTTTGTGGTTGCGAGAGTGTCAGCCTAACGGTCCCTCAAGATCACACCTCCTTCTGGTCCCAGGAGTGAGAGGTAACCAGCATGATGAGCCCTCTTTGCTCATACCTCCAGGAAACCATCCTGACTTGGTGATCTGGACACTCCCAGTCCCCAAATTCCTCGCCCAGCTAAGTTTACCGCATCCTCTCTCAGGGAGAGTGAAATGGTTTTTATCACGAGCGCTAACTCTGATTGGCTCTTAGCAGCTTCCTAGAGCACAGGTTGAGAAGGATCCTGCAACCGCCATGGTGTATTAGTCGCATCTGTGTGGGACGGAGGAGTAGATTTATTCTAAATCTGAGTCTGACGATGCCATGCTCTTAACTGAAGTGAGACAGGTGTATTAATTAGTCTCTAAATTTGCCATGTGTTTTCCCACCTGCCCCCATTTGCAGGGCTCATTGCCTTCTCAGTGGTTGCCTGGCCTTCAAGGCCTGCCTCCTCCCACAACCTTTGCTGGGCCGCCCTAGTTTCTGGATTTCTCTAAGTTAGGCTGAGGGAGTTTTTATCTCTAGATACTGTCATGCATTGTTTCCATTAGATACTGCCATACATTGTTCATTATCTTCACATCGGCATACTAATTATTCCTGACGAGGCTATTAGATCATTGAAGTCAAGTCAGGTTCTTATACACCTTGGTATCCTTCCTTTAGTTGGTGTGTCTCGTGATGGTAGTGACTTAAGAGGAGCATCAGAAGAGGATTTGAATATACTATTGACTCTCTATTTCCCTGCCAGCAGGCATTGGCGGTGGAAATGGGTTAATACCCCCAGGCTCGGCTCAGGGGGCTTTGCCAGGGGAGTTTGCCTGGATCAGGGGTGGCCATCCAGGGCCAAAGCAGAGCTATTGGTCAGGTAGCCTCAGGTGCCAGTTCCGGCTGAGGCCTGTGCTGCTGCTCAGGTAATTCCTGACAACGTGTCCACGGGTTCCATGTGTCTGGGTTCCCATGGTCCTTGTTGTTGCCTGTGCAGAGGTCTGCAGGGCGTGTGGTGGGGCCATTCTTCATGCCTGCCCCAAACCCATGACCTCACATTAGCCTGGGGGCTACCTATATATGGCTTTGGTCCATCTCCCCAAACTCGCTGCCTCTCTCACTTCCATCCATTCTGGATGTAATGGTAGATAGAACTAAACCTTTCTTCTGTCTTTTGAAGAAGATGAACTTTGCACTGCTTGGAAAGGATCAGTAGTTTGAATTATCAGTCTGAAAATGCTTAATGTTCTGGTAGGTGAGGGGGGATGTCTAAAGACCCTAGAGGGGAAATAGTGAGATGGAGGAGAAAGGAGAAGCTCTCGGGGGTCTTGTGGGAATGGAAACGGGTGATGAAGTGTCCCTGTTTTTCAACCTCGCCCACTCCCACTTCCTTCTTGCCTCTGGACGGCTTGTGTGTGTTGGCACGCAGCTCCCATATCTGGAGCTCAAAACTGAGAAAGTGGATTTGGCAGAATTCCTTTGAGTTGTGTATTGCTGTGTCTGAGTTCATCTGTCTAGGCATATGAAATCCCTGGACACCAATGTGAAGAAGCGTACATCACAATTTATGTAACTTTATCTCTAATACACATACCTGACGTACCTGGGAAGGTCATAGCTCTGCAGATATGCCCCATAGGTAAGTCACCCTTCCTCCTGGCCCTGTGGTTCTGTGATCCCCAGCATCCCCACTGAATTATCTCATGTACATCCAAATATAATCAGGGTCTATTTTATGATCATTAAGATACAAAGACAGTTAATGTTATTTATAACATTGGATGCTGGGTCAGATCTTAAAGTGCATTCAGAATCATCAAGGCATCAAAGGAAGGTGAAAGTATGTGCAGCCCAGTCATAAGGTTGAATTTCACTTTACTGTCTTTGTGATAATTGGTCATCTAAATACTGTTTACTAGAAAAGCCACTTAGAGAATTCCTTTTAGCAATCGCCAAGAACAACCGCAATAACAACTATAATTTTTCAAGGGTTCACTTGCTACCAGATGTTGTGCAGCAAGCTTTATGTATTCATGAGCTCATGTCATCTTTCTGGATTAATGGGAGTTTCTAATGCCACTGTTAAGAAAGAAATATCATCAAAGGGATGCTTCCCACACCTTGTTTTGTGGGTTTGCATGGCTCTGACCAAATCATAACTGGAAAGGAAGATTCCTGGTCATGGTGCAGCTGGTGTTAACTGATCACCTGAGTTCTGCTGTCCCAGCCCGTGCAGAACTCTGCAGGGCGTGTGGTGGGGGCCATTCTTCATTCTGGCCCTAAACCCATGACCTCACATTAGACTGGGGACTACTTGTATATGGTCCATCTCTCCAAACTAGCTGTCTTTCTCACTTCCATCCATTTTGGACATAATGGTAGAGGGAGCTAACACCTCTCTTCGGTCCTTTGAAGAAGATGTACTTTGCGCTGCTTGGAAAGGATCAGTTGTGAATTTATAGTTACTGAATGCTGATTCACATTTAGCCATCTGTTTAAAAATGTACCCGGATTTGTTTTAATGATGTCTGATGAGAGATGCAGACACGGCAATGACTGTCGTGATGAAAGCATATACACACAGACCCTGGAGACGGGAGGCACACCACACGGCACAGGGCCACATGGGGAAGCAACAGGGTGGCTCAGGAGGCAGGAAGCAGGAGAGCAAAGGGAAAGTGGGGGTACAAGCCTTTATTGTGATTTTTGCTGGAAGGCATGAATGAGGTGCGGAGAGTAATTTGAATGAAGGGCTCCAAGGTGTCAGGCTGCCCCAGGTGTCTGGTACAACTGTAGTGATGAGGTCCTGGGTGATTAGGGCCGGGGACAGCCTGTAAGAGCTCCTGAAGGAGCTGGTTGTGGGTGCGGACTCTGGATTGGTTGGTTTGCATATGAAAGGGGAGGTGTGCACGCCAGTTGTTTTGCTATCTACCACTTTGTAGCCCTGGGAGGAGGAGTTTCTCTCGAGTCAGCAAGTCCCAGATGCCAGAGCATCAAGGATAGAGAAAATTAGGAATTATAGGGAAGGCACCATCCTTTAAAGTATTTACCCAAGAGGCAATAAACACATACTGAGTGCTAGCTCTGTGTCTGGCCTTTGTGGCCTAGAGCTCGCGTCGTCCTGGAGACAGGCCTGGGTACGGAGGCCCTCAGTTGATGTTTGTTCTGAAAGTGCTGAAGGAATGCTCCACACTTGTGCCAGGAGTCCATGGAAGTGCCCAAAATGCCGCCTCTGAGCTCCAGGAGCACACAGTCTAGTAGAGAAAGAAGCACATAAATATATTTATTATAACACGATGATTGCCATTACTGACGGCCACAGTCATCTCCAAACCTGCTCCTCCTAGAGTTCCTTCTGCCAGAGATGACCTCCTGGTGTGCCCGGCCATTTAAGCCAGAACTTGAGTGATCCTTGCTTCTCCCTGCCCCCACCTCCTTACTCCTTACCCTTCAGCATTCAAGTCCTGCTCATTCCACCTTCCACAGTTATCACCAAGTTTGTCCTCCCTTCTTCATTTCCACTGACTGCAAGGAGACGCCATGTGGTTTCACGGAAGGAAAACCACTGCCTCCCGGCTTTCCCTCATGCCCCTCCTGGAAGCCTGGTTAGAGTCAGAGCCAGAGCCCCCCTTCCCCCATTTCTGTCTACACAGCAGAGCTCTGGGCGCTAATTCAGAGCAGCTGTGCACCAGCCCCTGGTGGGCATCTGGGAGGGGCCTGGTGGGGTGAGGCAGGAGCCTCTTCACCTCCCAGGGGCTTAACCACCCGGAGTCCCTTTTAAGATGCTCTCTTATCCCTAGAAACTGTGTGTCTGGCAGGGGCCTGGAGCCAGCATAAGGCCAGAGGCAATAGGAGGTAGACAGTTTGTCCCAGGCCCTTCCCATCTCCTTCTTGTGGGTCTTTCCTCCTCCTGATTTGCCTCAGGGCCTTCCCAAGGGGCCAGTGCTGTCTGGCTGCTGTCAGCTCCTCTGGGTAACTGTCATGTTAGTGGAATTTAAAGGTCACTTTTTCCGATGAAATTGTGTTCTAAAGAGATGGGAAGAAGCCCAGCTGGCGTGGCTCAGTGGTTGAGTGTTGACCTATAAACCAGGAGGTCAGGGCACATGCTGGGGTTGTGGGCTCAATCCCCAGTGGGGGGCATGCAGGAGGCAGCCAATCAATGATTCTCTCTCATCATTGATGTTTCTATTTCTCTTTCCCTCTCTTTTCCTCTCTGAAATCAATTAAAAATATATTTTAAGAAAAAAAAAGAGCCTAGCTGGCGTGGCTCAGTGGTTGAGCATCGACCTATGAACCAGGAGGTCTCAGTTCGATTCCCGGTTGGGGCACATGCCTGGTTGCGGGCTCGATCCCCAGTAATGGGTGTGCAGGAGGCAGCCGATCAATGATTCTCTCTCATCATTGATGTTTCTGTTTCTCTCTCCTCCCTTCCTCTCTGAAATCATTAAAAATATATTTTTAGAAAAGAGATGGGAAGGAGAGCACATTGAGGATGACTTTCTGATGGGGAACGCAGGTGGGGGTCTGTGATTCACAGAGAACATCCATGTGTGTGTCCCACAGCACAGTCACGAGTTGTTCCTCCACCTTCCCAGCCTGGAGTGTGGGGGATAAACCAGTTCAGGCTCCGGGTGTGTCTGATTTGAGGCTAGGAAGCTACAAGGACGGTGTATTAGTTTGCTAGGCCTGCCCTAATGAGATACCTACCATACACTGGGTAGGTATCTTATTAAACAACAGAAACTGATTTCCCACAGTTCTGGAGGCCAGTGGTTCAAGCTCAACCTGTCGGCAGGTTTAGTTTCTCCTGACGCCTCTCCCCTTGGCTTGCAGATGGATGTCTTCCGCCTGTGTCCTCCTCGCGTGGCCTTCCCTCTGGGTGTGCACGCCCCTGGTGTCTCTTGGTGTGTCCACATTTCTCTTCTCATGAGGATGCCAGGCATATTTCTTCTTCTTATAAGGATAAGGGCCACACTCTGATGGCCTCGTTTTAACTAAGTGACCTCCTCAAAGGCCATAGCTTCATATACAGTCACATTCTGAGTACTGGTGGGGGGGGGGGGGCCAGGAGGGCTTCAACACTGAATTTGGGGAGGACACAGCATAACAGGATTGCACGGTGGTGGGGACCTAGAGCTGCAGTTCTCAAAAACGTCAGGTGGCCAAGATTTTGTGAGTCAGTGGTGCCCATTCAGTAACATGCTAAATCGCCAGATTCCATTGTATGAACTAAGTAAGAACAACTTTAGTAGCAGAAAATTAGGATACTATGTAAGTGTGGAATCTCAAATAAAATGGGCACGTGGCAGCGGAAACTGTTGAACTAAGCAGACGAGCAATTTTGAGTTTTTGCGATAATATTTGCTTACTTGCTCAATCATTTTTTCATCTACTGTACTTGCTGACAAAACAGTAGCAGGTGCCAGAGCTTTAAAAACTTTGTGAAAACTTGAAGCTGGTAAAATTCCATGTATTGAATACATTTTCTATATGTATTGGGAAAAACTCACTATTACTTGCTTTTAGGAAAGGAAGCATCACCCGTATTCCAGGGGAACATTGAGAATCTCGACGGGAAGCAACACTCCTGTGTGTCTTCTCTAATTAGTCGCAAGACTTAGAGGACAAAGAACACATTCTAATGAAAGAAAGGTGATTCCAGAGGCTAGCCATCTGCAATCTGGCTTCTCCCTCCATTTGTTCATTTATTTAACATAATTGATGGAGCACCTTCAATAATGCTTAAATCAATATTCTTGCTTAAATTCAATCTGGCAGGTGGATGGGGGATGTGCATAACACGTTGCTGGACAGTGATAGAGAAATGAATGAGATTCCACCCCTACCTCGAGGACCCCAGTTAACAGTGAAGAATTTTGGCTGCAAACAACAGAATCCACTCCAGCTGGTTTAAGCAGAGAGGTGATTTATTACATTAGCTTCAGCGCAGGCAGAACTGGCTTGGAAGCAAAGTGCCAGTCAGACAAAGCCCTGCTCCAGTGGAGACCTTGTCCCTATTGGTGCCCGGGCACCAGTGCTGGACATGGAGCACAAGACATCTGCTCCTGGTGTCTTTGAAAGTTGGGTGTCTGCAGCTGCCTTTGCCCAAATGGCTTCCACGAGGAACCACAGCTTCGTGTCCCTTATGTCTTATTGGCAGAGTCCAGGTCACATGCCTGGCTGGGAAGGGAAGCTGAGAAAGCAAGTTTCTGCCTTCTACCTTAAAGGTATGAGATCACGGGATGGGAAATTCTGCAAACATGGGAAAGTTTTCATTGGGTAGACAAAAAGTATGGCAGGTGTCCACTCTAAGCTCCCAGTCTAATGGAGGAAACAGAAGTATATTTTAAAAATTGTAGCAGGACAAGTTCTAAAATCAAGACATGCTTATGGCATGATAGAGATCAGAAAAGGTATTAACAGCCTGGGGTGGTCCAGGAAGGCTTCCTGGAGGAGTTGATTGATGACTGAGCTCATCTTGATGGTTGAGGCAAAAGAGGAACAGCTCAGAGCTAAAGAACAGGGACCCTCACGGTCTGACTTTAAGCATGCCTCCGCAGTGAGTGTACCAGATTTCATAGACAGAAACTGATGGAACAAGAAGAAAAGGCAGATTGGAATCTGAATGCGTTAGTGAGGACTGATGTGGGAGCTGGCTGGAAAGTGGTCAGGGCATCCTGCATGGGGCTGGCATAATCCACTCGGCTCGTGTCCTATTCCCTCCCAATTCTGCTCCCCTCAAATGTCCTAAGAGGTTAGGGCTTCCAGCAGGAAACATGCTGTGCGTTTTCAGGGGGCTGTTGGGAACTACAAAGCCTGACTCCAAAGGAGTGACTTTTTTTTCTTTAAAAAATGTTATGATAAAAGCATTAATGAAAATATAAAGTACAAGACCCATGATAAGTAGGATTTATATTGATATACTAGAGGCCTGATGCATGAAATTCGTGCAAGAGTAGGCCTTCCTTCCCCTGGCCACCGGCATTGCCTTCCCTCTGGCACCCAGGACCTGGGCTTCACTCTGGCTGCCGACAGGCACCCAGGACCCAGGCTTCACTCCCTTTGCCCTGGCTTCGTCCGGAAGGATGTCCAGTCTAATTAGCATATTATGCTTTTATTATTATAGATTGTTTTTTATAACATCTCAAATGCAATCAAATTACACCTGCTTTGCAAATTTCGTAGCTTAGATTTCTTAAAAAGTGAATCTTAGTAGCAGTGCTTTAATGTTGTATTTGACAAATTAGTATTTATTAATAAGGAGAAGAACGAGGATATTTTTAAGACACATTGGTTAGAGAGTTGGAGTATGGGACCCTACTTACCCCTAAATCTGTTTCTCTTCTACATTTTCCCATCTCGGTAAGTTAGGCAGCCCTTGGCCATTGCCTTAGTGCAGAAGCCTGGCCACCAGCCTCCACCAGCAAGCCCTGTGGGCTCTCCATCCACATGTACCTCGCATTTGTCTCCTCTCCAGGTGCCCTGCGCCATCCCAAGCAAGGCCCCTCCATCTCATGCCTGGACCAAGGCTTGCTGACCAGCGCTCTGCTCCAGGCTGGGTCAGCTCAAGTCCCTCTTCTCCCTGTGGCCAACTGATATTTCAGAGCAGAAATATCTGTCTGTTGCATAAAGCTTTCCAGGGCCGGCTTCCCACTGCTCTGAGGTCAAATTCAAGGCCCCTGACTACACTGCACACCGTTCTCCTTCTTCCGGCCGTCGGCCAGCCACAGTGGCCATTCCCTTAGGTTCCTGACTTGGGACCCCTGCCCGATGCCTGGACAGAGAGGATGCCCCTGCGCCCGTGCCCTCCCATCCTCTCCCTTCTAGGGAGCTGATTTCTTATCTTTCAGGTCTGGAGCTTAAATGGCACTTCCTCCACGTGCATTTCCATGATCTGTCTAAATAGTGCTCTCCCCAACCTGGCATTTTCTTCTTGCAGCTTCCTGTTTATTTCTCTTCTGCCACTGAACCGTGCATTTGTTTGCTTATCATCCCTCTCTCCTAGAATCTGAGTTCTGAGGAGGCAGGGTTCTGGTCCTACTAGTTCACTCAGTAGCCACAGCATCTGGCCCAGAAGTGCTCAGTAAGTGTTTTGCTAGGGGATAGAGCATCTTCGAGCGCTCTGCCAGACCGCTTCCCTCCACCTTTGAGGAGCACTCTCTCTGCTCCTGTTACTGGCTGTCTCCGACTTGGCCCAGGCTGCCCCACCCCCACCGCCTGCAGCACACCCTGGGGATGGATTCCCAGGCTCTGCGCTTCTCCTGTGATTCCCCTAATATGGATGACCCACATTTCATTCTCCCTCCTGTGCTGTCTCCTGCTGTAAATGTGCAAGCCTGCACTTCATGAAGCTGGGCTCTTGCTATAAGATCACCCAGGAAAGGTCACAAACCACCTATGGGCAAGTGCAATAGTTAAAAGGAAATAAACCTAAGCTTCTCTCTCTGCCCCTAAGTCAGGCTTTCTCAACCTCAGCACCACTGACATTTTGGGCCAGATACGTCTCTGTGGGGGTGGAGGGAGGAGGGTTGTCCTGGGTTGTGTAGGATGCCCACCTGCATCTCTGGCCTCTACCCACCAAAGGCCAGTAGCATCACAACCCCTCCCTGCCCACACATGCACTTGTGACAGCCAAACACATCTCCAGACATTGCCAAATGACCTGTAGGGGCAGAATCCCTCCCCCTCTTTGAGGGAAGTAATTGTCCTGTGCACGGGATGGACATAAAGATGTCAGAGGAATGCACTGTAAGCTGAATACAAAACACAAATGCATTGGTGCAGGTCACCTAGCAGTCTGGGTATCTAAGGGCTCTTGTTTTTGGATGCTCCTTGTCTAGTGCTGATGGTGGTGGGCCAAGTGCTGATGGTGGTGGGGTGGATATGATAATTGATCACACCCCCTAGGATGCTTCTTTATAGCATCTGTCAAGCCTAAGAAAACTCAGAGAGAGAGAGAGAGAGAGAGAGAGAGAGAGAGAGAGAGAGAGAGAGAGAGAGAGAGAGTTCATGCTTCTGTTTTGTTTTGTTGTGTGTTTTTTTGTTACTCTTCACCTGAGGATATTTTTTCCATTGATTATTTTTAGAAAGAATAGAAAGGAGGGAGGAGAGAGAAAAAGAGAGAGACATTGAAACATTTATTTGAGAGAGACACTTCAATTGGTTGCCTCCTACACGCACCTGGGAGTGGAACCTGCAACCCAGGGAGGTGGCCTTAACTGGGAATTGAACACAAGGCCCTTTGGTGCAGGGACCAACACTCTAACCACTGAACAACACGGGCCAGGGCAAGAGTTGCATGCTTCTTGAAACATTAGTTTGCCTTAACAAATGCAATGTCCATGAAATTAAACTTCATTTGTAAAATGACTGATGACAGGATTGTTGGGAAGATTAATTGAGATAGTTCATGTAGCATTCTCAGCTCCAATCCATAGCTGTTTTTAGGAATTATTATGGGCTAATTTATGTGTCACACGGTATTTAATTTGCAACTCGTATAAGATGCACAGCTTCTGTGGTCTGCTACCTTTATATCTCATTTGATGCCGACAACCACCCTGCCTACACAGGTGGCCTGCTGCCCATTTTGTAGATGGAAAGAGTGAGGTTTGAGAAGGTTTAGTATCTTGTTAGGGTCACAAAGCCTAGAAGGTGAAGATGGTATGTAAATTCAGATTGTTCTGTTTTCAGGGACTGCTTTTTCCATGACACTGGAAGGAATGTGAGGCTAGGAGTTTGAGGTCTGTCCCCAGTTTTTTCCATCCATCCACCAAGTTAAGAACAATCACTTTTTACCTCAGGGTTGTTTTGACAAAATGTGTATGTCTATTCTCAATATATGTGGCTTCCCCACCAAAGTGAGTCTACGTTCTAGGAACAAGAGTGTGTCGTGTAACTAACTCTTCCCATCTCAAGTGTCATACTCAGAGTTGGTGTTTCATCAATACTTACTGTTTGATTTTTCTTAAATCCTATGTACTTCTGTTGTGGGCGTCCGAATAGCACCAGGTGTTAGACTGTGTTCGACCAGTGAGGTCAGAATCTCAGTACTTAAGTTCTGGCTCAGAAAGAATTCAGAGCCAAGACTCAAACTATAAGAGAGCATTCATTTGGAAAATCACAGAGGTAGAAGAAGTAATTCATAGCAGAAATGGGCTTAGGAAACATGTTATCGAGGCAAAGGAAGGGCCCTAGTAGCCTGGGAGTGAGGAAGGTAATGGTAATGAGCCTAGAGGAGGGCAAGGGAGAGGGAGAAGGGGAAGGCTTGGGGGTGCTCCTGGGAGGGAGAGTGCACTGGGTCCGCTGTCCTAAGGGTTTTAAGGTGGAGATTTTAGGGGAGGTCCTAGGAGAAGATCTCAATAGAATATTCAGCAGCTTTCCAGGTGTGTCCTTTGAGGGTCCGGGTCTCCACTATTTCATTGGTTGGCACCAGGGCAGGGGGTTATTATCCAATGCAACTGACCCTGAGGTCAGCCATGGGGTCACTGGCCTGGATTTGCTGCTTTTCTGGTCCTGGAGCTGAAATACAACTGAGGCCTAGATGTTATCTCTAGGGAGGAAAGGCCAGAGGTTCAAACCGCATGACTAGCGACGTGCTAGGGGAAGAAAGGCCACTCTGGGGGCAGGGTCCCACCGTACATTTGTCCTTTGCTAGGCACCCAGGCTTCCGGCCCTGGTGACCTTCTGTACCTGCCTCATTGCCCTGCTCCTGTCTAACTGCCTACCACACTTCTAGCAAAGACTGAGTTGAGGAGGAGTAAAAACTCTTCTTGCCTCTAAAGGAATGGGAATTTCTATTTTACAGTTAGCTAGGGAGATGACGTATTTCTGGTTGCCCTCTGGTTCTGGGCACCACGCGGAGCAGCTTTGACAAGAGTGCTTGAGTAGTATTGTCCCTTTGCACGCACATCACTCTGGTTCCTGCAGGACCCAACTGTATTACCCTTGAGTCATGGGTGCACGTGGTTCTGACACGAAGTGCACCTCTGTTCAGCTGGGCCACAGGTGAGGGTCACAACCTCCCCTCTGTCATAAGGACAATTCATCTAAGGAAGGAGGGACTTCCAGGAAGCCAAGCCATCACTAAGTGTGTGTGTGTGTGTGTGTGTATGAGAGAGAGAGGGGGGAGGGGGAATTGGGGTGGGAAAGAAATCTCTACCTAGTAAATGACTAAGGGGCCCTCCCACACAACAGACCTTGGGGACCAGTGTTCTCAGGAGTGTCCTGGCACGAGTCTCACAATGAATGGGGAAGTCGCCAGCTTTGTCATAGTGTAGACCGTGAAATCTTTTACACTTTATAACACTCTGAAATCTGAGAATGTCTTGGTTATCTGGTTCTACTGATGTGTTCTTGCTCTCAACAGGAAAAGAAGCATAAAGAAAAAAGGAGTAGCCCTGGTGGGTTTGGCTCAGTGGATAGAGCATAGGCCTGCAGACTGAAGGGTCCCAGGTTTGATTCCAGTCAAGGGCACATGCCCGGGTTGTGGGCTGGATCCCAGTGTGGGGCATGTAGGAGGCAGCCAATCAATGATTCTCTCATCATTGGTGTTTTTATCACTCTCTTCCTCTCCCTTTCTCTCTGAAATCAATAAACTTTTAAAGAAAGAAATAGGGGGTGGGTATTTGGGTAATGGTTCTCATGGCCAGGCCAATTGCTCGGTCTGTCTAAATGAAATAGATTATTTTGAGGCCTTCAAACACCGCCAGGTTTTCTCAAGGTCGTGTGTGTCCTAATAGGTCTAGGGTGAATTCCTTTGCAATGTTTTGAGTTTAGGGGAAAACACTACTGCCAGCCTCTGTTTGAACTCCCGAGGTGTTTTCAAGCTGAATGCCCTTGGCCTTTTGACACAGGTAGTTGATTTGTATCTGCCACTCCTGTTTCCAGCCTGGAGGTGTGGTATTCAGAGTGGCTAGTGTTTTTGTTGATGTTGTTGTTGTTTGGCCTTGTTTTAAATTTCCAAACCCCAGGAGGTGGCTGTGGGGTGGACATGCCTGATTAATAGAACTAGAATGAGGGGGCTACATATTTCCTGGCAACCTGGGTGCTTACTCAGCGTTGGTTTTATTTATTATCTTTTATTTAGGTAAAATTCACAAAACATAAAATTGCAATTTGATGACATTTAATACATTTATAATGTTGTGTAACCATCATCTCTTTCTAGTTCCGAAATTTTTTTATCACCCCTCTGAAGGATTCTGTACCCCTTAGGAATCACTCCCCATGTTCCCCTACCCCCAGCCTCTGGCAACCAGTGATCTGCACTCTGTGGGTTCAACTATTCCAGATATTTCATATCAATGGAATCATTTACTCACTATGTGGCCTTCTATATCTGTCTTCTTCCACTTACATTAATGTTTGTTTTTGTTTATTTTAATCCTCACTTGAGGACATGTTCCTTGATTTTGAGAGAGAGACAGAGAGACAGAGAGACATCGATGGATCAGTTGCCTCCCGTATGCGCCCGACTGGGAATCAAACCCGCCACCTTTCCATGTACAGGGCGATGCTCCAAACAACTGAGCCACACTGGTCAGGGCAGCATAATGTTTTTAAGGTTCCTATTGTAGCGTATATCAGAACTGGATTCGTTTTCAAAGCTGAATTATGTACCATGGCATGGATGTACCACATTTATTCACCCGTTTATCTGTTGATGGACATTTGGTTTGCTTCTACTTTTTGGCTGTTGCGAATAGTGCAGCTGTGAATATTTGGTTGAGTGGGGTGGCTCAGTTATAGGGAAAAGCTTTTTGAGGAACACCAGCATAGGTTTGGGTGGTGTAGCTCGTGGTCTGCTGTGCACGCACATCTACCTCTGAGGATGGCCACCATTTTTGGCCAGTGCCACCTGCTGGCTTGCCCCATAGAGAAGTTTTTCACCTGGAATCCAGACTCTTGGGGTTTATCCACAGATGAGCTTCAGTGTGGAGAGGCAGGGGAAGAGTGTGTAACTGTCATTCCTCTTCAAGGGGCTCCTGACCGCTGTTCTGGAGTGACCCAATAAAGCCATCTCTCTCTCCAAACGTGAGCTTTCAAAGGTTTGCTGGCAGACCCTCGCTTGGTTGATTGACAGCTACTCTCTGCTTACCTCTGCCGTCCAGAGGCAAAGGCCGGCAAAGGCTGATGTGAGAGGACAGACTCCAGGCTGGAAGGCTGTGCAGATGAGGTGGGAGGCTGAAGAGCATGGCACGTCCCTCACATGGGCCCCACTGCCCGTGACCTTGGCCACCTGTGGTTTACTGCAGATGCTGGGAGAATTTGCTATCGAAGAGATTGTTTTGTTTGAAGAGAAGGCCATTTCTGGAAAAGCTGAGAAAATCCTTGAAAGTTACACAGTTTATGATGTTGATACGGTGGGACAACTATCCAACCAGCTCTTTTTTTTTAAATTTAAATTCTTTGTTGTTTAAAGAATTTTTTTAAGGAAACTTTTGATTGAAGTATATAATGTACATACAGAAAATTGCACAATCATAAAGCAGTACATCCTATGTGATTCTGTTTGTATGAAGTATAATAGCAGGTAAAACGTATCTACGGTGTTAGAAGTCGGGATGTTGGTTAAAATTAGGGGGTTAGTGCCTGAAGGGAGCACAGGGGGTCCCCACGGTGCTGATCACATTCCATTTCTTGGTTGAGAACAACTCTGCATGTTTTAACAGCACCTCAAATAGTATTTAGTATGCACCGAACTGAGAATAGAAAAATCCTGGGGTTAATACGGTCAGACTGCTAAGCCTCCTGATTGTGGAAGGGTTGGGGGGTATCTTTGGTTTGTCTTCCTGGCATCCTTCCCCCTGTCTTCCTCCGGAGCATGCCCTTGTCACCCCCATCCATGTGCCGAAGTGGTCTGCCCACCCTCTGACTCCAGGAGCCTGTGTAACTCCGTGTCTTGTTAAGTGATGGGCGGGTGATGTAAGTCAGATGACGAGAGTCCATTTGCTGGAACCCCTAAGAAAGACTCCACATGTTCTCAGCTGGGGTTTCTAAACTGGTGGGACATAAGCTTCGACTGCTGGTGGCCGTCTTTGCTCCCATATGCAGTACCAACTGGAATTGAAGCCAGCACAGAAGACAGGAAAATCAAGATTGCTGGTGACGGTATGAATGGGTCCAGCCATGTTGAGAACTAATTCCGTTCCCCATGGATTTTTAATTTATATGTGTCGATAAATTTCCTTTTCTGCCCTGTTCTTCAGGTTGAGTTTCCATCCCTTCCTCCAAGGGTTTTACTGATTGAAACATTTCTGAATCAAACCCAATAGATATACTTGTGCAAATTTGACTCTTTCCAATGGAGCATTCAGTCCCTCTGCCAGCCCTCTTGGGTACAGTGGCAGCTCCAGACTGTGGGGGGTGAAGGTGGAGAGACTGGGGGGACTTTAGAAGTTGCTTTTGGGTTGGAAGGATGGGGACTTGTTCTGAAGTTGTGTTGGCATCGCTCACACACTGTTTTTGCCTCGTGTGCTCATTTGGGATGGCATGGGGCACTTAGTGCAGTCACTGGCTCACTGCTTCCTGCCATCCTCCTGGTACTTGTCTCTTATAGTGTGTCTTTTTCTCACTATGAAACAGAAGCAGGAGAGATGAGAGCACACAGCTTGATGGGAGCCTACCAGCCTAACGGAGATAACCAAGAAGGGCCCACTAATGACCTTCCATTACCAATTTACATAAACTCTGTATTTAAAAATATCCCAAATTGCCTAGCTGGTTTGACTCAGTATAAAGAGCATCGGCCTGGGGACTGGAGGGTCCTGGGTTCGATTCTGATCAAGGGCATGTACCTCAGTTGCAGGTTCGATCCCCTGTCGGGGCATGTGCAAAGACAACCAATTGATGTGTCTCTCACATTGATATTTCTCTCTCTCTAAAAATCAATGGAAACATATTCACAGGTGAGGATCAGCAACAATATAAATAAATAAATAAATAAATAAATAAATAAATAAATAAACATCCCAAATTATAAAGTACACAAAGGATATTTAAGGTTGCAGTTTTAGGAATAAAATTGTTAAGATGGTTTTACCTGGGGTATAGAGGAATTCACTAAATCAGAATCTAAAATGGAGGTGATTCTGTGTTTGTGTTTTGCTATAGGTATAGATTTTTAGCTATTCATGGGATGGAAAATATTCTTCAATAAAACATTTAACGATTTATGGTAACTTTGTGCTTAAACAAAGAACTATTATTAAAATAATCTGTAGTCTTTTTTTTTGCTTTTGGCTTCTCTTCCTATCACTGCTCACGCCCATATGGAGCTGGTGGATATCTTGATATTGCATGGGAGTCTGCTACAGTGCCTGCCTGTGAGTAGCTGTTCAATAAATACCTGTTGACTTGACCTAATCCAATACAGGCGTTTTGCACTGACTCTCACAAGTCTGCCAGCAGCCATATAACCTTGTTTCAACTTGACATTGGACTCATTTGCTCATCCTGATGTGAACAGCTGCACCATCAAAGAGATGAGACTTTTACAAAATCCACAGGCAAAGATAGTTTAGGCCTTAACCTTGCTTATGAGAATAGAACCACATACTCTCATGTCACTGAATAAGAGGTTAGAGATGATCCCTAGTTCAGTCGCCTTGTTTTTTGGAGAGAGGCAGTGACTTGTTTAGTCAGTGGCAGAATGGGGCTGGATTCCAGGGCCCTGGTGCTGCCTAACCTGAAGGTAAGCCCCCTCACACCCTGAGCTGGGAGAGCCTCAGCCATTTATTTCATGAAGCTTCGGGGAAGCCAGCTTGTGGTTAGAAGAGGGGTGGGTAGAATCAGAGGAAAATCTGACACTGGGCAGAGTTCACACTTGTACATCCTTTGTGTGTCTTCATATCCTTTGACAGATACTAAGTGGGGACAGAAATAGCCACAGGTCATTTCATAATTTCATTTTTAGCACTTGTTACAGTTCTTCCTCCCATTATGTGGCTGGTAGGAGTAGCTAACATAATGCAAATGTGACTCTTTAGGTTTCATTTCTTTTCTTTCCCTTCCTCTGGTGGGGAGGCTAGTGAGCAGTGGCTTTCAGAAGTAAAATGCGCCAATAATTTTAGCTGAGTAAATCTGCTTTTGAACTATCCTGTGACAACTAGTATGACAATTAGCACGCACGGAGCATGTTACAGGCCCGGTATTCTGCTGAATGCTTTATATGGATTGTTTTGCTTAATTCTCACAAAACCCCCAGACATTGACCCATGTTTCTGACAAAGAAACAGGTCCAGAGAGGTTAAGTAACTTGCTCAGGGTCACCCAGTTCTGCCCGACCCCTAAGCACAAGCTTCATTCACAACGGAAGACCACAGACCTGAAGAACAGCATGACAATGACACTTTGGGAATGTGAGCGAGATTGCAACTATTTGTAGATCACGGGATTTCCCCCAGAAGCTGTGCGTTTCAGAGATCTGAAAAAAGACAGTCCACCTCACCACAGATGCGGCCCTCGGCTTTAACCTCTCACTTTCTCCCGCCTGTAGAGTCTGATAACAGAAATTATTTGCCTGCAGTAACTGCAAATCTTGCTGATCCTTGGGAGCCTGTTGGGCAGCCACGTGTTCTTGCTGGGCTGAGCCTTCAATGCTGTTGGAGGGGGTGTGCGGTGTGTCAGTGCGGGGAGCACAGCTGGCCCCGGGCGGCTCCTGAAGGCTGTGGCCGCTTCCTGGGGAGACGGCCACACTGCAGCCCGATTCTCCACACCGTCTGGTCCTGCACTTTCTAAAAATATTCCTGACACACAGCTCTTGGGCATTTGGGCCACACAGCTCTAAACCACAGCTGCCCTTTCAACTGGAATGCTTCTCCTTCAGGCCTGGCCATCTTGATTTCTGTGTGGGGAGGGATTCACTCTCCAGACACCTTAAAAAACAATAAAGGTGCCTGGCTGGTGTGACTCAGTGGTTAAGCGTTGACCCATGTACCAAGAGGTCACTGGTTCGATTCCTGGTCAGGGCACATGCACGGGTTGCAGGCTTGATCCCCGGTAGGGGGTGTGCAGGAGGCAGCCAATCGATGTTTCTATCTCTCTACCCCTCTCCCTTCCTCTCTCTAAAATCAATAAAAACATATTTTCAAAAAATTAAAATAACAAGAAAGAGCATTTTTGCCTCTTTTAGCAAGTGTTGCATGTTTGTCGTATAAAAATGAGAAAATATGGTTGGCCCAAAAGGGGCATAAAGACCAATAATCCCACCATGCAGATGAAAATGCTGTTCATGCCCGTGTGTGTGTGTGTGTGTGTGTGTGTGTGTGTGTGTGTGTGAAGAAAGAGCTAGAGATGGAGATACAGGGAAACTTTTTATCTTTGTTTTGTCTATGATTTTATTTCCAGCACCTAGAATAGTGCCTGATACATAGTAGGTGGTCAATAAATTTGCTGAAAAAAATAAATGATTCAAGAAGTTAAAGGTCTCTCTACACCCCCCCCCACCCCCCCCACCCTCCGGCCCCCAGGAGCGCTCACACACCGCCTGGGGAGACATCCTCTTTGAGGCCTCAGTAAACATGCGGCCAAAGCTACCTTCACACGCGTTTTCACTGAGCACCTACCTGTCAGGTTTCCACACTCATTAGCATCTTGACCACTCCTGGAGAAGTGTGCCATTAGCCTTCAGCTTGTCCGTCTTAGTGTCTTGCGTCTTTGGAGGAGAAGCGTTCTTGTACGGTCATATTTCTTCTGTTTCAAGTTACACTTGTGTCCTGTCTGTCGTAGTGAAAATGAAAATATTCAGTGTTCACCATGTACTTTTGAAGTAAGGTATCCCCTAATTTATGTGAATGAATGTGTGTGTGTTTTCTACTGCAAGAACTACAGGCTATGTCCTACGAGGCAGCCTGTCAAACTGTAGCAATATTTGTCTGAACTGTGCCTCTACCATTACCAAAATCTGGGAGAAAGAACCAAAAACGAGTGCAACTTGATCCATAAAGCCAAGTGGAGGGCCTGCATTATAGCAAGCCACTGAACAGATTGTCCTTCAGGGCAGCCTACGTGACCAAATACAGGGCTCTAAATACAGCCGTGGGGCTCTGGCTGGTTGGGTCTGCTTGAAAGTCAGGGACTGTTGGTTGGATTCCTGCCATCCTCGGCTGGAGTTACTGCCAGTCCCCAAAGAAACAAGAGCATAGCCGTGGCTTTGACCGAGACCAATGTCTAGGTGCATCTGGGGCAAGGCCTTCATGCCTTTGTGTTTGTGGCCTCAGGAAGTTGCAGCCCTTTTGAGTGGCTTCCTGACCACATGAGATACAGACCAGTGAGGGCAAATCAGTATCAACTCAGGAGTCAACTCATTATCTGGGGAGCTGTTTTGAGAAGATTCTATGGCTTTGTTTAGGATCAGTGGGAAAGTCATCTGTGATCCATTAACAATGTCTGTCATGGGAATGGGAGTGGGAAGGGGACAGATTTGCCAGTGGTTCGTCATCCTTTGTACAGACAAGCAATTGTGCTCAAAAATGGTATTTTACTAGTAAATGATCACCTGTAGGAAAGTGTGTTATAAAGGGCCCTGGGACTAGTGGGATCATATGATTTTTTAAAAAAAATCAAGTTAGGATACTTTTGAGAGTAAAAGAGTTGCTATGATCCTAGGACAATAGGAGTAAACAAAGACCCATGTCACTTTGTTCATTGCAAACAACCCTTCTCCAGAAACATCCTCACCCTGAGTTTCAGGAGCCACTTGGGCACAATTTTCTCTTACTTCCCACTGTGCTCTAAACGATTTCCAAGGAGCCCTTTGATTGGGGCATGTATGTCTTAACACCCCACCATGACGATGAGTGACCCCAGCACCCACCCCCTTTTGTCCTCAGCACACTGTGCAGGGGGGCTCACAGAGAGAGCTCGTGGCGTGGAGACTCTCCTGCCAATGATGGCAGGCTTCCAGGGCATCTCGGTGCTGGCTTCTGCTCCCCATTGCAGGACCATCAAATCCATCTACTCGTTTTGTTTTTCCAAACACCGGGGTTGCCTTCCCCATGCCCTGTGGTGCGAATGGCTGTGCAACCTGACCTCGGGGAGCTAGCTTTCCAGAAACCCTGCCCATGAGCCTGCCCCCGAGACCTGCTGGCCATCATTCTCCACCATGTGCTCTCACCACGGTCTACACTCCCGGAGTGAATAATTGCAGGCGTCTGTTTACTGTGCATGAGAGAGTTGGGATTCCCTAGGTATTTAGACATTTTTTCTTTATTAAAACTCTGGATCTATTTTTATTTCCAAGAAGGTCCCCCCCCCCCTCCTCCCCTCCCTCGTTCTCTAGGTTGCCATAAAAAAACTCGGGCTGTGTGGCACTGAAATCACAAATTAAAACTGGTGCAACGGGCAGCTGACTCCTGATGGCAGAGACTCCTTCTTGGAAATGTCTGTTTGTCTGTTTTCCTGCTAAGCTTGTTGGCCTGGCTCAGACAAGCCACCTGAGAGCTGGCCCCATTTCCCAGGCTGAGTTTCAAGATATTTGATCTGACAAGCCATGTCCTTGGCCTGCTACAGTGCGGCCAGTTTTTGTTTTGGTGGTGGTGGTGTTCAGCTACAATATGAGAGGAGAGTTTGGAGTCAGAGACTTGGATTCCAGTCCTGACTGCCTCACAAATGATCTGTGTGACTGTAGACATGTCACTGCCCATCTCTGCACCCCATTCTTCATCTGTAATGTGGGTGGGTAGAGCAGATCACTGGCCATCAAACTTTTAGAAATGATGCCCTTTTATCAAAGCATAACATAACCCCAACATAGAGTGCCGAAGCTGCGCTGATTGAAGCCCAAATAAACCCCAAAGAGCTCACAGAGCTTTCACTCCCTCTCACTCCTGTCCTACCCACAGGCTCCTCCTCAGGGTCTTCCTGACACCCCCTACATCTACCCCCAGCAGGAGATGTGATGTTTCGCTCCTGTTGCCTGTCTCCTGGCCATCTTTCTGGGTAGGCTGTTCCTGCAAGTAGGCATTCCTGGCGGGGGTGGGTGGGAGAATTAAAAGATGAAATTTAAATCTCTCCAGTTTGCTGCCATCAGCAGCTCTCATCACACACTTGGTTGGGGTGGAGGTTGAAACCAAAGACACAGAGAAGGTTTTAGGTTCTCCGTGCCTTGCAATTTCCGTGGGGCTGGGCTCTCACCGTGACCAAGTGTCTTATATGGGTTGACTGTCTTCGTCTATCTCTCTCTCCTCTAGGACAGTGATTCCCAGGCCTGGAGCAGCACATGGGGACTAATCTTGGGGTGCACCAGTCCCTTGTCATCACTTACTACATTTAGGAGCAGCTCTATGCAAGCCAGCAAGATGCAAGTGCCTTCCTCGACTTTCTATTTTATATGGGCCCTTCATTTCTACTCCCTTCTTAAATCTTTGCAGCAACTCTGGTATAGGGTTTACTGTTTTGAAGTTGTTTCCCTGTTTACCTGGTGAAATCACATGTGCCTGGAGTGGCAGGACTGATGTTTTATCTGTGCGCCTTGGCCCAGATCAGGGACACATAGTAGGCCTTCTGACTTTTGTTTGTTTTCTATGAGTAGGATAGGGAGTGAATGAGAAAATGAAGCACTGAGGGTTAAGTAATTAGGTTGGCAGTAAGTCTGGGGCAGACATCTGTCTCGGTCATACCCGGCTGATTCGGGAGTTAAAAAGGCATTGAGTATGATTCCAGCGTCTCCATCCCCTCGGTGCCCACCTAGTCCTTCATGCCCTCCCCTAAGCATCCCGGGCTGCCCTGCAGGCTTCCCACCCCTAGCATTGCTCCTCCCCCTCTTGGCTCTCCCTGTCTCCCCCTCCAGAAAGGCTCTCAGTGGGGATAAAGAGATAATGTTCAGTAAGAAATTGGCACACTGCTCTGATGTTGTGTATCTTTGCGTAGTGGTCCCAAACCTGTTAAAGATAGATTCCTGGTTTGCACCCCAGACCTCCTGAATCAGGATTTCTGGAGTTGAGCCCTGCCTGGGCAGGTGATGTTTAAAGCCACTAATCCTGCACTTCCTCTCCAACTTCATCTTCGGCAAGGAAACCCCAAGAGCTGACCGTTGGGGTTACGTGGGCCAGTTTGCCCTCTCCAGCCCTGCCTTGCCAAATCCCACTTGTACACTTTGGATCATGGCTTTTCTTCCACTTGAAGAAGTCTTTGCTCCTGTCTGCCTGTCGCTTCATCACAGGTGGCCTCTGGCGCCAGTTCCTCCCCGAGTCTCCTGGGGCCGCTCATCCTTGCTTCCTCCTTTTCTGGACCGCTAGCTCTCCTACAGATCAGCCCTCATTTCAATCACCCAGCAAGTAGTTAGTGAGCTGTTGTGCTGTGCCCAACACTCACCTCAATGTGGGGGACACTACCATGGACAAAACAAAGGCCCTGAGCCCAGGGATCCTGCCTACTAGTGGAGGAGACAGGCAGAAAACACAATGCACGAATATAGTTATAACCCAGACCCTCCTGCTAATGACGGGTGCTAGGAGGCAACCAAAGCAGAGGAGGAGCTGAATAGCAAGGGCCACCATTCTCGGTAGGATATTTGGGAAGGCCTGAGTGAGTGACGTGTGGGGATCCACGTGGATTTGAGGCACAGGAGAGGGAACAGCCAGTGCAAGGGGCCTGAGGCTGGGTGCTTGGTAGGCACTCAGTAAGTATTAGAATGACAGCAGCTCTCCGGAGTGGAGAGAGGGGAGGCAGATGAGGGGAAGAGGTAGTCAGGCGCAGGGTTACTTAGCACTTTGAAAGCCACTGTGAGGACTTCAGATTTTATTCCAAGTATAATAGATGCTGTTTGGTGGAAGAGTATCATGATAAAATGGACTTTTTCTCCAGTGTGGAGAATAGACTCAGGGTTTAGGGCAGAGGGAATGACTAGTCTGGAGACTCTCGCAGAGGTCTAGGGAGGGGACTTGGGCTAAGATGGCATCAATGCAGATAATGAGAAGAGATTGGCCTTGGGATGAATTTTGAGGGCAGAGACTGTGGTTTTAGGGTGGGAAGCTAAATCTGAATTCCAAGACGTATTCCTCAGCAACTGAGTGGAAAGAGGATGCTAACCCCCCATCTTTGCTAATTTCCTACTTGTCAGTTCCCTTTCCATGAGGGCAGGGAACATGCCATATACTGGGTACACCCCTAGGCAGGGCCTGGGTCCCAGTGGGTGCTGCATTAAATAATGGAGTCCACAGCAGCCAGCACTGCCAGGTGGTCACACAGACATAGCCCCGTTTTGTGGTATCTGCATCTGGAGGTGGTTTGCGTGTTCCCGGTGCAGGGGCAGAGGACGTCGTGAGGGTGGCCCCCTGCATCACTCAGTTGTCATCTGTGCATGGGACAGATGGACAGTGCAGTTAAGATGCTGCCTCTGCCACTGCAGGAGTTGGGCCGGGAGAGGAGGTGGGAACAAACCCAGCCGTTCAACAGCCCAACCCTTCTCTTTCCAAGTTTAGACATCTTTGGGGGAGGGGTCCTTCCTGGTCCCCACACACCCTGGATCTTCTCTGCCTTTGCAGATACCCACCTTGTTCTCTCGAGCAGATCTCTTGCTTCCCTTCTGCCCTTAGCAAAACCCAGCCCTTCCTCGAAGCCCATTCCAAATGCTGTTTCTTCCTTGTGTGCAGCTTTTCCTGATGTTCTAGCCAGAGGCAGTTTCTGCCTCCTCTGAACCCCAGAGTGGTTTCTGCCTTTTATATGATGTCATCTTCTCCAGGGTTTTACCCAGTCCTTTGAGCCCAAATGCCCACGGGAAGTGATGGGCCTTAATTTTATTTGAGTCCTTCCCCTGAGGCCCAGCTCAGTCCCTTGAACCCTGAAGGCACTTGATAAATATTACTCAAGTTGAAATTGACTTCCTGTATGACATAGTTTCAGCAGCTGCAGGACACTTGTCTTTGAACGGAGATTAGGGTTAGGAATCAATCAATCAAATGTCTACCGATATGTCAGACGGAGAACGTAAATAAATGAAGTAGGACAAGCATAAGAAAATTTTTGATAGAGACACCATTCTAAGGAAGATTTAACTTTTTGTAACCCTTTCTAAGACACTAAGTGGCATGGAAGCAGGTTCTCTGTGGGAGGCAGCAGGGAGTGGTGGAGACTGGGGTGAACAAGAGAGCATGTGCCCATCTGTTCATCTAAAGTTGACAACCGAGTCTTGGCTCTAAGCATTGTTGCAACGGTATTATTTCTGGATATTCTGATTTGTCAACAGAAGCTGCAAAGTCAGACTTTTTGCATGGAAAATTCTGATTTCTAGATGTTATCAAGTGATCCCCCCCCCCCCCCCCCCCCCCCCCCCCGCCTGAGCCACTGGAGGGCCTGGCTACCAGTTTGGTATCACTTATTTACATGTTAGGTTCCCCTCCCTGAGGGAAGTAAGTAAATTTCTTTTGAAATCTCCAGCTCTAGCTGCTTTTCGGTAAAGGGAAGATGTTTGCATCTTGTTTTTCTTCTCTGGCATTTGCTTTCCATCGCCCTTTCCATCTGAGTGGGAACCCTGGGGTTACTATTATTAATCTGTGCTTGAGTCCCAGCTTCATGCGGCATAAGGGCTTCTGGAGCTTGCCTTGAACTCTGTGCAACGAGCTTTTCATTTTCCTCCAGGAGTGGTTTAAATGGAGGCTGCAGTCTTCTGCAAAGCATAATTGGTTTTAAATTGCAGGTTTAATAATAATGATGTTGGGCTTAATGTGGTGCCTTTCAGCCCCTGCCGGCAGCCCTGGCAGCCAGTCGCTGGTGGATGTGCACACTCTCCTCAGGAGGGAAAAGCTGTTAGGGACCGAGTCCCCCCTCCCCGTCCTGACAGACCGCAGGTGAGGGGGTCCTGTGCCCCCTCGCCATGGGCCACTGGGGGACAGGGAGGCTGATGGGCCTCCCTTTGTGCCCAGGCATAGGGGTCTGAGCTGGACCCTTGAGGCTCTTGGTTATCTCTTCCCTCTTCTTCACCTTTGGGTCACCCCGCAGCTCATTAGGAATTCTGTTGGAAGACCAGCAGAGAAACTCAAATTCCACTGCTTGGCTCTGCCTCAAAGGTTTAATTGGGAGGATGTATTAACTTCATTGGCTATCACCAGGCTGCTGGCTTCTTTCTGTATTTTAAGTAACTTTTCCTCTTGTCCTCTTACCGTGGCCATCAGAGCATGTCTTGAAAAGATTCAGCCTCGTACGCTGGTTTCTTCACGTGAAAAGGGCTCTGGCTCCAAGTCAGAGAGCTGGGGTTCTCATTGGAATGGTCTGTAAGAGCTTAAAAGGGGACTCACCTCTCCTTTCCGTGGCGGATGGAGGAGGAGGTCGGAGGGCAGCCACAAAGGTCCCTGCCAGCGCTTGCAGTGGATGATTTACGTGTCTCTGTGAAGTGACACCAAGCTCTTCCTTGAGGGAAATCCAGTGTGTTCAGGAGGCAATAAAAATACCAATCTACATATGTTAGACAACAGATAGCTGAGGCTTGGACAAGGGCGGGCTTGTTCAGCGAAACTCGGCATTTGTGTTATAAAAAGCGTGGAGAAGGATGCTGGTGCTGTGTGATGTGGGGCGTCCTGCTGGAAAATTACAGGCGGCGCAGGCAATGACAGGGTAGCAGCAGCCCTGCTGCTGGTGCCCGCCCTGCGGACACACCACAGGCGCTCAGACCTTGTGGTCAGTTTACCATCGATGGCGAGCAGCTCCTCGTTTGTGCTGGGTTCTGGGCTGTCTTGGCTCCCAGCACCGTTTCTGGAGGGTTTTTTGTTTTTGTTGTAGACAGGGAGCAAATTACAACGTGGGAAGAGTGCCTGGGGGTGAAAGCAGAAACATGAGCCCGGAGTGTCTTTGGGCCTGGAAATCTGCGATGGCCGATGGCTGTGTGACCAGTGTTTGGGGGAAGGTGGTATTTGCCAAGTTTGAAGGCAGCACAAGGAGGACACCCTGTTTTTACAAATGTCACCTACAAAGAGCTGATCGGAGAGCTGAATTCTTGCTTCCCTCTCTCCTGTCGTGAGCACTCAGCTCCAGCAGGTTCCAAGCCCGTGTATCGGTAGGCTTTGGCTATCTAGATCACCTTCCTCTTCTTCCTTCCCATCTTTAGGTGGTGTGCTATATCTTTCTCAGGGGGAGATAAACAACAGAAGTTAACAGGCTTTGTTCTCTCAAAGTAAACATTCTTTTCCCCCCCACTTTTAAAAATATACATTTTTATTGATTTCAGAAAGGAAAGGAGGGAGAGAGAGAAACATCAATGATGAAAGAGAACCATTGATCGGCTGCCTTCTGCACACCCCACCCTGGAGATCGATCGAGCCCACAACCCGGGCATGTGCCCTGACCGGGAATTGAACTATGACTTCCTGGTTCATAGGTCGACGCTCAACCACTGAGCCACACCAGCCATGCTCAAAGTACACATTCTTAAAAAGGACTGAACAACAGGAAGGATAGATTCAGTGGGAAGGGAAACCGAGCCACCTTTTCCACAATCTCCCAGTCTCTCGGGGCAATGGACTAGCAGCTTCTATGTGGTCAGTGTTAGCAGCTGGTGAAGACAGAGGGTGTGGCAGTGCAGGGAGGGAGGGGAGGAGACTGAGTCGTGGAGGCTGCAGCAGAGAGGCCGCGTATTTACTGCGCTAGAGTTAGACGTGGTCAGAAACAACTGCCCACATCGACTCCAGTTCTGAGAATTAGGGGCAAAATGTTGGGGTCTAAGTTTGACGACAGAAGACTATGGCCTTCAAATTTCTTCAAAAATCTTGACTGTTACATTGCTGGCTACTCACATGTTAATGGCTGTGATTTAGACCTCCAGGTGAGCCCGGGACTCACCAGGCGTGGGGCAGGGACAAGGTTGGTTCTGATGGGGGAAGGCAGGGACAGCGGTGAGAGAAGGGGACTGGGGGAGGCGTCTGTGCCGAGCTCAAGGTCGTGGCCGCATGCTTCCCATTGGTGTGGTCTTGACAGGGAGCCTGGAGTGAAGGTGGGGTTGAGAATACCTGGATTTTTCTAAAGGCCAGTGTACACTCTTGAGACAGAACCAAAGGCTGGCAGCTCTCTGCGGGCAAGGACCATTTCCAGTTCTGTCCTCACACATCCCAGCACCCATCGACCAGTATTATCATTATTATTGCCTATTTGGTAGATTATCAAATAAAAGGAAGGGGGAGAGGTGCTTGGGAAGACCTCACACAGTGCTGACCAGCCATTCTTTCAAAGCCCACACGGAGTCCTGTTGCCACTGCAGGGCTGCGGCTGGGTCAGCCGTGGGTACACAATACTACTTGGTGGAGTAACACAGTTTCTCTGCATGTTTGAAGCAGAAAGATAATTTATTGGAAGGATGTTGGGCACTCCACAGAGCCAACGGGGAACTGAGGAAGGGAGAGTCAAGGTGGATGGGAGGATGACAGCCAGGGTCACTAGCAGGGAAAGTCTGGGAGACACTGCACCCAGTCAGCATCCAGGGCCTTCATCCTGCTGCTCTGTCTCTCAGTGCTGCCCCCTGGAGGGCTCCTGCTAAACTGCTCTCCATCTACATATTCTCTCTCAAGATCCAAAACCAGGGTGAGAGCACCATGCCTCCACCCACTCGTGAACTTGGGTCCTGGCAGTCCCTGCTGTGGCTAGGATGGAGCAGCGTGGCCATGCCAGGTGGCCAAGTCAAAGACACAATGTCCCCTGAGGCAGGAGTTGGAAGAACCCTCGGTGAAACGAATAATCCAGTGAATTAAGCAAACATGAAGGAAGAAATAAAAACACCACTGTATATATTTTAGAATCTTATTTTGTGTCAAATCAGAGTCAACAAGCACCAGCAGGTTATAGGGCATTAAGAATATATTAATGGCAGCTCCCAGGGGCTATGACAGCTTGCTGGCTGATTGTTGACACAGCACAGTCTCAAGGAAAAGTCTCAAAGTGAAAGCAAGTGGTCAAGGTGGTTTTGTTGTGGGTTCAACCCAAGCCAGAACACAGCAGTGGGAGTCATGTCCAGGCAGCCATTCCCCACCGGCAGCATCAGCTCTCAGTCCCTTTCTTTCCCGCTGAGCCGCCAGCTGTGCTGGGCTGTGTTCCGTGGGCCCCACACAGGGTGGGGGATCAGCGGGGCCTGTCAGCCAGCCTTGCGCCCTATAAAGTGCTCTGGCTTCTGAGGGGGAATTAGCTCTTGTTTTTATTGCACTGTTAATTCCAGCTCCTGCCTGTCTCCCTAATTCATTCCACATGCCTGGTCCCTCTGCCCACAGCAGTGACTGCCCCGGCTGGGGGCTCATCTGTCTTGTGCGTCTTGTCTGCCAGTCTGCTGGCAGCTCTGTCCAGGAGCCCTCTAGGTTCTCAGGCGCCTCTCCCAGGGGGTGTCCCCTCCTGCTCTCGATCACACTGCATTCTAAACTTTTCAAGGGCCTGGGCCTCAACTTCTTTTTTTCTTTTCTTTTTTCTTAAGATCTTATTATGATTGATTGATTGATTTTAGAGAGAAAGGAAGGGAGAGGGAGAAAGAGAGAGAAACATCTATGTGAGAGTGGAACATCAATCAGCTGCCTCCTGCAGGCCCCTACAGTGGGATCAAGCCTGCAATCAGGGCATGTGCCCTAACTGGGAATCAAACTGGCCACCTTTCTGTACATGGGACAATGCCCAACTATTTTATATCTTCTCTGCCCTTAGCAGGGCTCAACAAATTTTGTTTAATCAGTTCGAGCACCTTGGAAGGTTACCTGCCTTAAACCACACCTGGCCACTGCTGGGAAGCGCAACACCTTAACCTTTTCCCAGTAGAAGTGCAGTTAGGGTTGGGCAGCCCTTCAGCACAGGACGGTGCTGAGTGAGGGGATGTCCCAGAGCTGGGCAGACACAGGGAGCATGGAGAGGAACCACAGAGGAGAGGGCACACCTGGGCATGGCATCGGTGTGGTTGTACCACTCCTGGGCTGGGGAGGGCCGACAGGGGAGCGGGGACATGATGGGAGGGCGATGGGAGTGCCCAGGACAGGGATACTTGGTACAAGCCCATAATCACGTCATCTGCAAGTTGAGGGTCTTCCTTCCTCCCTCCGCTCCTCATCTTAACCACCTCCTTCATCTTCTCTCTGTAGAGGCAGAAGGGCAGAGAAGGCACCCCCAGGAGGATAAATGTGTCCATTTCTGAATCTACCCATTTCTTCCCAAAGTATGGGAAGTGTGTGGTCCCTGCCTTAAAAGCAAAATGGTAGAGTCATCAAGTATCAGAGAAAGAATTCTGCTCTTCCCCAGCGGCCTCCCACCTCTCCCTCCTGCGTGTTCCCTGGTTACAGCGTGTTCTGGTCCTGCCTGCCTGTGTACCCCACTCCTTCCTCCTCCTCCTCCTCCACGTCAGTGTTTCAGCAGCTTCTCACCCTCTCTGCTGTTAGCTCTGCCCCAGTTCTCACCCCATTAGTAAGACTCTTACAACCCGAGATGGGCGAGCCCCCACGCCAGCTCTTCTAATCATGGCCCCCACTTCCCTTTGTCGGGGCCCACCCACTCCCCACGTTCTTACTCACTGCTGTTATTTCTGGGTGCCTGGGAGGGAACAGCCTGAACTAGCTGCTGCAGGATCGACGTGTACTGGGCCCACCCTACTCATGTGTTTTAGAAAGGATGCGTTGAAAAGCTGGTAGTGCACACACCCTGGGCTCATCCAGGAGGCTTCAGGGGGGCGTGGGGCTTCCTAGTGGGAAATAAGAAGATCAGTTCTTTATTCCTCACCCAACACTTGGGAGTAGGCTGATGTGCTGGGGAGGCAGACAAATGTCTTCAAAAATCTTGACTGTTACATTGCTGGCTACTCACATGTTAATGGCTGTGATTTAGACCTCCAGGTGAGCCCGGGACTCACCAGGCGTGGGGCAGGGACAAGGTTGGTTCTGATGGGACTAGAGGTGGATGTCAAAGAATGGGATGAGTATGAATTGTAGAGTCCTGTGGCCCTTAGGACTG
Source organism: Myotis lucifugus (assembly GCF_000147115.1). Taxonomy (NCBI): domain Eukaryota; kingdom Metazoa; phylum Chordata; class Mammalia; order Chiroptera; family Vespertilionidae; genus Myotis; species Myotis lucifugus. Next base: position 53,672,190 of record NW_005871048.1, on the reverse strand, counting down.
TTAGGTGCTTTTTAAAAAGGGCGGGGAGGGAGAGTATAGTTTGTGAAAATACAGTTAAACCTGAAATCTCTACTGAGGGACTTCTCGGGAGCATTCATAGGCTATGTTTGCTGAGGGCAGGGACTGTGTCTTTGTTGTTTATTCCCATGCCTAAAAATGACCAAAAGTGAGTATATGCGGCATGAAATCCCAAAAGGGATGTGGTTTATGGCATCTTCCAACCTTAGGGCTCTGCATTTGCAAAGCATCCCCTGGGAGAGGCTTGAGGGCACCCTGCTCTAGGTGAGGCAGGTCGAGGAGGGATGGGGAGGGTGTTTCTTGGCCATTATTTCATGTTTTTAAGGAAGCAGACCAGAAGTAGAGGAGGGTTGCCCTTACTGGAGAAAGTGGCCACTGGGGTGGTGGCTCTTATGTTGAACTCAGGCACAATTGCATTAAAAAATATTTGTACTGAGCATCTAATGTGAACTCACTGCAATTCTTAGGTAGTGTTTAGACAACATGCTAGGCCTGAACAATAGTGAACCAAACACAGTTCCTGTGAAATAACTTTAGGAGTTTCCATGAAACAGGCCCAAAGGGATGATCAGGAGCAACACAGGCAGTATGTGATTGGCAGTCAAGGAGTATGATGCCAGCAGTAAGCGCTATGAACAGCTGAAATAAGAGAGAAATTGGACGTGCCTAGGGTTATCACGAAGACATTTGGGGAGAAAGTGGGACTAGAGGTGGATGTCAAAGAATGGGATGAGTATGAATTGTAGAGCAATAGAAAGCCCAGTGGAAAAGGGGGGAGGAGACAGGCCTAAAAGTCCAAAGTTCAGTGTGGTTCCTAGATATGTTAGGTTGGAAGATAACAGCAGAGCCACCCACTAGAGATGTCCTAAAGGTACTTGGAAATACTATGTTGAAGTTTGCATGAGAGATCTCAGAGAAAAAACGAGAGCTAAGGGCTCAAAACTGCCCCTGAAACTTTCTGGCATTCTATCTCAGCTAGGGACAGTAGAGGGATGCCGGGGTCTATAGCTCTGGGAAAGCAGGAAGGCTGAGTTTGTGCACAAGTTGGAGACTATGCAGCAGACATTAAAGGATCAAGTATATGAGCCAAAGAGACCTTACGGAAACTTCGTGAATCAGAATGTCTGGAAGCCTGGACGTCTGGATTTCAAGCAGGCATCTGATGGGATTCTTATGTACATGATCCCTTGAAGACCATGTCTCTTGGCTGACAAATCTCAGGCCAATCAGTTCAATGTTACAGGAGAAATCCCACTTAAATATCAATGGTCTATCAATTCATGCATTCTGGCTTAATATGCACTTTTGTACTTTCTGGAGGTGGATGAAAATAGTTAACTCATTGTAATTTTTCGTTGTACCAACAGGTAACTGAGAGGTCTGGGAAGTTGTGTTGAGGCACCCTGGCCAACTGATATCAGACAAGCTGCTGGATATCTGTCATGTGAGTTGATAATTTTTAAAGTCATGAGCAAAATAATAGAATAGACTATACTGATATATATATTTTAAAAACCAGACTGATTTAGCAGCAATGTCATACTGAAGTGATGACCACATTCTCTTGATTGTATGTTGGGGTAAGAGGTGATCTGAAGGCCCTAATGTGAGTGTACTGGGGATCTGACACTTGGAAATCACTGACATAATAGCAAGACTTGGCGGATAGAGTCCAAGAAGCCCAGGCCATGGGCCAAAGTTAGAAGTCAACACCAGCAGGCACACGAACAAGGCAGGGTGCTGGGGGTAAGGCAGGCACATAATTGAGCAAGACTAATTCTCTTGTGTGTAGAAGATACATGAAGCATAAAATTCATAATTTTAAAATACAATTCGGTGGCATTAAGTACATTCACAGCATAATGCAACCATCACCACTATCTAATTCCAGAACTTTTTCATCATCCCAAAAGGAAACCCATACCTATGAAGTAGTTCCTCCCAATTCCCTTTCTTTCCAACCCCTGGCACCAATAATTTGCTATTTGTCTCAATGGATTAGCATATTCTGGATATTTCATATCAATGGAATCATGCCATATATGGCTTTTTATAACTGGCTACTTTTACTTAGCATTTTGATTTTAAGTGTAATGCATGTTGTACCATGTATCAGTATATCATTCCTTTTCGTGGTTGAGTAATATTCCACTGTATGGATATTCTGCATTTTGTTCATTCATTCATCAGTTGATGGGCATTTGTATTGTTTCTACCTTTTGGCTACTGTGAACAGTGCTGCTAGGAACATTTGTGTGCAAGTTCTCTTTACACACCTGTTTTCAATTCTTTGGGATATATACCTATGAGTGGAATTGCTGGGTCATATGATAACTCTGTGTTTAACTTCTTGAGGAACTGCCATGGACTATTTTACATGACCCCCAGCAATGTAAGAGAGTTCCATTTTCTCCACATTTTCACCAACGTTTGTTTGACCAAGACTGATTCTTGTTGTAAGAGTTTCACAGCCACATGCTTCTTCGAGGACCAGGCGCTGCCCTCAGTGGGTCAACCTTCAACTGTCTTCAAGACCCAGATCTCTGTGATGCTGGTCTGACAACCACCATGATGATGACTGATAGGAGGGCAAGCTTCATGAAGTTCAGTTACTCAAGCTTAATTCATGACTCTGCACTTACAATTCACAACCTCCACACTTACATGGGATCCGCCTTCTGCACAGTCACTCCATCTGATGCCAGAGCAGGCTTTTCCCTCCCTGTGGTGTGACTGTTCAACACTTGAACTAGTTCACAGTTGTGTATCAACTTCCGTGGAAACCACGTGTCATGTGGTTGCTGAATGCAGCTGGCTGTGTGCCGTCATTGGCCACAAATCAAAGCTCATTAGATGGAAGCAGTAAATAATATCAGGATTGGGGAGGGAGTCCTGAACTTGAGAGATAATGCAGTCTGCTCTCTCTTGTGTCCTTCCCACCTGGGGTGTTCTCCTCAGCTGTTTAAACTTGGCCTGACATTTACAGGCATTTTTCAGGCCTCCTCCCCCCTGCTGCCCCTTATCCCTCTACCACACACTTCCCCTCAGCAACGAGCAAACTGGGAATAATTTGACTTAAAATCAAGGTGGAGCTCAGTAGAGTGGATAATTAAGAATGTGGTTTCTTAAAGCACTTAGGGAGTTATGAGAAATCAGAAATGTGTTTTTCGTTTGAATAAGAGTTAGTGGTCTGTGAGGGCAGTGACTGAGACGTCTTTATCTGTGTTCTCGGAAGCTGAGAGGCTCTGAGAAGAGCCCTCAGTAACTCTTGGTGTCAGGGTGAACCCTGCCCGCATCAGCGAGACCTTGCTCCTCCCCATGGAGACCCCCATGCCAGGCGCCTCAGCCATCCTCCGGCCCTGCCACCAGCCATCAGGCTGACCTGTGTCCCAAGGAAAGCAGTCCCCAGCCTTCCAGGCCAGTCCCCAGCATGCTGCATGCCATCCACTTCAGCCACGGAGCTCTGCCCTTACACTATTCAGTTTCTTGATTAGAGCAGACCAAAAAGAAATAAACTCACCAAGCTCCACAACCACCCCTTTTCCATAGAGAGAATGCTGTTCAGGAGCTGGCCTGGAGGGAGAGAACAAGAGGGGACGTACCACTGGCCAATTCTTCATATGAATGTTAATGACATGTGTGTGCTCTTAAGTGTAATTTGAAAGTAGGAACATGGAAACTTTGAGGAGACCAAGAGGGAGTAATGTCAGTGATGGTGGACTAGGAAGCCTCTGACCTTCCTGTCCCCACGAGGACATCGGCTCAACAACTGTACGCGGACGGAGTCCTTTGTGAGAAATCCAGTTAAGAGGTTCCTGCAAGCCAGTGACTCGAGACCAGCTGCATTGAAACTGTCATGGGACTGACTACAAGTTGGAAATAGCCAACTGCATGCAGTCCGTCTTCAGAGAATTTGGACATATAGGAAAGGAGACATCCCACTGATAGTAAAATATACACCAACGTGTAATAGGTCCAGCAGAGACCTCACTGAAAGGAGGATGGTCTGGCCGTGGAATTCTAGGGAGAGGGGCATTAGGGAGACGAGTGACAGAAGTCCAGGGCGGGCACCTGCTGTCCACCCCTTCAACACTTCTGCTGACGAGGACCAGAGTGTCAGAGCCCAGAGAGGAAGCCACTCTGCTTTTCTCACTCCCAAACAACCCCCCCCCGCCCCTAATTTAGAGTATCAGCCTTCATCCTTACACCCTAAACCGAAAATTGGGAAAGGACTTTTTATTGTTTTAAGTGAAGGATTTTGAAGATGGTGATTTAAGTTATAATGAAGATAAAGAGCAATTTCCTGCCCACCACTGCTGTCTCTCTTTTCCCCTTCCTCCCCCCTATTCTCTGAAAAAATGCAGCTCGAGAAAATCTGACCCTGGGGAGTGGCGGATGTGAGAAAGCTGTGCAGCCTGAGCTGAGAGGCAATTAGCTGTCCCCAGCAGTCTCCGTGCAGGCAGAGGCGCGTCCCCAGGCAGGAAGACATCACGGTGATTTAGTTCTGTGCTGGCTGGTTTGCTGACAGCGTGCTGTGTGTCCCGAGGCCCCATAAGAAGTGGCTGGCCAAGACTGAGGTCACCACTTTGCCCAGCTGGACCATATCTTTGCAGTGACCAAGGGTCAGTGAGTAAGAAAGAGAAGGCCTAGTGGGCTGTGACTTTGAATATGTAGCCAGCCATGCGCTGTCGCTCAAGAGTCAAATGGGTAAATTAAGATTATGCCTGCTTGGGTTTTGCTGGGCACTTTCTTTATGTTGTTGTTGTTGTTGTTTTTAAAGCCCAAACTTTATTTTATAGTACTATATCCTGTAATGTGAAACTCGTATATCTACATCTGAAAGATGATAATAAATAAATATAAAAAACTCATTCCTTGGTCAGATGAGTTTTAACAGCTCTGGGTTAAGCTCAAACAGGTTTCAGTGGTCCAGGACTCATGAGAGACGGCAGTAGGGATGATGCCTTTAAGAAGAGTGTGCGGTGGACAGCGATTTTCACGTATGTGATCAGGGAAGCCCTTTTCAGGAGGGTGGCTCTCGAAGGCGTCGTTTGATTGAACAACCGTGGCCTGCTTTTCTGGTCAAAGGCCTTGTCTGTCTCAGTTGGCTTTTCACACTAGATGACTCAATATTGTGTATTCATTTCTCTTCTACGTGCTGGGGGTGGGGTGCTTTGTTTTTGTTTGTTGTTTTTTTTGTGTGTGTGTTTTTCAAGAAATTGACCCATTTTGACAATGTTTTATTTAAAAAATCCATCTGCTAGCTTGAAGTAAGAGGAGGACTATTTAAAATTTCAGCCCAGCCAGCGTGGCTCAGTGGTTGAGTATAACCTATGAACCCGGAGGTTCACGGTTCGATTCCTGGTCAGGCCATATGCCCAGCTTGTGGGCTCAATCCCCAGTGTAGGGAATGCAGGAGGCAGCCTACCGATGATTCTCTCTCATCATTGATGTTTCTATTTTTCCCTCTCCCTTCCTCTCTGAAATCAATAAAAATATATGAAAAGTGCCCCCCCACCCCAAATAAAATAAAATAAAATAAAATAAAGGTTTCAGATAGCCTTATATCACCTGCTGTTTTAACAATGAGGAAACGAGGCTCAGAGAGTGAGACAGTTGCCGGTGACCTCACTCCCGGCCAATCAGCGTAGGGCCGTGCAGGATGGCAGTGTCGTCCTGACTGCTAGCTCAGGGTCCTTCTCCTTTGACCCTGAGGACATGGCTCCTGGCTTGTCTCCTGTTTGCTCTTGATCCATTCTTCCTGAGAGGATTTATCCAGGTCCCTTATGCCAACTGTTGTTTAGCCATTTTCACTTTGTCCAGTTTTGAGGGGAGAGATTCTTTGCCAGATAGTTTTTGGTAGCATACCTGAAGGCGGAGTAATACATTGGGAACAACTAGATCTACTCTTTGGAACACCTTCTTCCTGGCTAGTCTACCTTTTCACCTGTGAGGTCAGCTCTTCCTTCCAGAGTTGTCATTGCATCCAGAGGCCGGGCCAGCCAATGGCAGGAGGATGGGTGGTGCCACCTGCATGGAACTGGACCTGGAGTTAGGTCTCTGTCCACCAGGTGAGGTTTCATATCCAGGGGGACCAGCAACAGCACACTGCGGTGCAGACAAACAGCTGGCACCAGAGTCTCCAAAGGCTGGTGGAACTCAGTGGCGGGCCGGCTGGCAGCTTGCAGCTCATCCCTGCCCGGGTGCGAGACAGAGCGGGATTCCAGATGCTGAAACTAGCAAGAGATAGACGAGGCTCTGGTGGGTAGAACTAGGAGTGTGATCAGAACTTAAACAGGAAGGAGGATAAATTGATGCCACTGAGCAGCTCTCCAGTCTTTGCTGCTAAATGTCACAACTGCACTGAGAAATACACATGGTGCTGAGCAGGGACCAGGATGGGGGGCCAGAGGGAATCACATGGGCGCATGTAAGGGGAATGGAGAGGCAGAGGCTGAGAATGAACAGCACGCTCTGCTCCCTCCACTGTAACACTTGGAGCCCTTGTCCTCGTCTTCACTCTCACAAATTCCTGAAAGGTGGGACAGTGGCTGTTTTGTTCACCTTTGTGTTGCCTGAGCACAGTGCTGCCTCAGAGGCGCTTGGTAACTACTTTCTGAATGAACGAATGAATGATATTTAGCAGTAGTGGAGATGGAATTACGAGAGGTGATACTCAGGAGCCGACCCAGCCCTTACATTGCTGAAGGCCGTGCAGCTGGTGCTCCTTACTCTGGCACAGTGACTTTCTGGACCTCGTGAGTCCGGCTCATGTCTGAGTCAGTGTTGACCAGACAGCCTGGATGTGGCTTGAAGCTGCACTAACCTGGATAGAAGCAAACACAGTTGGGTCCAAGGCTGCAAGTCTGTTTCTATTTTGGACAATGTATTGGGTAAGTGTTGAGCGGGCTTTCTCACCTCACTGAGGATGAAGGGGAAGCTTTGGATCAGAAACCTAGGGCCAGAGGTTGGGCCAGCAGCGACATTTCGAAAGTCACCAAGCAAATGTTTACCAACTATAAGTTATAATTTGGAATTTCACTCTTAGAAACGGACAGCAGATCAGACATGAAAAAGTGCAGAGCCTCCAAGGTAAAAAGAGCGGGGAGAAGTCAATATCAACTTAATTTTGAATAATAGAGCCAGGTTTCCACCCTCGCTGGGTGCTTGGTTTTTATCTCTAAATCGTTCCTCCTGATACATAAAAAACCCTGTTGTGTGCTGATTCACTGAAGAGTTGGAAGAAGGCAATTAATTTTTAATGCAAAATGCAGAGTTTGGATGTACCTGAGTGGGTTTGGAGTCGGGCAAGATTCCAGGCCGCCGCCGAAACCGGTTTGGCTCAGTGGATAGAGCGTCGGCCTGCGGACTGAAAGGTCCCAGGTTCGATTCCGGTCAGGGGCATGTGCCTGGGTTGTGGGCACAACCCCAGTGGGAGATGTGCAGGAGGCGGCTGGTCGATGTTTCTCTCTCATCGATGTTTCTAACTCTCTATCTCTTTCCCTTCCTCTCTGTAAAAAATCAATAAAATATATTTAAAAAAAAAAAAAAAAAAAAAAAAAAAAAAAAAAGATTCCAGGCCGCCCGGAGCCTGTGGTCCCCGGACTGGGCTGCGCTGAGGACCTTGGGAGGCACTTCGCTCATCAATAACATCGTGATTCCTGTTGATGAAAACTTTCACACAGAGGGCAAATGCCTTTCCAGGGACCAGATCTGGCTCGCTCTTTCTTTCTTTCTTTCTTTCTTTCTTTCTTTCTTTCTTTTCTTTCTTTTCTTTCTTTTCTTTCTTTTCTTTCTTTCTTTCTTTCTTTTTCCTTGTGCTCAGTGAAAGTCTCTCATGAGTCCCACAGCGGAGTCTTTGTACCTCCTGTGCCCTTGTCGGTCATTTCACCAAGACTCATGTGCTGTGGCAGGCCGAGGCGGGCTCTCCTTTCCCGAAAGATGAAAAGCATGTCACTGAAAATATTAGTCAGGCTCAAGGAAAAGCTTTGTGAGTTCTGCATAATCACAAAGAAAGAGAAAGTAGGTCACATTTGCAGCCTGTTCTGTTTGTGAAAGGAAAAGAAAAGAGGATGAAGAAGAAAGTGTCAGATCATTTAGTTTTATCACAGCTTCTTAAGCCAGCCCGATCTGTGTCAGAGGCTCGGGTCTGACACCATCTTTACACCCTGGGGCTCCCACAGGCTTGAAGAAAGTCTCCCCAGGCGGGCTCAGTGAGCCGGGGCGCCAAGGCCCGTTGGATGGGTCCCTTGTGTGTGCTTCAGAGCGTTTGATTTGCAGCTGAACGGCAGGCATTTGGACTTGAAGAGAGTGTTTTGGGGGCATCTCTGGGGTGAGGGGATGCATCCTGAGAGTTGCAGCCTCAGGTAACACTACGGCACTCCCACGTCCCAGTGCACTGGCTGCTGTTGGGTTAGGAATTGGAAACAGGACTGGAATACTCAGATGGTCCAGAGGAGTCAGCAACTCCCCTGATTTATAGGCCTGTGGGATGTCATGGACCAGGCCAGATTCCTCGAGAGAGGTGCGAATAGCAGTGGCACCCCAGAATAGCCTGGTACAAAGGAACCTAGTGGCTTGAAGCACTCTACACACTTGCCTGCAGAGGGAGGCTTCTGTGCAAAGTACCGATGCAGGGCGGTTTCCCCGGGGCTCCAGCTTTCTGAGATTCTCAGTGTCAGAAAAAAGTCAAGGAGCCATGAATGGCCTCAGCTCTGGGTCTTGTCTTCTGTTTTTTCACTTTCGTTTACCTACAGTTTTCATTTGCACCTTTTTTTTTTTTTTTTTTTTTTTTTTGCGGAAGTTGTAAAGTATGTGTATGTAAAGAAGAGTGTACGGTTATTAGAGAAGCTTGCTGTTGAAGGAAACACCACAGTGGTGCAGTTTGTAAAGGGAAGAATTCTTTCGTCGTGCAAATAAGCACAATTTAGTAGAACTGCTTGGGGATGAGCTTTGAGGCTAATGTGTTTGCTGTTCACCAGTTGGGAACCTCCATGACAATAGGTGAAGTTCTGCCACTCTGGATTGGACAGGAGAGGACATAGAGAATGACACAGGCATTGTCTCTTCATGGGAAGATTGAGGACTCTTGGCGATCTCAGTGTGTGTGCATATTGCAGTATACTTTGGTGCTTATCTCGTGTGTAGCTACCTGGTCTTCCTAGGTTTTTCATCAGCATCTTTAGTCACACTGAATCAGACAGACTGTGCACGGGCATTAAGTATTACAGTGTGTTACACCCCAGGTGGATAGGGGCTTTTTGGCAGTTTCCAGGACCACCAAAGTCGATACAGCCTTGCGTTGTGTGGAGAGGCAGAGGCTGTGGAGGTAGCACAGGGTCTGGCAGGCCTGTTGCTGGATTGGCCTGAGTCCATGGACAGGAAACTTAAGTCAACTAGGAGGCGGGTACAGGTAGTGGAGCCAGGTCCAAAATTGAAAACGATTAGATCATTTCCTCACCGTTAAAGCAGGAGCTGTGGTAGACCAAAAAAATGGGAGTATGTCATGAAGCCAAGGTCATCTGCCTGCCAAGTCCAAGGACGGTTGAAACAAGAGGGGATGTGGGCGTAGTGGGATGACCTGGCTCCTCCACTCACTTCTGCCTGAACTTTTCCTCCTTGGGCCTCAGTTTCTTCAACCTCTTAAATAACATGGTTAGATAGGATGAGTAACTTACTTACTTTTTTTAAGTAGTGGCCATCTGCTCCTGGCCAAGTGACTTTGGGCCACTCACTTGGGCTTTCTGTGCTGGGCTGATGTCTGTTAAATTGAGAGAACGCCCAACTGTGAACTCTTTTCTGAAACAAAATTTTGATAAGAAAGCACAATGGGCAAATCAATTACAAGTGGGCGTGCTCCAGTCAGCACTGGGGACTGCGGGGAGGAGCCGGACTGGGCACCTGAGCCCCAGCTACTTACATATCTAGGTGGTTCCTTGACCCTCTGGCAACAGCATTAAAAGATACTGGATTGGATAAAAATTTTAAAACTCTTCTAGCTCAGAAGGTTGGTCAACAGCTGCCTTTTTTCTAAAGCTGTTCACGATTTCCCAGATACTTTTGCCCTCCTGTTTGTAGAAGGGTCCTATCTGCAAAGGGTCAGGCCGCTCTGTCAATCACAGGCCAGCCAGATGTTTCTGCAGGCCAGCTGAGTAACCTGAGCAAGGAGGCCCTCAGCCAGAGCTGGACCACACTGGGCACACACGCCGTCCACTGTCTGCTTGAGGAGGTACCATGGAGCGTAAGTCAGCCCTTCCTGACCCAGCCTTCTCGTCTTCCCGTGAGGCAGGGGAATTTGGAGTCAGCAGGTGGGCCTTGAGATTCACAATCTGTGGAACTACTAGGAAGAATTGAAAGTGGTCAAGAGGCAACACCTGCAATAATTTCAGCATTTACACAAAGTTTCCTGTACAGGCAGTATGTGGGAAGTAGGGAAAGCTGGTGGAATCTTACCTTCCTGTAGAGACCATAAACTGGCTCCAAAACCAAGTTAAATTAGGGTTAGTAGCCCCCTTTCCGTTACTCCAAAAGGCTGTCTTGGATTTCTTTACTCATAAGAAAATGGGAGCTTGAATTTTATTCTAACTACTAGAGGCCCAGTGCATGGAATTCGTGCACTGGGGGTGAGGTGGTCCCTCAGCCCAGCCTGCGCCCTCTTGCAGTCTGGGATCCCTCGCTCCTTTCAGCCCGTCTGCTCTGTCCTTACCGCTTGCCTTGCTGCTCCTTCGCACTGCCGCGGAGGTGGGAGAGGCTCTTGCCACCGCAGCTGCGCTTGCCAGCCATGAGCCTGGCTTCTGGGTGAGTGGCGCTTCCCCTGTGACAGCGCACAGACCACCAGGGGGCAGCTCCTGCATTGAGCATATCATAGCGGATGTTCGTTCTGCCATACGGTGGCTTAGGTTTTATTATTTAAATACTGTTAGAAATTTAGGGTCCCACGAACTGTTCAATATAATTGAGAGGGAAAAACCCTGACGTTCAATATTAATACCTGGGTTGTTGTCCCAGTTCTGCTAGATGTGATTTGGGGCTAGTCAGTTGGGCTTTCTGTGCTGGGTTGATGTCTGTTAAATTGAGAGAACACCCAACTATGGCAAGGATATAGTAATATTTCACTAAGATGTGAAAGGTTGAGAGTGGTCACCCTGTTCTACAAACAATAGGAATGGCCAATGTGCGGCTAGTGAAACCTGATATGAACACCTGGAGAGATGATGTTGTTCCTTCTACAGAGCCTGGGATCACGTGGGCTGAAATTCCTGCTATCCCTAGCTGGTCATTGCTCCTCTGTTAACCCACCAGTAATAAAGCTTTGCACCCAGGGAAGAGGACCCGAAGCCACTCACTGCCACTGCTGAGCCTCATGTGGGCTCTCTCCACCTGTAGCCTGGAGTCTGTTTTATTACCAGGAGTTCTGTCTGCCTGGCGGTATCTGAGTAGTTTGGGATTTCAGCACCACCCTCTGCAGAGAATAAAAACCTAGGAGGCCAGGACAGGAAGAGATTAAAAAAGAGGAAGGAGGGTACAGGGGCGAATCAGACAGCTCAGAAGGAAAAAGAAGGTTGGTTTTTATACATTGAATTTATGTTCACTGTAAAAATAAAGATTTAAAAGTACTTGTTAGTCTCACCACCTAGAATCAAAAGGGTTACTTCCTGACTTTTTACACACACACACACACACACACACACATTATTGTGTATATAAATAGACCCTTAAAGGAAAAGGTCATACTCAGTGGTGTGCTGGTTAGTGTTTAACAAACGGCTACGGGAGAGGCTGTCCTGGTTTGCAGCATTTGCCAATTTCCATGGTGTAAATGTTCCCACCATGGCTGATTTCAAACTACCAACGCTGTGTCAACAACTTGCAAAATTCCTGAAAATGTGATAATCAGCCATCAGGAACCAGCGAGAGCCAGCTCCAGTACACCACTGACCAAGTTTCATCCTATTTCGCTCTTCTCCCTCCTATCATAAGTCTTTATGCCTAAACTTTTGAAAGTTGTCTTTATCAAATTAATTTAAAAAATTACTTTTCAAGTAGAGTTTACATTCAATATTATTTTGTCGTAGTTTTAGGTGTACAGTATTGTGGTCAAGGGGGACCCTTTGTAAAGTATATGACTATCAAATTACTTTTTGAATTAAAATTGTTTCCCTTTTGGAATCGAGAGTTGGGTCTCAGCCTGTTCCAGTGATTATAAACGTTGCCCTCTAGTTTGAATTTATCTGTTTCTCATGTTCCATAGATCCTTATATGAGTAGGGAGTGGACCTATACTTTATTAGGTGGCAGGAATAAAAATGTAGTTGGAAAAAAAGACAGATTAATGCGATCAAGCAAAAGAGTGTGGTGGCCAGGAACCGAGTCTGCAGTCCATTATCCCAGGACGAATTTGACTTAATAGAGGCAATTTTCTCCTTTGCAGCTCCTTCTCCTGGCCCCGCCAGCTCACTTCTATACTTGTCACTCATTTCCCCTGGCGTTTCTGATGGAAATTGGCCCCCCTCCTGTCTGTCTGATGAGAGTCAGGCTGCAACTGTTTGGCCCACAAATAGCCTCCTAATCATATCCATGTTTTCCTTGTTGAATGGGAGCTTTGGGATATTGCAGGGGGAAGGGGGAGTGAGAGCTGCACTCGCTAAGCAGCAGTGTGTGTGTGGCGTCATCTCCTGCTTGGCTCTGGGGTAATGTGTTGGCCTCCCTAAGCTGGTAGACTGCTGGATCTGTGGGAAGAGTTGGCTAGGTGGAAAAAGTGCTGGATGCCAAGGTCTCCCACACTGGAGTTTTAATTGCCTTAAAAGAGGCTGAGCTTTATGAGTTTCTGATATCAAACTTGGCTCTCCCAGGCCCAGTGAGTGGAGACAGGGAGTTTCCAACTAAGACTTCATAGGTGTGGGAAGCAGGTTGCTGTGGGTGGGCGCAGGGAAGTAGGGAATCCATTGTCACAGCAAGAAGGAAAGACATGGCCTTTCCTTCTACTCATGTCCAGTGTGAACAGAGGATGGCAAGAAATCTGGTTTGGATCCCTGACAAGGAGGTCAAGTTCAGACGCCTGGAGTGTAAGAGGCAAAGGACAGAGCCAGCAGGAATAAGGGACCTCTCAGTTGGTTAAGCCCCCTAGTCTCTCCAATCCCCTGAGTCATCTTTGATTGCTCTTCTCTTTTTTTTTTTTTTTTTTTAAATATATTTTATTGATTTTTTTACAGAGAGGAAGGGAGAGAGCCCTCTACTCATGTCCAGTGTGAACAGAGGATGGCAAGAAATCTGGTTTGGACCCCTGACAAGAAGGTCACGTGCCCGCAACCCAGGTACATGCCCTTGACCGGAATCGAACCCGGGACCTTTCAGTCCGCAGGCCGACGCTCTATCCACTGAGCCAAACCGGTTTCGGCGTGATTGCTCTTCTCTATCCCTTCCCCACCAACCTGCTTCCAAGTGGTCACCTAGACTGGTCAACTCTGCCTCAGAAATGGCCCAAGAAGCTACCCCCTTCCCTCATCCCACTGCCATGGTCCAGGCAGTCATTATATCCCACCTGAGCTATGAGAACAGTCTGCCAACTGGCCTCCCTGTGGTCTAGTCTCACTCAATCTGTATCCCTACACATACAATTTTTTTAAATCAGCAAAATAATATGTGTTAATAAGCACTTAGGAAACCCAGAAATCTAAAGGTTCAAAAAACCACTCATAGCCTTAATTCCCCAACATGAAATCAGCTATTTCAGTGAATATCCTTCAGAGGTTATTTTCATTCTTAAACACAATTGATAATCAAAACCACTTTATAACCTACTTCCTCACATATTATGGTGAACATTTTCTGATATTGATAATTTTCTCAAATGAAATCCCAAATCTGGTTGCTTAAATAATTCAGTAAATAAAACCACCACCAATTAAAACCCATGACCTACGTGAGGAAGGTCAAACTCCTTGGAGCAGGAGAGAAGGCTAAATGTGCTCTTGACACTAATCTCCCGCCCCCACAGACCACCCTTGCACACCCTCTTTGCCACTCATTCTCTTTGCATAAACACACTACCTACATGTTTACTCTGAGAATTCTGTACAAAGTGGCTTGTGTAAATAACTCCCATCTCCCACCGTTCCCACTTTGTGAATTCTTCCATTCTTTAAGATTTATCCTAAGTTATTTATGTGTCTATCCCTAGGAAAATTAGGAATCTCTTGAGAGCAGAAACAGAACTGACTCAGTTTGTATTTTTAGCAACTCGTGGTTATGCCTGGCACGGGGCAGTAGGCACTCAGTAAATATTTATGGAATGAATTGGCCTCGATTTGGTATGTCTGTTTTCATCCTCTTGCCAGTTTCACGTGTTTGTTTTGTTGGTGCCCATGGTTCATCCATATTATATTTTCTTTTCCTCCTTTATATGTTTCAGTCTTGCTGTCCTGAAATAAGAGCTTCTGGCCTAGAGCCATCCATGACTTTAGTTTTGCCTTTGCTGGTGGGTTGAAGATGTTCTTAGTTTCTGGTGGCTTTACTGAGAAGCGAGCTCAGTTTTTCAGAGTCGACAGCCTAGAGTCAGGCCTCCAGACCTTTTCTGAAGAGTTGATTTATAGGTTTACGAAAATGTTTGAAACAGGAGAAGGCAGTGTGAGTGGAAAGTGGGAATCCACCCTCAAAACCAGGGGGCTAGCTCAGCACTCATTGGGGAGGGAGGGGGTAGGAAAAGTCAAGTGCATGAGGACGGAGTGGGGTGTGCCTGAACCAGGGGAGTCTGCAGTTTAAAACTGCCCGAGGGACTCTGCTCTCTACCTTTGCCTTTTGCTCCACAGATAAACCTCATCAGGCAATCAGACACCAGGCTCTGTTTCTTATGGTTCTGGGGATGCTTAAATATGAAGGTTTTGCCAGAGGGATGAGTACATATATTTTTATTTTAAACTTATTTTTCCTTCCCCACCAATCCACTTCCAAGTGGTCACCTAGACTTTATCAACAAACATTAAACTAGAGTTATTTTTATTGAAACTTGTAGAAAAGGGAAGCTAGTCAATTTCACTCCTACTATGGGTACTAGCTCTACAGAAATAAGGATGAGCAAATTTCTGTCTCCCGCCCCCCCCCCCCACCCCGGGTAGAAATAGAGGCAGGTATGTCCACCTTTATTGCCACAAGTCTCAGAAGTTTAAATTTTCATGTCTGCTTTACATTAGCTTTTAATAGGCACTCCAAGCACATCTCTGGATGCAAGTAATAAAAATCCAACCCAAACTGGCTTCAACAGAAGGATGGTCACATGTCATCAAGGCCCCAACTTCATTTTTCTCTCCGCTTGTGCCACCTCAGCATTATGCACCATCAGGCTGGTATCAAGATGGCAGCAGCGACGCTAGACATCTGACTTTGAGTGACATCCAGAGGAAGAAGAGGGACCATCATGTCTTGGCAGTTTCTCTTAGGAGTGAGGCAGCATTTTCCAGAAGAGCCCTGGGAGGCAAGTCTCATGACTCACTGGCCAGTGTTGGGTCACCTGCCCACTCCTGAAACCATTGCTTGCAAGGGAAGGATGTTTCCATTGATCAATTAGGCCAGTGGTCGGCAAACTCATTAGTCAACAGAGCTATCAACAGTACAACGATTGAAATTTCTTTTGAGAGCCAAATTTTTTAAGCTTAAACTATATAGGTAGGTACATTGTTATTAACTTAATTAGGGTACTCCTAAGGCTTAGGAAGAGCCACACTCAAGGGGCCAAAGAGCCGCATGTGGCTCACGAGCCGCAGTTTGCTGACCACGGAATTAGGCCCACCTTTAGAGCTGAGGATCGATGAATCCCTGAACAAAAATCAGAATTCTGTTAGGGGGTTAAAAAGAGGGAACGGATGCTGGGTAGACAGTCAATAGTGTCCTCTGCACCTCAAAATAAGCTGTAGAATTGGTTGCCAACTGTATAGTGATTTTGAATCGGTTTCAGCTACTCACCTTTGCTCAAATAAAATCTTACCCAGAGGAATAGACAAATAAAACTGATAAAATCAGAGCAGCTTTGTTTGTAAGCCTACAGGAGGATGCAGTCCTAGGATCATGGTATGACAATCCCCGGAGATTACCTCTTGTGTTCACGTCAAACACCTTTCTCTTCCTTATCTCCTTTCTTCCTAATGACGCAGTTCTGTTACGCGGGACAAGAGGCCAGCCGGCCAGAGAGGACCAGCATTTACAGAGTCCAGGCAAGCAGGGCCATTCAAGAAAGGCAGCTGGGCTGGGAGCAGCAGGTTTGGGCACATGAGACCAGAGGCTGCGATGACAGGGAGGGGAAGAGCAGTTCCTCTGAGTGGGCTGGTGAGCTATTGTCCCAGGGCTGACTCATTCCCTCTCCGCCTGCAGAGTGTGGGTGCCCTGGCCCACGGCTGAGATTTGCATCCAGGAGGCAGTGAGAGGCCTGCTGAGGCAGGGACAGAGGTTCTGCGTAGGATTACTCCACAGAGGGCGGACACGGCATGCAGGTCAACCGCTCTCAGGGCTTCATTTTTGGATGGGGTAGGTGTAGGGTTGCCACATAAAATATAGGCCACCTAGTTAAACATAAATATCAGACAATAACATTTTAATCTAAGTATATCCCAAATATTGCATGGGGCATACACATACCAAGACATACTACGATATTTGGGACATACTTATACTAAAACATGTCTTATTATTTATCTGGAATTCATATGTAACTGGGCACTATGTGTTCTGATTTGTTAAATCTACCAACCTTGCAGGGGTGGGAAATGAAGGGTCTCCTTCGCATGAGGATGTTAGAGCTGACTTTCTCCCCGGGGTCTCCATTCTGAGTCATAGAGTGGCCAGCACCTCTCCTTCCACCCAGCCAGTGGTTTCTAAGGCCCTGTTACATCGGCCTTCCCCGAAATGCGGGTGTCTGAATGGCCTCCAGTGATTCTGAGGCTCTGCTCAGCCTGGGAAGACTGGTTCAGGGTTTAAGTTCCTGAGGGTAAGAACGTCACTGTTTATTGTACTCGATAAATATTTGTTGAACGAATGAGTGAATGAATGAATTATTCCTCCCTGAGGAATCCATATGGGCGTAACCAGTGTTTATCTGGTAGAACCCAGGAACCCCAGAAGCACAGGCGCCTCTCTTTCCATTTCTTTTCCGGTCATGAGACGCGTGGGAAAGGGCCCGGGTGGAAGGTGTAATGGAGAGACTTGGAGAGCCGTGGGGTGGGAATGACTAGACGAGCAGGAGAGAACAGGGCCAGCACTGGGGCCCGCCAGGCAGGGGCCAGGAGCATCGCACGGGGAGGTAGGCCAAGTTTTTAATCACCTCCTCGGGCAAAGAGACTTACGATTTCAGGTTGAGAGCAGGTCTTCAGTCCTCTTCGCAGGATTCCTGTAGAGCCTGACTTGGCACCGTCCAGGCGCTCAGCTTCCAGGGGCAGTGATGCGGAGCCTGCAGGCAAAAGACCAGGGTGCCTAAAGCCTGTTGAAAAGGCTTCAGCGGAACTCGGTGGGTGGCAGGTAATAGCCATTTTTGTTCCTGTTGGTAATTCCCCAGATCAGCAGGGTGCCTGGGGGCGTCTGTTTCCCACAGCGCCTATCTCCGCAGGCTTAGCCAAGTAAAGACTAGATTTCTGTCCTAAACCTTTAAACCCATAATGGACCCGACTGGCTACATGTCCCCCCAATAGAGACATGCCCTAGTGCCTACCTTATCTCCAATGCAGAGAACGCTAAAGGTTTGTTTTTTGTTTCTTTGTTTTTTAAATTCCAATTTCCTATTTTCCTGGCAAGAGACTTTGCCTGCTGGATGAGAACCTGCTTCCAATCCGAAGTGAGTTTTTGCCGACTGACACCACGGGCACCTAGCGCTCTGTCGACTGAATCGGGGGCCCCTCTCAATCTGTTCCCCCATCTGTGTCACAGTGAAGAGGGGGCAGCCACAGGGCCGCAGGGCCCTGGGAAATGCCGGAGCTGTCTGCAGTTTCAGCGGCATACGGCTCCTCAGCAGGGCTGGGGCCAAGAGTGGTCACGAGAACATGGACTCCTCTGGCTTTTCCTTGGTGGCTCTGGTTCTGCCCCTCCCGTCCTGCCTCTCGCACGCTGCCCCGGGGAACTGTTCTGAGCAGGTGAGAGCTGCACTGTAGAGGCCCGCCGCATGCCCGCTTTGTAGTTCCTACAGTTTTGTTAAATCTGGAAGGTGTCCTTGGTCCTTGGGGGCAATAGTGAGACCCTTCCCCACAGCCCTGAACTTAGAAACACAGAAGACAAATTGCTGTGTTGAGAATGAAACTAGGAAACACCTCACTCGTGGCTGAATCGTCAGCCCCAGAAATGCCCAAATTAAGAAACTGTCCATAAAACTAATAGAATCCAAAACTGGAATTAGAGTCATCTTAGGGACGAGGGACTAAAATGTGATTGTGCCATAATTCAGAGAGTAGAAATGGACACTCACTGGTGCCGTGCTATGTAGTTTGGAGAGAGGGGTGTGAGTAGAAGCGGGGTGGAGTTCGTGCAGAGAGCAGGAAGGGAAAGCTCCAGGAACCAGATGTTGGCGATGCCTTTTCGGGTGCTGTCTAGCGCAGGCGAGTCTAGGCTAAGTGGGCAGTGTCCTTGGCAAAGCCCAGGCTGGAGAGGCCGAGATGGTGCCTCAGCTGGGGCCCCCCTGTGCTCAGCAGGTTCTCCTTGTCCCGAGGTTTGCCTTCCTCTGCGTCCTGCCTGCAGGAAAAGCAGGCATAGATCAGGTCGATGCAAACATCCTGCCCACTTAATAACTGTGTTTTCAATGGGAAATTAATGAGCGAGCCTTCTTGCTGGTAGCAGTATATCCATGCTTGAGAGGCAGATGCTCTTTCAATGTGCAGGCAGAATTCATGCTTCTGAGCCTGGGAGCCTGTGGACCTGGATGGTGGGGAGTCAACCAAGATCAGGGTCTCCTTGTAGCATCTCCTTGACCTACCAGTGGCCTTCCTCAGCCACATCTTTTACCTACGCACAGGCCCCACACATTAACATTGACACAGCGCCAGCAGGGTCTTAAAAGATAGTGGGTCCAACCTCCTCATATCTGGGGACCTTTCCCCAAGGGCATCACGGCAGTGTCCGGAGTTGAATCTCAATTTGATGATTTCCAGCCCAGTTCCTTCCCGTCTCTGCCATCTCATCTCACTTTCTCTCTGCTGGATTTCTCTCCCACCTCTTTTAAAACCAAGATGGAGCACGAGTAGCTGTGGGGGCCATTCAGAGTGCGGGGACTGGTATCTCGCACTCCTTCGCCATCTTCCCTTCTCCTTCATTCTGATTTCCGGCCTGGAAGAGGTCAGATGAGGATTCTCTTTTCTCTCCCATGGACTTGGACTTGCCTTCTGAGGATCACTGTCTGAGGTCTTTCCCACAGGGAGGTCTGGGAAAACGGGATGCTTCTCTGAGTGGCCCACGGCTGGACCTTTGTGCTCTGTGATCCCTTGGTTTCCTCTGAGGATACTCTCTCTGCACCAGGCGCTCCAGCCCAGGGTCCTGCAAGTGGTGGGGAGGGGAGGAGTAGAGGCCGGTCTCTGCACAATTCAGTCGCTTGCCAAATCGGAGCATCTGTGGGGCCTCAATGGGAACACCGGATTTCCTATTGATTCCTCCTCCCTTCTTGAAACCTTGGTTCTTTCTGCTGCACCAAAGAGCTTTGATTCTGTAAGATATATTTCTTCTTGCCTCTGGACGAGCTGAACGCTGGTTCTAAGCACGTGAATGTAAAACCACCCCAGGGGCCCCCTTCCTCCCTTGTCTTGGCAGATACTCAAAACCTGATAAAGCAGTTTGGCCCATCTCTTCTGCAGTTTAAAGCTTCCATGTGTTGTGTATGTGCTTCTTAATGAGGCTAGTGACTCCCTCCCTGACTTGCTAACTCAGCTCCAAAGTCCAGGAAAATGCTGGAAGTGGAAGGAAACTTAGAAGAATCACCTCATTTGGCAGATAAGGAAACTGAGGCTCAAAGATGTTAAATGATTTGCCTGGGGACCTGCAGTTAGGTAATAGCAGAGTATACTGCTGGCCATTATAAATATTTGAGTCATTCTTAATTAAGGATGAGGTCAGCGCCTATGCAGTTACATGCTGAGAATTCAAATACAGTTAAGTGGACTATTTGCCCAAAAGCGTAAACACCGGAAGCATCTCAACAGCACAATTGTTCTGAAAGGAACACTTGTAAAATGTTGTAAAATAACTATTTTTTAAACAATAACTCCAGTCTAATTGAAGAAGAACTTATTCTAATGCATGCTGTATGTTGAGGGCGTGATCTCTAGGGTTGCGGATGACAGATTGGTGGCATCATGGCTGCCCAGTCCATACAAGGTGAACAGGAAGGTCACATTAAAATGGGCAACCACGGTGACCTCATGATTATCTTGCTGCTGACACCGAAGCTGTGATTGTCTCAGCCAATTACCCACTTGGTAGATAGCAACTGCTTCAAAGTATTAAATTGGCAATTCACAATATAAACAGTACCTCATAAATGCCCTCTTTCCCCAACCATTATGCTCCTTTAGAACTAAGATACTGAAACTCCAGGAATCTTATTAGTCCAGGACTGGCCAAATCCGGAGTAAACCATCTTAAACTGCACACGTGCAAACTTGTTTCTGTATCTGAAGCCGTAGCAAATGTATTTTACAAAAATGTAGGGAACAAATGGTGTATAATCTTCATTTTGATGTTCTGGTCTCCATCTGTTTTCTTGCACTCATCTTGAGAAAGAACATGCATGATGTCTCATGAATCTTTTAATTTCTACTCACTCCCATATTTTTGCTACCTGGATAAATGATTCATGTTTTAGCATATACACTATCTTCAAGTATTAGATTTTCAAAATAGCTGCCACATCATCCTTTTTCATTCCATTCAGGTTTTTCCCCTGTTTTTCAAGGGTCATCAGACCCAGAAATGGAAGGATCTTGGTCCTATCTCACTGTGCATTTCTCTCATCTGTAAAATTGAAGGCTGGATGCCGCAATCCCTGAGGTCCCTTCGAGCTCCTCACCTTCTGGAATTTATATGGGAACACCTTTCTCATTCCCTAAAATCCCAGCATAGACCTTGGAAAGCCACATATTCCAGAATCTGTCATGTGCCCCCGAATGTACCACATCGTCGCCCTTCGCACACTTTAGTTAACGCTCTTTCTCCCCCCAGGCCCCACGGGCTCTTCATCTTTTCCTCCCCAGCCTAGTGCAGTGCCTGGCACAGTTAACCCTTGTTGCATGACATAAAGGCTGGATCACATTCTTCTGTCTCATATGCACAGCCATCTGGTTAGTCTTGTCAGCCATGTAGATAGTTAAAACTTAGCTAGTGCCTTTGTCTTCCAAAACATAAGCCAACCCAAAGGAGTCAGTCATTCATATTTACACTTTCTCAGGCAGTGGTGGGTTTGTCTGTAACACCTGGGACTGCACAATGGTACTAGTAAACCATTGCATGAATTCATGTGTGCTTTTAGCCCTTTAAGAAACATGCCCTGATTTGTTTGTTTTTAAAATATAATTTGTATTGATTTTAGAGAGGAAGGGAGAGGGAGAGAGATAGAAACATCAATAATGAGAGAGAATCATCAATTGGCTGCTTCCCACATGCTCCCTACTGGGGACTGAGCCCGAAACCTGGGCATGTGCCCTGACCGGGAATCGAACCGTGACCTCCTGGTTCTTAGGTTGACACTCAATCATTGAGCTACACCAACCAGGTACCCTGGGTTGTTGTTGTTTTTATTGCTGTTTTTGGTGCCCCCAAGTCAAAGTAGGAGCTCAGTAATAGCTGTGAATCAACAACATTTAGCCCTGCCAGTGTTGGTGAAATGGAGTCAGATGCCCTTGTTTTACAAGGTGGTTGTGAGAGTTGGAGGAGAGAATAAGATGGTGGGGAAGCATCCAATCCAGCTCACTGGGGGCATTTCCACACCCATCATCTCTTCTCCTCAGGCAGCCAAGCAGGCTCTCACCTTGGAGTCTCTGCCCCCTGTCAGAGAACAGCCTTCCCACAAGTACTCTCTCTCCTCAGTCTCATTTATTCAGGTCTCTTCTCAGAGTGGCCTTCTCCCCGCTGCCCCCCTGCTCCTAATCCCCCGTCACTCACTAGCTTCTGACACGACCACAGTCACAGTTCTCTTCATGGTACAAATTATCATCCCACGTTGTAGCATTTTACCTTTACTAATTCACCATTATTTCATGAAGGTTTGTAGGAACGCTGTCTGTTTTGTTCAGGGCCCAGCAAGTGATGGACACTCATTCAATGAACCTCTGTTGAATAAATGACTAGTAGGCATTTAATCAACACTTTTTTTCCTTTAAAATGTGGAGCATTTTCTAAAAGTCAAAAGAGGAATCCAGTCCAGAAGGGAGGAAGATGAGATGAAGGTTTAGGAACTAGGAACTTAGCAGAGGTCAGCATAGGAGGGCGGCAAGAATCCAGGACACTTCGCAAGAGGGAGTTCGAACAAGACAGCCTACTGTGCATCTGACTCTGAAGCGAGGTCTGGATAACTGCGGTCAGGTTCAAGGCTTAGCCTCTGCATTTTGGGCGATTCGGCCTGTGACTTTGGGCAGATGATTGGTTTCACTTAGTTCAGGGTTTCCCGGCCATTTTCATTCTTGTCCCCCTCTCTTCACCCCAGGGAAAAGATTTTAATGTATTTAAGTTAAAATTAAAAATTAAATTGAATTCTCTTGAACACAGAAATTAAATACTAAGGAGTAAGATTTTTTTTGCCCAGATAGGACTGAGCTTTGTGAGATGGGGCACTGACCTTTAGAATAGCTAAGACTTTTTCAGCCCCCCGATCCTGGAACTAGTTTCCACCCCCTCGTGAGTAATATCTCCCTGTTGTGAGTGCACAAGTTAGCTGAAAGGGGATCCAAGAAAGTTGGTAGACATTAAACACAGTATCAATTACCTTAGTAACAGAAGCATTTATTTTGAATGCTAAGGCTGTCAGCTTCAGGCTACTCAACATTAATTTAAATTATCATGGCTGTTTGCTTGGGATGAGACTAACTGGAGAATTATAAATGATAGAAGTGAGTGGGACCAAGCCTCGGACCTCCACGTCCACAGTTCTGCTCACTGTTGACGTGGATTGATCTTCAGAATGAGAGGCTTTGAGACCGTTGCGGAGTCAGCCTAACAGGGATGTCGGTATCTGTAACCATTTGCAGAGTTCTGTCCTTCTGTCCATCTCTGGGTCAACGTTTTGTTCACTGGAATGTTTCGTGGATATTGTGGAAGAACCAGACTTTACATACTGTTGAAAAATTGTGCACCTTTCCTTATATCCTGAGTCATCTCAAATTATTGAGATGGATCGGAATAGCTCTACTTCCCTTGTTTATAGAAAATCCCAGGAAAAGCCATTTATAGAACAGGGGGCTGGAAGGATTACCGGAAAATTTCCAATTATAGGTATGGAGTTGAAAAGTTGTATAGCCCATGAACATCAAAGTAAGACCAGTTTGGCTCAGTGGATAGAGTGTTGGCCTGGGGACTGAAGGGCCCCAGATTTGATTCTGGCCAAGGGCACATGCCTGGGTTGTGGGCTCGATGCCCGGTAGGGGGCGTGCAGGAGACAGCCGATCAATGATTCTCTCTCATCATTGATGTTTCTATCTCTCTCCTTCTCCCTTCCTCTCTGAAATCAATAAAAATATCTTTAAAAAAAAAAAAAAGTAAAAGCTGCGGTCCTTGAGGGTGTCTGTACACTTGAAATAATTTTTCATTTTTCTGAAAACTCCTTCCCTGCCCTCACCATACTTAAGGTCAGAGGGTGGGCTTCTGGCACCATATGGGAACCTCATGACTCCACCCCCTTGGCCATAACTGGCTGGACGACAGATGGACAACTGCTCCAAGCTAAGCCAATCAGCTTTGCTCCTCCAATGTGTCATTTAACAACTTTTGAGTTGCAAATTCTAGAAAACAACTCAAGGTAGCGTTCATTTTCATTAAAAGGTGTGGGTTTTTTTTTTTAGTTCAGTTTTTCTTTACCATTTTTCTTTCTTTTAAGTAGTTAACTTTTAAAAATGTAATTTATTGCAAGGATTGATACGGTCTTTCAGATTGAGGGTCAGCACTGCATCCCCCATCCAGGATGGCTGCAGCTAAGACCAGGATGGCTGCGGGAACCAGAGCGCCCTCTTTCCCTAGCCTTGCATCTTTGCCTTCTACTGGTCAATTTTATTTCTTGGCAAGATGGCCCTTTTGCTACTCAGTTAACACAGCAGGTAGGATATTGCCATCCACAATCCCTAGTTCACAAATTATAGTTCTCACCACACACTTGAGTCTAGACCCTTGCTCTCTAGGCCCTGGGGCTCAGTTCTCAGAGCAGAACTCTATTCCACCTGCATGAGATGCCCAGTTCTGGCCCCACCCCAGGGCTGGGGGCTGGTTATGTGAACATGGCTGTAGGAGTGCACCTCTGTCGATTCTGTTAAAAGGGTTGTCATAGACTTATTACATGCTAGTTTCCATTTCTTTATGCATCTCCCCACTAGTCTATGAATTCTTTCAGGGCAACGAATTTGCCTTGTTGACAGTATATTCCTAGTGCCAAGATCAAGGCCTGGTTCTTAATTGATGTTCAATAAATACATATTGAGTGCATACAAGTTGACATCAGGAAAAAAAAAATTCTCGATTACTCTTAAGTTCGGTTTTCTTCAATCAGACTTACTTAAAGAGTATCTTGCCCAAGATATTTACTCTGTTTTCATGTGTATGGAACCATTGGAACTGAGACAACATCTTGAATGATAGACCATTAAAATTTGAATTCAAAGGATCTTTAAAAAATAGTTTGAAGTCATCGAGAGTCTGCAAGGTGACAGCACTGCCGGGGTAGGGAGCATGTTGTTGAATATGACACGGTCACTGCATTTGAGAATCTCTCTGTGGCGTTTGAGAGACCTTAGAGATCACTTAGCTTAACTTTCTCATTTTACAGATGAGGAAAAGGAGACTTAGAAAGGTTGCTAGGCCTGATGGAAAATATTCTGACTTATTCATAGGATCTTAATATGTCTGTATGGCATTACTTTTCAGTGAGAGGTGTTACTTATTTTGGCCAAAGGGAACATTCCATTTTTGTGTATTATCTTTTGTTTGATTTTTGCATTTCTTTTTAGTAGGCATGTGCTTATGTAGATGATATTTGCTAAACTTTTAATTTACTTGGAACCCATTAATAGCTGGCCCTCGAGTTCTCTGGAAAATCAAAACTTACGATACGAGACATTTCTTTATGGTTACTGAGTAATAAGGTTATTTATTATTGACATGGCTTCTGACACCTCTCCCATTTATTATTATTTCTTGTTAAATCATTTCCTGAGAAGGTGAAGAATGTTTTCCATCTTTGATGGCACAGTTTATATTGACTTTCTCCGGGCGAAAGTGAGGTTCAGAGAAGAGAGTGAAAGGGGTCATTTTTCTGCATTTACAGGGGATGAAGGTGAAAATTTTCTTTGGTGGAGAAGAAGGATTGGTGATGAAATTCAATTAACCTTTTTCCGGGGTGGGTGGGGGGGCAGTGATGTGCCCCGCACTGTGCAGAATTCAGTGGGGGCAGGACAGCCCAGCCCTCTGCTGCAGCCAGCCCTGCAGGCTGGTGAGTGCATCATGGCACTAAGACCTGCATTCAAGGGCCAGCCAGGGAGGGGCTGAGTCTTTTCACCCAGAAGCATGGGGAAACATTTCTCTGGAGGAGAAGGCTGTGGGTAGGTTGGTATTAACAGCTTTCCAACGGAAAAGAAGCAAGGAGACTAAGAGCTGTAGGATGCCAAGGGACAGGATGTCCTGTGGACCTACGTGATGAAGGTGGAGTTAGTGGCTGAGCTCAGGACTGGTGCTGTCCTAGAGTCTCTCTGTGCGGTTGATTGTTATTGCTCCTCTCGGTAGTATTGTAAGAACATAGTTCTGGAATAGAGAGCCTCCCTGTGTATGCTGTTGGATAGATCAAGGCAAATAGAGATAGATTTCAACTTCCTAGGTATGTAAGGTCTTAAATGTTTCCAGAACCCCTCTGCGATCTTCTGTGTCTTGTCACACAGCCTCCTGTTGGATGTGAGCTTGATGGGGGTTGTCCTGGCAAAAGTCATCTCATTTCCCCGCTGGTCAGGGAAACTTCCTGGAGAAAGCCAGTGTTCCAGAGGTGTCTGTCTGAGGGAAGGGGGTGTGTGTGTGTTTGTGTGTCTGTCTGTCTGTCTATCTGTGTGTCTGTGTATACTGCGCGGAGGGAGCCAAGCTGGGGGATGGGGAGCGGCATTAAGGCTTCTGGCTCAGAAAGCAAACATTGCCTTCAGTCATACAAGAGGCCCTGTGTTCTGTGTGAGAAGGCTCACTGTTGTGACTGGAAGGAATTTTTTGTTTTTTCCTCTTCCAGGTGTGAATGAATCCGGCGGAGGCCATGCTGTCGCTGATGAAGGGCCATCCCATTTCTGGGCCATTTGCACGGGCCCTGCTGTGATATGAACCAAGCGAAGACCTGTCGGAGGCTTCCTTCTGTCCCTCGCTGAGCACTCCAGCTGCAAAGATCGTCCCACTGTCGGTGTGTGTCCCGTCCTCCTCTTGCCACGGCAAACAGCCCCGTCTCGAGCAGGCACCCCTCGTCTGCCAGCCTGAACATGAACACAGCCGATGACAGCCAGGGTCCCCAAGGGACGTGGGGCCCCGCGGGGTCCGGCCCCCAGGAGCAGGTCCTCTCATGATGCTGGTGTCTGGGAGTGAGCGCCATGCCCATCACCCAGGACAACGCGGTGCTGCACCTGCCCCTGCTCTGCCGGTGGCTGGAGAACAGCCTGCGGGAGGGCGGGGCGGGGCCGGAGCAGCGGCTGTGCCAGGCGGCCATCCAGAAGCTGCGAGAGTACATCCAGCTGAACTTCGCCGTGGATGAGAGCGCGGTGCCCCCTGACCGCAGCCCCCCCGGGATGGAGATCTGTACCGTGTACCTCACCAAGGAGCTGGGGGACACGGAGACGGTGGGCCTCAGTTTCGGGAACATCCCCGTTTTCGGGGACTATGGAGAAAAGCGCAGGGGGGGCAAGAAGAGGAAGACCCACCAGGGCCCCGTGCTGGACGTGGGCTGCATCTGGGTGACGGAGCTGAGGAAGAACAGCCCGGCAGGGAAGAGTGGGAAGGTCCGCCTGCGCGATGAGATCCTCTCCTTGAATGGGCAGCTGATGGTCGGAGTTGATGTCAGTGGGGCCAGGTAAGTGGCGGGGTTTCCTTCAACACTAAATGTTTGCACGTACCTTAGTAGGCTTCGTCCTGAAATGTGGTGAG
Source organism: Myotis lucifugus (assembly GCF_000147115.1). Classification (NCBI taxonomy): domain Eukaryota; kingdom Metazoa; phylum Chordata; class Mammalia; order Chiroptera; family Vespertilionidae; genus Myotis; species Myotis lucifugus. The sequence goes on along the minus strand of NW_005871048.1, from coordinate 53,644,855 downwards.
CAGGAACTAGGGTTCTGTAGAGAGCCCACATCAGCCAACGGTTGTCCTCCGTTCACCCTTGCAATGAACAGATTTCAGGGGTCAGCACACCAACTTCCCACCCACCCTGCCAACATGAGAAATCATCCACACTATTACTTACGATCATAATATAAGGTGATCTGTTGGGCAGTTCATTCTGATCCTTCTCTTGAGTTCGATTTTGAGTTCAGAACTATCTTAGATGATGTTATGGGTTGAACTGTGTCGCCCCAAAACTTATATGAAGAAATCCTAATCCCTGGTACCTCCGCACATGGCCTTACTTGGAAAGAAGGCCATTGCAGATTTAATTACTTAACATGAGGCCAGGTGGTAGTAGGATGGGCCCCTAATCCAGTAGGACAGTGTCCTTATAAAAAGGGCAAAGACCTGCTCACAGGAGAAGATGTGTGAAGATGGGAGTTACGCTGCCACAAGCCGAGGAACCCTCGGAAGCTGGGATCAGGGCCCGGAGTATATCATTCCCTGTCCCCCCAGAGGGAGCGTGGCTCCACCAACACCTTGATCTTGGACTTTTCGCTTCCAGAACTGGGAGACAATACATTTCTGTGGCTTAAACTACTCAGTTTGTGGTGCTTTTTTATGGCAGCCCTAGGGAACTAATACAGCCGATGTTTGACCCTGTCACCTATGGCTAGTCAGTTTTTCCGTCAGTCTCCCCGCCACCCCCCCCCCCCCCCCCATAAGAGTTACTCTGGAAACTAGAGCCCTGTGAATGTTTTTGGAAGAGAACATTGAAAATTGTTGTGTGTGTGTGTTAGCTGTGGGAGGAGCAGGTGCAAAATGTGGAAGATGAGGTCATGGTTTGTTTATTTTAAAAATTAGCTTAGGGTCAATTTGAAAAATTCTTCCCTGGGGAGACAACAGCATTCATAGCCATGGGTTTGGCATCCTTCTGTACCCCCGAGCCAGCTCCAAAGTTAAATCTGTGCCTGTCCCCAAGTCACAGACCCATCACTGCCTTGTCACTGGCTGAGACTCCTGAGGTCTACAGTTTGCTTCCAGGTCCCCCAGTAGCTCTGAGAGCCCCTCATTTTTCGAGTGGGAAGTGCATTGCTCTGGAGTGAACTTACAGAGAACTTTTGGGAATGGAGAGGGATCTTAGTTATGTTTGATAGCACATGCTCTGTTTTGCAGGCATAGCTGGTAACACACAGAGCAAAGTTTTTGTGTGAGAGTCTGTCACCCCTACTCTGGGGAAGACTGGCTTTTCTAGAATGCTCTGTTTACTTTTGTTTGGTGCAGGGAGAACCGGGAAGGCTTTTTTAAATTAGATCCTACAAACACTTTATAGCCTAGTCCCTCCCTCCCTCAGCTAGCTTTCTATAAGTACACCCGCTCTGTTCCCAGAGGACAGAGTGTTCCAAATTGGTAACAAAATGTGGAATTAATTAAAACAACCCACACACGAAAAACAAGTAGCCTTTTCTGAAAAGTAAAAGGGCCCATGTTTCACTTAAAATATATTTTTCAGGATGTGACCCTTGACTGGACTTGCTTGTGCGTTCATAAACTCGGGCCGAGGGCAGTGCAAAGTGCAGGCCTCGGAGGGGTGGACCTGGCTCCCAGACCCATTTACTGGCCATGTGAGGGGCAGGTTTCTCAGCTGTGGAGGCTGATGCTATTCCTCAACAGGGTCCTTTAGTGGATGAGATAAGGTGACTTATATAATGTACTGACTAGGCATCTGGCACATGGTAGGTTTTCAATCAAAGGTAGCTTTTTAAAAATATATGTTTTATGGAAAAAAAATATATATGTTTTTATTGATTTCAGAAAGAGAGAGAGAAACATCAATGATGAGAGAGAATCATTGATTGGCTGCTTCCTGCATGTCCCCCACTGGGGATCAAGCTCGCAACCCGGGCATGTGCCCTGGCCTGGAATCAAACCATGACCTCCTGGTTCATGGGTTGATGCTCAACCACTGAGCCACAGCAGCCAGGCAAAGGTTTTAACACCCAACCTGGTTGACAATGTAACGGAGAAAAGGCCTTTGAGTTTGAGGGACAGAGAAGAGCTTCAAACCCTGGCAATTCACTGAGCAGGAGAGAATAATCTTCAACCCAGAAACCAGGCTGATGTTCCAATATTGAGCAACCAGTATGGCGTGGGTTCTAGCCAATTGGAAAGAATGTCAGCACATGCAAGAACCGGTTTCTGGGCTGGCTGGAGGGCCTGGGGGCTCAGGGTGATTGGCCAACTGGTCTAGAAGCATTGCATACTGGGTGGACTAGCTGAAGATCAGCCCTGGCCAGAAGCAATCTTCAGCACAGTACCCACTGGCTTTAAATTGTGTGTAAAATTAAATTTAGGGTTGTTACAAGCTCAGGCCCCGGTTACCCATGGCAACCTTGAGTTCTGTCTAGGTTATAGCAGACTTAAAACCCAGTGTGAAGAGGCTGCTAGAAGGTGTTACTTGGAGAAATGACTGCAGGTGGTGAGGTAGGAGATGGAAGAAAGGAAGGATTGCCAATTATAGCTTTTTAATATGGTCTCTGGGGCCATTTAGCAGGAGGGTCCTGCCTACCTGCACATGCCCAAAGGCACCAGCGCTCTCTTCAGGGCTCGGAGGTCTTGCTGTCGCTGTTAAAGGGCTACCCCATTTCCAGTCATTTGCATGTAGTTGTAGTAAGAAGTGGTCATCATGATGACCTGGAGATAGTCAGGAAAGGTTAAATGATGTTTAAGAGGCCAGAGAAGCATGTAATACACTTTAGGAGGATTTCCATTACAAAAGGTTAAAGGAAAACCAGTTTCAGCATTTAAAATTCAATTATCTGGAAAACTCGTCATGTGGAACAGCCCATTCCCCAAGGGTGCTGTGCAAATGAAGCGTGCAGACCTTACGCATGTGCCCACTGCATGCTGCTCAGCCTGCTCTCCCCACTGCGAGTTCATTTCATGTGTTCGTTTCTGGGTGGCATCTCGGAGTTCATCCCAGTCCTGTTTTCTCATTGTCCTGAGGAGGAAACGGAGGTTCCAGCAGGTGGTTTCCCGGGTCCAGTTATCTTTCTTAAGAATAGAGGGGGGACTAGAATTCAGAGCCTCTGACTCAAATTTTAAAACTTTCTCTTCAACACTACAAACAGTAACCAATGACATTAGGATAGTTTGTGTGTTTTCTTAACAACTGACAGTTGACAGTGAAAACAAATAGAAAATCAAGATTTTCTACATGTTCTATACATATTTTTTTTATAGCCAGTCTCTAAATGGATGGTGATGATGTCTAGAACGTTTCTCCTCCACAAGAGTTTATCTAATAGCAGCTAAACGTGAACCGATGGCCCTTGGCATGGACAGAGGGAGCTTGCTCTCTCCTCAGCTCTTCAGAGGATCTTCCACCCACATCTGCCCTCTTGTGGTTGAAGCAGAGCACAGTTCGGGAAAGTGCTGGGAGCTTGAGTCAAGTTTATCTCCCATTAGGCTGTATGGGTTTCTCAACTGTGCTGTTAGGATGACGGTTTCGGCCCTCAGAGGTCTCCTAGAATGGCAACACCTGAGCCATCCCTGAGCAGGAAGTCACTCAGGCACCATCCCCCTCCTCTGGGTGCCTGGTGTCGTCATGATGGCATCAGGAGGTGCCCCATCCGGGTTCCCCGCATAGCATCCTCTCCTGATGCTCACAGCCTTCAGGTCCCCTATAGAGAGATGAGTGGTTAGTCTGGTAAACCCACCAGGCTAAGATCTTCGTGATGGTTGGTGGAGGGAAGTTCCAACTGCCCCAGTCCACCTCAGGCCTCCGGAATCAGAAGGCCTTAAGAAAGTGTGAGTTGCCCTCGCCAGTTTGGCTCAGTGGATAGAGCTTTGACCTGAGGACTGAAGGGTCTCTGGTTTGATTCCCAGTCAAGGCATGTACCTCAGTTGCAGGCCCGATCCCCGGCCCTGGTTGGAGCACATGCGGGAGGCAACCAATCAATGTGTCACTCTCACATCAATGTTTCTCTCTCTCTGTCTCTCCCCTACCTTCCATAAAAAAAAAAAAAAAAAAAAAAAAAAAAAAAAAAAAAGTGTGAGTAGCCGAGCAATAGCAAACCCTTTGCTGGCCAATGGGTGCATTCTTTCAGAAACTTGACCACTTTGGCACACCCTTAGTACCAGCCTGCAAGCGATGTCCAGAGCCACTTCCAGAATGGCTCCTCAAGGTCCATTCGTCCTATGAGGGAAGAGATTACATGACAAGAGCCACTTTCCAGGATTTAAACGGGGTTGAGGTTGTAGAGCTCCATCCACAGATGCTCTTTAATTTCATCCCAGTGACCTGCCTCACCTCCGGTCCTCCCATCAGAGCCACCGCTGGTGACTGACCAGCCTTGGAAGATGCAAACCCCAAACATCCCCCTTCAGACACTCGCTTTGAAACTTTTCGCACTGCTTTTGGGAATTGTAATTGTAAACCATTAAAAGAAAAAAGATTAAAGCAGCTTAATGTGATTATAGCGTTATGGGCCTGACTTCATACCCTTCTCTCTGGGGGCACTCCTGGACCATTTTCAGGAATCTTGACTTGTATTTCAATTTTTTTATGTCCAGGTGTTAAAGTAAGTGCTAAGCATTTTTCCTTTCTTGTTTTGAGGACCAGATGCCCTCAAATGACTTTTGAGTTTTTCTTTCCCAAAAAGCCATTGAGTTCCAAGCTCCGGCCCTCACTCCATCTGTCTTCTGAAGCAGAGGCAGATAACCACACCGCCTGGCCCAGCTGTCCCCAATGAACTGGTTGGCCAAGCACAGAGGTTAAAATACTTGAATTTCTGTCTTTTGGTATTTGACCAAGGGTTGCTGCCTCTTCCTAGAGGGGCATAAAATCTGTTATTTTCAGGACAGAAGTATGTATATGTGTGTATATCTCTCGTGCAATTTACAATGGGTTTTAAAGAGTTATATATAGATTCCTTCATGGGACTCTTCTTTGAAATATGATTCTCCTCCAAAGATTTTGAGGGTGTGAGTTTCAGCAACACTATATATAAAATGGGAATGGAGGTGTGACTACTAGTGGCTTTTTGGATGACAGGGTTTAGCAATGTAGAAATGTACAGAGCAACACTCAAAAATGTGAATCTCTGGGTTTTTTGTATCTCTTAGCCACAGAAACCTGGGTGCAGAGTGGTCAGCGGTGGTCTAGTAGCTGACTCATCCCACAGTTACCTTATTCACAGCTCCTTCCTCACCAGAAAAAGGATGACTCTATCGCTTACAATGTCTTTTGGACTTAATTTAGCCATTGCTTTTTTGGGGCTGGAACGGAGATGGAGGGCTGTGCTATTTCCATAGCTGAAATGTGTTTGCTCAGCCCTTTAGGCTGAACTTGAAGGCTATTCCATTTCAATGGGCTGGGGTTTATTAAAAAACTTTTTGATTTGGGGATCACAGATATATTTTCACAAATATCCCTGAAGGAGGCCTGAGCTATTACAGGACAAAGGGAAGTGGTGTCCTTTTTAACAATTCAAGCTCCATGAAGTACAGGTCTCTGTCCAGTTGCATGGCACGTCTTGAGGATTTTCCCTGACTCGAGGATTTTATTCGTCCAGATCTCCATTCCTGTGAAGTCCTCGTCTGACCCAGCAGAATGGGCAGGGAGGACTTAAGTGGCAGCCAAAGGACATGGTTCATGCTCTAGAACAGTGATTTTCAACCTTTTCCATCTCATGGCACACATAAACCAATTGCTAAAATTCTGCAGCACACCAAAAAATATATTGTAGTATTTGCTGATCTGACAAAAAATAGGTATAATTTTGATTCATTCACACTGGATGGCTATTGTTGTGTTGGCTGTTGTCATTTTTTTATTTGACAATCTAAGGGAAAAGAGGTCAGTGCTCCTGACTATGCAGTCGGGTATTGCATGTTTAAAAAATTCCTGTTACATTCGTATTAAAAATTGCTGCTCTAGAAAGTTCATTGTCCAGGTAGGAAGCCCAAAAAGATACAGAAGGTAAGGGGGGAAAATTATTAGCATCCAAGACATTTTTTAATCTTAAAAAAAAATTAGGAAATTGAGTTTGACTAATATTTTTAATATGTTTTTATTTATTTTAGAGAGAGAGGGAAGGAGAGGTAGATAGAAAGGTTGATGAGAGAGAAGCATTGATTGGCTGCCTCCTGCACGTCCTCTACTGGAGATCGAGCCTGCAACCAGTGGATCTAACCAGTGACCTCTTGGTTCATGGGCCGACACTCAACCACTGAGCCACACTGGCTGGACAGCTTGACTAATATTTTAGTTATGGATCAACACTGGTGTCCTTACTCTGTATGTCAGAGTGCCCCATGCCCTGTGTGGTATGTGGCGTGTCCTACAGGAAGAAGGGGCGACCCACCAAGGCCCCTCACTGGTTCATTTGTTTTTTACTTATTTCATGTAGCCTTAACTCAGTGAAGTAGGTTTATGGATTAAATTCTTTCATTTTAACTAAATTGATCTTTACCAAATGGACAGATAAACTAAAATTCTTGAGGGGAATAAAAGAGGATCAATATATTATTGTATTAATAGTATTAATTATATATTAACTAGGGGCCCAATGCACGAATTCGTGCACCTTGAAAGGAACTGTGGGCCGCGAGGCTGTGGTGGGTCAGGGGTGGGTCTCGGCCCATCCTTCGTGCCTCCGCCCAGCCCCTCCCACTGTGGCCCCCGGTCCCCTGTCTGCCGGCAGCCCTGCTCCCGCCGTCACTGCTCCATGTGCTGACAGTGCCGGCCCCGCTTGCACCCACTGATGGCTCAGAGAGATTGGGGCTGGCACTGTCAACAGGTGCAAGCAGCGGCTGCTGCCCCGATCGCCCCTCAGGAGCAGGGGGAGGTGGAGAAGCCCTCGGGTGATCGGGACCAGTGCTGGGCGTCCACAGTGGGTGCAAGCGGGGCCGGCGCCGGCAGTGGGTGAGAGCGGTGGTTCTGGTGCCAGCAGCAGGTGCGAGTGGGTACATCACCGGCAGCGGGTGCGAGAGTCAGCTGCCGGCCTCAATCGCCCCTCAGGAGCAGGGGGAGGTGAAAAAGCCCTGAGGGGCGATTGGGGCCGGCGCCAGGCACTGGCAGCAGGTGCGAGTGGCAGCTCCAGCACCAGCAGCAGGTGCGAGTGCTGGGCAGGACTGTGGCACACGGGAGCAAAGAATTTTCAGTAACCACCAGAGGCTCACCCCGATGACAACGATCGGCGCCCCGCCTTGGTCTGGCACCCCCGTTCATCTCCACCATCCTGCCACAGCCAATGCCCGCCATGTTCTCTGCTCTGCCACTTGCTGCCAATGCCAGCCATGTTCCTCGTGCGCCCCCTGGTGGTCAGCGCATATCATAGCGACTGGTTGTTAGGTTGTTCAGTTGTTCTGCTGTTTTGGCCTTTTTGCATATTAAGGTTTTATATATATAGATTATATGTTATTATATTATGTGTTTATAATATGTGAATTGTTATATATTCTTATATAGTATATTTATAATCATATATAGTATATAATTAATATATTACCTATACATATAAAAGCATAAAATTCAAATCGCACAGTGGAACAACTGGTTGACCAGGGGGCAGATGCTCAGCGCAGGAGCTTCCCCCAGCCTGCAGGCCCAGGCTCCAATCGGCCGGTGGGGAACCGGGAACCGAGGGTGGGTGGCAGTGGACGCAGGTGGTGCCGGGGCCCCGATTGCCCCGCCGATCATCCCACACACAGAGGGTGACTGGCAACAGCAGCGGGGGGAGGCGGGGCCAGCTGCCAGCAGCCAGGGAAAATTGGCTCTGATAGCAGGCCAGGCCTAGGGACCCTACCTGTATACAAATTTTGTGCGCCGGGTCTCTAGTTAATAGTAAAAGGCTAATATGCAAATTGTCCTCTCAACCAGGAGTTCAATCGGGAGTTCGACCAGGGGCCAGGGCTGGCTGGCCAACCTCCTGCGGCCCCTCCTCCCAGTCGGCCCTGCCCCGGATCGGTCCCCCTCCTGTTTGAGGGCGGGGTCAGCCAGCCAACCGCCTGCGGCCCCTTCCCCTGATCGGCTCCCCCCCAGATCAGGGGCGGGACCAGCCAGCCAACCACTCATGGCCCCTCCCCACAGCCGGTCCGGCCCAATCGGCCCCAATTGGGGAGGGTTGGCCGGACCCCACCCATGCACGAATTCATGCACCGGGCCTCCAGTATTATTAATAAAATAATATATCAATTCTTTTTTTTCCCCTGAAGAACTTTATTTTTTTTATTTGGTGATAGTTAATTATAATAGTATATAATTCATTATTATATATGTAATTAGAGGCCTGATGCACAAAATTTGTGCAGGAGTAGGCCTTCCTTCCCCCAACTGCCGGCACTGGCTTCCCTCTGGCACCTGGGACCTGGGCTTCCCTCACAGCCCCGCTTCGTCTGGAAGGTCCGGAAGGACATCCAGTCTAATTAGCATATTACACTTCTATTATTATAGATAAGCAAACCTTAAGAAAACGGCTGGGTTGACCCTTTTGTTACTACTGGTATGTGCTCAGCCATATTATGAGGTAAGATGATGACAATCTTTTCAGATTGAAAAGAGATCAGACAAAACAAAGTTTGAAGCTATGAAGAGACTATGTGAAATATGCATTTCCAGCCTCTATCATTAAAGAAAACCCTTACCATAAGCCTAGATATGCCAAGGTTTTGGGTTTGATTCTGGGTCAGGGCACATACAGAGTCAACCTATGAATGTATATAAAGGTGGAACAACAATGTTTCTCTCCCCCCTTCCTCTCTCTCTAAAATCAATCAATTAAAAAATAAAATAAAATCTAACCTTTTGGAACAATACAAATAGTTGTAAATGTTTGGCAAATGTTTAAAATTATGCAGTACTAAATTTAGGCCAGAATTTTACTAAACTGAATATTTAAGAGCCTATTTGGAAATTTTTTTACTTAATTGCTTAAGGCAAAAGATCTTATCCCATTAGGAAATCACTCATTCTTCCTGCTGTGGTGAAAACAGCTAAAATGAAGCATGGAAAACTATAGCTACAAAATAAAATGCCCAATTTTGTCGGCAAATTCTGCTAGAAGATGCATAGAAACATTGTTGGAATTTTAAAGAAACAGCATGCAGTGTGGGAGGTTTGCTAGGAAATTGGAAGGAAGTACTGCTGCTTCTCACATGTTCCAAATAAGCGTACAGCAGGTCCTTGAACAATGTTGTTTCCTTCAAAGTTATTTCATTATGACATGGATGAGATGCCAGAGCAACTTTCCTCCTATTACATCCATTAGCCTCTGGTTAAATTGGTTTTGTTACACATCATTTTGCTTAAAGTCCCAGGACCTGTGGATGACGTTAACTGAGGACTTTTTTTTTTTTTTTTTTTTAATTTCAGAAAGGGAGAGAGATAGAAACATCAATGATGAGAGAGAAGAGAATCATTGATCGGCTCCTCCTGTATGCCCCACACTGGAGATTGAGCCCCCTAGGCATGTGCCCTGACCAGGAATAAAACTGTGACTTCCTGGTTCATAAGTCAATGCTCAACCGCTGGGCCACGCTGGCTGGCCAGGCTGAGGATTTTTTTTATTTATAGGAATGATTTATTTAAAGAAATATTACAACATATAAAAATTACATAAAGTCTCAATTTCCAGTAATACGGTGGTAGATTTGATACGATGCATAATAAAAAAAAACTTTGAAAATCCACATAATTCACAAAGTACTACCCAATTTGATCACTAAGTCATTAGTTCATAGCAAACCTTACAGAACAACTTCATGTCAGCCAGGGCCACTGCTTAATTCTGTTTCAATAATGCAACTGAACAACTACCTATTTGTGAGTCACTAAAGGAAAGAGTTATCAGAACAGATATATTTTCAAAAGTCAGTGATGTGGCTACTTAAAATAATGCTTTAGGGGAAAATTATACAAGATAACAGCTGCTTTGACTAGAATAAAAATGAATTCAGAGTAGTTTACAGAAGTAGTCCAAACATGAAATTGATTGACCATATTGGCCCAATGAAAGATAATGCAGCAAAGAAACTAAAGACAGAAATGCCAAAAATACTAAAGAATGTTATCAGTATGGTTAATTTTATAAAAATAAGGCCTTTACAATTAGTAGAGCCCTGGCCAGGTGACTCAGTTGATTGGAGCACCGTCCTGTACACTGAAAGGTTTCATGTTTGATTCCCCAGTCAGGGCACATACCTAGGTTGCAGGTTTGATCTCTGGTCGGGATGTGTACAGGAAGCAACCTATCAATGTTTCTGTCATCAATGTTTCTCTTTCTCTGCCCTTTCCTCTCTCTCTAAAATCAATAAACACACCCTCGGGTAAGGATTAAAAAAAATTAGTAGAATTTTTACTATGTAATAAGATGGGACATGATCATGAAAATATTTTACTGTTTGGAGGTCGGATGTTTATCTTGAAGCCCAGCACTTACCAGAGGAATCGAACTTAGAGGGTGAGTGCACTTTTTCCTTCTACTGAAAGAGAAGTGTTTCCTTTGTCCACCTTGTGTGTGAAAACCAGTGGTTTTCAGCGACCTGCTTTCTGGAGGTCATCAAGAAAAACACAACATGCATAACCTGTGTCTCCCAGGCAAAGATGATGTAACAACAAATAAGAAGGTAATTACTATTTGAAAGGAACTCATGCTATGGGAAGAGCATTTTCAAAACGGACTTTTGGAAATGTTCCCATATGTATATGACTTTTTTTTTTTTTTTTTTTTACAAATATGCTGTTTGCCAACAAAAAGTTTCTCAGTAATATTTGGAACCTTGAGGACAAAATTTTCCAATTTTTAAATCTTCCAAAGAATTTTTGAGAATTTATATGTTAAAAATCATTTTTAAAAGACAGTACATTTCAGTGCCTTCTCTAGAAAAACTCAACCAAGTTGAAAGTTAACACAAAATTTCAACCAAAACCTTGCGCAAGGGGTGGATGGAGTTGGAAAATAAATATGTATTATGGTTGATTGAATGCTGCCACTGACATGCTTCTTCCATTTGGACCCACCTATCCTTGTGAGATGTCTTTAGCTATGGCAGCCCTTAAGACCAACATCCATTTATTTTGAACTTTAAATTATACTTATGTGGTATTACATCCCAAAGTCTTACCAGGTAAACCAAGTTTTTAAAAACCTTGAAGTATATTTAACAACATAGCTTTTCCTAAAAATAATGTTCACTGAATATTATTTTTTATTAAAGCACTTCAGGTTAAGTTAGCTATTTTACATACCTTTTTCATATGTTTTATAATGTATAGTGCAATGATGCATGCAGGCATTAAATAAATGTACATATAATGGAGGTGCATGCTCACTTTTTTTTTTACTAAGAGGAATGAGAAATTAACATTTTTAGAGTAGTCATCAATAGGTACAGAGATTAGCCTTATCTCCCTAAAGAAATGTCTCACTTGAGATTCTGGGGGTCTATATGTTTCTCATCAACCCTGTGCCCGCTACGGGCTCTCCAGAGGGCTGGTGTCCTTGGGCTCTGCTAGCTGAACCTTCTTCCTAAGCTCTTTCGGTTCCTCCTCACGTGTTTCCCAGGTGGCCCCTGAGTTCCCACCGTGGAGTGTCCTGTCCGGCCGTCCTACCAAACACAGACACATTGGCTCCCTCCTCTCACTCCTGTCACTAGCTGCCTGCTCCCTGGATCATTTCGTGAGCGCTCCTTGGCTCATTATTCTTCCACTTATTTATTCCAGAGCAACATTTTATAAAGCTATTAGTTTATTCCTCAGGCACCCAGGCCCAACCCGCACACTAATCTTAATTTATTTCAGTGGCAACACTACAACAACACTGAAAATAGCATTTTAAAAGAAAGAATGGCTTGCAGTTCTACACTAATTCTCAATTTAATTTTTCTATGTTAAGATCTAATCTATGACCATGCAAACCACTATACTAATGCAACAGGTTTAATTTCATCTCATCTGTGTTCATCTGCAATATGTATACCTTAGGCTACCTTTCTTAACAATTATTTTCATTGGAAAGTAATGCATGCACGTGGCAAAGCATCTGAATATGACAGAAGGACAGTGACTGATATGTCTCCTCAATTCAGACCCCATTCTCTAGTCACTACCACCAACTGCACTGCAGGGCCCCAATCTGCTACTAGTTTAGGGGTATCTTTCCAAGAATTCTCTAAGCATTATCAAGTTCTATGTGTAATTTCTCTTTTACACAGATGGGAACACACTATTCACACTATTCTGCATCTTAACTTTAAAAATAACTTAAGAACCTATCTTAGAGGCTGTTTCAAATCAGAAAAATACTTCACTTCCCTCATTCTTTTTAACACACCAAGGATTCTAACATGATTTATTTAATTGGTCACCAACTGATGGGCATCTTCTCACACTTAAAAACACCTTTCTACCAATTTCCATGATTATATTTTAAATTGATCTATATAAATCAAAAATTTTAATGTAGCTGGCATTTACTTTGATGTAGTGTAGTGGATAATATATACCTAAATTTTTTTATTGCTGACAGTATTACAGATGTCCCCCATTTTCACCCTCTTAGCTCCCATCCCACTAAGTTGCTATGTAATTATCCAAACACCATTTATTAATAACTAATTTTCCTTAATTAAATTTTGAGGCTTGCTTTATTGTGATACATACATACACACATACATACATTTCTATCTCGGGGTGTTCTATTTTTGTTCTTCTGTCTATTTTTATGTGCCTCATCAGTATTTTGATCATGTTGTAACTTCTCATCATACTAGCTCCCTCCTCCATGTCAGCGCTGAAATTTCTTCTAATATTATTTGAAATTCTTACCCATTAATTTTCCAAATTATCTTGAGTCCTGGAGTTGAGTTTCTGAGGCGATCGCGGGGAACACTGTCTTTTCTGGTGTGGTCCGTCCTTCAAGGCCCAGTTCAAATCCCTTTCCATGAAATCTTTTCTTCTCTCCCTCCTGAAAACAGCTCTGACCTACACACACACATGTCATCTATTTCCATGGGTGTGGTCATCAGGATTCCCACCTTGTACAGGTCCTCATAACCCCAGGACTGTGAACTTGTCAAATTTCCCCCAGGATCAGGCTATGTCATCAGACACAGTTGACTTTAAGAAAGGGAGATTGTCTGGGTGGGCCTGGCCTGACCACATGAGCCCTTTAACGGCAGTGTTGTTTTCTCTGGCTGGTAGCAGAAGGGGCAGTCAGCTGGCCTGGAGGAAAGCAGACATCCACATTGTGAACTGGTGATGGAAAGCTGCCACCCCCAGGAGTTGAGAGCAATCTCTAGTTGACATCTGGCAGGAAAATGGGACGCTCAGCCCTAAGACAGCAAAGAGCTGAACTCTGACAACAACTAGTGAGCTTGGAAGAGGCCCGCCAGCCCCAGCCAACCCCATGATATCAATCTTTTTTTAAAATGTATTTTTATTGATTTCAGATATGAGGGAGAGGTAGAGAGAGAGAGAAACATCAATGAAGAGAGAGAATCATTGATCAGCTGCCTCTGGCAAGCCCCCTATTGAGTACCAGACCAAAACCCGGGCATGTGCCCTGACCGGGAATCCAACTGTGATTTGGTTCATAAGTCGATGCTCAACCACTGAGCCACACCAGCCAGGCTTGATGTCAGTCTTAAGAAACACTAAGCAGTGAGCCCTGCCCGGTGGTGCTGTACATCTGACCTACAGAACTGTGAGCGACTAAAAGCTCCAGAGCCTCTACACTGGTGGTCATCTGTTACACAGCAGCAGAAAACTAATACAATTTAGTACGTTAGTCCTTCTCATGTCACTTACTAGTCATTTCACAGGAAGTCTTGTCTCCTGTGATCTGATTATAAACTCCCTGAAAATAAGACCAAATCTGGTGTCTCTTCTGCCTCACCATTGTCTACCTTGCCCCAGGGACTGCGCTGGGTCAGGGAGGGGTTGATGGTTAATAGGCAGGTTTAAATCTTGGCTCAGCCTCTCTAAATCTTGGTTCCCTCATTTTTAAAATGGGAATAAAATGCATTAGATTAATTCCTGGAAGAAACACAACCATTGTTATCAGAAGTTAGTTACTTCTGAAGGTGAGACATGATAATCGGGTTATGAGGATTAAATGAAATGATGGTTATAAAACTCCCTAGCACATGGCAAACTATAAATATTGCTGTTAATAAAACAGACTCTTTGACGTGCTTCCCACAGTCCTGTATGTTCTATATGTGCTAAATTTGTACCATGTGACCCTGACCCTAGCTCCCTCCCTCTACACTCACACACTCCCACACATCTCTACCTCCACCCACCGGCCATCCACCAGGGATGGATAAACTAAATCCAGCCAGTGGACTTGACTGGTAATCAGTTTTGTCTCCTGGGAATTTGGAATCAGGCCAGCGAGAGACCAGGCTGCGGAGCTGCTTGAGATGAGCTGAAAGGTCGGGAACCATGTTCAGAGAGCCAGAGCCACATGCCTGAAGTTACAGAGGGCAGGCAGCAAGAGGAAGCTGGTCCTGTTAGAAGAACACAGAGAGGACATGCAGGGAGGAGCAGGGCTGAGAGACTGTCCCAAGAGACAGAGGGACTGGACAGCAGCTTTCAGGGGCTCGGGGGCCCGTGGTTCCCAGCCCTAGTTCCCACGGCACCTAACCGGGCTTATTTCCTCGAGATTTCGATGTCCTCGTAAAGTATCCCTTGCAAACAAATACGTTCTGGCCAGCCCTGACTGGTTTGGCTCGGTGGATTGAGTGTCGGCCTGCGGACTGAAGGGTCCCAGTTTCGATTCTAATCAAGGGTGCATGCCCAGGTTGCGGGCTTGATCACTCGTGGGAGTGCAGGAGGCAGCCGATCAATGATTCTCTCTCATTAATGTTTCTCTCCCTCCCTCCCTCCTTCCCTCCCTCCCTCCCTCTCTGAAATTATGTATAATTTTAAAAACAAGTGCTGGCCAAAGGCTGCTGGTGGGTGGCAAATCAGTGAGGTCCTACTGAGTCCTAGGACACCAAATTTGAGTGCTGACTCATGTCATGTAAAATAAAATTAAATTGTGTGTCTCTGGTCTTTTTCGACTTTCAACTGTCAGCACAATTGAATTCCCAGTGACCTGTGGAGGGCACTCTTCAGTTAAGTTTATTCCACACTAGTGCACACTGCAGGGAGAGAGGTGTTACGAAAAGGATGTTTGAAATAAACAGTGTTCTAGCCACTGTGCTGATTGCTTTACATAAATTATGTCTTAATCACAAATTTCCCCAGCAATTGTAGATTACTCTCTAGCGTTGTAACTTGTTTCTTCTACAGATGTCAAACAAAATGAAAGCTTTTTAATTTTTCCCTCTTTTAATGAGGATACAGCTCATTGGGATGGGAACCAGTTCAAATTCTGTCGGCCCTTCTCTACTTTTGTACTTGGGCACAATTTACTTTCTTATGGGCATGCACCCCTTTTAAATTGGAAAAACAAAGAATTAAATATGGCAATGTTAAGGGGAAATGTGTTTGGTTGACATGGGTATAAATTACTTGTTTTCCTCTTCTCTCCTAGCAGTGAGGTATTTCCTGTCTCATACCTGTTACTCCAGGTAATTATGTTTCCAGTCAGGCCGGTGGCTGCTAGGGAGTGGGACCTGTGGAAGGGGGAGGAGTTATTGCTTTTCTCTAGCCAGCACAGTGCCGCCAAGTTGGGAGGGTAGGAATGAGGTTTCAGACCTTGTCAGGGCCTTCTGAGAGGTCTGAAAACAACTACTGGCCCATCTACATATTTTTACAAGATATTTGAAAAAACTATGGATTAGATGTGATCAATTAGATTACTTACCAAATATCCATGTGAACCATGTGCATTATATACCTTTCTCAGTTAAGTCTTACAACAACCTTATGATGTAAAAGGTACATATTATGTCCATTTAGAGATGAGGAAATTTAGGCTGAGAAAGATCAGGTAAACACACCTGTGAAGGAACAGAGCCTGGAATTGAGCCCAGGTTTACTTGCCTCCAAGACCTGAGTTCTTTTTGCTAGGCTGCTCTGTCAGCTCATAACCATATCACAAATAGAATGTCTGTCCCAATAGAGAGCACCTTTGCCCTAAATAGACAGCATACCTATTCCCTGGTAAGGAGTGTACAGGAATAATTCTATCAGCTTCCATCCTGGTCATCCTTCCAAAAAGAAGCCCCATACCCATCACCAGTCATTCCCCATTTGCCCCTTCTCCTAGCCCCTGGCAACCACTAAGCTACTTTCTGACTAGAGAGATCGGACCATTCTAGACATTTCAATATGAAGGTTTTTATGACTGTCTTCTTTTACTTAGTATAATGCTTTCAGTGTTTACCTATGTTGTAGCATGTTGCAGAAATTGCCAAATAGTATTCCATAATATGGGTATACCACATTTGTTTAACCATCCACCATTTGATAGACATTTGGGTCATTTTCACTTTTTAAAAAAAATATATTTTATTGATTTCAGAGAGAAAGGGTGAGGGAGAGAAAGATAGAAATATCAACGATGAGAGAGAATCATTGATCGGCTGCCTCCTGCATGCCCCCTACTGGGGATCAAGCCCACAACCTGGGCATATGCCTTGACCACAGGAATCAAACCCGGAATCTTTCAGTCCGCAGGCTGACGCTCTATCCACTGAGCCAAACCCTAGGGCTTCACTTTTTTACTAATACAAGTAATGTGAACATTGGTGTACACGTTTTTGTGTGGACATATGTTTTCAGTTCTCTTGGGTGTAGGCCTAGGAATAGAACGGATGGTCATATGGTAACTCTATACATAACTTTTTGAGGAACTGCCAAACTATGTTCCAAAAGGGCTGTATCATTTTACTTTCCCACCCCAGTTTATGAAGATTCTAATTTCTCACCAACACTTATTATCTTTATTTATTATTACAGCCATCCAGTAGATGTGACGTATTTTATTGTGGTTTTGATTTGCATGTCCTGATGACCAATGATGTTGAGCATCTTTTCATGTGCTTTAGGCTACTTGTGTATCTTTGGAAAATGTCTATTTAGATTTGTTACACATTTTAAGATTATGTCAGTTCTTTTTGTTGTTGTTGTTGTAAAAGTTCTTTATATATTCTAAATACAAGTCCCTTATTGAATATATGATTTGCAAATATTTTCTCAGGTAGCTAGAGATGTTAAACAGTTGTCACTGATTGTTTTCAACAAATTACAGTGGGGCCTTGACTTACGAGTTTAATTCGTTCTGTGACAGAGCTCGTAACTCAAATTACTCGTATGTCAAATCAAAAAGTGAACGAGTGAGACACGTGATGCTGGGCTGATGTTGTGGTGTTCACTGTGACGTTCACTGCGCCAACTAGCGGTGGGGTATCTGAAGCTGGCTCGTAACCCGAATTTTAGCTCGCAACTCAAAGCAAAAAATCGGCCGAGAGACAGCTCGTATCTCGAAAAACTCCTTAGTCGGGACACTCATAAGTCAAGGCCCCACTGTACATAGGGATTGGGCTGTTCCTGCAGAGTCAGCACTGAATCAAATCAAATAAATATAAGTCCTGAAAATGGAGCTTTTCAGAAAGCTACCAGACAGGACAAATACTGAGTTCTCTGGGAGTAGGGTTTTTGAGAACCTCCAAACTTGTTTGGACCCAGTGACAGCTAGGCTGCTTGTTTAGTTGTGAGGCTGTTGGTTTTCAAGGCCATGTGGAGCTGGGGAGACAGGGATAGTAATAGTGTAAGTTAACACCAAACTCCAGTCATTTTTTTTTTATTGCTTAAAATATTACAAAGAGTAGTACATTTGTCTCCTTTTTTCCCCCCTTGACCTTCCCCCAGCCTCCACCCCCCCGCCCCCCAGTGTCTTGTGTCCATTGGTTATGCTTATATGCATGCATGCAAGTCCTTTGGTTAATCTCTTACCACCCCCAACCCTCCCCATTTTTCTTGAATAAGTGCTTTTTAGACTACTTCAAGCCTTTAGTTAATTTCCAGAGTTCTGAAAAAGTTGCTTTTGGTCATTTTTTCCAGTGTTCTTGTTGCTTTTATGATAGAATGGATTTTTGGAAGTCCTCATTCTATCATTCCAGAAGTGCCCTTCTAATAAACTTTTTAAAAAGTATAACATACAGCCGTAACCGGTTTGGCTCAGTGGATGGAGCGTCAGCCTGCGAACTAAAGGGTCCCAGGTTCGATTCCGGTCAAGGGCATGTACCTTGGTTGTGGGCATATCCCCAGTTGGGGGTGTGCAGGAGGCAGCTGATCGATGTTTCTCTCTCATCGATGTTTCTAACTCTCTATTCCTCTCCCTTCCTCTCTGCAAAAAAACAATAAAATACATATTTTTTTTAAAAAAGTATAACATACATATGCCCTGGCTAGGTGGCTCAGTTGGTTGGAGTATTGTCCTGTATACTAGAAAGTTTTGGGTTGGATTCTGATCAGGGTACAGATGGACAGATGGAGGTGGAGGATTTGATCCCTGGTCAGAGTGTGTACAGGAGACAACCGATGATGTCTCTCTCTCTCTCTCTCTCTCTCTCTCTTTCTCTTCCTCTCTCTCTAAAAATCAATAAAAACATACTCAGGTGAGGGTTAAAAAATGTATAACATACATAAAGAAAAAGGCACAAATCGTAAGTGTTCAGCTAGTGAATTTTTATATTAACTATAACCTAAATCAAGCAACAGAATTTTACTAGTACCAAAGAACCCTCCTTCATACCTTTCCAGTTATTAACACACCTCAATCAAAATAAAGTGTTATTAATTATTACAAGATAATTTGACTGTCTAGTTACCATCATGTTTTTTTCCTACTCTCTGTTTGACTATAATTATTCAAATTTACCCCCAAACCACTCCCTTTATACATTTAATCTAATATCATTTTTTCTTTATTTTACTTGTTAGATTTATTGTTTTTAATTGTTAACGTTTAAAATTAATTAACCTATCTAGGGCACCCACTTATTTCTGTCTAACTCCTCCTGCCTCCCAAAATTCTTCTATCATCACAACCATTCTCCCATCACTAAACCAGGCCCTGCAGGATTGGCTATAATTCTCCTCTATCCCCTTTTTCAAGACATGCAGACACACTTGATCATCAACATAAACGTAGAAAGCTGGAATCTCTTCAGGATAAAACGAGGTGGGACTTTTGCACAATATCCAAACATTCTGATTTGTACAGATTGAGGGAGTTTCTCAGAGGCCTTTGAGAGAAAGAAGCATTATCTATTCATGCACATTTCTTTGCTTTTCCTGACCAGGGTTTTTCCAGATAATTCAGACTCAATATTTATATCCAAAGTGGCTCCTCTTGAGGAATTGCCCCAGTGGGAAAGCAAGGGGGATGAAGACCTTCCTTAGGACAATTTATGAGGTGTGGGGACCCAGCTCCCTTTTAGTGTTTTTCGTTGTCATGGATCATCAGCCAGTGGAAAAGGAGATGTTATGATGGAGATTGAAACAAGATGTACTAAGTCACAGTGTTAAGAACATTTAAGAGTAATTGCTTGGGAAGTGAAAAGGGGTCAATGTGGTTTAATTTAATGGTATAAAGAATAACCAAGGGGTGAGAAAACCTGTGAGCGGAGAGAAAAGGTTGAGCAAAGATAAAGGACTTGAAATAACTCATAAAAATGATTAAAAGCAATTCTGTCCTTATAAGGAAGTTTTCATCATAGTAGACTACAAGAGTGCTTTAAAAGAGAACAGAGGGCAAATTTTCCAGAATCCAAACCAATATATGTACATACATGTTTTTTTCACATCTCTTCTTTTCTTTATGAATGTGAGTAAAAAAGTGCATGCCCGGCCAGTGGTTGAGTGTCAACCTATGAACTAGGAGGTCAGTTTGAGTCCCAGTCAGAGCACATGCCCAGATTGCGGGCATGATCCCCAGTAGGGGGCATGCAGGAGGCAGCCGATTGGTGATTCTCTCTCATCATTGATGTTTCTATCTCTCTCTCCCTTTCTCTCTGAAATTAATAAAAATATTTTTTTTTCAAAAAAGAGAATGTTTCTCTCACATCAATGTTTCTCCCTCTCTGTCGCTCCCCCCTCCTTTCCACTCTCTCTAAAAATCAATGGAAAAATAGCCTCAGGTGAGGATTAACAACAAATAGATGTGGCTTAATGGTGACATCTTTGTGCATATCTTTCTGATCCCCAGAACATTTTGTGGTCCTTAGCTGTGGTGATTTTTTTCATTTTGGTATTTAAAATGTAAAAGGTGGTGGGTGGCCTCAGCTTGTGGAGAAAAATAAAGTTTTGTGATTGGGAAATATATCTTTAAGAGATTCATTACATTCTGTTACTAGTTGCTGTAAGTAAGGAGTGGTCAAAGGGAACAAACCAGAACTCTTCAGAATATTTGCTTTTCAGAAATGTCAGCTGGTATTTCATAACTGTAATAACCCAGGCAGGTGAACTCAAACTCTCTTTGGGGCAAAGAACACTCCATGTGTTATGATCTAGAGCAAGACAATTCAGAGTGTTTCTATGCTTGACTCCTTCTAATTTGCACAATGCAAGGGCAATGCAGGAGAATGCTGGTCACTGATGTGTGGGCATCACTGATTTGATTGTTATCACGTGAGACCATTGCATATTAATATCCCTCAACTATCTTCTCCACCTTTCTTCTCCATGATGAGCTTCTTTCTATTTAAAGTTTTTAAAAAGTTGTCTTTTAGCCTCAGGAACCCTGCCTTGCTGACCAAGAATGAAGAATTCATCTAGGGACAGTTACAGAAAGTAGCTCCTTTTACCTCTCAGTGATTGCTAAAACTGATGGTTAGCATTTTATCATGGCACAGGGGAAAAAAACAGAGCCTCGTGGTCACGGGTTGGGTTGGCATCTCTAACCAGAACAGCACATAACACACAATGAAAGCTCAATAAATGTTTGCTGAGTAAAATAAATGTTCCTTCTTAAAATGAGAGCCTTGGGTTTGTGTATCTTCTGTGACTGGTCCTGCACCAGCCCCATTATTTCTGGCAGAAGCATCAATCATTGAGAATGTAGTGTTCAACCCCAGTGGATCCAGATTTGGAATTTCCATAACTGTCCACCTAAAAATAAATAGAAGTATAATAGGTTATATGCTTTTTCAGTTGCTGTGTTTGCAAAAAGACAGTCTGTGTTGGTGTTTCCCAATTTACCATATTTTGTATGTTTTGACATAGATTGAAATGGATCCTTACAAAAAAATAGCAAACTGGTGGTATTTGTGTAAGCTTGTTTCAGTCTTTTATCTATAAACAAGTTGTAAGTTTATTGCTTTTGCAAGAACAAACAAACAAACAAACAGGATTCTTGCAAATTTTCACAACTCAATCTAAATAATTTCTCTTAAAATCTCTCCTATCATGTCGGTGCTCTACTGGTAAATGTGGAGGTGTAGACAAAGGCTTTTATGATCACCTCTAGAAATTCTGTTTGAAGAGGATCTCATCTATCCAGGACTATTAAAATAAATCATGGCCCTGGCTGGTGTGGCTTAGTTGGTTGAGCGTTGTCCCATGAATTGAAAGTTCACTGGTTTGATTCCCAGTCAGGTCACATACCCAGGTTGTGGGTTCGATCCCTGGTAGGGGTGTGTATGGGAGGCAATTGATAGAGGTTTCTCTCTCCCCTCTCCCCTCTCCCCTCTCCCCTCTCCCCTCTCCCCTCTCCCCTCTCCCCTCTCCCCTCTCCCCTTTCCCTTCTCCCCTCTCCCCTCTCCCCTCTCCCCTCTTTCCCTCTCTCTCCCTCTCTCATCAATTTAAAGGTGTATTAGTCTTACCCGGCTAGTGTGGCTCAGCCATTGAGCGTTGACCCAGGAACTAAGATGTCACTGGTTTGATTTCCGGTCAGGGCAAATGCCCAGGTTTCAGGCTCTATCCCCGGTAGGAGATGTGTGGGAGGCAACTGATCGATGATGTTTCACTCTCATCAATGTTTCTGTCTCTCTAATCTCTCTCCCTTCCTCTCTCTCTAAAAATCAATAAAGGGGAAAAAATTTTTAATGTGTTAGTCTCTTTTTTAAAAAAAATATATTTTATTGATTTTTTTACAGAGAAGAAGGGAGAGGGATAGAGAGTTAGAAACATCAATGAGAGAGAAACATTGATCAGCCGCCTCCTGCACACCCCCTACTGGGAATGTGCCCGCAACCAAGGTACATGCTCTTGACCGGAATCGAACCTGGGACCTTTCAGTCCGCAGGCTGACGCTCTATCCACTGAGCCAAACCAGTTAGGGCAATGTGTTAGTCTCTTAAAAAATAAATTATGTATATTAACTCACTTTTGAAAGAAGAGGAGAGGTATACTTTAAGTTGATTCTCAATAATAAGAATATATTGTAATAATAATCATCTATATTGTAATCTATATTCCAGTAAGAATCTATATTGAAATTACAAACAGAATTCACATGCGGGGACCCCTCCCCTCAAAATTCAGACTCATTATGTCTTTGGTGTGCATTCTTGATGCCGAACTATTCCAAAATACTCATTCTGCAGGTGAGAAGGTCCAAGGCCCTAGGTGAAGGGACTCCCTGTAGGTCCCCAGAAAGAGCCTCCCCATCTGGGCCTGGGGCCTTCTTCCCAGGAAACAGCAAACTCCCGTCTGCCCACTGAGAATGGGTTTTACATTTGTGAAGGTCATAAAGAGAATGAGGCAGAGACCATATGTAGCCCGCAAACCCTGAATACGTATCCTCTGATCCTTCACGGAAAGGGTTTGCAGATCCCTGCCCTATATGCTGGAGATCAAATGTGCACAGCCTCGCTCTGGGGTCTCTCTGGGGCCGCTGCCCTGAGGACCGGAGTGTGAGGTGGAGGCTGTGGTGGGCTTGCTTTGGGTTGAGGGAACTAACTCAGTTTGAGCTTCGTTTCCCAAGTCGTCCCTGCACAGTGCTGGGTGTGTATGGGCTGCAGGAAGCCTGTGCACAGATTTGCAAGCTTTGAAATATGTAAGTGAAGCAGCAGCTGTGTGTGCGCGTGGCGCGGACTCTGAAGGTTGGTATAGAGCACTGGGCATCATTCTCTGGTAATTCACGTCCCAGCTCCTCCCGGGTGCTCTCCCTCAGCTCCCCTGACGCTCAGGCCAGAGTGTGTTCAGATCCATGGTGAAGGACGTCAGCTCCTGCTGCTGGTCAGCAAAACCATCCAAGTGGAAGCTGGGGCGGTAGATGGTCCCGGTCCTTCCTCTTGGGGTCCAGCTCATCCTGACACTTTCCCTGGCCCTGGCTCTCCCTCACTTGTGTCTTTCCTTCCTGGTCGCCTGCCTTCCTGACATTGGGGCCCCACCCCAGACAGACAAGCAGCAGCCTATGTACACGCTTTATCTGGCTCCCACTTGTGTGAGGTCAAGTGTATCATTATGTGTTAGTCCTAGTGGTTCTGCTTCTCTGCTCAGCCCCTGACTGAAACAGTGACTCAGAATAAAATGAGGGAGGCTAGAGAAGTAGAAAGAAGAGCTGAAAAATAAAATGAACGAATGAGTGAGAATATATGGCGTCTGTTAATTCTGGAAACTTAGGTAAAATATACAAAATTCTGTCAAGGTCTTCAATCTGTAAATAAACACAACAGTAGTAAAAATGATACTCCATGTTTCCAGACTTGATGGACCCCAGGAATATTTTAAACTGGAAACCTGTGGAACTGGAAGTGCCATCCAGAGAGCCTGGCGTGAGTGAGCATGTGTCTCCAATAGCCAGCCTCCCAGGTCTCTGGAATCATAGTCTGGAAGACTCTGATAGCAAATCCCACTTTTCTACTTTGGTAAAGAAAATGACCAAAATTCCAACAGGTAAACAGCCATGCGACTATGCAGGGGAGTTACCTAAAACTTATCTGGAGGCATTGCTCTCTGCAATTAAATTAAATAGAACAAAGGCAAACAAGGCGTCTCTGTTGTCTTCCCAGTCCTTGGTTTGCCATTAATTTAGTGATCTCATGTCCATGTAAATGTGGCTATAAGAGCTCCCTGCCACCTTCAAGTTACAGCCTGGACATCTAGCCCAGCCAGATAATTCCAGGTGTGGGCCTCCCAAGTGGTGAGGTCTGTGAACTCAACCTGGACCCTTTGCTTAGTTGAGCTCCAAACCACTTGCTCACAGGAGAGCCTCTTAACCTCCTCTTCCGAGCAATCTCTAATGGGACGGAAGGGAGGGCATGGCCTCTGCCTCCCCCATCCTCCCTGTGGTTTCTGAGCACAGCTCCCTCTGCCCTCCAGTTCCCATGATCTGGGGGCCTCCTAGGAGCTCTCACCAGGAAGACACAGGGGCCCAGTCCTGGAGGGCAGGCGGCTCTCTCATGCTCCTCATGCAGGGAAAGGCCATCAATTTTTAGTTCCTTCTATTTGCTTTCAATTCCGTTATCCCCGCACTGAGGTCATCTTTGAAGACTCACTCTGTTTACAGGGGACAGGGAATCTTAATTTATCATTGCTCTTCTCCTTGAAGGAGACTTCAGAGTTCAGAGTAAACAGTATGACGAATGTTTGTTTGGTGATCTTTCATCATTTTATCTTCTTTACTAATGGCCATAGAAGAAAGGAGTTTGCTCGCAAGTAATAAATAATTGTACAAAGGGGAAAAAGAGTAAAACAAAACAGATTTTAAGAACTCATTGTGGTGTTAGAGAGCAAATAATTGTAAAAAAAATCTTTGGATAAATGTTGATGTTCAAATCATAAGCAGATTTAAGATTTAGAACTCAGATCTTCTGCCCCAAACACAGAGCTAATGGAACCTGAGCTTTTAGGTGGCAGGAAGAAACCTAATTTTATTTTCAAGATGCTCATTTTATTCTGAAGGTTTCTTTGATTGAAATGAAAACTTGAACATTTAATTGCAGTAAACCTTGACAATGCCATGGCTATTTGCACCCCCCTACACCACCAAATGCTTCCAAGGAGTGGTCATTTTCAATATATATATATGGCCTCATTTATTTTTTAAAGCTAGTATTTTCTATCAAAGTGGAAAATATTTTAAATGATAAAGCAGTACATACTCACCTATTCAGTAAGGCCTAAAGGAGAGAGTGAGCATCACCTGTAATCCCACCTCCCCAAGGTGGTCATTGCTCATATTTGGTGTGTTTTCTTCTGAATTCACATGCAAAACTCACATATATACACACACAGACTCACATACACACACACTCACACACCCCTACAAGAATGGTTTGGTTGGGCTACCTCAGTGGTTCTCAACCTTCCTAATGCCGCGACCCTTTAATACAGTTCCTCATGTTGTGGTGACCCCCAATTTCACTGTTACAAATTGAACATAATTAAAGCATAGTGATTAATCACAAAAAACAATATGTAATTATATATGTGTTTTCCAATGGTCTTAGGCGACCCCTGTGAAAGGGTCGTTCGACCCCCAAAGGGGTCACGACCCACAGGTTGAGAACCGCTGGGCTACCTGATCCTGCTGCTTAGGAAATGTGTAACGTTGGGCAATTTCTTAATCCCTCTAAGCCAAGGTTTCCCTTGCTGTAAAGTGGAGAAAAGAAGAACAATCCCTAAACTCATGAGATGACAGGAAATAAATGAGGATATGCCAGTGAAGGCTTATCACCTCGGCTTGCACACTGCAGGCAATCAACAGATGCGAACTATTATTAGTTTGTAACTCTCTCTAGTCACTTAAAAAAAACATGTAACTCATCAAGCTTTTTGGTAGCTTTGAAAAGCCAACAGTTCTCATTCATTTCATCCCTATTTTAGTGGAGATTTGCATATATTTGAGCTCCCCTACACAAGTTAGATTCCTGAACCTGCAATTAGAGTCACTGTTAATAATAACGTTTACGCCTATTGCAGTCTTGTGCCAGCACTCTACACGCACCAGCTCATTGACAGCTTACAGCACCTCCGCAAGGTAACTGTCATCCTCCCCAGTTATAGATGACAGAATCCAGGTTGGCAAAGAAGAGCTGAGATCCAAACCCACGCCTCCCTCTTCCCACTGGCCTGCTCACCCTAACACAGCCCCATTCCAAATCCCAGCACATCCTTCTGGATGTCCCAGGATGAGTCTATAAGCAGCTTCCTGGACAGGGTCCAGTTGGCTCCTAATAGAGCAACAACTATCAGCAAAGAAGGTACCCTAGACCAGAAGGCAGGAAACCTGGATCCCTAGACATTCCTACATCCTTCTCATCACATGTTTTGCTCTATGGAGTGAGTATGATAATGATCTTACCTTCCTCATGGAAAATGAAGTGATAATTCATTGAAAGTGATGATAATACTAATAGTATGGTGGAAGTTTTAAATAGTAATGACATTACTTACCGCTCTACCACCATGGCTGTTTTTTAAAAAAAATATATTTTATTGATTTTTTACAGCGAGGAAGGGAGAGGGATAGAGAGTTAGAAACATCGATGAGAGAGGAACATCCATCAGCTGCCTCCTGCACACCCCCCACCGGGGATATGCCCGCAACCAAGGTACATGAGCTCCAAACCACTGAGCCAAACCGGTCAGGGCCACCATGGCTGTTTTTAATGATGTTCCTTGAGACTCAGGTCATTCAAAGTGTCCCCCATCTCCCACTTACCCCCACCTAGATACATGAACAACTCTTTCCTCATCTCACTAATGTCCTTCCTTTTTTCCTAACCAGCCCACCCAGGGAGCATCCATGTCTTGTCAGATCTTGCTGCCTACCCTTCTTCCCTCTCTGAGTCTTATTCCCAGTCTCTCACTTGCAATCCCAGTTACTCTCTGTGAAAACTGAAAGGAATTCCAAGGCTGGTGCCCCTTCATGCCCTTTCCCTCCAGACATGCATTTATAAACGGGTTAAACTCTCCACTTCTTGGGGTGGTGTTGGTGTGCTCTCTAAAATAGCATGGCTTTTTAAAAAATATATATATATTTTTATTGATTTCAGAGAGGTAGGGAGAGGGAGAGAGAGATAGAAACATCAATGATGAGAGAGAACCATTGATCAGCTGCCTCCTGCACACCCCACAATGGGGATCAAGCTGCAACCTGGGCATATGCCCTCACCGGGAATCGAACCGTGACCTTCTGGTTCATAGCTCAATGCTCAACCACTGAGCCATGCTGGCTGGAGAGTAGCATAGCTTTTGTAAAGAATATGGTTGAGGTGGCCCCTGGGGCCCAGAGAAGAATCCAGTCTTTTCCTTTGTGAGAACTTTGGAGCTTTATCTGGTTCTTTGCTTTTCCTAATTAGGACCTTCTCCAGCTGACGGGCAGCAGTGGTGGGCCAGATAAAAACTGGGGTTGGAGTCCTGGTGTTGCTCTTCTGGAAGGCTTTCTTAGAATTAGAGAGCATGGGACAATCAGGAAGGGAAATCTGATTCTTGAGGCTAATTTGGAAGAATTGGGGAAACAGCTTACTAGCCATTCGATATTCCCTTAATGTGGTTCACTGACTTGTAAAGAGATGTTTTGATATATCATCATAAGACAGCAAGTCAAGGTGAAGCAAAGACTGATCAGGGGAGGAGAGTTATAAACCGAGTGAGAAAGGTTGGGCAGAGGTGAAGGACTCCAAGTGAGCTATAAAAAAGATGATTAAAAACCTCTCCTTGGAAGCACTTTTCTCATTCTGTTAAGATCTTGCTTCCAAGCATATCCTCTGTTTGGCTCAAATACATTTTTATAAAAATTCTCTAAAAATACTATCCTTGTAAGAAGGCGTCTATCAGAGTGAGAAACAGAGCACAAAGGATATTTTCAAGGGTTCCAAGTTTTAACAATATGAATGTTTTGTTTTCTGTATAATTATTTACATGAATGTTGGTGTGATTTTTATAAAAACTGAGTAGCAAGTACAAATTAGTGTTGTGAGATTTAGGGGAAAAAATCCTATGCAATATTTGAGACATACTTATGCTAAAAAGTATTATTTTTTTAATCTAAAATTCTAATTTAACTGGGTTTCCTGTATTTTCTCTGGCAACGTTTGTTCAAGCCTGTGGAAGGAAGGGCACCAGGTAGATGGAGACCTTGGGGGAAAGGAAGAGTCCCTGTGATCCTAACCTGCTTTAGCTCTCCTTCGAGTCCAGGAAGGCCCTTCTGGGGAACATAGTGCTCGCTATTGTAAAGCCAGCTGGCAGGGCGGAGGTGTGGGCCAGGCCTAGAGGCGGGCAGTGGCTGCAATGGCCAAGCCCAGTTCTCAGGGGTAGGTCAACGTGAAGACCTCTGTTGGCTGGAACAAGTTCCTCTGGTCCAGGGAACAGGGTCGGGACTTGGGGGGATGGAACAGGAGCTTGAGTACATGGCACAGGCCCAAGAGGCAGAGATAAGGACATGGGTCTATAATACTCTCGTGTGGGGTCCTTGAAGAGAAAACATCAAATCAAATGTGGTTGACAGGAATGTGTTTCAACGGGATTAAGGTTGTTGATGGACATGGTTGCAGGTTACCAAAGCAGTGGTTTACCATGGAAGCAAGTCCTTGCCTTCTGCCATACATAGAGTGGGTATTAGCAAGCGGGCACAGAATAGCCCCACAGCCTGCTTTTATAAATGTGGTGACATCTCTGCTGCTTGTTCTTGTAGGGGCTCCAATGAGCCCCTTACCAGAAGATTTACACTGAAGGGCTATGCACCAGTCCTCTGTGCAGAGAATCACCTGACTTTATTGTCAGGCAGAATCCTCCAGTAACTGGGGGGACCCTGGACCTATGGATTTCCACAGCTGAAGCATCACTCAGAGGTGTTAGGGAGCTGGCTTCTCTGGATGCTTACAGCTCAGCCCACAAAGACAGAGGTACGAACCTTTCTAACCCACCTAAAAGTCTCTTATTCCACAGATGAAACACTATTTCTCCCCTCCATTGCTAACTGCAGAGCCTTCTGCTGCAGATCGAGACAGTGGTATCTCTGCTGCCCTCGGTGTCCTTCAAACATTAGCGCACGGCCTCTACAGTGTAGATAACAGTTGTCATCATTTGATAGTCCAAATCAAAATATTTTTCAGATAATATGCAGAGTGGATAGGGACTTCCCAGGCAAGGGGATAGTTATCAGCAAAGTTTATGCGTGAATTCACAGGTAACCTTTTCTTAGTTGCTGTGAGTTAAGCCCATGTGAATAGGACTCAGGGGACCTCAATGTCAGAAATTCTTTCACATGAAGGCCCATAGGAGTGGCTTGGTGTTTTCTTCATTAGTACAATGGGAATAATAGTGTCTGCCACATAGGTTTTAGGGGGAGGATTAAAAGAGAATATATACAAGAGCTTGGCCTAATGCCTGGTACATAGTAAATATCCAGTAAACATTAGCTATGATTACTTTTACAGTTGTTGTTGTTTTTTAATATCAAGGTAGTAAGAGTTGTTTTCCCAGCACCTAAACCAATATCTGTTTCATAGTAGGGACTCAATAAGTAGTTGTGGGAATATACATTTGGAAGTCTCCTGATTTATACTCATTCATTCCACAAATACTCATGGGGCACCCGTATGTGCCAGGCACAAATCTAGGCCCTGGGAATAAAATAGTAAGCAAGGCCACATTACCTCACCCGAAAAGATTTTACAGTCTGGAAGGGTAAGCAGACCAGTGAATGGTCAGTTGGGATGCTATGGTAGCACCAAGGAGGGCCCTTATATATTCTAGAGGAGGCTCAAAGTGGGATCCCTGGAGAAGGATGACCTATCCCTGGACTCTAAACTGAGTCCAGAGATGGGAGAAGGGATTAGCCAGGTGAAGGTGGGTAGAGTGGAGAGGTGGGGAGATAAATTCAGTTTAGATGTATTCAGGGGCCCAAGGTAAACAAGAACCTGCCTTGTTCTCACAGTTCTACGCAGGTAATTTAGTTCAGGATATCTCCCACAGGTGCTTAAAGATGACTGGAAACTACAGTTACGTTTTAACATTTCTCATATACAAGTACACAAAAATCTCTCTTGTGACTCTAAAGCAGCGGTTCTCAACCTGTGGGTCGCCCTTTCAGAGGGGTCGCCTAAGACCATCCTGCATATCATAAATTTACATGACGATTCATAACAGTAGCAACATTACAGTTATGAAGTAGCAACAAAAATAATTTTATGGTTGGGTCACAACATGAGGAACTGTATTTAAAGGGCCAGAAGGTTGAGAACCACTGCTCTAAAGGATGGAAATGGAAGCAGACGTTGCCACCGTGTCTGGAGAATGGGAGATGGAAGGAATTGTGTTCTCTATCTCTCTCTTTCTGGTTTGTGTTAAAGTAATTAATGTTATCTCCAGGAATGTAGGCTTTTTATTCCTGGGTTTCCAATTCTTGCAACTGATCTTACTAAACCTTCAAGTAATAACTGCATATCCTTTTTGATTCCACTGTGTTTTTTAATTTGCATTCTTGATGAGAATTGATTTGACTGGGCCCCAGGTTGCACGTGATTGTTGCAGAGATGACTGGTGGACATGAAAGGAGAGATTGAACACATTCTTCCATGGCCTTCTGCCTCCTTTACTGTATTATTCTTTGGAGTGGGCATTATATTCAGAGGAAGGGACATTTGCAGAGTAAATAGCAAGTCACATGGGAGAAGGACAAATGGGGAGGAGCTGCCGTTCAGTTCTTCAGCTCTCCTAGGACCAACTCTGACATCACTTCCATTGGGCTCAGGCCCCTAGTAGTAGATTGGATTTATTTCAGAATTCTTTTCATTGGACCTGGATATTTGAAGGTTCTGGTTCTAGTTTAATTAACTCCCACCCAGACCCCTGCCTTGACTAGACTTCACCCTCATGTCAGGTGTTTATTAGCAAAATATTTTAGGACTCATGCATTCATGTGCCCATTTGTGCAATGATTTACTCAACAAAGATTTACTAGATACCTACCATAAGCACAGTACTGTAAAAAAATAAGGAAAGGGAAGAAAATGGAAACTTTTATTTTTTAAAATGTGTTTTTATTGATTTTTAGAGAGAGAGGGAGGGAGAGGGATAGAAAGATACAAACATCGATGAGGAAGAAACATCTATCAGCTGCCTTCTGCATGCCCCACGCTGGGGATCGAGCCCAAAACTCAGGCATGCCTGACCGGGAGTGGAACCAGGGAGCTCTTCGTCCATGGGTTGATGCTCAACCACTAAGCCACACTGGCCAGGCTTTAATACATTTCTAATGGATTATAACAGGGTTTCTTAACCTCAGCACTATTGTTATGGACATTTTGGACTGGATAATCCTTTGTTGTGGGGGGCTGTCCTGTGCTTTCTAGAATGTTTAGCCAAATTGCTGGCCTTCTACCCACTAGATGCTGGTAGCTCCCCTCCCCACAGTTGTGACTACCAAAAATATCTCCAGACATTGCCAAATGTCCCTTGGGGTCATAATAGGTGGTAGTTGAGAACCACTGGCCTACAATATCAGGCATCATCCTAGACCAGTGATGGCGAACCTTTTGAGCTCGGCGTGTCAGCATTTTGAAAAACCCTAACTTAACTCTGGTGCCGTGTCACATATAGAAATTTTTTGATATTTGCAACCATAGTAAAACAAAGATTTATATTTTTGATATTTATTTTATATATTTAAATGCCATTTAACAAAGAAAAATCAACCAAAAAAATGAGTTCGCGTGTCACCTCTGACACGCGTGTCATAGGTTCACCATCACTGTCCTAGAAACTTCATTTACACTTTCTCATTCCATTAAGGAGGTCAGGGAACACATCTGCAGAGATTGATATCTTTGGGTCGAAAACCTGTCTCTGGTTCCATGAACTGTTTCCGGAGTACCAGCGTCCAATGGTCCAACCCTTGTGTGGGAGCTTTGGGTTTGAAGCATCAAAGACATCTTCCCAACAGAGAGTCAGAGACAGAAAGAGGCAGCCTGGGTGTCTGTTCAGACATTCGTTCACTCATCCATTTGTTCAACCAACGTTTATTGAATACTTTTTTTAATTCTGGGCAACATGTTTCTATTCATTACATCTGGAACACCAATAAGTCATCACCCTGCCCATGTGTAGGCTGGAAGTGTATTGGATAGAATTGTCATTGTTTATATTTAAGACAATTTCTGTGGCTTAGGTTAAAACCCTGAGGTTTCTTCCCTTGGTATCACTGCTGGCCTTTGTATTTATGGAGCTCTGTTAGGCCCTAGATGTGGTTGGGGATCTCCTGGGAATTTCCTCTTTCTTCCTCTCTCCAGCTTTTTATAGCTACATAAGGTTTAGATCTGTTAACAAACACTTGGATAATTATGCCCCTCTCTGTTTATAGACTCAGGATAAATTGTCCTAATGGGAAAATATCTTTCCTTTGGAGTAATTTGCATCAAGGCTTTTAATTTTTTGTTTGTGTGTGGTTCGTTTGCCTTTCTAAAAATCATTTTGATGTCTGTTTCTCTCATGAATCATCTATTGTTGATACACAACAGCACTCAATAAACCTTGTTACAAATCTTTTCTTGATCTGAAAGTAGTTGACATTGGGAAAATATGTGACCCATCCATGTGCTTTCTCATGGGTGCTGAATTAAAGGAAACAGTTGGAATTTAAGATTTTAGGAACATCTGATAAGAGGTCTGTATAAATGACCCACCAGAGCCTTGACCACCAGTATGCTGGAAAAACTCAATTTAGTTTAGTTTGTTTAAAGCATCACCATTATAATGCATTTGTATTCATTCAACATTCATGGAAGGCCTACTCTCTGAGAGGTTAGATTATAGCAGCCAAGTGTTTCTAATTAATAGAATACACGTGAACCCTGATCCGATTCTTCAGCTTTGTGGGGGATAGCTTCTGGTCAGAAGGCAAAGTCAGTCCTTCCTTCCTCTGTTGTGCTGGGAAAAACTACTGCATTCCTCGGGCAATATAAACCCGTGGAAGGCTTGGTTTTTGATCTTTTGGGGTCAACAAGCATCAGTGCTTCTTTTTGCAGTGTTTCTTCCTCCCAAGAGCTAAAAATACTTAATGATGGGAGGCAGTGGTGTAATGTTTAAGCACATCCTTTGAGTCACACTAAATGGGTTTGAATTGGGATTACACCGTTTACTAGCTATTACTTAACCTCGTTGTGACTCAGGCTACTAATTATTACCACTTCACAGGGTTACAGCAAAACAACAACAAGGCAGAGAAATAATTTACATAAAGTAGTTAGGACGGTGCCCAACATAATTATAGTAAGGTTCAGAGCTATCATTATTATCATTATCATCAACTAATATTTGTATGCCCACTAAACGAAAAGCAATGCTGCCTATATAGAAACTCTACAGAGGAGTGATCTATAAAATATATTTATCATCTATTCAGTGTCTGAAGTTGGACACACTCTTAGAGATGCCCATCCCCATAAACAAAGTCCAATGAGATGTGGGCATCTGTTTGTGGGCAGCCTTGTATTCTCCTGGCACCTTGTCGTGAACTAGGGAACCCGGACACTCAGGAACTTCTCTCCCTCGTTCAGTGGAGAAATGAGGAACATTGCAGCTCTAGAAGGGAAAGAAAGAAATTCTCTAGCCTGGCTTCTGCCTAAGCATGCAGGACTATCATTTCAGGTGGAGTCAGACGGGGAAAGATCTCCCTCACAGCGATGTCCATGTCGTCAGTTACTATTATATCAAGCAAGTGTGCTTTTGTGTCTGACCTAAGTTTTAATCTTGCTTTTGAGTCTCTTACCTCTTCTGTAGAGATGAAGAACAGCTGGTCCGCATCCTCTTTATAATAACCCTTCAAATGGGAGACGGTTACATTTGCCTTTAAGCACTTTTTCACTCTAGACTAAACAACTCCAAATCCTTTAACCTTCCCTCATAGGTTCTATTTTCTGTCTCTTTAATCATTTAGGTTCTCCTTTGGAACCTTTCCAGTGTCTCTACATCTCCCCTAAAATAAGGGGCCTCCGACTGGACATACGACCCTGAGAAGAGGCTGCTGCCAAATTCTTTATTATGGGAAAGGCACCTCCCTTTTGTGTCAGACTCCCACCCATGTGAATTCACCCCAGTGTCTTGCAGCCTATTTCTTATCAGTACAACGCGCAGACTCCTATTAACTGCATGGTCTGCTGTGATCCTCATGTCTTTGTCAGGTTTCCTCCAATGTAGATATTAAACCCATTTGTGCCTGTCATTTTGATCCTCACCCGTCAGGATACTGCTTTTGTAATCATGCTGAACTCGGAACTGGTTTTAATGAAGCATTTCCTTCATGCGTTGGATCCACTTTGGATTCTCCTAACACATCAACAGTTCCCATTCAAATTAATTTTATCTTTAGACTCTGGGGCTGTGCATATAGCAAGTTTGCGTATTATTTAAACCAGACCCGGTTTAAAATTGGAGGCCACATTTTAAGCACCCCTTTGTGTACTGAGCCATTGATCTCTTTTCCAGTCAGCAGTGAGACCCCGTGAGGGAAAAGACCGACCAGATCATATCTTTCTGGCCTTTGCTGATGAGAATGTCATATGCATTCAAGGCTTTCCTGAAATTAAGATCTTCTACAGATGTGGTTACATTTTAATTCCCGGCACATACACACCCTAAACTGAGCTTAGGCAACAAAGTTGGTGGGGGAAGGGGGGATATTTATTTGCATTATGCTTGAGATCATGGATTTACTTTAAACAGCATTGGGTTGCACATCATAAATTGCACACCAGGTTGAAGGAGGAGAGAAAGTTAGAAGTACAGCATGAAGAAACCATCAGTGCAGAAAGCAATGAGAAAGGAAGAAAAGGAGCACATCTGAAATTATTAGAAAATCATTCAATTTGTACTTAACTCCCATACAACTTATCAGACGCCCAGATGCCTCATAAAAAGTATGTTAATGAATCCATGAGGGCTACCACCTCAGAGCAGAAAAAAAGGACAAGGGAATGGGGAGGACCTAGCATTCACTGAGACCCTTATAATATTCGTAAGGCACACACTTTCTGTTAGAGACTTTGATACACTTGGCTTTTTCTACAATCATCAGCCTAACTTGCTTTGGCCCAGGAATTGCAATATCTTGAGACTTGCAAAGCTAGTTCTCACTGGGCACATGTAGTGTTCTCCTAACTCCACATGTCAGTGCTGGCTGCGATACCCATACCTCCTTGAGATACACTTTATCGAGGGTTTGTTTCCTCTCAGTACTTCCAAAGGGGCAATGTCAGGGCTTGAGTCCTGCCTGCTTCCCGCTTTGCTCTTGTGCCAACCTGAATGAAGCAACTGGGGGTAATTCCAGACTGGTGATTACGGTGATTACTTACCAGGCGCTCTGGGCTGCTTCTGAGAGTGGGCAGATGTCCAGGTGGGTCTTGACATGGTTGGCCCCTCCCAGGCTTTTTGGAATTACCCATTCCAATGGCAGTAATGGAACTGGGAAGGAAGCCTTCTTTTGCCAACTCCTTTGTAATTAATTGCTTCGAATTCCACCAGATCTGTCGGTTGCAAAGCTAATGTACTTTCAGTGGCTGCTGGCTGCCCAGGAGGGGGACCCTTGCTTAGAGGCATAGAGTTGGGGAGTGGGACAAGGCAAGATTCTGGTATGAACCCCAGGGAGTGGGGTGAGTGTGTGCACCCGTCCAGGTCCCTGCAGGCTCTGGGCTTCAGTTTGGGCAGAAATGTGTGCATTTCACCACAGGAGGTCTCCTCACCTCTAGCCCGCCCTGGTAGCTCCAACCTGGACCCCTCCCCGAAGCCAGGTGAAAATGTTTCCAGCCCGAGTCCCTTAATGGTTTGAGGTTTGGCACAGCAATGCTTTCACTTTTCAACAAGTGTAAAGTAGAAAAATGGAATGAAATACAGTTGCAGCAACCTCTTTGCGCAATGAAATGTGGAGCGATTCCTCCCCTCTCTTTGCCTGCCCCCCACCCCAGCTTTAAAAAAAGCAAACATTCTTTTCCTGTCTTATTTGTCTTCCCATTAATTTAAGACAGGAAGCCCTCAGTGGGTGTGATGTAAACAATTGAGCCTCATGGGTCGGGCTTCCTCATCAGTTTGCAGCTGGAGAGATGGCCGCACAGCCCAAGCCTGTTCATGCCTCTCCGGGGATGACTTGTTGACTGAACCCCCAGAAGACGGGAGGGGCGCGGAGCCGAGAAGGTATAAAGGAAATGCTTAAGTTGTGCAGTCACCGGCGATTGTAATTCAGCAGCGGTGAATTTGGTTACTCCAGCGGAATCTAACGGGGGATTTCTGGAAAGTTTCCTGACATCCTGCCGATGTGAAGGTTGTGATTCGAGTTTGGGGCTCGCCCCACCCACCCCACCCTCAGTAAGAACCATGCTGCTGCCGCCGCCGCGCGTGAAACCGTGCGGTTAAGAAATGAATTGATGCGGGGGGTGGGGGCGGAGCTTCTAGCGGCGGCTGGAAGGAGACCCTGGGACCCGCGAGGGTAACTAGATGGGGCATTTTCTCCTTCAGACCTGCTCCCAGTGACCGCTGGAAGCTCCGAGCACTTGCATCTGCACCCCCAAACCCGCCGAGACCCTCCCCGGGGCGGTTTCCTCTTCCACGAGAGGGGAGTGGCTAGGAAGGGTCTGGAATGCTGTGGAGTTTTGACAAGTGAGCAGGGGAGTGACGAGCCGGGCTGGGATTCCGTTACAGCCTTTCCACCACCTCCCCTACGGGGCCTGCAGCAGGGAGGAGGGGTGCTCCCTCGGGCAGCGGCGGACGGAGCAGCCTCCGAGAACTCCTGCAGGAGCCATGGTGCGGGAGGGCAACCCCGGGGCGCACGAAGACCCCCCCCCGCGCAGGTGATTAGGTTCAGGTTCCCCCAGCGCACCCGTGTTGCGCCCCGCCCAGCCCCGAGAATTTACTCCCCCCAGCTGCCCCCCCCCGGGTCCCGGGGAAGGGTTGGGAGGGGAGACCCCCCCCCCCCCCCCGAAGATGACTTCAAAACTGGAGGTAGGGATCTGCGTAACAAACAGAAACCTCGGGCATCGGCATCCCATCGCGCTGGGGTGCAGATTGAGGCTGGATCCCTAAGTGTGGAAAGTGAGCCACAGCCGCAGAGAAACGCAAGCAGCCAGCCTCCGAGGGCCTCCGCTCCGTGCATCTCACAGATCACTGACGAGTAAGCGCCTTGTTTTTAGTTGGGTTGGCGTGTTTGGAGACGGTCTGTGTTCCCTGGGAGGAGTAGCCGAGCTGGAACGGTTTGTCAATTACTAGACGAAGGAGGCTCCCTGGGTGTGTGTGAAGGGGGACTCACGGGGCAAGTCTGGAGGGGCCCCAGGGCCACGGTTCTCCAAGACACCCGATGAGAGGTGCTGTTGAAGCCACGACGGGAATGGGGGGTGGGGGCGCGGTTCCAGGAACCCCGCGTCTGTTTCGGTGCCCTCTCCCCTGCCCCTCAGGTGGCTGGCTAGCTGGCTAGCAGGGAAGGGGTCTGGGGATGAGCAGAGCTGCGTCTTCCAGCAGCTGGAACAGTTTATGACCCCTCCGGAGGTCACGAACCCCTTGGAGGAGGGATCTTAGCCCCGGGCTACTAAACAGTGTGCTTGGGCAGCTCCCCCCACCACTGATTCATGAAATGTTTCGTTTGTAGTATCCACAAATCAAAGATCTTACAGATGAAAGATGTTTGGAAAGAGAAGGATACTTTCTGTCATGTTGCTACTCTCTGGTAGGCAGTGAATAAATACAGGGGTGAAATTGAGGCGTGCAAGAGGCAGCCGATCAATGATTCTCATCATTGATGTTTCTCTCTCTACCTCCCTTCCTCTCTGAAACCAATAAAAATATATATTAAAAATAATTTAAAAGAAAGAAAGAGGGATGGCATTACCTCTGTAAATAATATAGGAGTATCTTTAAATACACATAAAAATACAGTACTTTTTGACTTTGCACTTGGAAATCACTTTGCATATAAGTTGAAAAGTAAGGTACAAGGGGATGGTCCCACCCTGCAGTGTTACTCTGACCATAAAGTACTCCCTAACCTGTAGATGTACAGTGGCTCTATTTTACCCCCTGAGATGTTAATGAAGTTGAAAAGGTACTGGACCCACCCAATTAATTGCCTTCAGGATCTCTAGTCCAGGGGTGGGCAACCTTTTTGTGAGTGCGTGCCAAAACCAGCAAAATCTCTGACTCAAAATTCTTCTGCGTGCCAACCCTAATTTTTTGAGAACATGTTACGCCTATTTGATATCTCTTAAGGTGTACGTATGTGAAGAACCTTGAAGAAATAATAAAATTCATTCGAGCGACAAAAACACAGTATATATATGATGAAAAATACATTTATTTTTGAATGTATACATGTACACTGATAGTCTGACAGAAAACCTTATGACTCCATTTGATATTATCAGTGGGACTTTTGCTGCTGCATCACTGATGACAGATTTTACATCAGGTTTATATTTCGTGACCTTCAGAGATATGCATGAGTTACTACTTTCATCCGTCAGGCTACTCCTATATGAGACTTAACAAAATTCATCACTGAGAACAAAGATTCACAAGCGTATGTGGATGAAACCAAAACACTGGTCGGATCTAGGAAGGCAGGGAGAGTTAAGGCAGAGGCATAGAAATTGCTCTTCCCCTCTCTCGTCAATTCATGTCTATGGTTTTTAAGATAACTTGTTATGTAAAATTATTTATTTATCTAAGATGCACCTTACACTGAATTTATCTGAAAAATAAAAAAGTCGATATTAAGACAAAAATTGTAAATGGAAGATTATAAGAGAGGGTTTCACGTGCCCGCAAAAGTTTGGCACGCGTGCCAGGGGTTGCCCACCCCTGCTCTAGTCAAAGCCCTTGCTTCCAGGGTGTAGCCCTGAGGTAGGGTGGGCTTTGAAAAAAGAAAGGAAAAAAAGTCTGGCCAGCATGGCTCAGTGGTTGAACCTTCACCAATGAACCAGGAGGTCATGGTTCAATTCCCAGGCAGGGCACAGGTCTAGGTTGCAGGCTCCATCCCCACTGTGGGGCATGCAGGAGACCAGTTATACTCTCTCATCATTGATGTTTCTTTCTCTCTCTCCCTCTCCCTTTCTGTCTGAAATCAATAAAAAAAAAATATATTTTAAAAAAGAATAAATAAAAGAAAGAAAAAAGTTCTCAGAGGGGCCACACATGGAAGAAACAAATAGGATGTACCAAGGAAGGTGACTGGGGAACCCATGTGGACTCAGGATTTCAGGCTTGGTGGGGCTTTCAGCCTTGAGCTGTGTGAGCCTGCACTGCTGGGTTAATGGAGGAGACAGAGCCAACCTCTCCCTAATCTAGAGTGAAAGGAAGACAGTGGAAAGAGCAAGGAACATTTCCCAAAACTGCTTGCCTGCTTCTCTTCTCACCCCATAAATTGTCCATGCCTGGCATGGAGCTTCCTTTTATCCTGTTCCTACTGATCTCTGTAACTCCGTGCAGGTCCCACTTAGGAACTGTTTCCTTGAAGGGAAATAGTGACCCATTATGGCCTGTTTCCTGGGACATGGCGTTCTCTTCTCACCTGCTCTGCCACGTGCTCAGCCCTGCTGTTGTTTTTTAAATTGATTTTTAATTAAAGTTGGCATACAATATTAGTTTCAGGGGTACAACATAGTGATTAGACATTTATATTCCTTATGAATATAGACATTTATATTCCTTATGAATATAGTACACTCACCTGGAACCATACATAGTTATTACAGTATTAATGACTATATTCCTTATGCTGTACTTGACAGCCTCGTGACTTTTTATAATTGGCAATTTGTACTTCTTAATCCCCTTCACCTTTTTTGCCCATCCCCCCAAACCCTTCCCATCTGGTGACCGTCAATTTGTTCTCTGTATCTATGAGATTGTTTCTGTTTTGTTTTGTTTGTTTTATTTTGTTTGCTTTAGATTACACATATAAGTGAAATCATATGGTATTTGTTTTTCTCTGTCTGACTTACTTAACTTAGCATAATACCCTCTAGGTCCATCCAGGTTGTCGCAAATCGGTCCCTACCTTCTTCAACTCTCCCGTTGCCCAGAGGGTTCACCAGTACCTTTGCTGACTTCTGGAAGTGGGTTCTCCAGGACACGACTCAGGGACCTCTTCCTGATCCTTGTTTGGGTTCTCACTCTGGAATCTGACTCATAGCCTGAGCTTCCCTTCCTTCTTTATCAAAACTATACACAGTCCGTCATCGAAATATCAGATAGTACCACCAGGCTTATAAGTGGAAACATCAATCACTAGCCTCACCAACCTCAGCTGCTATGCCCCAGAGACAACTACTTTAAAATCTTCCCACATGTTTCCATGTGCTTCCTGGTTCTTCCTGCTCCCCAAGCCCTCGGCCTGCTGCTCCCCCTGGGCCTGCTGCTCCCCCTGGGCCTGCTGCTCCCCCTGGGTTTGCTGCTCATGAGGCCTGATGGACAGCGTCATCCTGTCTCATCATCGTCATCCCTGAGATTCAGGTTGTCTCTTTCTCAGGTGGCATCCCCTGTTTTCTAGACCCCTTATCTTCCTCTTTATTTGTTTCTTCCTCTTTCTTTGCACGCGTGCGCTCGCTCTCGCGCTCTCTCTCTCTCTCTCTCTCTCTCATAAAACACATGTAGAAGTTCCTGCGGAAGAGTACATGGGAGATAAGTTTTGTGAGATCTTTTCAAGTCTTATCGTTTGAAAGGGTGGTAACTCTACATGGGAAATCCCTTTTCCTCAGAGTTTGGAAAGCACTGCTCTTCCAGGGTCAGCATTGCTGTTGAGATGTCAGACATCATTCTAATTCCTGCTGCTTTCAAATACAGTTATTTACCCCTCTCTGAATCCTTGTCCTTTATCCTGCCCTTTCTCTCTGTAATGAGATTTCATTTTAATGCACCTTGCTGTGTCTTTCTTCATTCATTTTACTTGGCGTTCAGTGGACCTTCTCAATCTGGAAACTCACACCAGTTTTCTGGAATGAAAAATTTCTTCTTCTCTTCTGGAACACCTGTTAAATTAGAAGGGGGGCCTCTTGGATGGAATCTCTAATTTTCTTTTTTTCTTAGTCTGTCTCCTTTTTAAGAAAAAATGTTCACTTCCTGGGAAATTTCCTCTTTTTTGTTTTGAAATTTCCTCATTTTACCTTCCAACCATATGTCTATCAAATTTCTAATTGTAAAGAACTCTTGAAAAATCTCTGAAGTGTTCTTTGTATAACATCCTGTCCTCCGTTTCCAGCTGAAAAGATTGCCAGCCTCCGTGGAGCGCAGTGACTGCTTCTTTGAAGCATCCCTCCACTGATCGCGTGGGTTCTCGTCCTGATTCCTTCTTAGTATTTTTGTTTTTAAATCGTGCATGTTAAAGTCTCTCCTCAAATGTCTGCTGACCCTGGACTGGTCCCTGGAAAGCTAACAGGAAGGTCTGCATGCATGCATGGGGCTTGTGCCCGGGAATAGTTCCTCCTTACCAAGAACAACAACAGAACAGGGTTTCAGAATCCGGAACAATGCCTGGCACCCCGGGAACTTTGCACATGTATTTGCTGAGTAACAGAATGAATGGTGCACGATCTTTCTAGGGCCCATGCAGTAGAGAGCATTAAAAGCTCCCCAGGTGATTCGAAAGTGCAGCTGGCCCGAGTACCTCTGCTACGGGGTTATCCTGCTGAGTGCTTTTCCTGGAGGGCTCCTGCCTGTGGGTGGAAGGGCTTTCCTTTCAGGAGAAACTGACCAGGGGAAGAGAAATCCTCACACTGAGGGGACTCCGTGGGCTGCGGGGATCTGCGAGCCAGATGCGGGAAGGAGACCAGGAGTCCATTTGGTACTGAGACTTTCTCTTATTCCCCTTTGTAAAGCTGCACCGGGTCCTTCAGCCGCACGTGGTGTCTCTGGTTCAGCAGAGCAAACAGGTTGCAGAATACAGGCAGTCGCTTTGGTGCTAGGATTGAGAGAGGAGGGGACAGAGGAGGGGTGTGACAGCTTCAAGTGCAGACTTTCAGCCAGTCCTCCTGCTTT
The DNA here is from genome assembly GCF_000147115.1 of Myotis lucifugus. Taxonomy (NCBI): domain Eukaryota; kingdom Metazoa; phylum Chordata; class Mammalia; order Chiroptera; family Vespertilionidae; genus Myotis; species Myotis lucifugus. Next base: position 53,602,989 of record NW_005871048.1, on the reverse strand, counting down.
CAGGGGGCCCCTCTGCCCCCTCAGTGCCCGTGTCCCCAATTCTGGAGGCTCTCTGCAGCGCTGTGGTGTGAGTCCCAGCCTGCTTCCCGGCTTCCCGCACTGCTGGGCTAGGTTTCAGCTTTCTCTCATCTGCTAAGACACTTACCACTGGTTTGACTACTTGCCAGCTTCCAAAATGTTGTTGCAATCATAGTTTCTTCTGTTCTCTTTGAGAGTTGAGCAAACCCTTCCCCCACACTTTAAAACTTTGCTTTACTCTCATTCCATCCTGGGTATTGGTGACTGAGTCTTCCTGCCTGGTGCCCCCAACTCGCCCTCCTCTCAATTCTTCTGTGTTTACAGAAATGCCAATGGGCCGGGTTGTATTGTCACGTCAGCGGAAAGTCGTTACAAGTGTCCCAAGGGTGTGAATAGAGTGGTTATTGGACGTGTATACGAGGTATGTTGATGTCTTCTCCATCTGGTCATTAGTTATGCTTCTTTGTATGTGTGGGGTATCCGGCAGAGCGTTTTTTAATGTGTTTGGTGCTGACGCTATCAGAATGCTATCTGTGAGAATAACTAACAGTGCAGCACGTTGACTTCATTGAAATCTGTTCACCTTCATTTCTTTCTGTGGTCCCCACCCAAAGCCCATCAGGTGCTTCCGTGCTGGTGTGGCCTCAGAAGTATCCGTTCCCTGAGATGATTAGCCCACTCGGATCTGGTGCCTCCATCCCACACCCCAGAGACAAGTGTAGGAAAGTGTGTGAGCCAAGTCTGGGCAATGAGGTGTGAAGGAAAGTCTCTTGTGGAGGTTCCAAGGAAGGTTTGCTCGTTACTGAGAAAAAGACACAAAAAAGAAATGACTCCATTGCTTCCTTGGCCCATTGCCATGGGGAACAGCTTAGCAGTACTTGCCTCCTGCCTTAGGGTGAAGCCAGCTTGGGGTGGGGGGTCGCTCAGCAGCCCATCCGGTAGTTGGGACACGTGGCTGGAGCCCTACCCTTCCTTGGCACTTCCCACCCCAGGAGGTGATTAATTTCCTCCCAGTTCTGCCATTTTGAATCAGGGTTTGGTGTCATTTCCTACCAAACTGATACAGGTGGGTGTTTATTAATGCCCTGTCTCATTCCCAAAGAGAGTGAAGGCAGAAAGTTCTGAGCTGCCTGGTTCCTCGTTCCTCCCTACTCTGCCTGTTTTCCAGGCAGATGAAAGTAATTTTATTCTTCCAACTTCAAAAGAAGACATTGAGCTGGGAAAAGGGGATTCCTTTCTTTGTTCCATCCCAGTGAGAGGACATCCCGGGTGGTCACGAAAATGAAGATGGTTCTTAACATGAGAGTGCTGTGAAGAAACCTGCATTCCAGCCTGTGAAAAGCCAAGTGCTGGTTCTCTCTCACTCCTGTGATTGTGCCGGCTGGCCAGTCTGCCTGCACACTCGGGATTGTTTCCGCCATGGTTCCCCCCCCCGCCCTTTGTCCTGGTGCATCCTAGCCTTTGGGAAGCTTTGAAGATGAAATAAACTCCGGAAGGGCTCCGTGGTGTCAGGAAGACCGGATGCAGGAGAAAGGAGTCTGTCCATTCCTGTTTTCCCCAGGTGAACTCACTCAGCAATGACACACTCTATTTTTATGAATGGGAAGGCCTCCTAATTTCTTCCATTCCCAATAAAATGTTTGCCTGAAGGGAAGCCCTTAATTGCACTTAGCATCATACCATCGTTTTCCTGTTTGTATCTGTAACCCAAGACAGTAAGGACGGGCACGTCAAATTGTAACATAGCTGCGATTTATTGAGCACTTACTACTTGCCAGGTATAAGCTTCACATGTCTGAGTTGATCTCATCCTCATAATGATCCTGTGAAGAAGGTGCTCTTGTTATCTCTGTCTGATGATGGTGATCACGTGAGGCACACAGGACTTGGGAACTTGCTCAAGGTTGTCCATCTTTTCAGTGGCAGAGCGAAGATTCCAATGCTGGCAGTCTGGTTCTGAAGCCCATTCTGTGCTGTATGACATGTATGCCATGTAATTCATCATCATAGCTTGGACACCCTTCCACCATCTGTAGTATACAATAGAGACTCACATGCTACTGTGAATGAATAAACACAGGGATTTTTCATGTCATTACAGACTCATTAATTTTAATGGCAGTGTATTTCCCCATTGAGTTAAAGAACCATAATTTGTGTGACTATTTCCCTAGGATTGGACATTAAATAGTATGGGCTAGACTAGCTGAGACTGGGACAGCCTGGAGAAACCTCACATATGGGGTCGCTATTTGGGAGATGCCCATGAGATATTTTTATAACTCTCTTCCATCCCCTTCTCTGCCATCGCTGGGCCCATCCTTAAGGGCCATGCTAACCCTCATCCAGTTTCAGGTTCCCGTTGCCATCAGTAGAACTCTTAAAAACAGATGGCGCTATGAAGGCTTTACTACTTTTGGAACTTTTTCCAAGGGTCCCTGTTAAAGGTTAAGCATTAGTTGGCCAGGAATTGCCGTCTGAAATGCGGATCCCTGGAATGTCGCCTGCCAGGTGCCATTTTCCAGGTGGTTTCTCATAACATGGCATTTTGCACTTTTGCATCCAGAGATAATATATCTGACTCTTTGATTTGTTATTTAAGACTTTTGGCTGACCTCTGGGATTCTTGTCTTAATTGACAATTGATAGAAAATATAAATGGAAAAATGTGTTAGTGTGCAAAGTTTGGAGTTTGTTTTACCTTTGGAAATTGGGGATAGAGGATTAAGGAAAACTGTTATGAGACCATTTTGTCTGGCCAGCGGTTGTCTTAGTGGTTTCACTTGTTAGGCCCTATGTCAACAAACACACCATGCCTCAAACAATATGATCATTCTGTAGAAGTTATTTGCAGTTCAAGAAGTTTCCGCTTTTGTAGATTAAATTATCTGGGATATGCTAGAAGACCTTGATATTTAAATTTTGATTAATCCTATGGTAAAAAACAACAAACACAAAAAACACCCAACAACAACACAAAACCCTTTTGTGGAACAAATAATCTTTTTTGAAAAGTCAAAGACATGCTTGTCCTAAATACATCTCTAATGTATATACATGTATGTGTAATTTAAAGTGTGTGTGTGTGTGTGTGTGTGTTGTGGGTGTGTTTTCCTCCTTCCTCCTCCCCCCAATTTGTCCTCAAAAAGACAATATCTGAGAAGCGCAATAAAATGAGGTGTGCCTGTACATTGCTTTACATACAGAGGTACAGCCATTCGCAACTCTTGAGGTCAAATAATAATGTAAAATTAGGAGTGCATGTGTATGTGTGGAATATATGTGGGTATGATATATCTGTGATTGGATTTTTTAAAAATAATCTTTATTTGTATCCTTATCAGCATAGGTTCATTAATTTAAGCAGTAAACAATTACCAAATGCCAGTTACACAATATGCTAGGTGTTCGCATTAACGATTTTTCAGAGTTTGTAAACAGTGTTTATTAAGAACTGAAATAATAGAATTTTCAAGCTAGAAGGAATCTTGGAGTGTGCCTAGTTGAGATTCATCATTTAGGTGCTGCTCCCACAGAAAGGTTCGCTGCTTTGTTCTGCAGCCCAGGTGGTAAGTGGTATGAATGATGCCAGACTTGGTGCCCTGACTCTCTGCTTAGGGGTCCTTATCCCACCTCCCTAATGTCGCGCTGGTTGGTTGTCTCATAGGTGCTTTCTGGTGAAACTAACCTCCACGAGGTATCCTTTAGAGCAGTGGTTCTCATCCTTCTGGCCCTTTAAATACAGTTCCTCATGTTGTGACCCAACCATAAAATTTTCGTTGCTATTTTATAACTGTAATGTTGCTACTGTTATGAATCATAATGTAAATATCTGATATGCAGGATGGTCTTAGGTGACCCCTGTGAAAGGGTCTTTCGACCGCCAATGGGGTCGCGACCCACAGGTTGAGAACCGCTGCTTTAGGTCCTAAAGTTTAGGGAACCTCTCTGTTGCCCCTTATTGCTTCCCTCTGTGTTGCAAATGCAAACCAGATAGTCATGCTCTGAGCTCATAAAAGGGCCTAACAGGATGCAGACGGTGGATTCTAACCCCGGCTCCAACATGAGCCCCACGTGTTGATCGCTGATGGAGGATGACTTGACCAACCCACCCACAGCCACTCTTGGACCTCTCCCTTCACCATCTTTAAACTTGGAGCAACGGTGTGTGTGGGTGTGTGAGGGGTTGGGGTTGGGTTGGGTGAGTTAGTTAACTAAGTGCTGTAATTACTGGAGCCAGTCTCGAGCCTCTTCTGCAGAGGTGTGACCTCCAGGTCAGGTCGATCTCCAAGTGTGCTTGCAGACTCTCCAGGGGGGTGTACGGTGGTCGCTGCTCCTGTGACCATGGCCCTGCATGAGTTCATTTAGCACAAGGACCCGAGGACAGGTGTTCCCTACAAAACCAAAAACCTTTGGCTCCTCTAAGTCACAGCTTCATGTTGGTTTGAGATGGACGAGAAAAAGCCTTTCCTTAGTGAACGGAAGCAAAGCAGATTGGCCCGGGTCTGCATGTGATAATGTGCATGTCAGTAATTAGTGTTCCTCAGCTGGGGGCGGGGGTGGTGATAAATTGTTACCCTCACCTGTAAGACTTAGGTTCAGGAAGACTAGGGAATGAGAAGGGGAGATAGTATCTTTATTGAGGGCCTGCTGTTTGTCAGGCTTGGTGCTAGGGGCTTAACTAAAGGTACTCACACCCAGACAGCTACATGTTATGCCCATTTTACTAGAACTGGAAACTGAGGCTCAGAAGGGCTGTGACATACCCAGAATGGCATAGCTGGTATAAGGGGGTAGATCACATTCTCAGTTCTGTCTGACTCCACAAACAAACCTTGTCATTGAAGTAATGACGTTCCAAACCCAACTGGTCCACATTCTTGCCATGAATGACTCCAGGGAAAGTTAACTAGCTTCTCTGCCTTGGTTTTCTCAACTGTAAAATGGGAATATAGTGTGTCACTCCCTCATAGGGTAGTGGTGAGGACTGAGGTGTTGCACGTAAAGTCCTCCTCAAGGTGCTGGGCACGTAAGCCCTTAATGATATTTAGCTCCTGGGCCCTGAGAGCTGGGTTTGCTGCTGCTCCTTTCTGGCTGTGCTTTGTCAACTGGTGATTTCTTTAAGTTGTTGTTCTTAGTCACAAAATAAGGGTTGGGTTAAAGCCCAGTCTTCTTTTCTTTTTAAAAAAATTAATTGATTGATTGATTTTAGAGAGTGTAAGGGAGAGAGAAAGAGAAAGAAACATCCATTTGTTGGTCCACTTATTTATGCATTCATTCATTGATCTTTGCATGTGCCCTGACCGGGGATCAAACCCACAACCTTGGTGTATCAGGATGATGCTCTAACCAACTGAGCTATCTGGCCAGGGCAAAGGTTAGTCTTGTTAATGGAGGAAAACCCAAGGAGAAAGGCCCATTCCTATCTTTCATGTGAGAACTGTCACCCTTTCGCAAGTGCTGGGTGTGTGTGTGTTACTTTAGGACATAACCCATTCAGGTCTGCTGGTGAGAATCCAGACTTGGGCAGCTGCCCTGGAGGTAGCTTTTCTGAATGCAGCCCAGTTCCAGCAACATTCCCTCAGTTCCTGCCGCTTGCTTTTCCTCTCTCATGACTCACTGTCCCTGATGTAAAGGCAAGCTCTGTTTATTGTTTTCGTTTTCATTATAGACAATACTCTCAAAGTACTCTTTCACTTGTGGCACTTCTGGTCACCAAGTGTGCGTGCTGGGGGAGGTTTCCACCCCAAACAATTGTGGGACACCAGCTGGGTGTGCGCCAGTTCAGTTCAGACCAGACACTGCCTGCCTGGAGGAGGTCAAATCCCACAGGTGAGGGCTCAGTCCCACAAGACCACCCCCCCCCCCCCACACTTCAGATGCCCATCAAAAGTCCAAGTGTCACCTCTACTTCTGACTGACTGGCTGTCAATAGGCTCCCATGACTCCTCCTGTTAATGAATAGGATTGTTAATCAGATTCAATTAATTTGCTAGAGCAGCTCACGGAGCTCAGTAAAACAATTTACTTACTAGATTACTGGTTTATTATGAAAGGATACAACTCAAGAACAGCCAGATGGCAGGTGCATGGGGCAAGGTGTGGGGGGGAGGGGTACAGCATCACCGTGTGTTCACCAACCCTGAGGCTTTCCCCTTAGCTGCGGCTGATTAAATCATCGGCCCCCCCTTGGTGATGGGGCTCCCTCTCCAGCCCCTCTCCCCTTCCCGGAGGTCCAGGGCTGGGATTGAAAGTTCCACCCTCTACTTGTGCCTGGTTCCCTGGCAACTAGCTCCCCTCCTTAAGGCTTTTCCAGAAAGTCACCACATTATCATAAACTCAGATGTGATTGAATAACCAAAAGAATACCCATTTCACCTTTATTCCTCTGGAGCTGTTTCTGGAACTAAATATGATAAGAAAAGATGCCCTATGGCTCTTCTAGAGGGAATTACAGGGGTTTTAGGAGGTCTGTGCCGGAAGCAGTAGACAAAGACCAAATATGTATTTCTTATTGTAAATCACAGCATCACACTGTGGGTGTGTATTCATCCTTATCCACCCCCGCCCCCTTTCCGTAATAGGTAAGGCCTCAGGGAAACTCCCTTTTTCAGAATGTTCCAGAAAACTCCCTGTCTGCCCCCTGAACCTCCCTGGCTGTTTTTGCAGTGGCAGTGCCCAGCAGTGCAGAGCTGAGCTCAGAACCTTGTTGCTAGGGCATCTTTGGGAAGAGGGAGGGCGAGTTGCACCCTCTCCAGAAGGTGGGCTGGGATCTGGGGGACCTCCCTATGGCAGATGCTCTCCTGCCATCACTACAGGCATCACCTCCCAGCAGCGTAAATTATTTTTAGAAGAAGAAGGAAGGCATACAAGACAGAAAGCCAGGGCCTGGCTCCTGTGGCAGCACCCATCTGTCCTGTGGCAGAGGCACCTGTTTCTGCCAACGTTTTGGATTCCCCTGGAGTCCCCAACTCTACCCTGAGAAAGTCCACTTGTGATTAAGTATCGAGTTGCCATGGCGACCTGCTGAGGAAAAAAGGCAGATGAGGGGGAAATGAAGTTACACAGCTTACTTCAAATGCCCAAATAAACAAAGTTATAAACAAAGCCTGCCTCCCCACCCCCCACCTCAAAAAAAACCAGTTATCAGAAATGAGGAAGTTACCTCATGCTGTGAGAGGACCTCACAATTATTTTATTTTGAACTTCTAAGTATTACTTAGGGAACACATTAGCCCGAAAGGACCTTAGTCAGGGCTGGTTTTGGATGTGTATAGAGGTCAACTGAGGAAATCGTATTAAAAAAAAAAAAGGTTAAAAAAATTTAGTAATATTCCTGGGTGTCTGACCTCACAGTTGTAAGTGTTGGATTTCTTTATAAACAAGACTTTTAAAGACGGTTTAAAAATGGAACAAGTTAAGGACTTTATCCAACTAACTAAAGTAGAAGTGAAGAGGATATGTTCTGGAAAACTCAAAATATACCCATAATCCCAGGAGCAGGTGTAAAAGTGCCAGCGCCGCTGAGGACTTGGCAATAAATGTTTTCCTAAATCAGGGGTAGGAGGAAGAAAGAAATACTTCTAAGTTAGCATTCACTTACATGGCATTTACATAATATTTGTGTATGTAATATTTATGCACATACAAGTATGTATATTACTTTATTAATATCTTAAATAGCTTAAGGTAAATATTTCAAATTTACATTTTTAGTATCTTAGATGGAAAGTTTGCATCTAAGGATATAGATTCTTTCATTTACATCATTTAAATGTATCTAACCAAATTCCCCCCAATCTTTTCAGCTCTCTCTGATTGGGGTAGTCAGGGGTCACTTATACTTGAAGTCACCGGGTGATCCAGCTGAGATGTCCTTTGCCCACCTCTAACTCTATAGAAATGCAAACTGATGTCAAGAAGTATTTATACAATATATGCTGGAATCATTGCTTCAGTAACTCCATTTTTGTTTCTTACTTGAACTTTCTGGTTTGCAAGGGCCAAACCAAAAGTAAAATGAACCGAAATGCAAGACATTAAAGTGACTCAAATATATTTTCTCTACCATCAGGAAGGGATTTAAACTGACATTTAGATCTTATATTTAGGGGTCCTTACATCCGGATGTACGGGCATGAGGAGGTGGCATGAGCAGAGTAAGAGCAGTGTGGGCTCTTGTACCAAGTGGAGCCCTTGACCCTGCTGATAGCCGCGTAGCCGCGCAGAGAGTCCGTCCAGGGAGAAGCAGTCTGTGGAGCACCATCCATCTCAGGCAGCCCATCAACTTGTGGTTTTGGTGAAGTAAACAAGGAGAATTTCTCTCAGGAAAAATCACAGGCACAGGAGGCCAGGCCTCACTCCTCTGGCCCTGCTTCACCCTCCACATGGGAGTGTGGATGTGTGCCCTCCCCACACAGCATCTGGACAACAAGTAATCATAGGCCAATAGGGAAATTTCCTCTCAGAAAAAAACACACATCTCCAACAAGAAGCCACCAGCCAAAGAACTTGATCTTCCCAGGATATATATTTTCCTAGAAAAGAAACACAAGATGTGTCTAATCTGTGTGTCAGTGCGAATGGGCCTATCATTGTCCCCTTCCTTCCCCAAAGCATGCTTTTCTGTCCTTTCAAATGTAAAAATTCTGCACCTTTTCAGTTGTTGAGAAATCATGGCTACCCCCAAAACTTGCAACATTGGTATTGGTCAGGATTCTCCAGAGAAACAGAATGGAGGGGAGATATATATGTATTTGGAGGTGTGTGTGGCGGGGCGGGGCGGGGGCGTATTTTAAGACATTGGCTCACACAATTGTGGGTTAGCAAGTCCAACATCTTTAATTCAGGAAAACTGGAACTTCAGACAGGATTTCTATGTTGCCCTCCTAAAGACAACTCCTTCTTTAGGAAACCTTAGTCAGTTTTCTCTTATGGCCTCACCTGATTGGATGAGGCCCACCCACATTATGGAGAGTCATCTTCACAAAAAGTCTGCTGATTTAAGTGTTAATCACATCGAAGATGACCTTCACAGCAACATCTAGACTGGGTGTTAAAACATCTAGGCACCAGAGTCTAGTCAAGTTGACACATAAATTAACCATCACAGTTACGATCGGTAACTGCATTTATTTGTCTTCACTGTTTATATTCTGTCTTTTGAAGTAAATAACATTATAGATAAAAAATTACTCTGAACTCTGTTGGTCCCAGTGCACCACGGTTTGGGGTTCGATCCCCAGTCAGGGCCTATACAAGAATTGACCAATGAATGCATAAATAAGTGGAACAACAAATCGGTATTTCTCTCTCTCTCTCTCTCTTTCTCTTTCATGAATAAATAAAAGAAAGAAAGAAAAAAGAAAAAAAAAAACCTCTCTGGGCTGATAAGAAAGTTAACAAAGAAATTCTAGATTTAATATTTGAATATTGAGAATTCTTTCTTTAAAAAACATAAAATATATAGAAAATACAAAAATAATCTAACAAACATTTATATTCCTGCCACTCAGAATTAATGGCCATTAGTGGTTTTCAATTTTTGCCTTTAAGGTTTTGTTTAAACCAAAAAAAATAATTAATCCTAACTAAAGTTCCCTTCAGCCCCTCCCCTCTCACTCCAGTTTGGTGCATATCCTTCCAGACTAAGTGCTGGATGTTAAATACTCTCATCTATGTAGAGATAAAGATATGCATCGTGTGTGTGTGTTTTAATTGGCATAAATGGTATCATATTGCCTCTTACATTTTATACTCTACATTTTTTTACTTTTTGAGAAAAATTGTGGAGCATAACAAATGTTAATGGAGTCATTTTAACTGTCTTTTTGTCTTAAGAAAATCCTCCTGTATTTTTCTTCCACTAATTGTTCATAGTTAGGTGTTTTTTCATTTATGTAGAAAACATGTAATTTGATCTTTACCTCATTTAGAATCGAAAACCAAATTAAAATGGATTAAAAATAAATTTCAAATGGATTGCAGACTTGGCCTAGTGATTAGATTGCCCTTGCCCCGGAGTATCATATAGACCCCAAAATAGATGGGCTGGCTTCAGGGCTCTTTATTCCATTCTGATCATTTATCTAGTCCTACATCAGTATCACACTGTCTGAACTACCATGGTGTTCTAATATCTGATCAGGTGAATCCATCATCTGTACTTGTTATTGAAAGTTGTCTTGGTTATTATTCTTAGTCCTATACTCTCCCATATAAGTATTAGAACTTTGTTCAAGTTTTCCAGAATTCTTGAAAAGATCTTTTTGAAACTTCCCTAAAGTTGTTGATGAATTGGGAAATGCTGACAGCTTTAAAATGTCGTCTTCTCCTGTCCATAAACAAGCTTTGTCACTCCATTATTCCAAACCTTTTGTGTCCTTCCATGTTGCTTTGTAATATCTTGGCGATGTTGCTTTTAGACTTTTGCCTCTCTCTGTACTTGGTTCCTGCTGTTGAAGGAATACTACTGATCTTTGAATTTGGATTTTGGTTTCCAGCAATTTGCAACATCCTCCTATTAATCCTAATTGTTTGGAGGTTTGTCTTGATAATTAAATGTAAAATACTGACTGCAGGTCTTCACTATGTTTTGAATTACAAACTGTTAAATTACATTGTCATCCACCATTGCACAGTGTGCCCTGAGCGTAATGGAATGCAGAGGGCGTTCACTCTGGAGTTGGGCTGTGTGCCAGGGGAGATAAAGACGAAAACAGACAGTGGGGCACCAGTTCTGGGTGGTAGCTAGGTATGGCCTCAAATTCAGTTCTTACAAACTGTCAGTGTATAAGCAGACCATTGGTTTCTGATGCCAGCCTGCCCAGGTTCCCACACGATCACATCCGCACAACCTTGGACTCTATCTGGGCCTCAGGTTTTTTAAAACTGGAGGTAATAGTAATAGCGATTCGTGGTTGTGAGGCTTCATTGAAGTATTGTATGCACCTGCTAATTTAAGTTTTCAATATGTGTTAACTGTCATGAAATATCATCACTGTATTTTTAAATGTCGGGTATTTTGAAATCTTTCTGATGGGAAGCATAGGATTATTAATAGTTTAGACTTAGTCGTCCTTTGCCAGAAAGTTAACCTTCTGTCTTTCATTTCTTTTAAAATGCTGTGCCGTGTTCTTTGTAATCATATCACGTCTGATAAGATCATGCCTAGCATCACAGGGCAGGTCAGAAGGAAAGTTGTTTCACAGGAATTGCTTGACAAACTTGGCTGAAAGGCCTGTTTTTGTTAATGAGGATGTTAACTAGGGCTCTAGCCTCTGTCCTAAGAGACGGATAAACTGGAGTCCAGGGATTTGAAGTGGTTTGCATTTTGTTTTATGAGATAGAGGAGAAAATTCTAGGACTGATTTATGGGCCCAACAGGCACCCCAGAACCTCACACATGCAGATCACTCAGGACTGGTGGGAACTGAATCGTGTGTAGCCCAGGTGCCTGGGAGGCCTCTCTGGGCGTCTTCTCCATCCTCCGGAAGTGGTCTCTGGTCCATGCCTCCCACAGTGGGTTCATTTTGGGGGGAGAAGAGGAATCCTGAACTAGCACCATCCCTTCTCAATGTCCCCATCAACCATCCTGGCTTCCCAGAATTTTGCTGGAAAGCACTGTTTTCCTCTGTTTCTGACTCTCAGAAGAGCATAGCCAATCTCAAGACCCTGAATGGCACAGCCTGCTGTAAGGTTTCTGGGCCTCTGGTGGTCGAGTGGCTTCAGCTTATTTTGAAATTTGGTAGAAAATGGTCCACCCTGTTTTTAAAGGCTGCCTGTAGATACATAGACATGGCCCTGTGCAGTGATGAGGGTGGACAGTAGCTGGACTGTGACGTTGACATGACCATTCTTGGGACGGCCACCATTGGTAGAGTCTGTCCTGTCGGTGCTGGTGTGCTTGAGCAGGTGTTAAGAATGGAAATTTCTCATCAAGTATGGTCCAACAAGTTGTCTTACACTGTTTTGTTTTTTTAAGAGAATAGAAGGCAGGATTGAGAGCAACACGAGTTATTCTGAAAGTTATTCTTTCTAGGGCTCTTCTTGTAGCAATTAAGAGCCCAGCACTCAAGAATGTCAGATCGTTTTGGCAAGAGGCAAACTTGGCTTGTCGACTGGTTGGCATTTCATGCCTACATTTCAGGGGTCATCCCCTTCCCTTCTCTCCTCTGGCATTAACTGAAGGCTCTCCATCTGTCCTTCCCTCTCTGGTCCAGGAGTTCTAAGACCTACGTCTACTGTTTGCCATTATGGTGGCATTGGACTTGCTCTGTAAATTAGTGTTGTTCTCTCAGGAATGTATTTTTAACAATGCTGGCTCATCTCCTCCCATTTCCTCATACTTAACAATGTTTAGTTTGACTCTGTCCCCTTGTTCTGGGCATGCAAACATTCGGAGATCTGTAAGGATTGGGGACTTTTTCTTTTCAAAGCAAATTTTCTAAAGGTTTTTCTGCTGAGCATTTCTCTTTATCTTCAGTATCTTTGTCAAATAAAGAAAGCGCCCCCCGCCCCCCGCCCCCCCAAAGATGAAAAGACCAAGCTGAACTGTGTGTGATAAATCCCAGGTCTGATTTCAACACTGCTAATGGGGGAGGGGAGGGGTTCTGAGGAGACTTCTCCCACTTTCTCCAACCACACTTGACTTTCAAAGACCAAAGTGATGATGGGTGCTTTTGTTTACACGTTATCTTCAAATCCAGAAGGTTTTTCCTGCTTTGGCCAATTTGAAGGCACAGATTTTCCTATCATTATTTACATCTTTTAGGATGTGTCAGAGACTCCATGGCACGTGGATTGCCTGTGGGTCGACGGCCCAGTGCCTTCTGTCACTGCTTCAGTTACCGGCTCAGCACGGATAGGAAGCAGACGTGTTCAGAATTCTATGAACAGAATGTTTGCTCTTTTTTGCTTTTCCAGAGTGGCTTCAGCCAGTATCGCCATGGACAGAGATCAAAATCTGATCTGCAGGAATCCTATTTTGATTGGCTATCGGGCATTCAGAGCCCTGTAACTAAATACCAATGTCTGAGATGGTTCTTGTTCCCGGGCGGGTGGGCCTGGGCCAGAAGGCATTCCTTGTGATCGCCTGGGGAGCAGATGGAAGCTGTAAAAGTCCCTGCAGCCAAGTGGCGTAAACAGAGCCCCTCTAACCTCAGACTCGGAGCTGGAGAGGTGGCTTCTGGCTGTGGTTTGGGACTGGGATCTGTCATCAGCAGGTTGGCGCTGACAGAAGGCTCTCTCTCCATCAGTCCTTCCCTCTGTGGTCCAGGAGTTCTAAGACCTACATCTACTGTTTGCCATTATGGTGGCATTGGACTTGCTCTGTAAATTAGTGTTGTTCTCTCAGGAATGTATTTTTAACAATGCTGGCTCGTCTCCTCCCATTTCCACATAGTTAACAATGTTTAGTTTGACTCTGTCCCCTTGTTAGGAGCATGCAAAACCCATCGTAACCGTTGACAGCTCTGCACAGCATAGTAACTGAGAAAGCAAACTCCAGTGGCTCCGTGTAGCATCGTGTGAAGCAACATACATGCATTCACCCCAAACCTCTCGAAAATCTAGGAGGTGCAGGGCCTCCTATTGTGCCCACTTCACAGAAGAGGAACCTGAAACTTGGGTTCCACAACAGCTAACCTTCTCCAGTGCCCACAGTGGTGATCAGCACCGCAGCAGGTGAGAGTGACCTCAGACAGCACGCCGCCGACTCGGGCTGCCTCCATGTCGGTGCCGTATTTGCAGAGGGGCCCTCACGTGCCGGATGTCCTGGAAACAGGCATGACAACTAGAGGCCAGAGGACTCCACAGAGGAGGGAGGCGGAGGGTGGGATTGTGCTCATGGTGTTGCTCTCAGGGATTCCATTTGGATTATCCAGGCGTTCCTTCCTGCATCCCACTTTTTAAGCCACCCACTGATGGATAGCTATTGTAGCAGAGTCAATAAATGCAGTTGAGGTTTTTTGAAAGTGCCAATTGGATCGCTCTCTGTTTTTAGCTACAGTGAATGGTTTTGGAGATATTTATTGAGACCTGTAATTGGACATTTGAAAAAGACTGAGAGAAATGTACAAGACAAACAGAACAATGGATTAATAGATCATATTAAAACCTATAAATTGCCCTAACTGGTTTAGCTCAGTGGATAGAGCATCAGCCTGTGGACTGAAGGGTCCCGAGTTAGATTCTGGTCAAGGGCACGTGCCCGGGTTGCAAACTCGATCCCCAGTAGGGGGTGTGCAGGAGGCAGCCGATCAAAGATTTTCTCTCATCATTGATGTTTCTATCTCTCTTTCTCCCTCTCCCTTCCTCTCTAAAATAAAAAAATATATATATTTTTAAAAAAACAACCTATAAATTAATGAGGGGAAAAATCAAATGACCCAAAAGACAAATGAGCAGCATGTAGGAAATGGCAACCCATAGAAGAGAAAATGCAAATGGCCAGTAAGACCAAATGCTTGATCTCTCAGTTAATCAGGAACAGGCAAATTCAAGCAGTAGGGTTTTCCTACTATGTCCACCGTCCTGTCTGGACAATGAGGGTTAAGGTTAGACATGGGCAAAAATGAAAAGGATGATAGAGTCAGGTGTGGGTAAACTTAGGGAAATGAGAACAATAGTCCTCCCTTTTCTGTGGGGGATACTTTCCAAGACCCCCCCAGTGGATACGTGAATCCCTGGATAGTTCCAAACCCTATATCTGTTTTTCCCCATACATACATACCTTCTCACTGAAAGGAGGCACTTCAGGGCTTCTTTTTGGCATATTCAAATTGCCAGCATCCCTACTGTTGTACTTTGGGGCCATTATTAAATAAAATAAGGGTTACTTGAGCACAAGCTCTGCGATACCGCGACACTCAGTCTGATAATCCAGTTGGCTACGGAGTGACTGAGGGGAGAGTAGCATCTGCAGTGTGGAGAAGCTGTTCAGAGGGGTAACTCACATTCTGGGTGGGATGGAGCAGGACAGTGCGAGATTTCACCGTGCTACTCACAACAGTATGGAATTGAAAACTTAGGAATTGTTTATTTCTGGAATTTTCCACTTAATATTTTCAAATGGTGGTTGACCAACAGTAACTGAAACCTTGGGAAGCAAAATCTTGGTGAAGGGTGGTCTATTGTCTTCACATACTGTCATTGGGAGTCCAACTTGTCACAGGTATTTTGTCAGGATCTGTTAACATTATCCATATTTCTGACCCAGTGATTTTACTTCTAGAATTGTGTTCTAGTGACCTACTTGCATCTGAGCATGTATTTATTCCAGAACTGTTTGAAAAGGGGAAAGGAATGAACATGAAGCATCAGAAGAAGAGTGAGTAAATAAAGTATGGTAAGTCCACATAGTGTAGGCTACTCTGTGGCAGTTTCAAAGAAGTAAGTGGGTCTCTTTGTGGAGACAGAACAACCTGTTAAATGGGGAGAAAAGCACAGTGTAGAATGGTAAGTACAATCTATGGCGATTTACGTAAAGTGATACACACTTGCTTCCTAGGAGAATATAACACTATGTAAATACTGCAAACAGAAGAGGTCTAGATGAAAACCAGAAAACAGTGGTTATCTGGGGCGGGGGTGGGGGGAGGAGAGAGGAATTAAGAAGGTGAAAGTTTATCTCTGTAGTTTGAGTAACACGGAGAAAGAATGTATGCATGTCTATCTTAAGCAATTAAGAGCCCATTTGTTGAAAGGGTGTCCCTGCTGTAGATGGACCCTAAGACTGGTCATGTAACTCTGAGGTTTGCTCTGGTTGGATCTGCCAGCGCCAGGTTGTTGACGTGCCTCCCGTGGGCCTCTTCCTTCCCTGACTCTCCTTCCTCCCTCTTGCGTGGACTCCCTCCCTCTCTGCTCTCGAGTTGAGGGTCTGCCAGCTGGAGAATTCCTCCCTTTGCCCTTCCAGCCTTCTGAGAACTGGGGGTTGGCGGGGGACCAGCAGCCTCCCTGCAGGAAGCTGCTTCTGTGAAGGATGCTGTGAGGCGTGGGCCCCTGGCCAGGGCCTGGGACCTTTGCCACGTCCCTGGCCCTCCTGCCCGGGGTGGAATTCAATGCTTGCATTAGGACCAAGTGACTCCCACACGAGCCCAGAGGTACTAATGCACCAATTAGATTCTGTCACAGTCTCTTGGATGCCTACTGGTGAGTGTTTGGATGGGCACATTCCTTCCATGCCTGAGTCCTTAAAGTTTTGATAGGAGCTGGACTCGTTCTTACTTTGGATTTCTGCATTTGGACCACTCTGATATGTTCTGGCAATTCCACATGCCCGGGGAAAGGTGGATGTTGTAAATATGGGCTTGTTAGACTCTAAATAGTCTGAAGCACATTGCGCGCGCGCGCGCACACACACACACACACACACACACACACCCCCCACACAATATATGGGGTGGAGGCGGAGGCAGTGACAAAGTGGGAATTGTATTAGGAAAATGACTCTCGCCTGAAAAATGCTTGCCTCGAAGTTTGTGCCCTGGAGACACAGTCTTCGGAGGAGGGACTTAGGGTGTTGGTGGAGGGACCACATTAGGAGTCTGAGCAGTTCATGAATCCACGCACCCGGTTTCATTTGCTCTTTGAGGTGGAGAAGCACAGACCTGAGGATGGAGGAGGGGGACCAAGATGGCGGCCTTTCCCAGAGGAACCGGTTCAACAGCAGAAAAAAACCGTTCCTGAGATCTGCAGTCTTCTTCCTTTGTCTCACTGTGCTCATTACCAGTTGCCTGTTGTTCTTTTGGAACAATGGGGCTGATTTTTCCATAGAATTGAACAGAATGAAGTGTAGCTACACAGAAAACTGCCAATTAGGAGGACAGAGTTGCGATTGCCACCAGCACTGATGCAGAGGGCCATGTGTGTGCTGCATTTCAGAACTCTCTTGGGTTTTAACCTTTGTGGTTTTTTGTTTGTTTGTTTTTTAGCTTTTCTAAGCTAAATGGATTGCCTACTGGGGGCCACACATAGCTTTGAAAGGCTGCTTAGGGCAGTGAAAGTGGGGTTGACCTCAGGCGCTGGTGATTGGGGCACATCAGCCAGAAACAACCCTGTTTTCCAAGCCTGGGTTGCAGGGGTGCAGCTGTTTCGGGCCATTTAGAGCAGTGGGGTTTGGATGGAGCAGATAATGCTCATGGAAACTTTCTTAAATAACAACATGGAGTTGGGTTGGTCAAAAACAAATGCTAGGATTTGCAAGGTTGTGGTGTCCTTGTGGGCTTAACTGTTAATTTGCTCGTTTACACTCCACAAGGCATGTTAAATTATTTGGGGGACTGAAGGGTGAGTGTTTTTCCAAGCTTTACTATAGTGGCTTGCATACAACTTCGATGATACAGCTTTTCTTAACACAAAATCTGTCACTGAGAGGAGTCAGTAAGCTTGGCTGATTTTAATTGTCTACTTCTTGGAAATCTTTATGATAAATATTGTGAAGGATAGGAAGATGAACAAAGACATTGTTAATTTGAGATCTCTCTCTCTCTCTCACACACACACACACACACGCTGGCACACAGGGCCTGGACCTCACCATTTGGAAGCGCAGTCCCATCTGATGTTGGATAAACAAATATTGGGCAGAATGGAAATGTCCAGAGTCAAGATAACCTACTGCCAGGAAAAACTGGAGACCAACCGTTCCCTGCTTCTCAGTTTCTCCTTCCTCGGTTTGCTTGCCCCTCCTCCCTGCTTCCCCAATCATACACATTCTGTGAATTGTTCTATTGTTTGTCTTTGAAAAGATTGATTTATACGTTTTTACAGAAAAATCCCAGAGCCTTTTCCTCTTAATGCTATAAAGTTGCCATTTAATGAGGCATTGAGAAGGCCACCCAGCCACTTGAAATCCGAAGTGTCACACTGAAGGATTGTTACCAACACGTATTTACATTGGGGCCATGGTTTTACTTTCTCTCGGCAATTGATTTATTGCTAGAGCCAATAAATCCGTGGCCGATGAAGAACAGATTGGAGGGGAGGAGCTTCTGTTTGGGGCCATTTTCTTTTGGAATGCTTTTAACACTTGGCCCTGGGGAGGATTGTGTCCTTCTGTTTTGTGAAATGGTTGGGGTGGGCCATTTTTGGGTGCTGTGTGAGAAGGCCTGTCAGGCAGGGGGAAGGAAGTGACTGACTGGGTCTCCCTGGTCCCTGGGTTTGCACGGACCTAACACTCTTGTTGAGAGAATATTTGAAAATGCATTTTCTTAAAAGTAGGAGTGTGTAAATAATAGATTAGATCAGAAAGGGTGATCTGTGTAGAACAGACAGGGGAGCTCTCAGGAGAAAAGTCCCTCAATTGCCAGCACCTGGCGGTGGATGGCGGGGGTGTGGGGGTGCGGAGGAGGGTCTGTTGCTTTCTTTGAAGAAGTTGGGAGCCTGGTTGTGGCCCTACTATGTGGGTATGAAGAGCTTCCTCCTTGTAGGCATAGAACTACACCTGGACCATAGCCTCCTGAGCGGTGACAGGGTTGGTGTTCTCTCCAGTGTTTTTATGGACGTTCCAGATGAAGGCCGTGGCCTCTGTCTGAGAGGCCAGCGTGGCAGCCACTGGCCACATGTGGCTCCGGAGCCCTTAGACTGTGGCCAGTGTGGCCAAAGAATTGAACTTTAAATTTTCATTAGCTCAAGTTCAAGTAGCTGCTCGTGGTGAGCGGGTTTGCACTGGACAGGACGGGCTGCACAGAGGCTTTAGACTGCTCCTGAACTCCTAAATGAATACCCTGTGACCTCAGCAGTTTGCTACACAGTCTCCTCCCAGGACAGAAAAATGAAGACACCAAGACCCAGAAAAGCCACAGGAGGGGCTCAGACTTACACAGAGCAGAGCTGGGCCGGGGCCAGGGCCAGGGCCCCTCTGCCTGACTCCCACCTCTGACAGCCCCGCGGAGCCCAGCTTTAGATGTTAATTAGAAGTACTACTTAGCGGGGACCCCACCACAAAGGAGGCCTTGCTTCACATCTGGACCTTGGCCGTGGGCTGTGTATTTAATCTTCTCCTTTACAATCAAACAGGCGTAATGAGCAGCTAGAGTTGGGAAATCTCTCTGGGTCCTTAAATCCAAGGAGCAGCGTCTCCGTTACCAGAGGAAATGGGCCAGACAGGTGGAGTCCTCCCTCTCCCCGGCCTTCTTTATGTGGCTCTGTCTGTGCCGATTACAAGTGGGGAGAGCCCCCGGGGGCTGTGGTTCTGTCCTTCCTGGGCTGTGAAAAGGCCAGACCTCAGGACAAATGGCATACACTTGGATAATCCCGACTTCACCAGTGCTTCCTGCAACTGTATTAACGTGGCCCTTGCTGCTGCGAGTCCATTCACGGGTTCCAGCTCAGATGCCTATAAGGGTTCTTGCTAGTCCGTTTTTAAGGACTGTAAGGAAAGCTCAGGGACTTTTCCATTTTTAGGGGCCCCTGTTGAGAGGGGTGGCTTCCTGGGCAGGATGCTGGGCCCTGGAGCAGTGAACCCTCGCCAACACTATCGCTTCTCCGCCATCCTGGTGTGGCTTTAAAGCCAGCGTGGCTTTGCCCATCGCCACCAGCACACTCTAGCCACTGCTGAGCTCACCCAGTGCCCAGACCATGCCAATGTGCTAGAAAAAGTACAGTCCCTCTACTGTTGTCAAATGATTGACTGGATATTTAGAAGGCAAATCAAAGCTATCATCATGCTGTCCAGTTCTTAACCAAACTGATTTATGGGTTACCTGCTTCTCAGTCAGGCTGCCTGTTTATCTCCTCCTCCTCCACCCACCCACCTATCTACCTGCCTATCTACCTATAATAACCAGAGCAAATAATGGGGAGGTGATTTTAAAGCTGAACAAGCAAATTTCATAAAACCAGCAGCCAGCATTCATCTGCTGTTTATTGACAGGGTGGTCATAGGCTTTATCATATACACCCGTGCACTTTGGGAAGGTGAAGGTGACACTAGGCATTACACGGGGACAATCGTCTAAACCAGGATGCCCCAAGGAACACAGGGCACATGGAGCATCTGCTGTGTGCCAGGCACTGCGCTTGTGTTGGGTGCACACAGGTAAAGAAGGTCTGGTTTCTTCTCTCAAGGAACTCGCAGTCTGGCCAGGAGACAGGTGTATGAAGAAATGCAATACCACGGTGTAAGTGTTGAAACAGGGGTATGAGCAAAGTATTGAGGTGGGAGGAGGCTCTGGAGGGGAGGTAAGGAAAGGCTTTTTAGAAGGAAGCAGAGTCAACTTAACCTTGAGACTATTGAACATGTATCCATTGACCAGGGGGGAACCTTGCAGCTTGCTCTTGGGGTTATCTGTATAGGCTTTGGTTGAGGCACATATTGTAAGGCCTGTATACATCCTTGAGATCATCCTATCCCCAGATTCCTGTCTAGTCCAACATGGACTGGTTTGTGTAACCAAAACCTCAGAGATGTGGGTAATGAGTTGGAGTGGGTGTAGGTGACTTTGCAATGGAGTAAATGTAAAGTGATTGGCTGTGTCCTGAAGTCTGTCTTAAGGTCAAAGCCAGGTTGCGTAGGTTCTCTTCCTAGTCTCCTCCCTATACTGGGTCTGTTTAGTTCCTCCTCTGGGAAGTGGGTATGTCTGTGTCTGTGTGCTGTGGCACTACTCAGAGTAGTCAGAGGGAAAACATTGATTTCATTATTTGTTAGCGTGAAGTTGTAGAGACCAAAAATTCTTGGGTGTAGTTTGAGATCAACAAAGTGCATTATAAGGTTCTGTCTGTGGGTGAAATTTGCATTGATGTTTTGACCAAGAGAAATTAAGTCTTGAGCCTTTCAGTTTGAAGCTCTGGACTTGATGGGCTGCAGCTGTGTCTGACCTGGCCCCTTGGAATGGTTTGGAAGCCAGGGTGATGTTGTGTATGGTTTCAGCAGTGGTCTCAGTCCGAATTCTCCTGTCGTCGGCTAAGTGGCATGGATGAGATTGGGCTGTTCCTGACTTGATGTGTGGGGTGTTTGTTTGTTTGTTTGTTTGTTTTTTACCTTCCCAGCTTTTAAGTATTACACTAACAAGATCAGAACAACTTAAAAAATAATTTTAAAGGGGAAACTTCTCAATTCTACCACCCAGTACATATAGACTTTATTTTGCTTTTCCAAACTTTCTAGGCCCTGTCTGCATGCATACTTATAATAACATAGTAATAATTGTAGTGTACCCTGATTTCATTTTATTCTGGTTTTACCATAGCCTGAAATTAAGTCTGGCATGAGCGGGAGTGACCTGAAGCATTGATTGGCAATGTCCTGAGTGTGGCTCTATCCTCAGTTGAGTGAATCCCTGAAGGTAGATGAGGGAACCATCCCAGGAGTCTAACCAAAGGGCAGGAGCCTTTCAGAAACCACCTCTTCGCCTGAACTTGGTCCACGTTGCTGGTAGTACAAATGCTTTGTACCTACCACTCCCCTCTTTCCTCTGCCAGGTCATTTTTTGCTCACCAACATGTCTTCTGTTGAGATTTGTCAGAAAGAGGATCCTCTCATTTTTCTGAGCCAATGGAATGACGTTAAATTCTGCCTGGAACTTCCATGGACCCGTGGTAAATCCTCTGTTCCTCACTCAGCCAGGAAACCAGCACGCCGCCTCCCCCCAGAAGGCAGCTCCCCTTTTCCTCTCCTCGCTCCCAGTCTTCTCCCAAGCCCACCCCAAAGACAGTCGTGTTTATTCCTGGCCTTAGGCTTTTTTCGTGTCCTGAATTTTTTCCTTCTTAGTTACCATGGCTGATGGCTCTCTCCTCCTGCTCCTATTAGGGAACTAGCTTTCTTACCCACCAGTGATGGGCCAGGAGCTTGTACATTCTCAGCGTGCACTCCTTCCAGCAACACGGCTACATAGCTGTTTGTTCCGATGCAGTAATGAGGAGATGAAAAGTTGGAATTTAAGAAATGTGTCCAAGAACACAGACATTGCAACTGGTAGGATCCAAAACTAGCTGACCTCATCTCCTGTCATTTTCCCATGGGACCAGGCTAGCCTCTGATCTCTCTCTCTCTCTGACACTCCCAGGTACTGTGACAGAAGGTAAAAATTACTCTACCAGGCGAGGCACAGAGGCATTTGTGGGGTGAGGAAGGGGTTCGTTAGTACTCATCAGCTAGTTTCCTGGTGCTGACCATGGGCAGAGTTAGCCCATCCCAGGTGACTTAATTATCTTATCCAATTCTAAAGCCTTATTTTTTAAAAATATATTGATTTGAGAAAGAGAGAGGAAAGGAGAGACAGAGAGAGAGAGAAACATCAATTGTTGGTCCACTTATCTATGCATTCATTGGTTGATTCTTGTATGTGCCCTGACCTGAGATTGCACCCACAACCTTGGCATATAGGGATGATGCTGTACCTGCCCATTGCCTCAAATTCTTATTTGATGTTCTCTTGTGGTTCTTTCTTAAACCCAGCTGACCAGAGTCACAGCTTGGTGTGTGCCTGGGCCTGCCCACCTGGAGTGTTTTCCACTTTGAACTTTACCCAGCTCAAAAAAAGTTCCTTGAACATCTATGTGCCAAGCCCTATGCTGGGGCTGTACAGTAGTTGGATAGAGGCTGTTAAGTAGATCAAAGCTATGATTCTTAAGGGTTTCTAAATCCTTAGATGCATAATTTTTTAAAGAAAATTATTACAATAATGTTTTCAAAAGTATTTTTGCCAGTTACTAAGGGAAGATGCCCCTTTGCAGCAATAATTTACAAATTAAAGACATAGTATTAAAATAAGATTTTACCTTTTAAGTCAATATTACTCAAACTAAGGATATATGGCTCTAATAAGAATTTTTTCTTCTTCTTTAAAATGGGCCTATACATTAGTCCTGTGTGAAAAATGCAGGGTTAAAATATTTGCCCTCCTGCAGAAACATATTTATATTTTAAAATACTTCCTGTAATAACACCTAAACCACTATGTGCCCTACCCTGGGATTGCACCCACAACGTTGGCATATCGGGATGATATTACCTGGCATAACTCACACCTTGGAATTTAGGGCCACTGGACCATGTTGGGCTGATGCAGAAGATATTCCTGGGAAAATGAGTCTCGAGTGTCCCTTATCCCTACATGGAAACCGTGTTCCTGCCATTGGAGAATCAGTGGGCGGCTCCGGCGGCTCTGGTTCTCTCTGTGATCCTTCCCCATCCACTCTGTATGCTCATGCTGCCCTCTCAGCCCTCTGTGATCGCTCCTCTGCCTTGTCTGATGGAGCCTTGGGCAAGTTATTTAGCTTCCCTGTGTGTGTTTATATAGAAACTAGAGGCCCAGTGCATGAAAATTCGTGCACTGGTGGGGGTGTCCCTCAGCTTGGCCTGCCTCCTCTAACAGTCCAGGAGCCCTCAGGGGATGTCCTACTGACAGCTTAGGCCCACTTCTCTGCGGGAGGCGACCGGGCCTATCAGGGGAAGGCACCGCCCCCATCACCCTGCTGCTGCTGCCACTGCCAGCCACCATGGCTGCCTGCCCTTCACCCTCGCAACCACTGTGGCTGCCTGCCCTCAGCCCTCACAGCTGCCAGAAGGACGTCCAGAAGATGTCCAGTCTATCCAGTCTAATTAGCATATTACCCTTTTATTAGTATAGATTGACAATCATAGCTATGCTTCCCACGCAGATTTGTTGATGGACTTAAATGAAAGAATACACCTGAAGCCGATGGCAGGCTGACACATGGTGCACAGCAAATGGTGTCATAAATGGTGCCAGTAGTTGCGAATGGCAGCGGGTCAGCAGTCGGGATGGGTGGTGTGTGTCCCCGGTGGCTCCTCTCAGTTCTGGCTCCCAGGCAGGTGTCCCGGGACTCCATTGGGCAGTCAGGAAATGCTCATGAACACGTACAATCTCGGCTGGACTCATTCACGGATGTGCTGCCTCTCCCTTCCTCTATAGAAAGCCGTCTACATGGAGACAGAATTGTAAGCTCACTGTTTATTGCTGCTGGGGTCAGACTTCCTCCCTGCCCTGAAGGTGAAAGGTCAAGGGCGTGGGGCCTGGAAGGAGGGTCCGCTCCAGGTTTCCTGAGGTGGGGTCTGCTCCCCGAGAAAGGCGAGGAGGGACACAGCCTCCAGAGGGGCCTAGTCGCCTTCATGCTCTTCACTGTATTCCTGATGTTGAGCATCTGTCTGCCTTGGCCTGAGGAAGCACGGCCCTGCCAAGAGGAAATGAGATTGGAGACCATAATTAGGTGATTTCACTTGTAAAATGCTCTGTAGTAGTTTCTTGGGGGACAGAGGTAGAAGAGTATGTGAGCTCCAGGAGCACTGACGCTCTCTCTTAATTATGACTTTGATAACTAGTTTTATATCCCTACATTTTTGTTTCTTTATCTATATAATGGACTTGCTTGTAGGAAACCAAGTGTCTTTTTTTTTTTTTTTTTTTTTTTTTTTTTGCTTGTTCCCAAAGTTTGTGAGGGCATGCCGGGTGAAGAGTGCTTAGAGAGATTATTTTACTCATTAATTTTCTACTAAAATGTGTCTTCATAAATCTCCCTAGACAGATGTTTACTATTCTTATTTTAAAATAGTTTGATAATTTTCTCTAATTTTGCCCAAGCATTAGCTAGGTTAGGAAAGGGGACAGGTCATTGGAGGCGAGAACTAACCTTTCTAAGAGCTTTCTACTTGCCAAGCATTTAAAATATGCATTTAGGTCAACTGCTGTAAGAAAAGGTGACTTTGTTACCCAGGTAGTTCTAGTTGATCTTGATTTGGCCTGTTTAAAATTGGAGAATTTAATGCTTGGCCTCAATCTTCAGTGCCTTTGTGAGGGACAGTATAGTGTTAGGGAATGCACGCGTCCTCTGTCCGCTTAGGCTCTGTTTGTTTGTTTTTAACATACATACAATTCCCCATTTAAAGTGTACAATTAATGGTTTTTAGCATATTCATCTAAATTTTACAGCATTCTATTACCCCAAAAAGAAACCCTGAATCCATTAGCAGTCACTCCTCCTATTCCCCCAATCTTCCTAGCCCCTGGCAACTACTAATGCACTTTCTATCTCTATAAATTTCCTATTTTGGACATTTCATATAAATGGAATCATCCTATATAATAAAAGGTTAATATGCAAATTGTCCGTTAGACCGGGAGTTCGACTGGGAGTTTGACTAGGGGATGGAGCCGGCCCACCAACTGCTTGCAGTCCGCCCCCCTCCCACCCAAACCCCCGCCGGCTGGCCGGACCCCACCCATGCATGAATTTGTGCACCAGGCCTCTAGTACAATATATGGTCTTTTGTGACTGGCTTCATTTACTTAGTATAATATTGTCAAGATTCATCCATTTTGTAGCCTGTATTAGTACTTTACCTCTTTTTATCACCAGTAGTCCAATGTGTGACTATACCACAGGTTACCTATTGTTTATCAGTTGATGGGTGTTTGGGTTTCCACTTGTTGGCTATTATGACTAATACTGCTATGAACATCCATGTACAAGTTTTTGTGTGGACATATGTTTTTATATACTTAGGAGTAGAATTGCTGGGTGATATAATCCCATGTTTAACATTTTGAATAACTGGTCAACTTTTCCAAAATGGCCACATTATTCCAACCAGCAAGGTATCAGGGTTCCAATTTCTCCACATCCTCACCAACACCTGTTATTATCTGCATTTTTTATTAGCCATCCCAGTGGATGTGAAGTGGTATCTCATTATGGGTTTGATTTGCATTTTTCCCATGACTAATGATGTTAGCATCTTTTCATGTGCTTATTGTCCACTTGTGTAACTTCTTTGGAGAATCATCTGTTCACATCCTGAGCCTATTTTTCAATTGGATTGTATGTTAATTGCTCAGTCGTTAGTTTTTTTGTGTGTGTGTTTTTTTTAATAGTTTCTGCTCTTATATTTAGGTCTATGATTCATTTTGTGTTAAATTTTGTGTATGGTGTAAGGAAGGGCCCAACTTCATTCCTTTGTGTGTGAATTTCCAGTTGTTCCAGCACCCTTGCTGAAAAGGATGGGAGAAAATAGTTGCATATCAGATATCTGATAAGGGGCTGTGTACTCAGAAAAAAAATCTTTCATTTCAAAAATAAAACTTAAATATTATTATGTGAGTTAGAGGTGAAAAGAGAATAACTAAGAAAGGAAAAGTCATTCCCAGTAAGTTAAAAATATATGTTTTGAATATTTTAAAGCAATGTGTTTATTGCGAGTGTATCTGTTTTAATAAGCCCAAGTACAGATTTAAAAATCAGCAAAATAATAACCAGTAAGTCCTATTCATGACTTATGTCATTTCTTATAAGCTTAGTTATTAATAAGAACTTACTACACCTTAACTTTCTATAAACTACAAATTGGTGAGAGTTAATGAAATCAGCCACAGATGTTAAAAATCAAAGACAAGTTTATTTAGTCAACAGTCATCCAGTTAAACATTTATTTATGGAGTGCTTATGATGGGCAAGGCTGGTCATGGTTGGTGTCAAGGAAATGTAATTTCCTCAGGCCTTTTAAATGAACCAGTATTTGTAAACATGCCAGTGTGTTGTCTGAAGAATACTAGTCAATACTGTCATTATCACCTAGTAGCTGAGATGTGGGACTTGAGCCTGAAGAGTTTAATTCAAGGAGGTTGGTGATGAATATTATTAGAAAAGGTACAGATAAAGAATTCTGGGCACAGTTACACTACATTACACCAAATTAAGCTAGGGTTACAGTTAAGTATCAGAAAAGAAGCAGCACATGCTAAATGTAGCTACCTGTCTTTTCAATTAGCGGCCTATACAATTATACACAAGTCTGTTTTTGCCTAAGGGGTTACGTCTGATCAGTCTCCCTTCTCCTTCTCTAAATGATGACAGAATGCAAGCAAATCTTTCTACTATCGTGCAGGTGTACTAAGCTTAAACCTAAGTGGTTTGATCATCTCTTTCCCTGTCTGCCTAAATCCCGAGGATGCTGGGGTTACTTTCCTTCCTCTAACTCAGCGGTTCTCAATCTGTGGGTCGAGACCCCTTTGGCGGTTGAACGACCCTTTCACAGGGGTCGCCTAAATACATCCTGCATATCAGATATTTACATTACGATTCATAACAGTAGCAACATTACAGTTATGAAGTAGCAACGAAAATAATTTTATGGTTGGGTCACAACATGAGGAACTATTTAAAGGGCCAGAAGGTTGAGAACCAGTGCAACTGAAGGTGATGGAGTAGTCTGCATGCTTCTGGCTGTATTTTCTGCCTTTGGGGGCTGCGTTCAGTCTACCATCGAAAGATACTTGCATTTTCCAACCCAGCAGACCCCTAGGTAAACACTGTTAAATACAACCTCATGCTGGCTCTCTGAATATTCTTCTTAGTCAGCAGTGTGTCTTCTAGAGACAGAGTTATACCTCCCACTGAGAGCTTCCCAGAGTCAGAGCAGCTTCCTTTGGGTACTGGATGCCTTCCGATGCGGCTGATTGTTGGCAGCTCTGATTCATAGCATTTCAGGTGACTCGAAAGGCTTGGGAAGGCCCGTTCAGAGCCCAGAGCACATGGCTCCTGTGCCGGCAGTAGCATCTCCCCACCCCCAAACTTGGGCCAATTTCAGGGGCTCTTCGTGTGTGTGTGTGTGTGTGTGTGTGTGTGTGTGTGTGTGTGAGTGTGAAACGGGGGTAATTTTAACGAAATTCTACAGAAGTAAAATATAGTGTGTGTTACTGCTGTCTATGTAGTTTGGCTTTATCAATGATTTGATAAATCTAATAATTAAGTTGCCTACAATATCTTGAACAGAATTTTGGACTTTTTGCCCTATCTGGTTTGGCTCAGTGGATAGAGCGTCAGATTGTGGACTGAAGGGTCTTGGGTTTGATTCTGGTCAAGGGCACATGCCTGGGTTGTGGGCTTAATCCCCAATAGGGGGCTTGCAGGAGGCAGCTGATCAATGATTTTCTCTCATCATTGATGTTTTTATCTCTCTCTCCCTCTCTTTTCCTCTCTGAAATCAATGAAAGTATATTAAAAAAAAAAGAATTTTGGACTTTTCCACATTTGGATAATCTGATATCCAATAGGAATTATATTTAATGTTATGTATAAATTTTGAGACCTGTACAAACTATCATTCGGGGAAGAATGCTTGGTTAGCATGAGCTTGTAATCACACATAAACAGAACTGAGAAAAAGGTCAACATACAGGGGTTTATTTTGATAGAATGGACAACTGTCTCTGTTGACAGTTTAGTTCTGATTGCCTTTTAGTGTTTTCAGTGGCCTCGTTCCTTACCCTGCCTACATCACAAACATAAATGTTCCAGCTGGCACGCCCGCCAGCCTTCCTGTTCATTGCCTTCAAGAGAACCACCACCCTGACCAGGTTGCTCAGTTGGTTGGCACGTCATCCCATTCACCAAAAGGTGGTGGGTTCAATTCCTGGTCAGGATACATACCCAGGTTTCAGGTTTGATCCCAGGGGAGGCAACCGATCATGTTTCTCTCTTACATCGATGTTTCTCTCTCTCCTTCTCCTAAGATTAATTTTTTAAAAAGAGAGACCCACTAAAACTTCTCGGTATGGAAAATCTGGCTGAATTCACCCTCCATTTCCAGCTAAGTAGAGATGAGAGAAGAGTCTGTGAAATATAATACTTTCTGTGGTCCATGCTTTATGAATGTAGAAAATCTGGTTGGATTTTATTATCCCCACACCACTCCCAAGAAAATGAAGGCATGATGAGGGTGCCAGGTACGTACAATTGGGTAACATCCTTATCCATTTTGGAGAATACATATATTTAAGACACATGAAGAGATATTCCTTCCATTTTATTTTGGGTTGATGCTGCTTATTTCTGTTTGAAATCTAAGCAGAAAGCAGGAATTGGGGTCATAAGAGCATGAATTTAAAGGAGCAGGGACATGTGGTTTAAGATGCTTCTTGATATCACTTTGTATTTCTGTGCTGATTAGAAAGAGAGTAAAACATTTTTTTACCGTATATAATGGAATACAAGCTCCATACATAAGCAAGATCTTCTATAAACAGGTTTTTGACCAACATAAATATATATACGGAATAGTATATTTTGTCTACTAATAGTATACTATTCAATGTACAAATAATATAACTTTATTAATTTAATTTGCACACATTTAAATTTTAAATGCAACATTAATGTTGGATATTTCTTTTCCCACGTATATAGTTTGTGAAGTAAACTTATTCACACTCAGAGCCACATTTTACGTCATCTAAGTCTGTTTTTCAGGGCTTATCACCTTCATTTCTGTTGTGAGAGATGGCAATGTGATGTCCATGTGATAGTGCTGTCACTGGGGCTTTTATCCACGGCCAAAGGGGCCCATTCACATAACCCCAGCACAATTCTCCAGCTCCTTCACCCTGTAATTGAGAAGATCTCATAGTTATATATGCATTTAGTAGGTGCCCAACACTCAAAGATGCTCCACACGTATTAATTCCTGCACTCCTCCAAGCCTTGTGAGAAAGACACCTCTAGTTCCTTGTACTGAGGGGGCTGAGGTCCAGAGAGGTCAAGTATCTTGCTCAAAGTCACATGGCCCATAAAAGGCAGAGCCAGGACTCAAACACGGCTGTAACGGACCGGAGTTCATGCTTTTAACCACCAGGCTGCTCTGCTTCAAGGAAGTCCAGCATTTAACCGTGAGGTCATTTCCCCCACGAGTAACTGTTAAATTCACCAGTGAATTTCTTTACCCTCTTTATTTTAAACGAATCCTGACCTCTGTTTAGAAGCATCTAAAATTGACATTGATTGAGTCTGAGATAATTGTGTCTTCTCCAAATGGTGCTTTGTCGCCCAAATTAAAGTAATTGAAAGAGTGGTTCATAACATAATTATATAGATGAAAATATAAGACAACGTCCTCTTTTATGAGGATAATTTTAGATAAAAAAATGTATTTGGTATGTTTCTGTGTATTAACCTGTCAGCCAAGTCAGTTGGTGAAGATTGGAGCAGTAGCTGTATTATTTCTGGAACAGCTTATTCCTAGGCACTGTGCTAGGCTGCTTACACACATTTCCTAGCTTTAGTCTCTCTATAACCCTGTGAGGAAGAGAGCATTATCCCATTTTGTAGATGAATACACTGAGGCTCAGAGGGTATGAGAAATTGCCCAGCACAGTACAGAGATTGGGCAGTGGAGATGAGATTTCAACCCTGTCCAACCAACTCAAGCCTGTGGCTGTGGGTGACCCCGGGTGGCCTCTGGGCACAGGGCACTGGGCATAGAAGCCCTGACTTGGCACATGTGGGCCCTGCACTGCCCAGCCAGTGGGCTCCCACCGCCCTTCCAGCTTCCTCTTCTTTCCCTGCTCTCTCCCTTGCTGAGCCAGCAGGGCCTTTGGCTGCAAACCACAGAAATTCCTGTAGCTCCTTTAAGCAGAGCGGGACGTGTTAAAGGATGTTAGGTGGTTCACAGACTTTCTGGGAAGGACCAGGCATCAGACTCGCATGTTGTGGAGCCGGGAGAAGAGCCAAACCACATGGTGGGACTGTTCTAGCGGAAAACCACGCTCCTCGGCTCGCTGCTCAGGCCGGGACTTGAAGGGGAAACCGCCGAACTGTGCCTCCCTCCACCGTGAGCACCACCGGCTGGGGCTCAACGGGCAAGCCCTGCCCACTTCAGCGTCCAGATCTGGTCGGTGAAAACAAGCTGCCCTGTCTGCTCTCCGGATGCGAGGGAGATGAGAAATGTATGTTTTTCTGATTTTCCACTAACTGGGAGTTGATGCATCAATGCACAGTGTCCACTGCACTTAACTCACCCAGTTCTAGCCCAACCCTGGCTGCACTGCATCAAGACCGACGAGTGACAGTCCCAAGTTCCTCTTAGCGCTGGGACTTGTTCCCCTTGCTCTGCTGCTCCGACTGTAGCTGGTACAACCAACAGGGGGCCACACTGAGCGTCCTCCAGAAAAGGAAACCCACTCTGTGGAGGTGTCCATCTAGCATGGCGGTACTTTCCCAAGTCATGTTTTACAGCGGAAGCCTTTCCTCTGGGGTCGGGGTGCTCATTGGAGATCATCTGGTGGTGGGGTGGTGGGGTGGTGGGGTGCTCCGGCAGGAGCCGAAGCTCCATCCCCAACCTCCATCCCCAGAGCCTCTCGGGCTTTGTGTGCTGGGTCCCTCGTCCTGAGCACCATGATAACATGTGAGAAAAGGGCGGCATCGTCCTTCTTGATAAGAAACACACTGTTCTGCTCTCCTTAAAGACATATGACTGAGTGATGTGCAAAGACTTGCCTCATATTTTATATTTCATTACAATAAGCTTAATGACAGTCCATTCCCTCCTGGTCAAACAGCTGTAATCAAAATATAAGAGTTTCTTGACGACAACTCAATAAAAATAATTTTAAATGAAAAGAAAAAGAAATACATTGTGTATTTCTTCTAGGCTTCAGGTTTCCACCTGAGAAAAGCATCACTTGGAGTCCCAAGTTCTGACAGTAATAGAGACTCGGAAATGTGTTGATTGGCGGAATAGTGTAGACGTGAAAGGAACAGGAACCCAGGAAGTTCTGATGGTCTGCTTCCCCGCTGGGCGACCTCAGGCAAATGCAGTCCATGTCTCTGACTACTTACCTAGTCCGTAAGATTGGGAAACACACAAACGCTAAGACCCTAAGAGTTATTGTAACAGGTGAAGGTTTGATGCTGGACACAGTGTCTGGCACACTGTTTTCCAGTTTTATGAAGCCACAATCCCACTGTGTGGGGCCATTCCCTCCACGGCTCTCGCTGCCCACATGGGTTTCTGTCTAAGTTTGCGTCATCAGGTGAATAAGCAGTTCAAAGTTTAAGTCAAGATGGCTGGGGAAAGGAAACCAAATGGGGGTCTTGAACTCCCTCCTTCCCTGTGACTGGTTTAGAGGTTACCTAGGATTCGAGGGAAAGTCGGCAGGAAGGATCGGTTTGCGTTTTCCTGGTCATCTTGAAGTCCTGATTTGGCCAGGGACTTGCACCCTGTGTATTCATTTCCCTTCAAAGTTCATTTGGCAGCAACAAGAAGAGTCATTTGCATTTTAATTGGGTCACTCTCCTCCCCCTCTCCCCACCCACAGCACTCTCTCGCTACCGCTGAGAGCTGGTGCCAGATGTCACTCCCTGCATCTTGGTGACACACACATCAACGTTCGTAAGTCTTCAGTGGTGCCAACCCAGCCCCAGAAGGCCTCGATGAGCTTCTCCAAGGCCACGTGATCCCAGAACTGAAAAGCGAGGAGAATTCTCAGTTCCAGTGGCACATGCCCATGCAGCTCCAAAACGTGAAACCCTTGGAGTTTTGTAAATTAAACTCACTAGTGAAAAGACTGGCTGCATGCAGTGCCATTCCCAGAGATTCATGCTAAAGATTCTGTTCTTAACACAGGGATCGCATTTTGAAACAAATTTTTCTGAGAGGACGGGACACGTCTCAGGGGACAACTTTGACATTTTCGGAGGACAGATGTGAGAGTAACCCAATGCAGTCTGGTGCCCTGGCTGATGCCCTTTTCTTCAGTGGAGAAACTGAGGCAACAGTTCAGTGACAAAGATTGACTTTATTCCAGCTGGAAACTCAGTTGAAATCGAGGCGGTGCTCTGTGTACATATAACACGGAATTGACATAGAAAGCAGGGAGGCAAACCTGAGCTCAGTAATTCTGACATGTGCATGTAAGGGAAGTGGGCTCGGCATGAAATATTCACAGTCAGCCTGGCGGGGATGAGCATATGCAGAAGCTGAGTTCAGCAAAATGTAGGACACGGAGAAATACTTCAGTGGTGAAAACGTGCCT
Organism: Myotis lucifugus; assembly: GCF_000147115.1. NCBI lineage: Eukaryota > Metazoa > Chordata > Mammalia > Chiroptera > Vespertilionidae > Myotis > Myotis lucifugus. Next base: position 53,570,206 of record NW_005871048.1, on the reverse strand, counting down.
AGTCGTCACTGGGGGAGAGGCAAAGTTTCAGATATGCAGGACGGGGCAAAAGTAGGTTTACAGGTTTATATGGAAAATAATACAATAATTGATAATATAAGAATAAACTTTCGCATGCTCACAACTGTAAACCTACTTTTGCCCCATCCTATACATTTTTATTTCTTTTAAAAGGCCTAGGAGGGGCTTCACTGGATACCTTTACTTTCTCAACCCCTCCACCCTCACCCTCCTCCCCCCAAAAAAGAGAGAGAAAAAAAACAACTCATGGATGAGGACAACAGTGTGGTGATTGCCTGGGGTGGGTGAGGGCATTGACTCTGGGAGTGGTGAACATACAATACAGTGTACAGGCGATGCGTTGTGGAATTGTGCACCTGAAACCTGTAGAATTGTGTTAACCAGTGTCAACCCAATAAATTCAACAGAAGGTGTGGAAGCCATGGTGGATGTTTCCAGAACTGTGCACTAATGCAAAGGAATATTGGGAAGACAGGGCACCTTCCCTCCTGTTGCCTGCACTGTAGTTGGGCAAACATCTCTCAATTGACATCGCCAGGTTTTCTTAGATTGCAGCTGAAAAGCTGATCCTGGGTACAGGTGGCCCTTTCTAGATCAGTTTCAACCTTGTGGCCTTCCCTGCATCTCATCTGTACTCCTGTTAACGAGCCACAGACCTTCTGTGCCCGGGGTCTCCCACAGCCTGCGGCTTGTTCTCCCGGTGCTTAGCCAGAGAACCATCTTTGTCCGAGTCTTATCCCCAAGCATTCCGGCCCAGAGGCAGGCAGACTCTCCAGACAACTCCTGCGGGGAGAGAAGGGCATCTCGGGTTTGACGGGCAGCACCCTGTAGGCCCCTGAGCACCCACTGCAGAACCCTGAGCACACCATCTCATCTGTGTACAGGGTTGGCGTGTCAAGCCCGGCGCTGAGGATGTGAGGGGGAGGGAGTTGTGATTGGCCTGTGTGCTCGTGCATGTGTTAATTAGGTTTTTTTGTTTCAACACTTACCCTGGGTAGAAACAAACATTATTCTTCTCAGACATGTTTTTGAAAAACAGCTGAAAGGACCAGCAGTCTGCAGCCAGGCTAGTGAGTGCTTGGCCTCTCCCTGGGCACAGTCCTGTTTCCACAGTCAGCAGGAATTTTCCCTCTTCACTGGGCACCTTCAGACCAGTCCTTTGTTCAGGGACCCTTTCTACAGAGCCTATTGAGGAGACTGTATGGGAGGTGGATCTGGAAGGGTTGTGGGGGTCTCCGTGGGCACGTGCAGGAGAGCCTCTGGGAAGAGGGCATGGGCCCCATATAGGCTCCTGTGGCTCACAGATGTTCATGAAACCCAACACTGCATCCTTGGAAGGCAAATGGCTTTTTTCATGCTGGAATTTATTTTTTCCAGATATTTTCTAGATGCAGAACACTGTGTTTACAAAATTAAAAGCTCTTGTAATGGGTCCATCCCAAGAACAGGGCATGGGTATCCGAGCTGGCAGCTGCTGCCTGGGGCAGGCACACCTCTCCAGGGTCCTTCAGAGACAGTTGGCCATGTCCGAGGGCCGGCTTCCCCGCTGGGGTTGCGGTTGTGTGGGAAGGGAGGGGCCTCTGTGTGCCCTCAGCCAGGCATGGAGATCTGACTTCTGCTTCCACTGGGTCCCTAGTTACCTTTGAGCCAGACGTAAGCGAGTCCACCTATGCCATCTTCATGTTGCCTCGAACCCAGGGCTCCGGCCATCCCAGCCCAGCAAGCAGACCGTGTGAGCTGGGTGTGGCACCGCTGTGCCTTCTGATACTGTCTGATGTCCTCATTCATGGGCGCCTATTTTTAGCCTGGGCTTGCCCTGATTTGAGCACCACTTTTGCAAGGCTCTGACATGCATGTGTTCGGTTGTTTCCTTCAAGGATCCCTGTTCGGAGGCCTTGTGCCCGGCTGTTCCTTGGTGAGAGCATTTCATTTGGCCAGAGAGGGAAAACAAATTCAGATGCCCGGGAAGGGAGGGGGGCCCAGGAAGGAGGGGCCGTTTCCTTGAGTGTGAAATAGGATAGAGGTGTGGACCTCCTACCAATATCAGTCGGTCTTTACCGAGGCTCCTTGTGCTGATTGTCGTGATGGGCGGTACAGTCCGTGTCACTAGTTTATGAACTCGGGAGCCCTGTTGGCAAACATGGGAAAGAGGTGGCTGGCGTGGGAGGAAGAGGTTGATGAAGACAGACAGGCGCTGCCGCTTGAGCAAAGGTGGGGCACAGCAGCCTTTGGAAGGTTAGAGGAGACGCGTGGGGTGGCGAGGAAGAGGGGTCAGTCAGGTGAAGGGCTCAGTGACCACGGTCAGGAGTTTGTATTGGATCCAGAGAAACTCAAGAGTCGCAGGATTGGGTGGGGGATATTGTTAACCTGTGGTCAAGGAGAGTGAGGAAGGAAATCAAAATAGGGAACCTTCCCACTGGAGGATGTATAGAAGGAAAGAGACATTCTGAAAGGCTTTGCCCAGAGCTCAGAGCAGAGGTGCCCACGGGGCTAAAGGGCGTGCCTCGGGGCAAGCAGGGGTGTTGAGCTGGGTAAAAGGTTAGTGGCACCTCCAGCTGCAAATGTCAGCCTCTGCGTGGAACGTGGAACCAGCAGGCGTGGAACGTGGGTGTACAGCGCTCCTGGGATCGAGAGGTTAAAGCAGAGATAGGACCATCTGGAATCACACGTGGGCATCGCTCGGGGTGTTGCAGAAGTCTCCCCGAGGCGCATTCCAGGAGCGTCTCCTGGGGTGCCGGGACTCGGGATAGCCTTTGTTTCACTAGCACAGCTCTGATGGCGCTGGTCCAGGCTTCTCCGTGGCCCTTGAGGGAAGTCGCAGTCTTTACAAGCCCCGGTCTTGGTGAAGACAGCAGTTACCCTGAAGGATGGCCGAGATGGTGTCCGTGGAACCCTGGGCGGCCTGTGGTTCCCTTTCCTCCTCTTGTCAAGCTGGCAGCCCCTTTGGGGACCACACAGCGCTGACTCCGGGGTTTTGAACACTGCCCTTCATGAGCACGCTGCTCTCCTTCCCACTTTCCGCTTTGTCACTTTCAGTTAAGCCTCAGACTTGGGAACCAAGACAGGCCGTGTAGGATTCGGTTAAAATTTTTTAAATTTTATTTAGCACAAGGAGCTAAACAAGGCAAAAAGCAGAGAGGAAACTTCAATGAAGAAATAGAGGAGCAAATAGACTCTATAACCACCATCTATTGAATGCCCAGTGTGTGGCCAGCGCAGGGACCATCTAAAACATGTCATCTCTCTATTTTAGCAAAAACTCGGTGACTAATGCTTTTTCAGATGAGGACGCTGAAGCATAGAGATGTCGGTGTATTATTCATCTGGCTGGTAAACGGGGGACAGTGAGTTTAATCCATGGTTGTCTAATCAAAGTTCACTCTCTTTTTACAAAATATGCTGCCCCCCAAGAGGTTTCATCGAGGACAGCTTAGACCCTCTGTGACAAATGGAAAGAACATATAGGATTTGGGAGAAAAGAACCTAGGATTTGGGACCGGACAGACCTGGATATCTCCCCCTTCTGTGACTTAGGGAAGTTACTTAAACTAAGATTCCATATTCTGCCATCAACCTGCAGGGCTCCGGGAGGCCTCTTGCCCTCCGCAGGCGCTCTGAACTCTGCGTGAAACAAAAGTTACTTAAACTAAAGTAATTTTTGAAGCTTTTTTTTAATCCTTTAAAAATTAAAAATAATGTTTTTTAAATTACAGTTTATACTGCGTGAACGACACACAATGGTTGTGACTAAAGTAATTTTTGAAGCTTTTTTTTAATCCTTTAAAAATTAAAAATAATGTTTTTTAAATTACAGTTTATACTTAATATTATTTTGTATTAGTTTCAGGTGTACAGCATAGTAGTTAAGATAAATCATATACTGTACAAAGTGTCCCCCTGGTATTTCCAGTACCCACTTGGCACCAAGCATAGTTGTTACAATATTATTGACGATATTCCCTATGCTGTACTTTACGTCCCCATGACTGCCGATCTGTGCTTCTCAATTCCTTCACCCTTTTCACCCAGACCCCCAGTTCCCCTCCCTTCTTGCAACTATACCATCCTGATCGTGCCTGATCTGCTGATCTCAGAAATTTGTGAATCTTTTGAACCCAGTTTATTTTCTTATGGAGTCTGATATTATGTGTGTGACTTAGATGGTGAAAGCCCTGCACAAACTTTTCTTCATAAGTTTTAAAAATCAAATTTGAATTGGTCAATGCTGGGAGGACCCCGTATTCTTAGTTGGTTGAGTAAAAACCGAGGAGACTTCACCCTCATGCCCACCCTCCTGCAAGGCCTAGAAGTCTCGTGCTGTGGCTGCTGGTCTTACTGCCAGGATTTGCATTGTTGCAGGCCAGCCAGGCACATTCCTGTGTCTTTTGTTTTTAAACTGTTTTAGATAAGTTTAAGACCTGGAAGTCACCATTGCCTGAGTCCCATGGGAAATCTCCTCCAGTTATTGAGAGAAATTCTTCTGGTGGGAAAAAAAAATACGGGAAACAAATAACTGATTGTTTGGAGGCTTATAGAAAGAAATTTCCATACATGACCCAGCTTCCTCACCGATGCTTCTGAAAGCCAAGGTTTTGTAAGGTGCCTTCCTACCCCACAGAACCACACATGATTCCAAGAGAAGATTCTTCCTGGTAGAGATGAGAAACACCTTAGAAGTGCAGCGAGCCCACATGTCATTGAGCAGAGTGTGGTTTTTGATAGATTTCTTCCTCTAAGGGTTCACTCCACCCTTCCCCACTTGAATAAGAAATGCTAATAATTTTCATCAGATTGTAGACTTGGTAAGCTTGGTGAGTTTTTTTGTTTTTTGGTGGTTTTTTTTGTTTTGTTGTGTTTTTTTTTAATTTTAAGAGGAACTATTTTGAGATCTGGAAATTGCAGCCTGGGCGCAGAAAACCTTGAAGACTCTGAGTGCCGCAGGGAATCCCATTGCCACTGTTACACGCACGAGCGAGCAGAAGGAGACAGGGAGGGAAGGAGGCGGTGAGCCACAGAAACTGCTTTGAGAAAACCGTATTTCCAGTTCATGCAAGTTTCACCAGCCCTTCTGAAACGCACTGCAGCGCAGCCCAGTGAGCGATGCTTGTGCACTCTGGTCAGGTGACCGAGCGGCATAGGGTGATCGGTCCCCTTGGTCACTTAAAACCTCGGCAAGAGTTGAAATTCAAGCTTATTCTCCTGCTGCTTGGGAACCACACCCGGAGCTCTGCCTCCTGCTTCTGATGTGTGTCTCTACAATCTACACACGTCACCCATGAGAGTCATGGTGGGGTCGTTAAGCATCCATATCACCCTAAGTTCCTGAAAACCAAGTGAATGGCCACACTTTCATTATCTGACAATGTCACTGTAGCAAAAATAAAACAGAAAGGGTTGGCAATCCCAACCCTGGCCCATTGTTTTTGTTTCCTTGTGTGACGTCTTACTGGACGTGATGGTGGCCTGAGTCACGCTTGTCCAGTTCATGTCCTCCCCAGAATGTCTGTTAATAAGCCTGCCACTTGGCATGTTCTGCATACTATGGCGGTGCCAAGGCAGGTGCATCGGCCTATATGCCAGCCGTGGGCAAACTACGGCCCGCGGGCCGGATCCGGCCCGTTTGAAATGAATAAAACTAAAAAAAAAAAAAAAAAAGACCGTACCCTTTTATGTAATGATGTTTACTTTGAATTTATATTAGTTCACACAAACACTCCATCCATGCTTTTGTTCCGGCCCTCCGGTCCAGTTTAAGAACCCATTGTGGCCCTCGAGTCAAAAAGTTTGCCCACCCCTGCTATATGCAATTGTCTCAAGGTACAGTGACGATGAGGAGTTGCCCGCTTTTCTTTTATCCACCAGGGAAGGGGAAATGTGGAATTGTGGGACATGTCAAAACCTAGAGGCAGCCTTTAAGGCTCTAAAGACCCACTTCCCCTGGAAAGTTGCTTCTGATTACCAGCCCATGGTGACACCTCCCCATGGAAATCCTGGAGCCCTGACTGCTTTTATCCATTGCTTCCCATTTAGCACGTTGCCCTGCAAAGGTGGGGATCTTTCATGTGGACAGGGTCCCACCTGCCCCCTGAGTTTGCGCAGCACGTGTGCTTAGAGGAGACACTCACTAATTACTTGTCTGTTTCTGGTCTTAAAAGATGGCCAACCTCTTGACACCAAGAAGACCATGTACTGAAGTTTTGGGGAACGGTCTGCAGGGATGTTCACAAAAATTGATTCCTAGAGAGCCCGGGGCCCTGAGAGGCATTAGAAAGAGGTCTCAAGCTGCATATGGCTGGTGACGTTGGCTAAGGAAACCATTTGTTCCCTCTGCCCAGATGAGTGTGAGTTACCACTGATGCTCAGGGCCTGATCGGCAGGGTTGCTCACCTCTGTGGCAGGATCCCCGAGAGTGAGTTCAAGTTGTAATGGGGTTGGAGAAAGAAACTACTTCTAATTCAAAGGGTTGATTGAACTGACAAGCCAGGCTAAAAGGTGGGGGCTCGGCACTTAACTCATGACTAAGACGGCTGCCGGTAGGTCTGTGGTTTGTCCCCGGCTGGGGGCCAAGGACGCCAATGCCTTGAAGTCTGGGCGTGTTCGGTTCAGCTTTCTGTGCGGAGCCTGTGAGAGGTGCACTTGGTGGTGAAACTCATAAAGTCTTTCTGTTCCTCTGAACTTAGATTTTCCTTGCCCCAAAGTGATTGGTCCTTTTCTCCATCTATGACCAGGAGAAACATGCTCATCTTATTGAATGGATTGACCCAATCCTCATTAATGGGCCTTGACAAGCTGGCTGAAGTGACCAATGGCCCTAAGAGACACATGTCCCTGCCCGGGACCCAGCCCCTGGGGCTCACCCATGTGCACTTCCCATTCAGTGACAGGTACTCTCTGACCTGGTGTAACTCTCATCGCCTCCACCATCATTACCCTGGATGGCACTTCCTGAAGCAAAATGGCCAAGTTCAAGGTGCCCACCTTCATGTAGATATGGAGACAGGTTATGTAGATGTGAATAGTAAGGAGAGAAGGGTCCCATCCTCATGGATGGGCTGAATTAGGAGAGCTGGCACTTTCCTGCACACAAATGGAAATTCTTTTAAAAATGTATTTCTATTGATTTCAGAGAGAGAGAAGGGAGAGAGAGAAACATCAATGATGAGAGAGAATCATGGATCTACTTCCTCCTGCACATCCCCTACTGGAGATTGTGAGCCCACAACACGGGCATGTGCCCTTACCAGGAACTGAACAGTGACCTCCTGGTTCATAGGTTGACGCTCAACCACTGAGTCACACCGGCTGGGCACAAATGGAAATTTAAACCAAAAATTGAAGGTGGATAAGACAGATGGCCAAGGAGAATGACTAGGAGTGCTCCAAAGAGTCTTCCCCAAATCACTTGTTTCCCATAAATAAGCTACCTTATAAAAAGGCAGGGGTGCGAACTGCTTATAAAGTAAGATGTGGACACACCGGTCACAGGAAGGGCTAGCATGCAACACTTTGCAAACGTATTTGACCTTAGAGTTCTTCTTCCATAAGCATGTCCTCAAACTGGTAATTTGCAGAGAGCATTTTTGGAAAAACTAGAGTAGGGTCATTAGAAGGATTACACAGAAAGAACATTTGGGGAATGAAAATTTAAAAGGACAGTGAAACTATCGAGGACCTGAGACAAGGAAGTTTTTTCCTGTCTTTCCATTTATTTACTAGAACTTAGGAGTGGGCAGGGCTCTGGAGGGAAATACAAGAGGGAACTTTTCTGTAAATATTGATCCAACACTTCCACCCTGCACAGGAGCCTCGTGGAAGCTGCAAACCCAGCCCCTGGCTACATGATTCAGCTCAGGGTGTTTGGAATTTTGGCTCTGAATGCTTTAGGAAGGGCATGTCTGCTCCAGTCCTCAGTACCACCCTTTGCTTTTGCCTAACCTGCTTCTCACATTCATTTAATTTTCTGCATCCTAACAACGTTTATGTTTGCAGCCCCCGGCATGGGGAGCCACTGTGGTAATAATAAATACAGCATAAGCAAGCTCTCTAAGAACCTATATGGCTTGTTCTTTTTTGCAAGGGACTGTCTTGAGCATTGTTAACAGCATCTGGCCTCTACCCACTTTCTCTTCCCACAGGGGTAAAATCTTCCCCAGTTGAGAAACACTGGTTTATGTGGAAGCATAGATAAAACATGAAAAAGAGCAGTAATCAGTGTGTTTCATGATAAGGGCATTGGGGCTGGATCAGCAATGGTCTTAGGTACCAGACAACGAGCTTTATCCTTTGGGCAATAAGAAGTTATTAGAACATTTCAAGCAGTTGTTAAGTCTTTGCTATCAGATATCGTCGTGTGCAGAGTAGATTGGAGTGAACAACTGAGGAAGAGAGACTCGTTTGGATCCAAGGCCCACGAGTGTGACAGAATACAGGAGAGGGGACGGGTGAAAGATTTAAGGAGTAGCGTTGACAGGACCTAACCACCGAATGTGAAGGGAAGAGAGGAGTCGGGTGACTCATTTGTGCTTGAGTGACTGGGAATTGACATTAATTAAAAGGGGAAATATAGGAGGTGGCACTGGCTTGAGAGAGAGCCTGATGGGTTTATTTTAGGGCATGCTGAGTTCAGATGCCGGTAGGACAGCCAGCTGGAGCAGGGCAGGAGGCGGGCCAAGGCTGGGCTGAAGCTCTGAAGAGATGGAGGAGTTGCAGCTCTTTCTTGGTGGTGGTTGCTGTGGATGCAGAGGGGGAAACCCAGGATGGGGAGAGAGAGATGCTGGTGCCCCTCCAGGTCTCACCTGGCCAGCCAGGAGGAAGGAGGGAAGTCAAGGATGGAGGCTGAGAGAGCTAGCCGTACGGTCTAATTGGACAGATTCAACAGCTAAGAAACAGTTCTGTGCACATATAAGGACCAAAAAAGCATGCTGGCATCAGTCTATGCTGCTGATTTGCATGAGGTGAGGGATGTGTGAGCTCTAAGGGAGCTTTACAGAGGAACAAGCAGGCTGCCGCAGCATCAAGCTTTCTGCAGGTGTGTGTGAGCCCTCGTGTTGATGCGGGAGTCAGAAGGGAGCCGGCTCTCTGAGTTTGCAGGCCAGGCTTGCCCAGCGTGCACGGGCTGCAGGGTGTTCCCACCGCCATCGACATCATCATCTCCCATCACAGCACATGGAAACAAACCGAGCACCTTGTTTGCTTTCGTAACTTCTGGGAGTTATTTTTGACGAGGAGATGGGAAAAGAGAGAAGGGAACTTTCATGCTTCCTGTTCTCAAGTCGTTTGTGAACTTTACCTTACGGCAAGAGGTCATCTGCACTTTGCCTCTTTAATTAATACGAAGCATGAGAGCCGCAGAAGTGGCCAAAGGGAAACAAAATCCAGATGGCATTGGCTTTTTGAAATATATGTATGTACACATAAAATGTAAAAATTACTGCTTTAACCATCTTTAAAAATTATTTTGAGTATTATTATTATTACTATTTTAATTGATTTCAGAGAGAAAGGGAGAGGGAGAGAGAGATAGAAACATCAATGATGAGAGAATCATTGATTGGCTGCCTCTTGCACGCCCCCTACTGGGAATCCAGCCCACAACCCGGGCATGTGCCCATGCCTGGAATCGAACCTGGGACCCTGCAGTCCGTAGGCCGCACTCTATCCACTGAGCCAAACCAGCTAGGGCCCACTTTAACCATTTTTAAGTGTAGAGTTCTGCAGCATTAAATCTGCTGACATTGTTGTGCATCCATCACCCCAATCCATCCTCAGGACATTTCTCATCTTGCAAAACTGAAACTCTGTACCCATTAGACAAGAACTACCCATTCTCCCCTCTCCCAGCCCCTGGCAACCACCATTCTATATTTATCTCTGTGAATCTGACAGTTCTAGGTGCCTCCCATAAGTGGAATCATGCAGTATTTATCTTTGTGTGATCGGTTTCTTTCCCTTAACACAATGTCTTCAAGGTTCATTTCTCTTGTACATGTGTAGAATTTTCTAACCTTTTAAGGCTGAATAATATTTCATTGTATATATATAGACCACGTTTTGTTTATCTATCAGGCCATGGGCAATTTAGGTTGCTTCCACCTTTGGGCCATTGCTGCTATAAATACCCGTTCATGCCCCCGTTTTCCGTTCTTTGGGTGTGGACCCAGAGGTGCCCGCTGGCTTCTGTGGCATTGTTGATCCCTCTCTCTGTTGGGGATTGCTGGAACCGCTCGCCGTCTCCCCAGCCTTCTGATGCTGCCTTTGTTTGTTACTCCTCTGCTTTGGCTCATGGGAGAGTCTCAGGTGTGTCCCTAGGCCGGGCTTCCTGACCACCTGGAGAGCCGTGACTGAGCCCCTGCCTGTGGTGTTACATCTTGCCCACCAGTGCCCTCCTGGAGTTGGCACCAGGAAGATCTAATTTCAGTTCTAATCTCAGTACTTCCACTCATGTGCTGACCTTGGCAAGTTTTCTCACTTCTCTCTGGGCCTCTGTTTCCACATCCCCACAGTGACAAGGTTGAACTAAGCAAGATGTAGGGTCCCTCCCAGATCACAGAGGGGGAGGTACAGTGGCCTCCTAAACCCAGGAACCAAGGTGGGTGAGAGGAAAGCAGAGCTCCAGACTCCTAACCTGGGTGCTTTGACCAAAAACTCCGCCAGAAATCGCAGGTGCTTAGATGTTTCTGATGGCTTGCGTACTTGCTACCTTCTGATATGCGCTGCATGGCTAGTTTTGTAAGTAAATGGAGCCGTAATATCCCTTAAAGCAAAACGATGTGATCTGTATTATCCACCCTTTGTTGAGAGAATGGGACAAAGAGAGGTGGAATAACAGGTTTCACCACCATAGATTTTTGGCAGATGTCACAAACTGACAACTGGAGAAAACACTCTATAGGCAAATTTTACTTCTGATGAAGACTAGCTTGGTCATGGGCCAAGAAAAGTTTTAACCCCCTTCTTCCCTTATTTCTTTTAAAAAAATGTAAAGGACAGACTTCTTCCTTCTCCTTAGTTTACATTCAGAGCAAGACCCTCTCCTAAACCAGGAGCTAAGTCCTAGGAGGTCACCCGCGTGATCACGTTCAGACCCCTGGGTGGCAGAGGAAGACTTGGACTGGCCTCTGGTTGCTGGGCTGGCTTTGAGGCCAGGCCCTAATCCTCCCGTCGGTTCTTTCTCTGCCCACCATCGAAACACCGTGTACCTAGCGGGGACTTGGCTTTTTTTCCTTCCCCTCATTTGTTAAACTGGCCAATGGGAAACTGTAAAGAAAAAAAACTTGACTGTTTTGGTTGTCCTTTTCCCTAAGGATGTGGTGTTGGGAGGTTAGGGTGACTAGAATCCACTTGGAGCCTGTGTGGAAATATATAGCATTGTCTTTTTAGGAGACATTTGAACCATCTAATTTAAAAATAAGACTTTCCTTAAGTCCTACTACTACCAAGTCATGTTTTTTGTGTGTGTTTTTTTAAAACATATTTTATTGATTTTTTACAGAGAGAAAGGGAGAGGGATAGAGAGTTAGAAACATCAATGAGAGAGAAACATTGATCAGCTGCCTCCTGCACACTCCCCACTGGGGATGTGCCCGCAACCAAGGTACATGCCCTTGACCGGAATCAAACCTGGGACCCTTCAGTCCGCAGGCCGACGCTCTATCCACTGAGCCAAACTGATTAGGGCAAGTCATGTTTTTTTAATGTATGAAAAATTAAAAAACAATTTTGAAGACTGAAGAACTTTCCGTGGTGATTGGGACCAGCTTATGACAGTATGGGGAACATAGGGAGGAAACCCATATGGGATGAGACTCTAAAAGAAATGAATAGATTAGAAAAGACAAAGATTAATCCTAAAACCTAACAGTCCTCCTCGGTTTTTGGGACCATGGCCTTAGACCAGTGATGGCGAACCTTTTGAGCTCGGCGTGTCAGCATTTTGAAAAACCCTAACTTAACTCTGGTGCCATGTCACATATAGAAATTTTTTGATATTTGCAGCCATAGTAAAACAAAGACTTATATTTTTTATATTTATTTTATATACTTAAATGCCATTTAACAAAGAAAAATCAACCAAAAAAATGAGTTCGAGAGTCACCTCTGACACACGTGTCATAGGTTCGCCATCACTGCCTTAGACCAACGGCTCCTCTTTTGTTCCTGGTGATTGTAGCTGCTCGGGGACTGTCTGTACATTAATGACAATATGTTTTTCTCATTTAAATAGTTTCTGTAAATTTTCACATCTACCATGAAGGCTTTGGGGTTTGGGGGACTGTGTCTCTGGTTGATGGATCATGAAAGACCCCTTTGGCTCCAGCTGCAAAATAAGATGAGTTTTACACATAGTGGAAGTCACGATGTATGTGTGTGTTGGTTTGGAGGAGACTATTTTTAAAAATTCTGTTTCCTGACAAAATTGTAGAGAGTAAAAATCAAATCATCTTTTTGTTGCTGACATTCTAGCAGGAGTAAGTGTTCTCAAGGGCTGGCTGGTCCTCTGTGTTTGCTAGTAGTGGTCTGGGGTGCAAGATGGGAATGTGGTAGATGTGTTGGAGTCATCATGATAAGTAGCCCTTATACACCAATGCGCTTCTCTTTAAAATTATTTAAAGTCTCAATTTTGATTCCCATTTGAATGCGATAAAAAAACCTGGCACTTTAACCCTTTGCGGTCCAATGTTATTTTTGGAATTCAAACCGTCTGGTCCAAATTAATTGACGGGATTGAAGGTTGAACTTTTTAATGTTCTTATTGCTCGGCGTTGGACCTGCTCCTAGCGCCTGGTCTGTTGAGTCAGCCTCGAGGTTGGACCGAAAAGGGTTAATAAGTGCAAAATATTTCATTCATTGTGAACTGTTAGGTCTCGGGGTAGAAAGTTTCTTGGCCTGTCATACTGGCTTCACTTTTTTTTTTTTTAACTTATCTTCAGTGTTGAAAGTATTACAGATGCCCCCCCCACCGACCCCTCCCGCCATTGGCCCCCTTCCCCCCCTGCTCCTCTCCCCTCCCCAGGCCTTCCCTGCACTGGCTTCACATTTTTTATGTATGTGAAATGCACATTTTGTTATATTTTTGTTTTCTTGTGCCTGAAGTCTTCAGTCCACCTCAGGGGGTGTAGGGTTGTCTGTATAATGAAACTACAGTGATTCCATCACCAAGGTGTGCGTGCTGTGCTGATGGAAAGAGGTGATCTGCCGATGCCTGCAGGAGGAAGCCCCGGATGACTTCTGCCAGGATCTGAACCCCCCCCGGCTCCATACTCCCAGAAAATTAAAATCGTCTTTAGCAGCATGGATTCAGTCCGCTCGCAGGGCAAGGGTTGGCTCAGTCTCTTACAAACACAGTTTAGCTGGATGTACTCATAAATGAAAAATGATCTGAGTGCTGTGGGTGGGGCCCTCGAGCTCAGGAGGTGAAGCCGGGAGGAGGGGACAGAGAATCGGCTCCTGAGTTAAGAAGCATGGGAGGCCGGCGGGGTGTCGGAGCGCACACCGGCATGGCTTACATCGCTGTTGATAGTTAATAACCCAGGATGTTAAAGAACTGAACGGAGAAGGGAAATGAACCACAACAAACTTTGGAGTCTGTCCTAGGGAAGAGGCTGTGAAGCACAGAGGAGAACACGCATCTGACCCACTTGTGAAGCAGGTAGGAGGGAAGAAGACCTGAGAGGCGAAGAGAATTATCTCTCTGAACACTTGTCTTCCAAGAAGTGTGTGAGAAACGAGGAGACGATATTGACATAGGAAACAGACTTAGCCTGAATTGTGCTATCGGTCCAAGCAGGAGTTTTTCTGTTACTAGTTTGGCTAAATGACAGTTGCATTCTAGGGGTTGCTTATTTTTAAGAAATCACCCCAAATCATGTAGTGTTTAAATTGAAGCTGACTTTAAATTTGGGGGTGATAAAGGAACTGCCGACATTGTTTTAGAACAAATACTTTGAAGGTAGTCAGCCAGAAACTGATTTGAGGCTTGACCGTTGCTATATTTTCCTATTCAGAGCCAACACGGTACTTTGCTCATTTCTGCTACTTTTGTAAGTAGATGTATAGCAGCTGTAAAATGTCCAGAACTGACGGGTCCAAGGTGAAGCCTGAATGACTAATGTTTTCTCCATTTTCTCCATTAAGGCAGGGAATTGCCAAGGAAAGTGTGGGTCCTGAATATTTGTTATGGAGGGTGGGGAGGGAAAGAGGGGCAGAGAGTCAGAAATGGTCACAGTGACACGTCATACTCAGCAGTAGGAAATAAATGAGGAGGGCCATGGATTGCAGCCACACGCGATGATAATTCAGGCTGGTCTGTGGTTCCTGTGGTTCCTGTGGTTGTAGCTGAGTCTCAGAGCATCCTTGCCATGGTGGGGGCTCAGGATAAGAGAAGCAGAGCAGAATGAAGACCATCTCAAGCCTGGGTTTCTGAGCCATTTCCAGGCCTGGCTTCTGATCGGCGCCTGAATAATTTTGCGTGGGTTTCCCCCTAATGAAGTGGTCAGAGTGTTGTTGAATGGAGCTAACATGGGTTAGGTCAGAAATGGCGTGTGTGGCCAGAGTGACAGGAGCATCAGAATTAGGTAGAGAACTTGATTTCAGTTAAATAGACCAGCCTGAATACTGGCGCTCTTGGATTTGAGCTTTTGAGAATGCCTGTTTGCCACAGGGGTGTGCCTGAGAAGGCAGAGGTGAGAGCTGCTTGCTTGGCGCTCATTGGCTGGCTGTTGTCCTCATGCTATGGTGGCCAAATCTTGTGGCTTTGTCTTTTAGGCCTGGAGGGCTGGGAGATGCCTGTGCTTAGTCAAGACAGGCCTGTGTACTTTATTGCTAATCTCTCTCCTGGGGGGGGGGGGGGGTGGACAACAACACCTCCTGTGGTCTTTAAAAAACTCTTGTTCTCACCTGCTGTCCACCTGTTGGGTAGGTTCCCTTTGTCTCCCACCCTTCACACTGTCTGTCCCAGGTGCTGTTTGCATTGGATTAAGCTGAGCTGGGGGATAGGCTCCTTTCCAGGGTCCACTCTGAAATCAGTCAGAAGTCAGAAAACTATGGCCTGTGGGCCAAGTCCAGATTGTCTCAACCTGTTTTTCTAGGTCTTGGAGCTAAAAATGCATTATATTTTATTTGATTTTATTATTTTAAAAATATATCTTTGTTGATTTCAGAGAGGAAGGTAGAGGGAAAGAGAGAGAGAGAAACATCAATGATGAGAGAGAATCATTGATCGGCTACCTCCTGCATGCCCCCCACTGGGAATCGAGCCCACAGCCCGGGTATGTGCCCCTGACCGGAATCGAACCTGGGACCCTTCAGTCCGCAGACTGACGCTCTGTCCATTGAGCCAAACCATCTAGGGCTAAGAATGCATTTTACATTTTAAAACATTGAAGAACAAAGAATACAGGACACAGCCAGATGTGGCCTGCACAGCCTAAAACATTTACTATCTGAGCCTTTAGAGAAAATAGCTGCCAACTCCTGGTTAACATCACTCATGAGCTGTGGGATCCGTGGGCTGATGCAGCTCATTGAGTCCTTCACAGTTGAATGGGCTATTATTTTGGAAAATGATTTTAGTTACTCAGTCTGTGTTAAATGGCATTGTCCAGAAGGGTAGATTTAGGGGCGAGGAAGTTGAAGATTTTCTGCAAGGTCTGAACAATGGACATGAACTCTAGGTCTATGGTTAGATCTTCACCACCGCCCCCCCTCCCCCCTCATTGGTGCAGCTGCTCAGGAAGATACCTATGAGACACACCCATGTTGACCTTGTCCCCTGCTGAGAGAACCTGCTGGGGACCAACACTCTGCTAACTCACACAAAAGTGAGTTACCTCCTTCTTTCTCTTGAGAACTGTCTCTGGCTAGACTTCTACAATTTACATGGTTTGGTGTTGCCACTTTGAAAAAAAATAAGAGAGAGAGTGTTAAGTGGATATCATGTTTTCTCATATTTAGAACAGTTTCTTTATTGCTGTCTAAGAAAGCTTACTGTAGACCCGCCAGCCTTCCCCCAGAACATGTCATTCTCTGCGAGCCAGCACAGTATGCTGGCCTGGACATGGAGCTGGCTTCTGTAAGAAGCTATAGTCTGTTGCGGAAATACAGGAAAGTTTTCACAAAAACATTACAGTTTAAGAAGCAAAATAAAATAGCTGGCATAGTTTTTCCCCCACAGGACGGTTCGGTCATCTATCCTCCTGTATTTGCAAATTAGATGCTGTCAGTGGAGAAGAATGGGGGTGGGGCCTAGTTTGACGGATGGAAACAAGTGAGGAGGGGTGAAGCTATGTTCAGCGTGGTGCCCATGGGAGCTGGCGCCTGGAAACAAGATGGCAGCAACGCACTTGACCTGTCGATGTCAGCTGTAAGGGCGGGTCCTTTCATCCACCTCCTGAGCCAGGCAGCACCTTTGTCTGTATTTGGAAAGGGGGTTGGCTCTGAGTTTAGAGATTAAGCAACCTGCTATTCCTGTATGCACTGGAATTTCAGACACCCGCAGAAACCTGATTTGCGTAACTGCTGGAACCCAACTGAAAGCCAAGCCAATGGAGGCCTGGACTCGGCAAGTGATGGGCAGTTAGAAATCTCAACATGTGAGGGGAAGTGTCAAGATTGCCCAAGAGGGTGTGGTGCTGCTGTGTGGCCCGGCTCAATGGGCAGGCTCTGGGGTGAAGAGTCATGTTGGGTTCCCAGCAGGCCATGATCAGAGGATGAGTAAGTGCTCTCTCTGCATGCACTTACTCTCGAACTACCTGGTATTTCAAGGTAGCAAGAGGGACCTGTTCACTTCTGAAGCATGTGACCAAGCTGGCTTATGAAAAGACAGAGCAGTCAGGCAGGCAAAGTCTTATCATGAGCTAAAGTGGAGGACAAGCTGTGAACAGCCCTTACTTAGCCCACGTATTTATAGAATGTTGGGAAGGCAGAATGTTCTCAGAGTTGGAGCACCTGCCCTTTGGCTATCTGAATAGGGCTGGAGTGTGACCTCTTGTTTCAGCTTTGTCCTGATGGTGAATGGAATAGAAGATTGAGCTAGATGTGTTCATATGTGTGTAAACCTAGAGAGGAGGAACAGCCAAGCACAAAGAAGTTACGATTCTGAGTTACAAAGAGAAAACTTGAGACCTTTTCCATAAAAGAGGGTCAATAACTTCTGCCCCTCTTAAGAACTTCTGTAGGCAACGCACCCTCTCACTTCCAGACCCGGTTTCTATACATTTCCTGCAGTGGGATCAGAGGCTGTTGCACAAAATCCCTCTCACGCTGGAGGTCCCTGTTGGAGCTCTGTCTCTTCCTTAGAAAAGATGAGAGCATTCCTCCTCCATTGGCATGCACCTGTTCGCTTAGCAGGAGAAGCTGGTTGGGCTCCTCTAGGAGACCTTTCCATGGCTTTGCTGTCCCTGCGGGCACCTCGGCCCCATGTGTCCTTGGTTTGTGAAATCCAGGTGTGCATTGTGTGCAGCCACACTGCGACTCCACAGGGCACGATGTGAGCGTACGGTCTTGGCTTAGATATAAGGTCCCTCTACAGTGAGTCAGACCAGAACAGCAATTGACCTGGGACTCTGGGTCTGCCTCCTTTTTATCATCCGTTCCTGAAGAAGCGCCCCAACTATGTTTCACATGCACCAGAGGGAATCCACACTCTGAGGGACCCAAAGTCACTCCTTTGGTCAAAGACAGGCTCGCCCCACAGTTGGATTGTTTGTAATTTTGAGGTTTGAAGGCTATCAGGTTGGCTTAGAGCAAGACACACTTGGTCCATCTTTTTTTGCCTTTCTCATGTCCACACTATTTTTCTCCCTACATTAGAAGATGGAAACCAAGTTGGAAATTGGCAGAGCAGGGCAAGTCTGAGAAAGGGCCACCGGGGCCCTTGAGCATCAGTTCCGTTAAAAGGCCTCTATTTCAGCGAGACTCTTCAGACTTCGGGGCAAAACAACAGTTACAGATTGCTTCCTTAAAGAGTAGATAGGTGGCCTTATGTTTATCTAGTATATTTCTCCAGGCCTTGCCCTTTTAATAAAAACTGATATATTTTTGTGAGCTCTCCTCCCTACCCCTCCAAAAAAAAAGTGGTCCTGCAGTGAACAATTTAGAATTCCCACCGAAATCAGAACATAAATGGAAGTGCCCTGAGTAGGGGGGTGGGGGTTAGGGCAACTCAAATGCACCATCCCTGCCCTTCATTTGAAAGGCATGAATCTCGGGCCTCATCATGGTGCTCTCCATGGGACAGAAACCCTTTAATTTGCCTTTGCTGCTGTTTCCGCCCCGTTGGCGAAAGTGTTTTTCTTTTCTCCTGCTGGCTGGCTCTACCAGCAAGAGGGTCTGTCTTCCAAGGAGCCCCCGTCAACTTCACCTTGCAGCGCTTTGACTTAAGCTCCCAGACGGCTGCCTGTGGGGTAGAGGGTGGCCTGTTGGCAGTAAGCTGCTGGCTTTGGAAAACATCACAGGTATTTTATTATAACAGATGCAAGACAGTGTTGGCAGGGGAGCAATCCAGTCCTGGAAGGGAAACAGAAAATCACCTCTGAGCACTGCAGGGAAGAAAGTGGCAGAAATGAAGGCTGCAGTTGGGGTTTGCAAAGCTGAGTCCATTGCACAACTCTTTTTACAGGCTAGAACTTGCTTGACTTCAGTTTCTCCCTCAAGTGAGTCAAGGAATGTGAAAGAGAATGGAGCGCCAGAGCTGAGCCGAGCGGTATACCTGGAGACATCCTGGTGTGTGAAGGTTTTACTGGGATCCCAGTGGCCCAGCCAAACTTTGCGTGGTGGACAGCCTGTTGGTTTCCTGATGCTGAGGCATCAGACATTCTTATGTCTATAACTAATTACACATTCTTAGCGAGTTTCTTACCGTAACAAAAATTGAACACCTCACCTTAACAGCGAGTGGAGTTAGTTATTTCCAGTCTCACTAGAAGAAACGTTAGTCGTCCCTATGGTGTTCTGAAGACTTAATTAATGACATTGTTCCCATTAGGACTTCAGAATAGGGAGAGGCGGCGATATCAGTTTTAGTGTTTTTGTTTGTTTGTTTGTTTGTTTGTTTGTTACTGTGGGTTCTTCATCTTCAGCAGCAACTGGTGTCTAAAACCTACACAATCTTTTTTTTTTTTAATTTGTTATTTTGCCATTTTTTAAAATATATTTTATTGATTTTTCACAGAGAGGAAAGGAGAGGGATAGAGAGTTAGAAACATCGATGAGAGAGAAACATCGATCAGCTGCCTCCTGCACACCTCCTACGGGGGATGTGCCCGCAACCAAGGTACATGCCCTTGGCCGGAATCGAACCTGGGACCCTTCAGTCCGCAGGCCGACGCTCCATCCACTGAGCCAAACTGGTTAGGGCAAACCTACACAGTCTTGAAGCAGAGCTATTAAATATTACATATAGTCAGCCCCCTTTTAGGGCCAGTGATAGTGAATAACACTGTGCTGGTTTTTAAAATAAATTTTACTCTGATAGGGTTTGCTATGATAGACTCTTGTTATCCCCGGATTGACCCTCGAATCGATGAGGTTTCCTGGGCTTCCAGCCTATTTTCTTTCTTGTGATCGTGGCTTAGATTTCCAGGCCCTGAACCGGGATAGGTGGAGAACCAGGTACAGATCATGCAACTAACTCATCACAGGCTGTTCAGACCGCAGGGTTCGGACATCCTTTCCCGATGAGCACACCTGGGTAAGGAAACGCTAAGCATGAGCAACGCGTGTGTTAGTGAGGGAGGAGGGTTGCGAGCTGAAATTAATGCGTGGTGCTCGCAGGGGCTGGTGACGTGGCTGTTTTTGAGCAAAACTCTCTATGTAACACTTGTAGGTCTTTCTTCTCTTTGGTAAACACGTGGCCCGAACGTGTTCCCTTGATCTGTTTTTGTGAGAGGAGTGCCTCGCTGTGTCGTAGCCCCTTTGCAGCCAGAGTTCAAACCAAGTGCCAGGTGAGCTCCCGAGGCTCGTGTGCTCGATCCCATTGTGCCTTCAGGGCACTTGGGTTGCGTGTGAGGAGAAAACAGCCCGCAGAGCAGCGTGGGGGCCTTGGATCTACAGTTTTGAAATTCAGGGACAAATCGATTTTGGCTTTTTTCTGAAAATGGATCTTATTTTGAGAACCACAGTTGACATGGCTGTGGGAACTGTTGCTTATTCTTGGCAAGAAAACTACCTCGAAAAGGTGCTTATGATCCAAGAGGCAGGGAGCCTGCCCCGGGCTCTGGCAGGGCAGAGGGAGCCTTTCAGAACACAGTGTCAGTGATTTACATTAAACCCACACTCATCTGGAAGTGCCTGTGCACACAGAGCAGTCAGCTTCCTGCGAAATGGGATTGTTTTCGTTACTCTTGGTGATGGGATTCAGAATGTAGCCTGGCGTGTCTGTTTCCGAAACACTTAGACCCCAGCCTTTGGGATTCGATCAGAAGTACTTATTAAACATCTAAGTGCTTAGCTCTGTGGTAGGAACTTGTGTGGAAGCCAGCTGACATAAGCCGAAAAGGCAAATGCTAGCTCTTGGAGAAGGAAATGATTCGACCCAACAAAGGAACAGAGAAAACCTGTCTTCAAGGCTACCCGTTTGACATTTATTTACATTTTTATTTACCAAGAGAAAAATATTTATCCAGGACAGCGGGGTTTAGTCTAACCTGTGCATCACCTGGGGATCTTGATAAAATGCAGATTCCTACCCGGTGGGTCTGGGTTGGGGCCTGAGGTTTCTGTGTCTCTAACAGATTCACAGTGGCCACGCTGTAGTCCCACAGCAAACCAAGTAAATGCCTGTTTTCCAAACTCGCTTCCAGTCATTGTAATCCATCTTAGTTGTAGGAAATGGCTCAACTATGGTAACACTTGGTAGTGGCAAGAGATGTCCCAGGAGAGGGAAAGGGGGAGAATCTCAAAAGACAAGCAAACCTCACCTGTTTCAGAGTGTCCTGTGCTCCAGAGCCCGGAGTAACTGCCAGGCCTGGGAGAGGCTGCCAAGGGGAAGGGCATGGTAACAGACTCGGGTGGCTCTGCCACGGGAATGCCTTGCCAGGAAGCAGTTGCAGCTGCAGCCCTGGTTGGGGCCAGGTGCACTGGGAGCCGCGGCACAGCTGCACGCCTGCCGCCGCCTGGGTTCACCATCTGATCCCTGCACACACCTCGTGACCATATGCTCTGCTCCGAGGAGCTCAGCGTGTGGCGCCCTCCTTCCCCCAGGGGTGATTTATTAGGTGTGTCCTTAGATGATGCTAGTTGTATATCACTGTAAGACTTCCATGCACATTTGCAAATTAGAGGAAGGGCCCTTGGCAGAGTCTGAGAGGAAAACGTCACTGCACCGCTGAGGCCCAAGAAGCTGTCTTCAGTGACCACAGCGCCCCCAGTTCTCACCTGCTGTATCCGCAGGGTGTGCTCCCGGCCTTGGTCAGCCTCCTCTGCTGCACAGGCAGCTGGTGGCTTCCTAGGGTCGCCACAGAGGTCCGGAAATCCAATTCTGTGTAAGTACCAGAGGGGACTGATGTGCTGCTCCCGGGAGACTGACATCCAAAAGCCATTTACTGCCTGACCTGCATAGCTCAGTGGTTGAGCATTGACCTATAACCAGGAGGTCATGGTTTGATTCCTGGTCCGGGCACATGCCTAGGTTGCGGGTTCAATCCCCAGTGGGGGACGTGCAGGAGACAGCCAATAAATAATTACCCCTCATCATTGATGTTTCTATGTCTCTCTCCCTCTCCCTCTCTGAAATCAATAAAAAAAAATTTTTTTAAAGCCAGTTTACTAATTCCTAGTGAAGGAAGGACCCTTCCAGTGATTAAATATGTGACTGCATCTTTGTTTGTTGTTTGTTTTTGCCATCTTAGCCCGAGCTTCTCAAGAGAGAGGTAGTTGAGTATGAGGACTCAATATGGAACAAGTCGCAGGAATGTTCCAGACACCCAGACTCGGGGTTTTCCCTCATGCCATTCCCTCATGCTCTGGGCTCACCTTAACTAGAGTCCCCCAAGACCATTCCTGCCCTCACCCCGATTTCTTTTCCCTGATTCCTTCCTCCACCGAAGTGACCCACCAGATGTTCAGTTTCAGCTTCCATATTTCCAGGCCCTTCCATCCTGAAACCTCACAACCTCACCTGTCCTCCTGGACTGGATCCAGGTGCTTCCTGGGTCTCCTTGCCCACGTGCCCATTCATGCATTGTCTCTGGGGGAACTGTGTGTGTGTGGGGGGGGGGGTTGTGGGAGGTGGGGGGTAGCAGGTGAGGCTTCTGTAGGAGAAAAGTCATTACAGGGTGACTCTCTTACTATTTCTGACTCTCTTTATCTTTTTTTTCTTCTTTTAACTCTTTCTTACTATTTCTACTTTCTGGGCCAATTCCCTGTAACCCCAGCTGTGGTGATCCCAGCTTTGAAGAAACATAGGTGACACCTTGGGTCTGGGAGAGTTCTTCCTGAAAAACATGCTGTTTCATACCAGTCTCCCCAAGAAGACTCCCTGCTGATCACTGACGCCCCTGGTTTCCAAGAGGCATTTCATAAAGTGCAGAGTGCAGGGCCCCCAGCCCCAGTTCCGGGAGAGGGTCTAGCATTGTGCGTGTATAGCATTCCACGGGAGTTGAGGGATCCCTCTGATGGGCGCCACCCGCTGCAGAATGCTTTTGTGTCACTGCTGTCCTGTCCCCAGTGGGCAGAGGTGATTGGGAACCTGTTTTAGTTGTTATTTATACTTTCCCTTTTTTGCTTAAATTATGTATGTAATGAAGGTGTGTCACCTTGCATAGTAGTCTCTCTCTTCTTCCTTTTCAAATAAAAGGCTCCCAAATTATCCTTATATTCAGCCAAGTCTGAAAACCCCCCTTATAGACCTGTTATCTCAGACCCAGAGCCTCATTTTATGGAAACAGGTTTAGTGGCTGAACTGACATCAGGGGATGCCATCTGGGTTCCTGTATGGAGGCCACACCCAATACAGACCCGCTGCTTCTCAGGGGCCTTGTTTCTGGGTGTCACATTAGAGGAACAGTAATCAAATGCCCAGATATGTGGGATGTGGACCAAATTTAACCCAAACATTGTCCCCAGTTCTAGCACTAAAAATGTCATCCTGTGGAAGCCATCCTGATGCTTCCACAGTGGACAGTTGAGGCCCCTGGAATGCACAGGGGTCCCCCCACCTCTTCATTAGATCTCTTCATCCTTCAATGCCTCATCTTCCCCATCTGGAAAATGAGGATAATTCTGCCTGTGCTATCTCCCTTACAAAATTGTTGTGAAAATCAAAACAACATATATGGACAGCTTTGGGGGGCGGGTGGGAGGGGGATGCAAAGAATTATATGATCTCCTCATCACCAGTATTTGGTCTCCTCATCACCAGTATTTTTCTGCTGAGTGGTGCCAAATAGATAGAAGAAATGCTTTTTTCTGTTGTAACCCAATGAAAGGCTTGCTTTTGGTGGGAGGGAAGAATGAGGATTCCCATAGAAATATATCACTTCTGAATTTCCTGATTAAAGTAGCTCTAATGGCCCATTAGTGAATCATTTCACACCCCATGCCCTTTTTCATGGCCACTTTCCAGCTGTGCTCCAGAGCCAGGAATCTTTTGGGTGAGCGCGTCGGTACATGTAAGTCGCAGGATGTTTTTCCGTCTGCTCGAAGGCAAGGACTGTCTTTCCTGCTGCTCCAAGGAGTGAAAGTGCTTCAAGATTTGTCATTTTGAGGATGATTTCCAACCGTGTGTTCCAGACTAGATTAACACAGACAGATTTTAATATTCGTAAAAAGTTCCTACAGCTGTTCCAAAAGAGAGATATCCCTAGAATGGACGGAGCTTCACTTTTCTCCCCAAGAAATGGCACTGCTTAAGAATGAGAGAACTTGGTCCATGGTAATTAACCTAATGATATTAAACACCACATATGTCTCTCTAGAGTTGCTTAACGAAAATGTATGGACTTGGAGAGAGCGGGTGTAAATACAATGAAATTTGAAAGAAAATATACGAACTTAATTCTAATGAAAGAAATATGTAATTTAATGACATGACATAGATGGCTTGTGTTTACTAGAGAACTCTGAGATCAGACAATTCTATGAAAATCCTAGGCTGGAATGTATGGGAAAGAGTACATGAGAGAGGCCATTCCTAAATTGGACCTTCATGCATAAGTCAGATCTGTGTAGGCAGAGAGAATGGGAAGAGCATTCCCAGAGGGTGAAAGTACACAGTAGAAGTATGGGGGTGTGACAGGGCTGTGTGGGTTTTGTAGGAGGAGCCATGTGCCAACAAGGAGAAGAGCGAGAGGTGAGATTTACCCTGTAGATACTTGTACGTTGGTCATAATTGGTCTGAAACAGAGGAAATTGAAAAGACTTTAGTAATATAGATAAATTGTGCTAAATGGTTCAAGTCATTTTAATTTGCTTAGAAGCCCAAGTGTCAGACTAAGAGTCTGCATTAGAGTTACCTAGAAAACTTTAGGGCTAAAAAAAAAAAAATGCCAGCTTCTATCACCACCACCATCAACCCTGAC
This sequence comes from Myotis lucifugus, assembly GCF_000147115.1. NCBI lineage: Eukaryota > Metazoa > Chordata > Mammalia > Chiroptera > Vespertilionidae > Myotis > Myotis lucifugus. The sequence goes on along the minus strand of NW_005871048.1, from coordinate 53,545,670 downwards.
TTAGTTTTTCACAGTCTTGGAAGCACTCAGGGTAGGGGTAAAAGTAGAGTAGAGAACCTAATTTATTATTATTTTTTAAACACACAGTTTTCCATATACAATATTAGGGACTGTGTAATTTTTAGAGTTTCATCCTCGTGTTTGACATGAAGATAATGCAAAGTAGCTCTTAAAACCTCCATTTCCCAATATGTGTGATCCTAACAGGATTTTGAAGTGGCAAACAACAGAATTCTGGCCCATTTAAGCAGAAAAGAAATTTAGTGACATAATATTGGGTGGCTCACCGGAGCCAATGGAAGTGAAACCTGAGCTTGAGAGAATGGGCAAGAACCAAGAACACATCCAAGACCATGGTACAGAGTCTCCTTAGCATACTACCACCATTACTAGACTCCTGGGAGGAGCCTCTGTCTGCCCCTGAGTCTTCACATCACTTCTTCATGATCCAGAGAACCAGGCAAGAGCCTCCGGTGGGCCAGGTCTAAGGCACGTGCCAGTGGACTGGTATCTGGGAGTGGGGGCAGAATAAATGTCCCTTCTTCACCACCTCGCATAGAATGGGAGCATCTCCCAAATCCAAAGGATGATCAGGTGCTGGATAGCCACACAGACGTTCATCTCCCCTTCTCCGCAGGCAAAGGAAGTGGAGTTGGTCCCCTCTTTCTCCACCATCTTTCCGTGTGGCCACATCTTTCTCTTTCCCTATTGATGGATGGAGGATGGTATGGGAAGACAGGATGAGGGTTTGGTTTGCAAGGGTATTTTATCATTAAATGATGATGATGATAAGTTTATTGAGGTATAATTTGCTTACACTCTTTAACATAATAAATTTTCCCCAATTTCAGAAGAAAAGATTAAAGGGAGTATACTTGTAAGTACAAAATTGAAACATTATGCTAACATAAGAAACCAAAGAAAGAACTTTCTAGCTGTATCAGTCTATAAATTCTGACAAACACAAGTCATGTGAGTTACCACCATACTCAAGATGAAGAACCATTCCATCCCCCTTAAAAGTGCTCTTTTGTAGTCAAACCCCCTCACCTCCAGCTTCTGGCAATCACTGATATGTTCTATTGCTTTGCCTTTTCCAGATGGCATATAAATAGAATCACATTGTGTGTAACCATTTTAGTCTAACGTCTTTCACTTAGCATAATGCATTTGAAAGTCTATGTTATTACATGTATCAATAGTCCATTCTTTTTAAAACAATATTTTTATTATTTCAGATAGGAATGGAGGGGGAGAGAGAGATAGAAACATCTTTTTGAAAAAATACTTTTATTGATTTCAGAGAGGAAGGGAGAGGGAGAGAGAGATAGAAACATCAATGAGAGAGAATCATTGATCACCTGCCTCCTGCACACCCCACAGTGGGGATCGAGCGTGCAAACTGGGCATATGCCCTGACCTGGAATTGAACCGTGACCTCCTGGTTCATAGGTCTATGTTCAACCACTGAGCTATGCCAGCTGGGCTATTCCTTTCCATTGCTGAGTAGTATTCCATTGTATGAATGTGGCACAGTTGGTTTTTCCATTCACTCCTTGAATGTGCTGTTACATCTGATGTCATAGGTCTGTCTAACATCTCTTGAAAGAGGTTTTAGTCTGTTGGACAGAGAAATTGGTGCTCTTGTGTATGATCTCTACCCTTTAGTCATGCTCTGTTGCTATCTTTATATCTCATGAAGTATGCAAAGTAGAGTATTTGCACAGAAAATGTGTATTTTCTTTCTTTCTTTCTTTCTTTCTTTCTTTCTTTCTTTCTTTCTTTCTTTCTTTCTTTCTTTCTTTTTTTTTTTGCCCGCAAGCATCAGCACTAGATTTTTGTCTGTTCTGAATACAGGTCTTGTTTCTGTCTCTTATTGCACTTTGAAACAAGTTTAAACATTTCTTGTTTTTTGTTTGTTGTTTGTTTTCTTTAAAGAAAAGTCTGGTCAAGCATCTCTAAAGGAACTTTGTTACTGTCCTAATATTATGACTTCTCTATTGAATTGTAATTATTACATAAACTAGGATGCCAGGATTTTAAAATCTCTTTTAAAGTACTGTTTTCAGTTTAAAATTGGATTTGTTCCACTAAATGTCTACGGTAATAATTTTGTGATAGCTATGCCAAGAGATCTATAGTTATTTCATAAACACTGCACTCTGAAATTCAGGTTGGAATGGAGGAGAGGGTGATTTGAAATAATTACGTGATAGGAATGTCTGAATTTGTAACCTCTGTACACCTTTGATTTATGATTTGGTAAGAAATAACTTTCAAATAAAACCTTCTTGAATTTCGTAACCTCAGTTGAAACTGTGGGGTACTGATTACAGTGTTGAGATTTTTCTCTCAAATTTCAAAGCTGACCACTAGGGCTGGCTAGGTGAATTAGTTGTTTGCATTTTAATGGGGGCGATCTTAACTTATATCACAACCACAGTTCTTGTACTTAGCAAATGGTCTCTGCAGACAGTCCTTAAAGATAATAGATTCTGGTATCTCCCTGCTTTATTTATAAATAAATGCAGTTTCCATAAAAATCTGAAAAAAATGTATTTTGGAACCTTGATCAGATGAACTTAACTTTAGTTCATCTGAAAGTGAGTAAATATAGCTAAGAGATTTTTGGAAAAAATTAGAACAATGAGGAGCATTGTTTACCACCTAGCAAACTGTGCTTTAAAGCTATAGTAATTCAACCAGTATGGCACAGGAATTGACAAGTAGACCAGTGGAACAGAGTAGGGAATCCCAAATAGGTCCATATATGTCTGGAAATTGGGTGTATGAAAAGGAGACATTTCAAAACGAGGATAAATGACAGTCTGTTTAGTAAATTTTATCAAAATAGCTAAAACTTTTTAGAGAAGAATATAAAGTTAGGTCCTGCCCTTAAATACATAAATACATTTTGGGTGGGATAAAGAGCTAAACATAAAACTGAAATCTGTGAATGTATTCAAAGAAAACAGACTATTATCTAGGGTGGGGAAGCTCCAATACTGTAAATTCAGGAAGTCAGGAGAAAAAGAGACGGTAAACTTACCGAAGACAACACACAGATAAAAGCTGAAAGTGTATGAAGGAGTGATTTTCACGGTTTACTCAATAGACTTCACCATACGAGCTTTCTGTAAGAATGTAGTCACGAATTGCATAGTTTTCTCTATGTGGTTAACATAGCATGTGGACCATGACAGACACACATATAAATTATAGTAGCTATTATTGCTTTTAAACCCTTTCCTCACAGTGATTCACATTGTGGCTTCATGTGTAAATGTGTGTTGTTTTTTTAAATTCTCTTATGTTTTGAAAATCAGGATTCCATTCTGTTGATAAATGCATAGTGACTGTTGGCTAGAAATACGCTACACTCTGGGGTAGAACGTGGGGGAGGCAGGGACAAGGGATTGCAAAAGAACTGTGAACCTGCTTTAAGGTACACACGGTCTTGTTGATTGGCATGGCATACACATGAAAACCACTAGTGGCTAATCCAGCGGTTCTCAACCTGTGGGTCGCTACCCCTTTGGCGGTTGAACGACCCTTCCTCAGGGGTCGCCTAAGACCATCCTGCATATCACATATTTACATTACGATTCATAACAGTAGCAACATTACAGTTATGAAGTAGCAACGAAAATAATTTTATGGTTGGGTCACCATGTATTTAAAGGGCCAGAAGGTTGAGAACCACTGGGCTAATCTAATCACCAAGTGCCAAGTCAGGTGTGATCAGTCTGTGGCCAGGTTCTGGAGGATGCCCAAGACCTGTATCCTGTGGAACTTCCAGAGAGGACCTGCCTCTCCGATGGTTTGGGGCGGGGACGGGGGGGGGGGGGTGGGGGAAGGAGTCCAGATGGGTCCTGAAGCTTCTTCATCTCCATTCCTAAATGTTATCCCTTGTACACTGGAGCCAGTCACATCTCCCTTCCCCACCTCTCAAGTTTGCAGTGGTCATATAGTGGTCATACTTCTACTAATAGTGACTCTCGTGAGATGTAAAGACATATACCGAAGTGAGGTAGTGTTAATAATAGTAACAGGGCACTAAACTGTCCTGTCTAATGTTAACCCCGCAGTCCTGAGGGCCTTTATCCCTCCACAGATTCACTTTCCCAAGCACTGCTCTCTTGACCTCTCCCCTCCATACGAGGCTGTAAATCCTTACACAATGATGTTCGGAGTAGCAAATAGGGAAAATAGCCCTGTTAGATGAAGGCACCCATTAGAAATGTGGGCATGTCTTAGGGAAGGTATGAATGGGGGCTCCTCCTTCACAGGAATTTTTAGGTGGGGTCTGAGCAATGCAAATGACTTGTCTTTTTTTTTTTTAATCTACTTATTTGTAATTATAATTCACATACAGTACTATATTAGGTTTAGGTGTACAACACAGTGATTCAATATTTGTATACCTAAGGCATACAATAAATCTAGTAACCATCTGTCACCATACATAGTTATTACCATGTTATTAACTCTATTCCCTAAGCTTCCCCGTGATTTGTTTTATAACTGGAAGTTTGTACTTCTTAATCCCCTTCCCCTTTTCCACCCCTTCCCTCCACCCCTTTTCCCTCCTGCAACTGTCAATTTGTTCTCTGTATCTATGAGTTTCTGTTTCATTTTGTTTGTCCACCTGTCTAGAAGTCTTTTATCCTATTGTGTGACACGTCTGTCCGTATGGGCTGACAGGATGGCTATCCATCTCCAGTGCTGTGGGAAGAGGAAGGAGCTATCGCCAAGTTAGAACGTGAGCCCTGATAAACTGTCAGATGATAGGAGCAAGTACTAAGAGGAAAACTAAGTTTGTTCCAAACTTTAGGGTCCTTTAGAAACCTGTGTGAAACATGGATAACACAAGTTGACATCTTTATTGGGTTTGTTTGCTTTTTAAAAAATCCTCTGAAGTGTGTTCAGTGAGGAGAGAGGCTGACATGGCTGTTGGCTCTGACCCAGGGGGAAATAACCAACCAGTGGTTCCAGCTCTATAAAGCTCCCTGTACCACCAGATCCCACCTGCAGGCAGGAGGTCGCTCATCACAGGCCTGTGAGTTTCCAACAGCTGGCAAAGGTGTTCCTGGTTCATGGAACTCCTTTGCTGTTGTCAAAGGTGGTCATGGAGTCAACTTCAAATGTGTGGCTGAAAATCAGAAAATAAAATAATTGCTAAGCATTTTCCCTCCAAAATGGTTTAAGAATCTCAAGCGGGTCTGAACAATAGGAAAACACTTGGTGTTCTCATGACTCCCTGAGCAATTCTAGCCACACAAGTGGTTCTGCCCTAAAATCACCTTCCCTGCCTGGGGATGTCTTTGTTTGCAGCGCCTTTAATGAGTCATGAAGACGAGAAGTATGGGGACACTCGTGACTCACATTAATGAGGAACGTGACGGGGTGGTTCTTCTCAAGATGGTCTTCAGATCTCAGCCCACTCATCTAATCAAGAGCCATAAATAGCAGCTGTGTCTTGTTCTAGCCAGAGTAGCTGCTATTTATTGGAGCAAAGACTACGTAGTCACCCCTGCAATGTATTGTTTGAGAAGTTATTAAAAGTTGCAGCTACAAATCTCTCATCTTGTCATCCAGATTCCAAACATCATACTTTTAAAAACACAACACGACATTTTATATGCTTCAAATGCAAAAATTCTTAACATCCAGGAATTAAGATGGCAGGGTTTTGTTTGTGTTTTTTTTTTTTTCTATTAACTCCAAAGGTATCACAAGGTAATTTTTCTCTGTATTTTAAAATACATATTTTAAATATTTTTGGATGATGTATTAGTCGGTACATCATCTTTGTTCTAATGGATTAATCTGAAGTAAATGGAACTGTGTGCATCACTTATGAGGTTGGGAAATTCGTCTGGATAGTGTTAAAGTACTTTGATAGCAACATAATATATTTATTTAAAATCACTTGCCTATGTAATCATGCAAAATATCATTAAATTATTTTAAGCAGATCTTGGAGATTTTGCAAGATTGCATCTTATTGTGAAAGAGTCAAAAAGTCTTGGAAGAGCTAAGGGGAGGGAAGGTGGCTGTATTCATTTCCTAGGGCTGCCAGAACACAGCACCACAAATTCAATGGTTTAAAAAGGGATAGCAAACCGTTTTTCTGCCAAGGGCCATTTGGATATTTATAACATCATTTACAGGCCATACAGAATTATCAACTTAAAAATTAGCCTGCTATATTTGGTTAAACATTTAATTAACTCATCCCTAATGCCTTGGCAGGGCCAGACAAATGATTTCATAGGCGTTATACCACCTATGACCTATACGTTCCCCACTCCTGGCTTAAAACATCAGAAATGTGTTTTCTCATGTTTCTGGAGGCTGGTAGTCCAAAATCAAGTTGCAGGCAGAGTTGGTTCCTTCTGAGGGAGGTGTCCCGTGCCTCTCTCAGCTTGTTGTGGGTGATCCCCAGCATTTCTTGTCTTGTAGATACATCACTCCTGTCTCTACCTTCATCTATCACCTTCTCCTGTGGGCCTCTGTCTGTTTTTTTCTGTCTCTTATAAGGACACTTTCATTGGATTTTGGATTCACCCTAATCCAGTTGATCTCATCTTAATCCTTAACCTATTACATCTGCAAAGACCCTATTTCCAAATAAGGTAGCATTCTGAGGTTCTAGGTAGACATCAATTTTAGGGGGATACTCACTGTTAAGCCCAGAGACTTTCCATGTCAAATTCCTGGCCTTTTTTTATCCACTCATCTATTGATGGGCACTTGGGTTGTTTCCCTAGATTGGCTATTGTAAATAATGCAGCATTGAACACAGGGGTGCATATATTCTTTCAAATTATTGTTTTGGGTTTCTTTGGATATATACCCAGAAGTGGAATGGCTGGGCAATAAAGCAATTCCATTTTTAATTTTTTGAGGACCTCCCATACTGCTTTCCACAGTGGCAACACTAATCTGCATGCCCACCAACAGTGCATGAGGGTTAGGCCAGTTCCTCTTGTAGAAGCTTCTGAAGTAACATATGCTTCTGTTGGAACATTTTTCATATAATTTAGTATCATTTTAAAAAATTTATATTACATATTTTCATTTTTATGTATTAGCATATTTATTATTTTATTAAATATTTACCCAATCCCTAGTAAATTTTAATATCATTTTATGTATTACTATTTTTATTATATAAAATTTTATTTCAATAATATTTATATAATTAATTATGTAATTGACATTGATTTTTAAAATTAATTTCAAGTTGACTGTGAAACCCGTGAGTGCAGGGACCAACTGCCTTCTTTACCACTTTGTCGGCACTGAGCCCAATGCCTACACTCTATTTTTTAAAAATATATATTTATTGATTTCAGAGAGGGAGAGGGAGAGAGAGATAGAAACATCAATGATGAGAGAGAATCATTGATTGACTGCCTCCTGCATGCCCCCTACTGGGGATCGAGCCTGCAACCTGGACATGTGCCCTTGACGGGAATCAAACCTGGGACCCTTCAGTCCGCAGGCCAACACTCTGTCCACTGAGCCAAACCAGCTAGGGCATGCACTTAATTTTTGAACCTATTTCTTTATATTATCTCCTTAATTTTCAGAAAAAAAATGTTGTTTGGCACAAGACTGACTGACTCCCTTCTTGATCTGCTATTGAATGTCTCACCGGGACCTCCCCTTTCGGGGGGAGGGTGCTGGGGCTGTTGAGTGCTGTCTCTCTTCAGCCCCCACATCTGTCCGTGGAAGCTGCAGAGAGGTCTGTGGCTGGGCTCAGTGGTGTCTGAGGGACATCTATGTGTTGTCTGAAATCCAAGGTAGGACATTAAAAGGCAGCTTCAATTAGATCCTGTTGGGATTTAAGAAAAGAATGAAATCCGACAATTCACTTTTCTTATTTCTTCTTCCTCCCAGTTACTTTCTACCCTTCTGTCCTTCACCTCTGCCCCCGGGGGTCATTTAAACTTTGAAAAACAACGTTTTCTTTAGACGGGGTCTGTAGACTCTTTGAGCTGCAACTTGTCAGCCATTTGAAACGGTCCAAGTGAGAGGCCACTTTGGACTTAGTCACATATTTATTTATATATTTTTAGGATGTTTTGAATGAAACTGGACCTGATATGCTTTGTGCCTGGTCATTTAAATCGGGCTCTTTAAGAAACGGCTGTATTGAAACAGATCTGCTTCCTCACACTTAACTTTTTCTCCTTACCTCCTATCTGGGATCCTCTCCTTTTGCTCAAAGTACTGGGAGGAGGCCCTTTTGAGAGCAGGTGGTGGCAATAATACATAAATCCTTTGAGGAAGTTAGACCAGGAAGGTAATAAATAAATTTCACCTTGATGCTCTCAGCAGGCCATAAGGAGCTCCTTTTAAAAGACTGCAATACGTCTCCTTAGGAGGAAGTCACTGAAGAGAACTCAGGATGCAAAGTGTTCGTTAAGAGCAACAAAAATCCCTAGTAATAGGGTGTTGCTGTGTTCTTGACAACACATGTTCTGGGTCTTTCCTGCAGCCCGTATGCAGCCCTTCAGTATCTGGAGAATTCGATGCCCAACCCCTGACCCAGGACTGCTGCTGTCCCCATAGAGCTCCAGCCGGGGGGAAACGGGTGCAGTTTGCAACCCACCTCGGGGAGCTCAGATGTCCCTGTATCTGTGAGAAATGTTTGAGTTTAAATGGAGCAGTGCCACCGTGGAAAACGCATGTGCTCTCCCCCCAGAGGTTGGAGGAGGTTTGAGGAGGTCCTCGGGTCCGTGCTCTTGTTTCTCCCCGTTTGCAGATCCTTCCAGATCACACTCTTCCTGGTGTGCAGTTCAAGAAAGACCTTTTGGGGTGTTTGTTTTTCCAGGCAGCTCATGGCTCTGGTTTTGTTTTTGGATGTTTTCCGTTTGCTCTGAGTAGGAGAGTTCCAAGTCTAGTGTGTGCTGTCTGCCAGCTATTTCCTGTTGAGAACTCCTGAAAGGAAGTGAGTTCCTAATATTCTAAAACATGCTTGCGACCCCAGTGCCCACACCTGCTGGCAAAAGCAGAGGAGCCGACTACTCATGCCAGCAGGGTTTTCCCCTGGAGTTGAAATTGTGTGTCTGCAGAGACCCTCTCTAGACATTTAAAAAACATCATCATGTTGACCATCTCATGGCACTGTAATATGCTGGAACATTTACTGTTAAAACAACCAGGCTTTGGAAACCCCTGCCTCAGAAAAGTGGAAGACGCCCTTGTCAAGGAAATAGCTGAGCCAAAAGGGAGGGTTGTCATCCAGATATTTGGATAAATGCAGGAAAGGTAGGTCAGGGAGAAGTGGATGCTGGCAGAGGCAGTCTCTCTCCTCGCACACACGTGCATCTGATTTATTCATGGCAGTTGCTTATATCAGTGTGAGCAGTGCACATATTTTACAAAATATTCAGGGGTCAGCCCGTGTCACAGCTTGGTGGGATGGGCAGCCTCCCAGACTCCACCCTGAGTTCTGGGGCCATTCCAGGACCGCTGGGACCATCCGGAGTTCAGGGCAGGCCTGAAAGCTTGTAATTGCTCTGGGAGCTGGGAGTCCGACCCTGGCCAGATGGACATGGAGGTGAAACAGGAAGCCATTGCTGATCTGTGTTTTGAAAGACATCTGTCTTATCTCTCTAGCAGACAATAAGGCCTGCCGTTGGTCAGAGTCTGTGCTGATCGACTACATTAACCTTAACCTTCCAGCACACACACACTGTGCTGGTTGTCCACACTAGCCTGATTCCCAGCTCCCTCCCCTCCCCTCCCCTCCCCTCCCTCCTTCCCTCTCCTCCCCCCTCCCCTCTCCCCTCCCCTCCTCCCCTCCCCTTTCCTCTCCTCTCTCTCCTGAATATCTACACTAGCCTGATCCTCCAACACATGGGCGCACACACACAGCGCCACAAGACCCTCAGAGGGGCCAGACAGGCCAGGCTGTGTCGAAGGCACATTTGCCCCACCTCTCCACATCTTTAGTTTTCGAATCTGTTTCTGACTCTCTGCCTGAACTTGCTTTTTCCAGAGATTCCTTTTTCCCGCCTTAACCATGACTCTCTTTGACCCGTTCTGACCACAGACTCGGCTTTGACCACTCTGTTCCATAAGTTTGCCGTCTCAGGATTCCATCCAGGACAATAGCTGGCCTATGATTACCCAGCAAATTTCCAAAGGGTTGAAAGGAATGATCGTTTATTGGCAATTACCATGTGCCAGACAGGAAACCAGCCAGCAAAACAGCCTGCTTAGTTCATTATCCAATTTAATCCTCCCCAACCCCATTAGTTCATGAGACTAAGAGATTAGTCTAAAGTTGTGTCCTGCTCAAGGGGACCAAGTGACAATGCTGACACCTGAACCAAGAGTAATCTCACTTCAGTATCACGATATCCAAATATATTTGGAGACTTTTGGTGAAGCTGTTTAGGTATTGAGTAGAGAGGGTCCCAGTCTGAGCCTTCGCTATTGGTTTTTCCTGCTATCAGACAACAGACTCAAAGGAACTCCTTGTGAACACCATTCATCCAACTTGACTTCTCAAGAATGCTCTGCCGGCTGCTGCTATGCCCAGTGAAGCTGAGTCCTATTCATTTCTGCCAGGCCTTTTTTTGGCTACTATTATTTCCCATCATCTCCTTTTGGGAAATATTTTATTCTCATTATATTGTCCTCTCTCACCTGAGGTCCTCCAGGAACCAGATCTGCGTTAGAGCTAAGAGTGCAGAGCGTCTGTTAGGATAACACCTATGAAAGGAAAGGGGGCAGGGGGAGCTGGCACTCTGTGCTGCTGACCTGATAAAGTGGGGCAGCCCCACAGGGAGCTCTGGTGCAAAGCTTGCCCCAACAAAATGGCTAACAGGAGATGTGCCCCTACCCCAGGTGGGATGGCCAGCCTAGTCTCCCCGTCTTGTTCGCCATTGGCCAGGGATCACTCCAGAAGAGCGCCACCTTGACTTGAAAGTTCTGATGAGGCTCACAGCTGGAGGCCATGGGCTTACTAACTCCTCACCACTGGACATCAGGTCCTTACTTAAAGGGGCATCTACATGGTACTTAAGCCCCAGGGGTTTGACTGCTTCTCCTCTATTCTGGTTTGTGTTGGCCCATAGCCACCTGGCAGCACATTATGTTCTAAAAGAATCCACAGGAACACTGGGTATCCTATTAAGACACCTCTTATAGCCAGAAGGTGTGCAGACTGACTGCGGTCAGAAGAGGCGGTTCATTGAGGAGGGAGAGGTGTCTCGTGCACAGCCCTGCCTGAGAAGCGCTGGTTGGGAGTTGGGGCACCGTGTGGGATGCGGTGAGGGAGGAGAGAGTGCACTTGAGGGGAAAGGCCAACCTTGGAGGGGCACATCTTCTGTTGCCATTTTGTTTGGCTTTGGCTGGGCTGGGGGCCAAGTTGGTACCTTAGTCCTCTGATTCTAGGGAATCTGAGCAAGCATTGCCTCTGCTTTTCCAGAGTTGAGGGCTGTCTCAAGCTCGTAGCTGAGATGGATGGGGCAGTTGGCCACTTCCACCCACACCCTTAGAAACCACCTCACCCCTCCCAAACACTCACCTATGTTCTGTGCCTGTCTGAAATACCTCTTGTTTTCCCTAAGGCCCCCTCTTATATTTTTTTAATGGGTGTGGGACATATTTTGGGTGTTAACACACATTAAAGTGGTGTTAAGGTGGGGAGAGGCCTCTTGGCTGTGAGAAGTTGCAGCCCTTTTGGATCCAAACCTGGTCATAATAAACAATAGGGCGGGACTTGACCACAGTGCGTCCCAGGGTCATTGCCAGGGTTGTTTACAAGCAGGTGGAAATTGCAATCCCAGCTCCACCCATAGGAGCTCTGTGACCTTGGGCAAGTTAATCTCTCTAACTAAGCCTTACTAGTAGTTATCGCATTTCTAAAAGAAGGATCGTAATGTCAACATTTTATGGGGTTGATTTAGATTGAAATGAGATGATGTGTGTGCGCAGTTAACTCAGTCCACAGCATGTAGTTACAGCTTAATCAATATTGGTACCTGTCCCCCTTGTCTATTTTAACTCATGTTAGTTTTTGGAGCTTCTAATATACACACACCATTAAAAGCAGGCTTTGCATTTCCATATCAACATTTATGCTTATGCATGCAATAATTTACAGTTTCTTTAATGCTTCGCTTGAAGTTATTTTTAACATCCCGGGAGATAAAGACAAATAAATGCCTCTGCATTTTTCTCATCTGAACATAACTAAACCAGGGGTCACAGAGATATTCGATGATGTCACAGTCACAACTGGTCAACAGACACATGAAAAGTACACTGATTAGAAGCCAAGATATAAAGTGTGTTCTATCCACATCTGTAAGGACTTGGCTCATCTGTTTTCCTAGGCTGGAGTTCTGTTGATCTGGCTTTCTTGTAATTGAAGTTCTCCAAACCAATGAGAATCCTAGAGCATCAGGCAGATGGATGAACACAGGGACAACATCCCACAGAGCCAGCTTCTTAGGGAGCACCCTTTGCTGGGAGAGGAAGGTTGCACAACTTAGAAATGAACCTTGACAGATTATGAAACCTGTTCAGCCAACCATGCCTGCCAGAGAGCCTTTGAGAAGAAAGAAAAAGGAAAATCAGATTTTAAAAAATCCTCAGTACACTGTACAGAAGAGACTCGGGAGAAAAGCGGTGTTAGACATTAGCCAGAACACAATGATGGAGGTAGTCATTTTGCAATTTCTTAAGTATCTTTTCTCTGCTGACTTCAAAACAGTGAAAGAAATTCAGAAAAGAAGCCCACTATTTTGATGGAAGCTGTTTTGACATAAGTGAAACCAGGCTTGGCACGAGGTGGGGGCGTGCTGTGGCCAAGCCAATGGGCCAGACCGGGAAGGATTGAAATGAGCTGGGGAAATTGCTTCAAGACGGAGCTGGATTCACTTGAAAGGGGAGGGAACTGGAGGGTACAGACATTTCATCGATGTTTGAATTAGTGTGAGAGCAGCATCCTGTGCGTTCTGGGGGCCACAGACCCTCCGGAGTCTGTCTCCCTTCTTTACAGGCCCCTCTTGGGAAAGGGAAGGAGGTGGCCGCCTTTTGAATGGTGCAGTGTGAGGGCTTGAGGATTGCTGGCTGGTTGTGAGCTCTCAGGTTTGGCTGGTTTGGGGAAAATGGGAGCAGGAAGGGAGAGAGTGTGTGTTAACTCCCATAGTTTCCAGCAGCTTTCACTGTGGGGAAACCAGGCGGTGTGGCAGGGGCCATGTGGAACTCAGTCCCTGGGTCTGAGACTTTTTTTTTTTTTTAATATATTTTTACTTATTTCAGAGAGGAAGGGAGAGGGAAAGAGAGAAACATCAATGATGAGAATCATTGATTGGCTGCCTCCTGCAAGCCCCCTACTAGGGATTGAGTCCGCAACCCGGACATGTGCCCTTGACTGGAATCGAACCCGGGACTCTATAGTCCACAGGCCAATGCTTATCCACTGAGCCAAGCCGGCTAGGGCAGTCTGAGACATTTTGACACATTTTTCAGGGCTTGGTGGCCCTGAGGTTAGAAACCAAATTGAGCATAATCTGTGGGATGTGGTCTGCCTTCAGTTATACTTGAGCATTGATAGTACCCTCTCCCACAGGGAGGACAAGGGCAACGCCATTTGTGGGAAAGCACAGGCATTGCTTTAGGAAATGTACCTGGGAGGACTGGACAGCAGAATATCAGGCACGGGTGGTGGGCTGACCTGGGCTTTTTGTTTCTCGGACCTGGCCTTTTTTCAGCCTCAGGCAAGTCATAGCAAAGAGCTCTGTGATATGAAGTCAGTGTCTTTGGCCGGCCAGGGGCAGGACATAGGGGAGGAATGGAGCTTCATTAGCATCGATCCATGCAAAGTACAGAACAGACTTTGGGTCCAGCAGACCCCAAGTATTCTGTTTTAGACAGAAACAACATGGAGAAAATAAAAAATTAAATGCAGTTGATATGAATGCACAGAGCCTTGAATATATTAGCATATAGTACATATTACATTACACTATTACTTTAACTTGGTATTTGGAACCGTTGCCTGGTTGATGTTAATGAGGAAAGATTTCCTTTTGAAGCCATTGGTTTACGATGATAGGGGACCAGTGGGAAGAATCAAGAAGACCAACTGGGAAAGAATGCCGAGTGGGTCACATGTGAAACTTTGGAGGTAGATGGGCTACCTGGGTATCCATAGCCTCAACCGGAAGGAATGGGGTATTTGCTGGAATAATGTGAGGGGTAGGGATGGATGAGATGCTCTACTAGCCTAGGTGATAGGACCCCATCCTTCCAGTTGCTGAAGCCAAACACCTGGACACCGTCCTTGACCTCTCCCTTTCTCTCACACCCTGTATGTGATCCAAAAGCAAGAGTTGTTGACTTGACCTTCAGAGCAGATCACAATCCGGGCCATTTCTTACCATCTCCACTGCTGCTCCACCTGAGCTGTGTCTCCCTGGAATTTCCGAACATGATGGTCTCTCTGGTCTCCCTCCATCTACTCTTGCCAAGTTCTCAACACAGAACATAAGGGTTGTTTCAAAACATACTGTCTATCACATTACTCCTCTGCTCAAAACTAAACAGCTCCCATTTTGCACAAAAGTCTTGGAACAGCTAATGGGACCTTGCAATATACTGGTCTCTGTTACCTCTCCGATCTTCCTCCCCTCCTTGCTTCACTCCCCTGCAGCCACAAAGGCCTCCTTGATTTTCCTCAAACACACTAGACACGGACCGGCTTCCAATGGACCACTTTTGCACTGGCTTTCCCTCCGTCTGGAACGTTCCTCCAGGCGGCTGCATGGCCAACTCTTTCATCTTCAAGTGTCTGCTCCAGGCACTCTCCCGGGGCTGCTGCCTTTGCCACAGTGTTTCAGAGTCCGCCTGACTCTTCCAGCTCCTGGCATGCTCAGTCCTCTCTCTCCTGTTCAAGGTGTTCTGTTTTCCACAGCACGTCTCGCCCTCTGACGCACTGTAGAGTCAGATGCTTATTTTAGCAGGTCTGCTGCGTACTGTCTGTCTCCCCTGCTAGATTGCAAGCTCCACAGGGACAGGAGCCGTTTTGCTCAGTGCTGCACCCCAAGTGCCTAAAACAGTGTTTGCCATGTAGTAGGTATTCAGTAACGATTTGTTGAGTGAATCAGTGAATGAATGGATTGGAAAAGACTAAGTAGTAATTGTATAAACAAGAAAATAGAATTATGTCATGAGAAAAAAAGTGAAACGAGTTCCCAGGTACAGTCTGGTGCTCATCATTTCCCCGGTGAGGTGAGATTGACTCACTCGTGTACCGAGGAGTCTGACTTGACCAGCTCTCCCTTCGCTCCCCTGGGAAAACGTGACCGTCACCAGGATGAGTTAGCAAATCCATGTGGCTGGAGTTCTAACTTGATTCTGTATGGGCTGCAGGTTGATCTCATATTGTTATTAAAAACCCTGCTTCTCTCGCAAGCAATTTAATAAAGAAGTGCAGTCATTTCCAAGTAGAAGCTTGGAGTTCTCTTTCAAGGGCCAGTATCTCCACAGTGTGTTTTACGAGGTCCGTTTTCATTGTTGATTAGTCATTTTTACTTAATTTAGCTTCTGAATTCCTGCTTCCAAAAGGGATGTGGGTGCTGTTAGAAAAGCTTTTATTGATTGATGCAGAAATGAGGTGCCGGAAACCTTTGAGGAAAAGTGAAAGTTCATGTGAACTTACTGCTCCAGGATATTCTGTTTCCTTCCTGTGAAGCTGTCCTGGAGTTGAACGTGCACAGTGCATCCTAGAGTGGCGATTCTCTGCGACGAGAGCTGGGAATCCAAGCCAGTCTTGTTAGTTTGAGAGGTGAGCTTTCAAGATAAACATGAAAATCAGTGACATTTCGTTGCATGGAAATCAAAATAATGTTTTCATTGGTTATATGATGTAGGTGCTTATTATCCATTGCTTTTCTGCAGTGTTCTCCCCGCACCTCCACCCCTTTACATCCAGAAGCAGGAAACAGAGAGAGAGAGCTCTGCTTCAGCACAGAACAGATAGCGCAGCCTGTGGTCACAAGAGATGGAATCTGAGCAGGGACAGGCCAGAGGGGTGTACACTTAGTGCTGATGGACACAAATGTAGCTGCTGCCTGCGAGGCTGACACACTGAATTCGATCAGTGTTTGTGGAATCGAAGGGTAGAGCACCCACCTTCTTTCTTAATCCTCTTCACTTCATTCCTCTGTTTAAAGATTTATTTTCAGTATTGGTTTGATTTAGGGTGCAAAGTGATACTTATTTAAAAGTGACTAGTGTCAAGAACGATATATCATTGAGCTCTTTTTTATAAGTTTGATTTTGGGGAACAAGACCAATTATAAACCAGTTCTGTGTATTGTCCTGCTATATATGTCAAGAACTGTGATTTTACTAGTAAGCTAACAGCTTAGCCTGCCATGGTTTCATGGATGTCGGCAGAAGACACACTATTCTTGGGTCAGAGATGAAAAGACAGCTTATTATTCATGGAAATAGCAGTGGCCAGAGTATTAGTGTTATTTGTACTCGCTATTTTCCCCAAGCTCCATCTCCCTGAGGGCAACGTGGACCTCTGAGCTGGTGTATATGTGGGTATGATTTAAATTTCACTGTTGTGTGGTGATGGCAACAAGTTTTGGTAGCTGGTATTTTGGTTTGGGTTTGAAAGGCTAATATTGTACTACCAGAGACCTGGTGCACAAAATTCGTGTGTGTTGGGGGGGTGTCCCTCAGCCTGGCCTGAGCCCTCTCACAATCCGGGACCCCTTGGGTAGGTTCCCTAGGCCTGGCCGGCGATCAGGGTCTATCGGGGCTTTCCTTCCCCTGGCTGCCAGCAGCTGGCCCCACCCCCGCCACTGCCACTGCTTGCCATCTGTGCAGCACTGTCCCCCCACCCCCGCCACCAGTTGCTTCCCTCTGCAGGTGACAGGCATGGGGTGCGATTGCTTGGCTGGCCAGGGCCTCCCTCTACAGGGCAATTGCTGGCTGGCCCTGCATACCCATCACATTGCTGGCTGGTGGCCTGGGCCTCCCTCGGTGGGGCTATCATGGGGCGATGGCCGGGGCCCCCCCGACCAATTGCATCGCACCCTCCTTGGCTGGCCTGGCGCCAGTGCGTGTCATAGCGTGGTCATCCAGAAGGTCATCTGGACAGTCATTCTGCTGTTTGGTCGATTTGCATATTATGCTTTTATTATTATAGATTATTATAGACTAGAGGCCCGATGCACAAAAATTTGTGCAAGAATAGACCTTCCTTCCCCTGGCTGCCGGCACCGGCTTCCCTCTGGCACCTGGGACCTGGAATGCTTCTCTCTGGTTGCCGCCACTGACACCAGGCACCCAGGACCCAGGCTGCTTTGCTCTGGCCCCCGCTTCATCTGGAATGATGCCCAGAAGGATGTTCGGTCTAATTAGCATATTACCCTTTTATTATTATAGATAGGTCAGGGGAGAAAATCAAATAAATAGTTACTCTGGTTCTTCACTCTCAACTTGTGTTCCCCCCTCTCAATTTTATGGCAAAAATAATACATATTTTATAATAAAGAAAACATACTGATTTATTTATATTCTTTACTCTGGACTCCAGATAAGGGAGAGATGGAAAGAGTTGCTGAACCCCAACCATTCATGCTAAATAGAGGAGGTGAGAAGTGGTAAAAATTGGCTTCATCAGTAGCCCTCCCGCAAGCAGCAGTTGGAACACTGTTCCAGTTTATTTCTATTCGAAGCCTTGACTGATCCAGTTTCAAAGCCTCACTGGTGCCTGAGCCCATCTTCCAATATCTGATGAGGGCTGACTTTCTCCCTCACTGCTCTAGGAAAGGAGTACATTGACTGATTTTCAGAAAAGGCCTTATGAGCACCAAGGATATCATTCACTCTTATCAGCACCACTTTCAGAGTCTTTGGCTCTTACTAAGGAAGGTTATGGAATCTGGGAGAAGTATGCCCCAGATTCAACATAGCTGGGAGGCAACACCTGCAACACCTGAGAGAGACTGCCCTGGGGGAACGTGGTTACTAAATGACTCCAGGAAATAATGATCATCCTCTCTTATAGAGCTGTCCATACTTGCCTTCCTCTGTTTCCCAGCCAAGACTTCACTGGGAAAGTAATCTCTATGTATTTAACACTTCCTCTCAAACCATTGTTCTCTGGGAACCAACAGATTCACACACCACCTCAGACAGCCCTCTGGATTAATTAGGCTTAGCAGGTTTTCAGAGGACCACAAACAGCTTTTCAGCCTCCCATTACTTCTCAGGCAAGAAAAATTGATCTCCATTTGTCCTGTGTGTTAGACCAGGTGCTGTGAGCAGCTGGTTCCATTCCATAAAACCCAGGCTCTGTCATAATTGTTGTCTATAAACATCTTCTTGTAGTCAGTGTTCATTCTCCTGCTGTCCCCTGGGAACCTGGCATAGTCAGATGAATGTCTGCTCTGGTGAAAAGTCCGAGTTCAGAATTCTTTCATGTGTTCTCTGAGTTTTACCATGTTTTCGTGGCATTGTGGTACAGGCCAGTGCCCGGTGATGGTGCCAGGTTACTCTCAATTACACACAGATAGACACTCGTGGTTCAGCTTGGCAGCACCCCTTTGTGGGTTCACACTGTGTGCCAGGCATCAGGAATCGAGGGCTGAATGCCCAAAATGGTTTTCAAAGACACCTGGAGATTGCTCCTTCCAAGAGTCCAGGATATCAAACTTTTATAGCTCCCTCAAACCCTCTTTTGATGGAATCAGGGCATGGATAAATAATGCGTGTCTTTGGCCTTCCAATACCTCCCTCTCTTGCCTCCTACCTCCCCATTTTCATGTTCTTCAAACTCCAGACTTCAGCTTTTCCAAGCACCAATCTCACCTGCCAATCTCTGGAGAGCCCAGACTCTGGAATTATGACAGAGCTTCAAGAAACAGAGGAGGTACTCAAAACTTTCTTTGTATAAAGCACTTTTTTAGGGGAAGGGAGAGGGAAGGGATCTGTTCCGAAAAGACGCCTGCAAAGGTAGAGTGAAATGAAGAACCACACACATTCCAGGGGCAAGGTTCTAAGCTAGAATTCGGGATCTCATTTCTGGATATGTTTCTACCACTGAGCCATACTGGCCTGAGCAAGACTATTTCTAAGTCATGTGATTGTATTCCATTTCTTCTTTCTCAAAGGTTGACTTGGAAGTTTACAGATTCTACTAGTGGCTAAGAATCCTCCTGAACAGAAAAGGGGATGTGGAAGTATGAATTAGCCAGGAAGGTGCTGGAAATGTTAGGAAATAGGGAATGTGGGGGCATCATATTTAAGGTGATTCTCAAACAATTGTAAGAAAATGACCCTCTGCCTAAAAGTCTCTTTCTGACCAACTTGCTAGAGTGCCCATAATTCATTCACTACACTTTGTCTTTGGGGTGACCTTAGAAAATTCTGTGTCCAGGAAGAAATAAAACAACCTGTCATACAGTTCCCTGAAGGTGTCAGGGTCTTATTTATTGCTAGGAAGCCAGGAGAGGACAGGGAGGTGGTGCTGAACTACAGATAAACTCCTCTTGCTTTGTAATGTTGCTGAGTGTGGACTCTGCAGAAGGAATAAAATACTCTGTCATGGAACCGTCCAAGGTTCGTAGAGCTTCCGCAGAGTAGAGATGGGAAAGATACTCTGAGTCAATGGGCCAGACTTTTGGATGCTGAAAAGAAGGTCCCTATGTACAACCCACCAAGTTGTTCAGAGTTTCGGTATAAAAGGTGGAGTCCCAGAAACAATTTTAAAGGAATTGCCCACCACTCTGCTTCCTCCCCCCCGCCCCACCTCAGGTGAAATCTCTCTCAGTTTGTTGGGAAATGTCCAGGAGGCCTAGACAACTTGGATGTAAGAAGAACATTTCTGTTTTTCCAGGGTGGTGTTTTTGTCCTTGGCATGTGCGGGATTATTAGGAGGCTTGTTCCTTTAACCCCCAGAACTCTTCCTGGGACAGTAGCGTCCACAGTTGTTAGAACGTGAAAGTAACTTCGATGACCCATTGTAATGCCTCATTTTACAGATGAGGCGACTGCAGCGCCCGGGAAGGTAACAATGGAAGAAGCAGAATTGCACAGCAAACATAACACGGGCTTGGGAATCGGACAGGCCTGGGTCTCCCACTTAGCAGTCATGGGAACCTGGGCAAGTGAATCAATATTTCTGAGCCTCAGGTTCTTCTTCTGTAAACAGTTCTTAGGGCTTACCTACTCAAAAGTGAACTCAAAACTTGGCCAATATTATTTTATTTGCTATTGTTTTCTTAATTGAAACATAATTTAAATGATACAAAATTCGCCATTTTAAAGTGGATATATCTAATTCCACTTTATTTAAAGTGGATATATCTAATTCACCACTACCTAATTCCAGAACATTCCCATTATCCCCCCCCCCCCCCCAGAAAAAAACAACCCTGTGCCTATTAGCAGTCAGTCCCAATTTCCCCTCCCCCTAGTTCCTGGCAACCACTAATCTACTTTCCATCTTAATGGGTTTGCCTATTCTGGACATGGGCAATTAGTGGAATCATATAGGTGGTCTGGCATCTTTCACTCAGCATGTTTCCAAGCTTCACCTAAGTTGTAGCATATACTTCTTACTTTTTATCGCCAAGTAATATTCCATTATATGGATGTACCACATTTTGTGTATATATTCATCAGTTGATAAAAATTGGGGGAAGTTACCATTGTTTTACACGGTTGGGCCAAAGGCAGGACTTTGGACATCTAATTCTCAACCTGGTCCTGTTTTTACTACTGCATAACATCTGTTTTTCCATAACATCTGAGTACAGTATATGCATTGTATTCATAGTAGTGGTTTGCTCAAAGAAACCCTTACAACCTGGCCAACCGCTGTTAGGATTTTATAACTTTACAAGAATTTTTTCTAATGTGAGAAAAGAGACCACGACAATTTTATTTAGAAAATTTATGCTGAAAACCAGGTTTCATTTTCATTACTAAACTCCAGTGGACTGGTCTTTATACCTCTTCCTCCCACTGTATGTCACAGAACAGTCTGAGTCTTGTATGATATCCTTTATCTACCTGGGTTTTATGTGTAAGTTCATTGCCATGGTTTATAGCCTAGGATCAAAGAGAGTTTCTATTAGCTTTGGTTGATGTTTAAAGGCCCTTCTGTTTTGTTCATTTTACTCCATGGCAAATTCAGAATTATTCTCTTCTTCAGTTAGGTGTCACTGTCATTGCATTAGGTATGGGAAATATATGCCTCCGGCCATTTTAAACACAGCTGGTTATCTTTCCTTACCACCTGTCCCCCTCCCCATGCACTAACTGC
This sequence comes from Myotis lucifugus, assembly GCF_000147115.1. NCBI lineage: Eukaryota > Metazoa > Chordata > Mammalia > Chiroptera > Vespertilionidae > Myotis > Myotis lucifugus. The sequence goes on along the minus strand of NW_005871048.1, from coordinate 53,524,348 downwards.
CCTAGCTCACAGGGCTGATTTCAGGCCTAGAAGGCGTGTAGCTGGGTTGGTATACTTGGGAAAGTTCTGTTTTTCACTGATTGGAGATGAAGGCCTTTCCTTGGTGGGCGCATGAAGACCAGCAGCAGGTCTGACTCGTTAAGGAGTTGGCTGTTGACATTGTTTGCTTGGGAACCAGTGATGTGTAGAATGTGGCAAGGTTCCAGTGGCGAAGGCATGTCCCTGGGTTCATCTGGGGTTCATGCTTCCTTATCTTGGATGGCACGGGTGGAGGGTCCAGCCCAGCCTGGTTTCCTGACTTTGAGCAAGTATTTTCTTTGCTGAAGCTTCAATGACTTGGTGTGATCACCGCTAATTACTCATCTCATCTGATGTTCTGTTTTCTTGTTATTGTTAAGATCTGGAGTAGTATTGTGTGTCGGGCTTCATACGCTTCGTCTCGTTTATATTATTTCCTGCTTCTCTGTGTTTGGCAGCCCTGAAATACATGAAAAAGCAACTGAGCTGGTCCTTCTTTGCTTCAAGCTGAGGGTCCCTCTTTCCTCCCACTATTTCTGGTTCACACAGTTTGCACAGCCTTTCTGTCCTGGTCCCTGGGTCTGTGCTGTCCACTTTATCAGTGTTCCTTTTCATGCGATGCCCGGACTGGGAGCGATGGCCCACGTGTGCTGTGGACAGTCCAGACTAGAACATTACCAAGAAACGAGCTGACACCCCTTTAATGCGGGACACACATGCCAGTGCTTATTGCCAGTTGCATCTTGATACCAGCCAACACCACTCCACCTCCCGCCTTCTTTTTCCTTTAACTGCTGTGAGGCAGAGGTTCCTGTTGCTGTGCTGTTGATTTTTTGATCGTAAGAGCAGAGCTTTGCATTTCCCCCAATCTATTTTACCCTGGGAGCTTGCAGTGTTACTACATCAGAACCGTATGAATGGGCGGCTGGGATAATTCTGATGCAAGAAATTGCTGAGTGGAGGATTCCTTTTTAATTTAATGGTGTGTTAGGATTGGCTCTGTTAATAGGAACATCCTTCTCTGATTACCTATCCTAGGGTACTTTCATTAGTAAGTTCTAGTTCACTTGGTTTTCCTGCTTTGTTTTGGAGTCCTTTTTAGCATCCACAATTATATAGATTAAAAGAATGAAACGAGTGTTAAGTCTCCATCTGCTTAATCGCATGGGTCCTGTGTGGGGCACTGAGTGTGCCCACCACTGCATTGTGGAGAGGGCCGCTTGGAGGATCCTAACCGCTCCTTTGTTTGTGTTTGCGGCAGTTACCTGGCTGAGCAGTGCTGGAATGGCGGCTTTCTCTACCTGATCATGCTGCGCCGCTTCAAGCACAAGGTCCATTCTCCTTACAGCAGCAACAGTGGCAACAGCTCGGAGCCAGGACAGACACCGACCTTGGAGCTGGGTGACCGAACCGTGAAAAAGGGGAAAAGAACAAGAAAGTTTGGAGTCATTTCCAGGCCTTCTATCCACAAGGCCACTGAAGAATCCAAGAGCCACACTGGCTGTGAGCTGGACAATGGCCCCATCTCTGAGCTGGACAATGGCCCAGACCCAGAACTTGGAAATGGCCATGCCTTTCAGCTAGAAAATGGCCCAGACTCTCTCAAGGAAGTGGCTGCATCCCATCTAGACGGGTCTGAAGTGGACAGAGGGACAGAGCCTAGAGTTCCAAAGACAGACACTCCTCTGCCCACAAGCAATGATAAATGCCACTTCTCAAAATCAGGGAAAACGGACTTCCAATCAAGCGACTGCCTGGCAAAGGTAAGGTTTGGTTTGATTGCAGAACCTGAATTGTAAAAGTAATGTTTTTTAGAAGTTGCTTTTTTAAAGCTTAGAAAATATGTCTAAGGTGAACTTGCATTTAGAAGCCAACACATTTATTAAGATAAATGATCAGCGGACATAGCAATAACAACCAAAAGTCCAAGTCATTTCATCCCACTTAAATAGAGAGCAAGTTGAGTGATTCTAAGTGGAAAATGCAAGCCTTCTGTGGAATAATTTGAGTCATATGAGGCCCAGATGAAGTACTTGAACTGCATCATTATTTATCACTGCTGTCACCAGGAGAATTGCCACTGCGAGGCCAAGAATTCCTGGTGGCAGTTGATAGCATAAATATCCAAGCCTCGGTATTACACAGGAAGGATGTCCAGCATGCAGGGAAGCATCTGCTTTTATTTTTAACACTTCAAAACCAGTGACGTTTTCATGGGATTGTGTTATTACACTGCCGAATTCCAGCGAAGTTTAGGAACTTCACAAACATCTCTGAAACTATGATATCCAGCTGTGATGGTCAGGGCTGGTCTTACTACCTAAAGGCAAAGCAGATGTGCTATATTCTGAAGGGCATGCTTCTAGCCTCAAATGGTCTCCCCTGTTGTATCCAGCTCTCTCTCGTTAAGTTACATTTCTGTAGGCTAAGCATGCTCTTTCCAAGAATCCTCTTGGCAGATACTCCTGTGGATTCTTTTTTTTTTTTTTAATACATTTTTATTGATTTTAGAGAGGAAGGGAGAGGGAGAGAAAGATAGAAACATCAGTGACGATAGAGAATCATTGATCCGCTGCCTCCTGTACGCCCCCTTCTGGTGATCGAGCCCGCAACCTGGGCATGTGCCCTTGACTGGAATCAAACCCGGGACCCTTCACTCCAGAGGTCAACACTCTGTCCACTGAGCCAAACCAGCTAGAGCTCCTGTGGATTCTTTTTTTTAAAATATATTTTTATTGATTTCAGAGAGAGGAAGGGAGAGGGAGAGAAAGATAGAAACATCAATGATGAAAAAGAATCATTGATCAGCTGCCTTCTGCACACCCTCTACTGGGGATTGAGCCCGAAACCTGGGCACATGCCCCCGACCGGAATCGAACCCGGGACCCTTCAGTCCGCAGACCAATGCTCTACCATTGAGCCAAACTGGATAGGGCTCCTGTGGATTCTTAATGAAGCTATAAGATCCTAAGTGGTTCCTCATTGGTGTCTTCTCTGACTCAGGAGGCACCCTAGAGATGGGAGAAAGAGTTGGAAAGGTGGAAAATGAGCCCAGAGGGAAGTATCCAGTTCAGCTTTGTTGGGATGTGGAACCCTATGAATGAATGTAATTTAAAGGCTGTTTTATGTATATTTCTGCAATTGTAGCCAATCTGTATAATGGGTTGAGAATAATCAAAATAACCCTCTCTTAATGGACCACATTCCTTCATTTGAGGAGCCGGGTGATTGTCTTAAAGCCTTGCACAGAGGGAGGCATCTTTGTGGATGGAATGTGTAAACAGATTAGAAGAAAAATCAATGTTTCTATCAATGACTTTTCTACCAAGTTATGCTCCCCCAAAAAAGGGATGAAGGGCAAAGAAAATATTATAATCCCCTCCCCCAAAATTAAGGTCAATAAACATACAGTCCCTCCCCCATCCAAAAGTAGAATCTATATATATAAAAGGTTAATATGCAAAGTGTCCCCTCAGGAGTTCGACTGGGAGACCAGGAGTTTGATCGCTCACTATGACATGCACTGATCACCAGGGGGCGGCATGGAATGAAGGAAGGCTCTGGCCAGGAGCCGGGGAAGGAAGGTCCCAGCTGGCAGCTGAAAGGCCCTTATCAGCCCTGATCGCTGGCCAGGCCGAGGGACCCTACCTGTGCACGAATTTCATGCACCAGGCCTCTAGTATTCCTACAAACCTTTTATAAGCCAAAATGGCCTAAAGCAAAGTAGCAATTCCTATTAATTGATATGGAAACATATTTTTTTTTCATTCCCTGGCCCCCAAAATAACCTACCAAATCATACAAATAACACACAAAATCTAAAATAGCATTAACATAGTAAAAGCAGTGCCGTTCTTGCTGCTCAGGGTGCACACTGCCTCTGTAACCGCCCCTGGAAAACAAGCACTAGACGCTATTTTCGCTTTTTGCTCTTTTTCATAAAAGCAAAAATTCTCTTTGGATTTCTTTCAATGAGTGCAAACAGGTCTGCTGTAGGCCTTTTGTAAAAGCATAGTGTCATAACATGAACTTTAGAAAAAGCAGGTAACGCCTGTGTTATAATACAGGGTGTCCCCAGAAATGTATACACATTTTGAACGATTATAAAGACAGTTCGTTTTCAAAATTTAAAAGAATCTACAGAAATGAATAATTTTTTGTCAACACCTGTTTTCAAACTGATGCCTGTTCTGGTCCTGGCACTGCTGATAACATGGAGCAGTGGAATCGCAAACATCAAGAATCATTTCTTTCAGTATTTGTGTGCCCTCAGTTCGTCAACTGTTGCCGGTTTTGTCCCATAAACTTTATCTTTTATGTATCCCCATTAAAAAAATCTAGTAGATAAATTTTCTTTGTTCAAAGCTTAGTCTGGCTTCACCCATTATTTCAGATCAGTTAAATGTGAAAATTTAATGAGTTATTCGCTATTAAAATGTGTATACATTTTTTTGGGGGGGGGCATACCCTTGTATCCACACTTTGAATAATTATAAAGGCAGTGTTTGTACTTCAACTGCATTTTCAAACTTCTAGTAGCATTTTAGGATGAATTTCCTTTGTTCAAAGCTTAGTCTGACCGAAGCGAAACAAAGGAGCCATCAGCTGTTAAAGTGTGTCTACACGTTTTTGGAACCTGTGTATTCCTTATCAATATATACTATATTATGATAGGATTTCCCCCCAATGATTAGATTGTAAATATGTAGAAAGCCTAAGATGAAAAAAATAAGTTAGAGAGTATTGACATCTTTAATCATTTTGAAGGCTTAAGGTAGCAAAAATTTAAGGTCGACTCTCATACAATTTAAAGAGCAGGCTTTCATTTGTTATAGGATAAGTGAAAATAATTTGAAATGTTCCTAAAAGAAAGAAAAACACCAAACTTTTCAGAAAGTACCATCCTCTGCTCATCTTTTTAAAAAATATATTTTTTTTATTGATTTCAGAGAGAGGAAGGGAGAGGGAGAGAGAAATAGAAACATCAATGATGATGAGGGGGAATCATCGATCGGCTGCCTCCCTCACTGGGGATCGAGCCCACAAACCAGGCATGTGCCCTCACCCGGAATTAAACCGTGACCTTTTTGTTCATAGGTCAACACGCAACCACTGAGCCACTCTGGCCGGGCCTCTGCTCATCTTAATTAAAGGCAAATAACATAAAATTGAATTTCTGCATTAGACTACTTGAAGAGTACAACTATCAGAGTACCTGACTTTTGCACTCAAGGTCATATATCCAAGAAAATATAAAGAAAATGGTGGGGGAAAAACAAACTTGATCTATTGCCGTTGGGGCATTTTTTTTTTTAAGCCATATGCCTATGGAAAGGAGAGAGTTGCCAGCTGGAATTAGCATTCTTCGTCCCTGTCCATAATCTATAGACTTTATTACTGACTCTTGGTCTTGGAAAGTCAAAATATTCTTAGACACGAATATTTTAGCACCCTTTTCAACCCCAAAAGTGTCATCATTAGATACATTTATCAAAAAATTGTTAGAAGTGGCTCCCCCCCGCCCCCCCCCCCCCCCCATTCAGATAGTACCCAAATTGGAACCAGTAGATCTTCACAGAAGGTTACTTAGGTCCTTGGACTGGGTGGATTTTTATTTTTTACTCCAGAATGAGCCCAAGGTCGTGCTAAAATGGAATTTCCAGAAAAAAACAAAAATTAGCTATTTGCCTCTTAAGCCTTTCAGGGGGAAAATTCCATCCATTTGAATAATGGGAGATTAAACATGTCAGAACTGTTCCGTTTCTGCTTTATTAATGATTTAGTATATCTACAAAGACTTAATAAATTACAGAGAAGGCTCATAGTGATCATTCAGACCACTTTTAATTGTCAGGTGCTCCTTTTTCATAGTCTGTTATTTGTTACTGATTTTTATATGCTTTTATATCCTGTATCCCAGAGCTGTAGGAAAATGTTTTCTCTAACAAAAAGAAATATTTAAAAAAACATATTTTATATGGTTCTATAAAAAATTAACACATAATGATAAGGATGCAACCAGATTCATTTTTAAAAATACAAAAGTTAGCCCTAGCCGGTTTGGCTCACTGGATAGAGCGTCGGCCTGGGGACTGAAGGGTCCCAGGTTCGATTCCGGTCAACGGCATGTACCTTGGTTGCAGGCACATTCCCAGTAGGAGGTGTGCAGGAGGCAGCTGATTGATGTTTCTCTCTCGTCGATGTTTCTAACTCTCTATCCCTCTCCCTTCCTCTCTGTAAAAAATCAATAAAATATATATTTTAAAAATACAAAAGTTGGGCCCATCATCTAAAACATAAGAATCTCCTAGGACATAGATAAGCCGTTTTAGAAATGTGTTCAGTGACTTATTCCGTCTAGTAGAGATCATTACTCACCCAAGGTGACAGTTTTTGCAAGCCTGTTTAGACATATGTGTATTTTTGTAATGCTGCATGATAAAAACCAATACAACCAAAGTTAGTCACTTAACAAAAACGATCCTAACCTTTGCCAGGCAGGTGAGTTTATTCACCGCTGGCACATGTGTCCCTGGGGACCTTTGTCTTCCCCTAGTACTTGTAACCTGCCCTATACAGCACCACACCTTCCTTAGGCCTTTAGCAGAGACTTCAGGAAGGTCTTACTCTTCAGGGCAGGATGGGAAACTCAGGAGATTGACATACAGGACGTCTCCCGGGTGGTCCCTGATGTTTGCAGCAAGCAAACGCAGCATCACGATGACCCTCTTCTAGGAAGCCCCCATGGTCACTGAGTGAACTTGTGTCCTCCTACATGGTAATGTCTCCTAAGTCTGTGTCTGCACCTTCACCTCTCTCCTGAGCCCCAAGTTTCTACCAATTGCCTGCAGGATGTCTCTATCTTGGTTATTTCACATCATGCCTAAACCTCAATGCATCCCTTCCCACACCGCTAAGTCTGCTCCTGGCATTCCAGGTCTCACCACCCACAAGCTGCCCAAACCAGAAACCTGCCTCACTAGTGACCACTCATCCTGGTTTGCACAGAAACTTTCCCCTGGTTTTTGCTATGACAATCCCATGTCCTGGGAAAATGCCTTTTATCCCCAAGCTAGGGGACAGTGTGGTCCTGGGAGTCAGCTGGAATGCTGCCCTCTTTCTGA
>NW_005871048.1:53499366-53516798 GCF_000147115.1 Myotis lucifugus | reverse complement strand
TCTGCTTATCTTCATCAATGCATGAATCCCACGTATTTCAAATACCATTTGGCTATGTGTTCCCAATAGACTTTAAGGGCAAAGACCTTATTTATCTCTCTGTCCTAGCTCAGTGCCTTGCACCTGTAGGTGCTCTGTAGCTATCCTATATAATAAAGAGGTGATATACAAAATGACCGTCACATCCTCACACAAGATGGCCGCCCCCATATGTCCATAAGATGGCTGCCACAAAATGGCCAGCAGGAGAGGGCAGTTAAGGGCAACCAGGCCGGCAGGGGAGTGGTTAGGCGTCGATCAGGCTGGCAGGGGAGTGGTTGGGGGGGGTGATCAGGCAGGCAGGCAGGCTAGCGGTTGGGAGCCAGCAGTCCTGGATTGTGAGAGGGATGTCCAACTGCCGGTTTAGGCCCGATCCCAGTGGGGTCCCAGATTGGAGAGGGTGCAGGCTAGGCTGAGGGACACCCCCCACTCCCCAGTGCACGAATTTCGTTAACCGGGCCTCTAGTTAGTTAATAAAGGCACCCAAGAGCACCAGGCCTGAGAGATGGACCCGAGTTCCAGCCCAGCACTCCAGCTGCCGTGTCCTTTCTCTGAGCTTCCACCTTCTCACCTCAGCATTTTGGTCTGATGACTAAGGGATGGCCACTTTGACATTATGATCACACATTTCTTCAGCGCTTACAGACTATTCTAAATAAGAAGGGAGAAGCAAGCAGTCTCAGAATAGTATTATAATTAGAGCCAGAGTATTTACTGCAGTGAAATTCTAGTTGGGTGATGTGTCTTCTCACATTTGGGGAAAAGATGCTGTTGTAAAAATTTATTTTGGGTTCCAGAAGAAGATGATGTCATTTAAATGCTGCCAAGACAGCTCCCTTTAATGTGCCAACCTGTTTGGTAAACAAACCCCCTTGTTTGCCTCCATGAAGAGGTGCACGTGTATGCTCACACAGTCCTTGGCGCTTAATAGAATAGGTAGGCCTCTGGCGGCATTCATGCAGGAGTCCATAGCGTCCAGTATTGTGGTTTGGCTTTTTCTCACCAGACTGACAAAGTCTCGCTGCCCTTTAAGCCCATGTGAGGGAACCACAGCCTGAGCCATCTGTCTAGACAGGATCTGTTTCAGAACTCAATTGTGTCTACAGCTGGATCAGTGTTCACACGCTGAACATTGGCAAACACGCAGGTCTCGCATCTGAGTGAGCCTCTTAATGTCAGTCTCAATAACTTCTGGAGAACCTCAAGATTTGTGGATAAACATCTTAGAACTGTTAATTTCATGGCATTTATGCATATTGTTATGTGTGAGGCACTGTTCGAGTTGTTAGAACCCATTGGTAAATGAGAGACAAGGTTCCCGTGGCATTTATCACATGGAAGGAGCCATAAGCAATAAATAAGCAAATAAACAAATGAGAAAGTTAGATGGTGACGAGTTCTATAAATGAAACAAAACAGGGTGAAGTGAAAGGTGGTGGCTGGGCAGTGTCATGGGTGGGGGGCTCACTGATACTGGATATTAGCAAAGACCTCATTAAAGAGGCAGTGTTTGAGCTGAAGAGTCAAGAAAGGGTAGCCCTGGAAATCTGGGAGCAGGATGTTCCCAGTGAGCAGCCAGCACATGCAGCTGCCCTAAGGCAAGGATGATAATGTTCCAGGAGCAGAGGAACTGAAGAACAGTGAGTGATGCGGAGAGCAGTAGGAGGTGGCTCAGGAGATGTGGGCAGGGCTAGACTACAAAGAGCGGTGTATGCCATCACCAGGAGCTAGCCTCATTCTAAGGGAGCTGTTGAAAGGTTTAAGCTGAGTGCATCATGACTTTTTTTTTTAAAGTTCACCCTAGTTGTGTAATGGAGAGTAGTGGCTTGTAGAGATGAGGAATTAAAAAAGAAGGACCAGATTGGAGACTATTGTGATAACCCAAGGTAAAGATGCTCTGGCTTTGACAGGATGGTGGCAGGGAAGAGGGGCAGAAGGAGATGGATGTGGGTTTATTTTGCTAGTAGAGCTTACAGATCTTGCTCATGGTTTGGGTTAGGGAGTAGAAGTAGGAATCAAAGATAACTCGTGGGCTTTTGGGTTGTGTATCCTGTTTATCTTGAGTAGATGATAGTACTTTTCCCATTGAGATAGGTAAGTCAGGAGTGGGGGGAGGAGAATCCTGTTTTGACCATACTGAAGTGTGTATAAGATACCCAAGAGGAACTGTAAGGAGGCAGTAATAATATTAATAAGACTTAATATTATCATATTTAAGTTGGCCAGTTGGTTGTTGGCCAGTACCAGCTTTTGCCAAATAAACTTCAAACACTGATTTTATTTTTAACTGAGCACTGCTTTCAGCTATAGGCAGATAAATTTAATGCCATACTGACAGTTGTACAATTGAGACTGATAACATCTGCCTCTTCCTGTCTCTGCCTTCCTTTGTGTACCTCTGAACTCCTGATTAGATGACCAAGAAATTCCAAGGCAAGGAAACTTGCATTGCTTTCTGTGACCTCTCTCCTTAGAGTTCCTACTTTCAATTATTGAAAAACAAAATAGCCCTCGCCAGTTTGGCTCAGTGGATAGAGTGTCAATCTGTGGACTGAAGGGTCCTGGGTTCGATTCCGGTCAAGGCTACGTGCCCGGATTGCAGGCTCAATGCCCAGTGGAGGGCCTGCAGGAGGTAGCCGATCAATGATTCGCTCTCCATCATTGATGCTTCTATCCCTCTCTCCCTCTCCTTTCCTCTCTGAAATCAATAAAAATATTTTTAATCCAAAAAAATAATTTAAAATAAAATAAAATATGTTATTGGATAAAAGGGTGAGGGGTGGTGTGTTTCTTGACTGGTATAGCTGAAGACTATATTACAGACTGGTCTTTTCTGCCGTCTGAAGCCATTTTTATTAGATGTGTATTTTATTTTGCTTTTAACTTGTGTGTTTGGGGCAGGGGCAAGAGTATGGAGTGAGGGTGTGAAGTGAGTGTGTGGGTGCTTTTGACAAAAAGTGTGTTTAACTTTCTGTGAAGGATACATGAGGCTATTCTTTCTCAGTTATCACAGTTTTGCATGTTTCTTATCACAAGTCCTATTTCTGAAAGGATTTAAAAATCTAGTATTGTCACACCATCTATGAGGCATACCTAACATGTTCTTAGACACGTTAACAAAAGAACAGTAGGGCAGGGGAAATGGTGGTGTAACTAGTAGTGGGGATGGATAGGCTTTTACTAATTTGGGCTAAAACCAAATGAGTTTTCATATTTCTAGACTCTCATAGGGGTCCCCGTGGCTCTTGGGAAAGAGTTCCATGGCTTTTCCTACTGGGAGAGGGCGGAGCACTGTCCCACATCTTTAAGACTCCGGAAGCCATTGGCATATCTTCCAAGGAAAAAGCAAGGCAGGCCACTGTCTGCTCTAGTTTCTCAACTGCGTCCTGAGGCCCAGGGAGGCAGCCACAGGCTGACCCATGTGCTGGTGTGGGATGCCCAGCGAGCCAGGACAACAGAGAACCAGTGTGTCCCTAAATGTGTTCCCTCTGAGGCCATCCATCTGATAGGCCACAGGCTCTCATGGCCTGGAAGTGTTGAAAGTTGCCATCCTTCTGGTAGCACTGATTCTCAAGGATGTTTCTTGAATCATTGGAGCTAAATGAGACGTTGAGGGCCAGGGAGGCTGTTTCTGAATGAGGAAGCGAGAAAGGTGTTCCAGAGGTCAGAGGCAACAAACCAAAAACTGTGGAATCCTAAGTGAGCTGATGGGATGATATAGAGATTGTTGACAAGTTCATGAACTGCTGTGGTAAGCCAGTGACTTCTGAAGTTACATTTGGCCAGACAGGCTTCGTGTGTCTGTGGTGAGCCGATGAAGGAGACAGTTGGCACCCACTGCATGTTGCCGGGGTAATGGAGCCCCACTGAGCAGCACTAGAAAAAGTTAGGATCCAACAGGTCTCTGTCTGGTAATAATTTCCCCAGACATTCCTATTGCTGCACATCAGTGACCGTTCAGCATCTGTTTTTTTACTATTGCATAAAGTTTCATTTTAGTTTCTGACAGTATGTATTTCAGATTGTCTAAATGCTTCACATTCCTTCTCTTTTGCCAGCAGCTTGAATGGGCAGATTGCCTATTTCTAGGGGGATGATGGCTTTGTCCATAGGGGACCTTAATGGTTCCATTGGACCTTCATGATGGATGAAGAAAGCAGATGAAGAATGCATTGGGACCCATACCCATGTGTCTAGAGCGAAAAAGAACTGTAGGTGTGAGCCCAAATAAGACTCAGAATAAACCACTGGGGCAGGTTTTGCTTTCTTTTCTCGGAATAGCTAAGTAGCTGAGGGAACTCAAACACTTTGCAGTGGGAATATGTTTGTGTCCTTGGAGTGAAATGAGAAGTCCATGGGGAATGAATGAACTGAATCAGAAAGACTAAGTGATTCTCAAGGATGTTTCTTGAATCAGTGGAGCTACTAGTAAGTGAGACGTTGAGGGCCAGGGAGGCTGTTTCTGAATGGGGAAGAGAGAAAGGTGTTCCAGAGGTAGTAGTCCAGAGGACTTAGAGACATTTATTTGTTTTTTTAAGAGGATAAATTTTTGTGACTTGAAGAATTTTTTAATGTATTGAAAGAGTATATATACCAATGTCTGTAGAAGTCGATAACAAATTCATCAACTAATTTACTGTTTTGGTTTCTCCTACCAAAGATCTCATTTACTGGTGTATGTTCTAAGGAAGTTTTAGATTCAATTCAATGTGATATTTTTAACATATATGCAGATTTTACTACTATAAGTAATATTTGATTACCTATCAACATTTATTATGTACCTAGAATGGGGAACTAGATGTTGGGATCATTGCCACCTATTTCCATAAATATCTCATTTAACCTTAATAATAAACCTGAAATATTAATAATTATCCCCACTTTAGAGGCAAGGAAACTGATGTTTTTAGGCATCAGGTGACTTTCAGAAGCATTAAGTGGCAGAACCGGGCTCAATGTAGCGGGAGTCTCCTGGCGCCAGGACCTAGCTTGTCTCCCTTTCATCTTCCCTTATTAATTACTAGCTGTGTGCACAGTGGTATCTGGGTTTCAGGCACAAGCAGCTTCACTTAACAGGATCCTGCTCAGGGAATTCAATAATCAGTCTTGCTGTGCTGTCCAGTATCATAGCCGCTAGCCATTAAGTAGGTGGCTATTTAATTTAAATTAAATGAAGTTTAAAATTCATTGTGTCCGTTGCCTCTCACACTTCAAGCACTGAATAGCCACCTGTGGCTGGGACTCCATGTTGGATGGTGCAAACATAGGCCATTCCCATCATCAGAGAACATTCTATTGGACAGCACTGCCAGCGAGGCTTGTTCCAATCCACAGCATTTTGTCTCCTGTGGTCACCTGCGATGTCTGTTGAAAAGTGATGAGTATTAGACATGATCCAACAGCTCCCCTCTCCTGCCTCAGTGCTGTGCGTCTGTCTGTGTACTTCATGGTGTGCTCACTTTTTCTTCCAAGGAGGAAGTTGGCCGGATATGGAAGCTGGAACTGCTTAAAGAATCGGATGGGCTGGGAATTCAGGTTAGTGGAGGCCGAGGATCAAAGCGCTCACCTCACGCTATCGTTGTCACTCAAGTGAAGGAAGGAGGTGCCGCTCACAGGTGACTAGTTAACTCTCTTACTTTCTCTTCCTTCTTATCCTCTCCCTTCCCTGTCCCTGGGCCCTGGGACTTCCACTTGGTCAAAGCACTGGCCATTACAGTTCACAAGGGTTATGCTGGAGCACAGAGGGACATCAGGCCTGAGTGGTTCTATTTAAACCTACCTCTGAGCACAGGAAGTGGCTAATTGCTGGGGATATTGTAGGCTCCCCAAACCATCAAGGAGAAATGGGATTTCTTTCTAGTCCACTTTGAGTTTCAAGCGAATGTTACTTATCCTAACTTTTGGATGCCAGTCATATGTGGTTTCTTATCAAGACTGTGCCAGATAACAGAATACCACATCCTGACATCCTAATTTCCAGAAGACAGTGGCTAATGACTTGGGAAAGTGATTGGTTTTAAATTCGACCACAGTTCACATGTGGTGTCAGGACTCTACACACACTTATATACTCGTATCTCTGTCCTGCAAATGTGACGGGGAAAAAGTAAATGTGAACCTTTCTCCTTGTGACCTGAAAAAAATTCATACCTCAAAACTTTTCCAGTCTGAACAATCATCTGCAATAGGAAGAGGGACAGTGCTTAGGCAGAGCTCGTACAAAAAAAGGAAGTCCTGTTGGAATTACAGGGTTGTAGCGGTCCCCAAATTTAAGGTATACCCTTGCCATGCTAGCTCATTGCTACCCTGTACAGTAAATCCTCTCTTAACATCGATAGGTGCTGCAACTTTAAGCAGAACAATGTATAACAAAGCCAGTTTTACCATAGGCTAATTGATGTAAACGAGTTAAATTCCTACAGCACCTCGTAAACATTTTAATGAAACGATGTTGAATGAAATGTTATTCAAGGACCTGCTGTACATAAGGCATCTACTGTTTGCAAGGCACGGTGGGGTATGTGCATGTTGCATGCCCACATGTATACCGTAGGCATATAGAGTTTCACCGGTGAGGAAGGTGAATGTAGTGTTCTGGAATTTATATTGTTCGGGCCAGGTACCCTGATACTGAGGGAGATATGGCAAACCCGAACAGTATTGGCCTGCCCAAGGCCAAGAGGGCACTCAGAAGTAGATCTCATGAGGTGGAGTTGAAGGAGCTGAAGGTTATTTAGTATAAAGAATGCAAAACTAACGAGAGAACCAGGGTACAGGCTAACAAAGTGTTTCCTGCTCATCAGTCCTCTAACTAGAAAGTAGGCTAATGACTAGAGTAGAGATAAGATTTACTACACTTGTCATTTATCTGTGTGACAGTAATTATTGAAGAATGAAGCTCATTTTTATCCAGGAGAGCATCATTAAATTCCCAAATGATGTATGCTTTAAGTAACTCCCATTGGGTAGCCGTTTTCCCACTAATCCTAGGCCTTAGGTTCTAGTCTGTCTTTGGAAAGTTGGCAATTAGGAAATTCCTGTGCCCAGAGATAAGCTTACATAGAGCTGTTCTTGTCTATTTTCTCTGTGAGCTGTTTATAGTGGGTTTCTCATTTCTCTTCACCCTTAGCTGGGCGTTGTGTGTGTTTCTGTCTCTCTGCCTCTGGGGTGTTTAGTTCACATGTGGGCATTCTGGTCAATAACAGGAGAGCAAGATGGAATGAAAGAGGGAAACGAATAAGGGGATGGGAACAGGGATGATCTCGGTGGTGCTGTGGTTAAGTCAATCCGGGAGTTTCTCAGCCTCACAAGATTTCCTGTCCCTTATTTAGCAATGAAGATGAAAAATGTCTGGTTCCTTTAGGATCATGGGAGACCAGACCCTTGGGGGTTTCAGTTGGAACCCAGGAGACTGTTGATGTACCATGAAGGGGCCTGCCCAACCCTCTGGCAGAGTGTGCCTCCCCAGACCCTTGACTCACCCTAGGGGAGCCAGTTCCCATGACAACTGTGCCCCTGCCAGCCCAGGGAAGAAAGCTCTGAGTCAGCTGTAATTTAATTGAAAGAAAAGAAAGAAGTAGAATATTTGTACACCTACGTTTGTAAACCAGTCTGATACCTGCAACAGCAATAGATTAGTTTCTTTCTTCATTTTTATGTTCATTCTTCTGCTGATGAAGCTTGGCTCTAGGGACACAGGATGAAAAGGAGCTGAGAGACTTTATCCTCAAGGTCCTACAACCCTGTGGGCAGGAGGAGATGGACAGACACATGCAGTGTGGTGTCCCAGGTGCCACAGAGGAAATATGGCCAGGGGTATGCCACCTGGAAGAAAGAGGGCGTGGGTAAGGGGATGATGCCTTTGCTCTCTTTGCGCTCAGCTCAGTGAAACACTAAGGACTGAGTCTGAGGGAAGGATGGCAAATAGGATTAAGAATGACTTGACTATCCTATAACCTTCAGGGCTGGCTTCCTCTATCATGGTCTCCACCCAAATGGGACATTTCATTGGCATTAATGCCAGGTTACATGGTGGTGACTTCCGAATGTGCCTGGTATGAGGTGACCACCTAAGATGATGGAGCATACTCCTCTGAGTGAGAACCTGGACTGAGCCAGGCCAAAGAATAAAGCACTCCCATCCCAATACTTCTGGTTGCCCCTGACTCCTTTTAGCCTGGTTTTAACTGTTTCCTGTCACCACCCTCCCGGCTCCAGTACAATGTCCCTTCTCAGGCCCAGGATGTCTTGATAAGGGAGTTTTTTCCCATTTCTGTTTCCTCAGGGATGGCAGACTGTCCCTAGGAGATGAGCTGCTGGTCATCAATGGTCACTTACTGGTTGGGCTGTCCCACGAGGAAGCTGTGGCCATCCTTCGCTCAGCCACTGGAATGGTTCAGCTGGTCGTGGCCAGCAAGGTAGGTAATTTTGTGCTTTTTTAATATTCCAATGGTGGTGTGAACTTGGAGCCCTCCCCAAGCACTATACCCTGTAAGGGGACGTTGGGGGAGGGATGCAGGAGGCATCCGATTGATGATGTTTCTCTCTCATCAGTGTTTCTATCTCTCTATTCCTCTCCCTTCCTCTCTCTAAAAATCAATTAAAAACAACAACAACAACGGGTTTGCTTGCTACACCTGGACTGTGAGCAAGGCTGTAGTGAAAGAAAAGGAACAGAAAAAGAAAATTCCCTGCGCTGGAGTATATCCATGGGGTTAATTTACTGAATCCACAGATTCATATTTAGGGAATGTTTAAGCCCTCTCATATATTCAAAATTCATCAGGGTTTTATGAAATGTGATTAGGGAGGGAGGAGTTTTAAAAACTTTACCTCTCCTTCTTTCTTCTTAGAAAATACTGACAAGAACTCTCTAAAAACTAGAGACCAGCAAACTCCCCAAAGTTCGGAAAGTTTTTCCCATTCAACTTCAAAGGGTGAATAGAACTGAGAATGCAAAAGCAAGAAAACAGTGGGCAATGAAGCCCCCTTATAGGTCTGACCTTAATGGAGTCTGGTTCCATTTATTTTCATTGACCTTGAAAAGTTGTTCAAGGGCTGCATTTATTGCAAAGATATCATCCGTCTCCAGTTTGACATTGTGATTCAATAAACAATCTGATCTCTCTCATGAACATATGCCAGTGAGATGAGCAGAGGGGAGAGGAGGATATGGTGGGTATTTGAGCTCTGTGCTAGGCCTGGGGCCACAGTGATGAGCAGAAATGGTGTTCAGTTTGGGGAACTCTCAGATAAGTGGGGGAGATAGACAAGTCATGCACTGCAAGGCAGTAACAGAAACAGTAAAGGACATTAGAGAAGAAAGGGGAAATGGAAGGCCTCCTGATGGGATCCAGGAAGGCCTGCGGGAAAGGGTACTCACGCTTCTTTCACCTAAGCCTTAGTCATGAGAGGATGGGTGGTCTAGGCAGAGAGGGCTGCTGGTAGAAAAGGCAGTGATAGGGCCAGGGACAGCCTGGGCATTTGGAAGTAAATATGGCTGGAATGGAAGGAAAGATGGTGGGAGATGAGTTTGGAGAGCTGGGCAGAGGCTAGATCTCTAAGATGTTGTCCTCTTCAATGAGGGATTTAAACTGTATCCTGAAAGCAAGACAGGGGAGGGCATCAGAGGATCACAAGTTCAAGGATCTTAGATTAACCATAGAAACATTCATCTAAGAAACACAGATTCTTCAGGGGGGAAAATGATTTGTGTTGAAATTGGGTGCACACCCCTGACATTTGAGGTAACCTTGCAAAGTGTGGAACATATATTCCATATAGTGTTCAGGTTGGGAGCATGTGACCACCCATAGCAGACTTTGCTGGTTTTCTTTGACCTTGACCTGGAACTGCTGGTGCCATCGTGTAATTCATGGACCTTTGTGTTCCCATAGGAAACCTCTGCTGAGGACCTCCTGAGGTTAACGTCTAAGAGTCTGCCTGATCTGACCAGCTCGGTAGAGGACGTATCCTCTTGGACTGACAACGAAGACCAGGAGCCAGACGGGGAAGAGGACGAAGGAACTGGCCCGTCCTCCATCCAGGGAGCTGTAAGTGCCTGTGGTTTCCTGGTGGCTCTGCTGGAGATGGAGTGCTGGGGTCAGGGATAAAAGCCTGAGATGGTGTGATAGGGACCATGACGGCAAAGGACCATGGTTGTATTTTTTTTCTTTCTTTATTTTTATGTTAGAATCTTCCAGAAAGATCTATGAGGGCAAGGCTTTTTGTTTAAGGAAAAAACATTGAAACTAGAAACACGGTAAGAGAGCAACTGGGTGTTAAGTTCAGTGAGTATATCAATTGGTAGGATGCTTAATAATATATATACAAGGGTTTTATTGCTACTCTTGATAGAGTGTTTGAAAACTGTTGTTTGTGAATTTAAACTGAGACTGAGTGATTTCTGGTTGAAAGTGGAATGTTAAAATAACACCATATTCATTCATGCAAAGCTGTATAGATAGGTCTTAAATTTTTAATCAAACCAGAACTCTCCATGGTGCATAGCTCTTCCTTACACAGCCTCGAGCCCGTGTGGTCTACTCTTCAGGCGCTGCCCGGCACAGTCGGGAGGGCTCTCGGTTAACTGTGGCCACTGTGTGGCTCCGTGGTCTCTGCTTTGTATCATTTTCAGTATAAACTCTCGTTAGCCCTTATTCCCCATCCAACCAGCCCCGGGCAGGGTACTCCCTTTCTGCCATCTGGAACCCCTCAGAATTGCTTGGTCAGAGGCTCTCTCCAGGGAGGTTATACTAATTTACACTTCTGGTAGTACCCAGCTCCCATCATAACCAATGTCATTATCTTTTTTTTAAAAAGCTACCAATTAATCACATATGGTTTTATATGCTTACTAGAGGCCCGATGCACGAAATTCATGCAAGCGGGCTTGGCCCTTGCAGCCGCTGCTTGCCTCGGTCCTCACAATCCTGGCTTGCCTCAGCCCTCACAGCCCCGGCTTCGTCCAGAAGGTTGTCCGGAAGGAAGCCCAAAAGGTCGTTCAGCTGACCGGTCTAATTAGCATATTACGCTTTTATTATTATAGATCATTGTGGTTTTTCCAAAGGAATTTCAATGCATTCTGCCCAACACACTTTACTTGGGGAACTTTAGGTGGCCTTTAAGTCTCACACCCGCAATCACCTTGGAGGCCACCTCACCCCGCTCTGCTTCTGCTCCATAGGGGAGTAGAGCACTCAGAGAGGTGGGGACACCGGGCTTCTTCCCTGGCTTACCCCCTGCGCCTGAACACTGTCCTTTGTGGCCATTCTCTTGAGGTCCGGTTTCCACCAGGAGAACCGGGCCTGAGACAGAGCCTGCAAGACCAGGAGATGGGCAGCTGGAACAGATCTTCCGGATGTCAGTCTGCCCTCAGGACCTTATAAAGATGCTGAACTACTGAAAAATATATATATACAAGGTGTCCCAAAATAATGTATCTACACTTTAGCGGCTGATAGCTCAATTTTGGAAATGAAATGTATTTTAATAAATACTGCCTTTATAATTATTCAAAGTATGTGCGTACATTTTGGGGGGCACTATATATATGTATACTTTAGTTCTATGTGTACAATCCAAGACTCTTTGTTTTAGAATTTTTAAGCACTAATGAACCACCTTAAATGAAAGAAACCTGGTGCTGTTTAGTCAACTAGGTAACCAAGCCCTTTATTCCACAGATGAGAGGGATTAAACCTGCTGCCAATTCCACTCAGACACTGACTGGTTTTGCACCTGTACGTGGTGGTGCGCTCCAAGCGCTTAGGCTGAGCACGTGTAATACAACCGCGAGGCCTGCCAGGTGCCCCCCTGTGATTTATTTTTCATGGCTACAATACGCAGCAAATGAGACTTTCCTTTCAAAGAGCCCCAGCCATGCTTCGGATAAAACCATATGGTGAATATCAAGTTTGAGGAATGGAGGCAGGCAAAAGGGAAATGGGGATGGGCGGTGAAATTCCAGTCATCTGCGTGATTGTCACCCATCTCGCAGCGGTCGGCGTGGGGGGGGCGGGGGGGGCAGCAGTGTTAACTAGAAACTTGTTAAAATACAAATCCTCACCTTTCAGAGGGGAGGGGGTGACATTCAGCTGGCTGCTCAAGGCCACAGACTTTCCATCCTAGAATCGTGTCCCAGTTTGTCCGTACCCTCAAAGGAAAGCCCCCCCCCACCCCCCGCTGTGACTTCCTCGAAGCTTCAACTGGCCAAGGTGGAGCTGGTTCCTCCAACCCCTGCTGAGATCCCTACAGCTACTCAGAGCTTGAAAAAAAATAGCAGTGCCCAAACTGGCAGCATCCAGCAGCTCACAGTTAAGGAAGCTCTTCCGAATGGTGTGATGGCCTCTGAGGTGTGGGTGTGGTTTTCTGTCAGTGAGATCATAGGCCAGCGTGGCATCACTGGCATAATGTTTGAAGATCAGTCTTTAACATCTCTTCCTTTTTTTTTTTTTTTTGTTTATTAGTTAAATGTTCTTGGACCATGAGTGATCAGAATGGTATTTGAATTTTTAGAAAGATATATTTTAAAAAAACAAAAAAACATGACAAATCCTCAGGTCCCACCGAAGACCTGCTGAGTCAGAACTCTGAGGGTGGCGTCCAGCAGTCTGCTTCTCAGTAAACCTTCCAGGTGGTTTGGACTCGGGCTAACGTTTGGGAATGTTAGAGCCCTCCAATAAAATGGCTGTGGCACTTGTGTTCTTACTGGCTACTCAAAAAGGGTATCCTTTCCCAAGTGTAAAGGATTACAGTTCTTTTTTTTCTTTTTTTAATGAGATTTTTCAGGGGGGAAACGATCCCTGCTCTGGCCTTCTGAGGGAGAGGCTGGTTTTAAAATGAAGAGAGGAAGAAGAGGTCCAGTGTAACAGGGCGTGAAATGGGTGATACCTCTTCAGTGGTTAGGAGCCTGTCTCCCTTTTTATATTTTTAACAACAACAAAAAAATAAGTACTGATTGCCTTTGCAAATCTGCTGTTGTCAAAGCTCAGTGAGGAAGGGTTTGCTTAGCACATCCATCAGCAGACCTGTCTCCGGCTTCCTCTGACATCAGGGAAGCAGTGCTAACATTGTTGGAATCACTAGTTTGGGAAAATCTTGGAAAACTTTGAGGTGTCAGGGCTTAAGCAGGAATAAAGGACCTCATCTCTCGAAAGGAGAGGAGAGCCAAGCTGGACCTCACGACTCTGTAAGTCTGACACTGGGGTTTGAGTCTTTGCTTGTTGGCAGCATCGAGAGGTGTGAGAGCCCGGGTAACAGCCTTCAGGAGAAGTCAGCATCCTCTCGGGTAGATACCTACCCAGAAACAAAGAGAAAGGAGAGGCGCTCCTGTGTTGTTTGAATTGAATAATTGATAAAGTGTTCACTGTAAATGTTTCCAAAAGTGTCTGGGTGTTGAGAACTTGTATTGCAGCATCTGAAAGTATCATTTCGGGTTAAATCAAGCTGCCCTGGATGGGAAGTGGGCGTGAGCTAGATTTTTCTGGTGAATTGAATTTAGAGCTTAATGCAAAGACCAGTGAGCACCGAATGTGCATTAGTATTAAAACAGGAAGCTTCCAGAGTCTGACTGACAATCTGATCTTCACAGAGAGAAGCTACTAATGCAGAGACACTGGCAGGACATATTGCATGATGGGGTCTAGGCATGAAGGATGTGTGTGTCTGGGAAGACTTCCTAGAAGAGGTGACTCTTAACACAGATTTTAGTGATACGTTTGTTCATGTGACAGTGGTTAATGTCATCTTTCTCTATTAGTAGAGGACCCATGGGGGTAGGGCCCACATCAGCTCTGCTCACTCCTGTATCCCAAGTGCTCACTGTCAGCTCTCAGCATGTATTATAGGATGGATGGTTGGTTGGACAGGTGGGCAGACAGGTAGATGGTTGCTATAACTTCTGTCATTCCTAGTGCACCTGCAGACTCCTCATAAGATTTGGTTGTCTTCCACTGACTTGCCCGTCTTCCCCAGCACACCATGAATTTAAAATGGGCATGACACATAGTAGGTGCTTATTATTTGTGTCTGAAAACTAGAAAGTCTGTCTGCCTTTCCCTTCTGGGTGTTTCATCTCAGACACAAATAGCAGTGATGTAGCAATCGGACAGGGTCTCTTCCTTTGAAGTAGGACATTTGTGGCAGCACCTCATGAACAAATGAGTAGATTTCGTGTTGTTTGATTGGTTAAGCTTTGAAACCTGCGAGCAGCTACAAAGAGAATTTCGGGCTTGATTTTTAACAAACCAACAATAACGACAAAGGACGGAACATCCCCAGGGAGCTGGTGAAGTGGGATGTGAGTGAAAAGACCAGGCAGAAGGCACCAGGGAAAGGACCATGGGCCTGCCCATCTCTAAGATGTGGGTTCTGGCGAATCGAGCTACAGTGCCAGAGCTACAAGACCTTGGGGATTAGCTGGTCCAAACTTTGCATTTTATAGGCTAGACATCCGTGGTGAGAGAAAAAAACCCTGAGCTCCACTGATAGCAAGCTTGTTCCCCGGACAAGTCACGTTATGGCTCTAGTCAGCTACGAGGGAAAAGCAGAAAAGAGACAGGAAAGGAAAGGTGAACACACCAAGAAAAGCATTCCCATGATGTAGCTGACCATCGGACCCCCAGCTTTCCCACTGGAGGGGCCTGTTCGGCAGGTCTGAGCGGGGTGGGGCCCAGGAGACTATTTTCAAAAGCATCCCAGGCGCTCCTGATGCTCGCCCACATTTTGAAAAGCAAACCTTTGGGAGGTGGTGGCTGCTGCGGGGAGCAGCAGGTTCAAGCACACCCTCTGTTGGCCGTATGGCAATTTCCATGACACAGTGCAGAGACAGGGTTCCTCTTGGCGGAGGACTGGATGAGGCCAAGACCTCTATGTGCGTGGTTTTGAGATAAGGGGAGGTTTTAGGCTCCTGACTGATCCCTCCTTTAGGATCGGGGTGTGAAGCCAAGGTGTGCGCGGTGCGTACAGAAAACCTGGAGGCACAGGTCTCCCAGCCACACTGGGTCTTCGTGAGCACAGACCTGCTTGCACATCGAGGTTCTCACCACCTCGTCGGACACCCTGGTGCACAGACTGCAGCTGTTGATGCAGATGCTGTATTATCCCGGCACTAGCCCGAAGCTGGCAGCCACACATACTGACCCCAATTCCCCAATTGTACCTTTTCTCTCCACTGCCCCCAACTGTGAACTTCCTCCTCGTTCCCCTCAAAGTCACAGACTTCCCCACGTAGGTCTCGGTTCACTTAGACATTCCCTGAGCCACACTTCCGAGGGCACGGCCCTATAGAAGATGTTGCTTGAAGCTCAGTGCCGTATGTCGCGTTGCCAGAGCGAGATAAGAAAGACCAGGCTGCAATCACTGCTGGCCAACGAAAATAAGATTTCCGCGTGGGGTGGCTTTTGTTTGGTTTGGTTTCAGATTTAAGGAGATGAAGTGATTATTTAGATGGGTGGGAGAGGGAATACTAGTATAAGATAAGAATAATTATTTGGCCTGGATGAATTGCCCAGGAAACTGCTGAAGTTTGAATTAGGCTTATTCCCATGGCACAGTTTCCGGGGCCTGTTCCAACTCGCTACCTGGCTCGGTGCTGCATTTTCATCCGAGCAGTTTGCGTTTCTCAAGGAAGTAAACAGCCCATGTGATCTGCACAGAAAAGCAAATGCGGTTCTTCAGCCTCGTGCGGCAGTGGTCTTCCAAGTGGGGTGAGCACCCTGGGGACGGATGGCAATTTCCACGTGGGGGGAGCCCGCTGGCCCCTTGGAGTGTGGGGGGAAAGTGCTAGCACTTAATAGAGATGTTCATCTCCTTTGAGATTGTTTTGTGCTTAACCGTGCATGTGCGCATTAGTGCGGTAATATTGGGCTAAATGGATGAACCTGTGTCAGGAGTGCCTCCTGGCCTCACAGCGCAGAGCCTTGTGAAATCCCCTTAGTGTGCAGTCAACTCGTTAGTGTCGTTCAGGTTTGAAAAATTCCTGCAAATTTCAGTGAAAATAAAACATGAGCTACTGGAGCATGTAAAAAGTCTCTTTGCCCTCCAATTAATTTATTTTATGCAAATAATACCGTAGAAGTCTCGAAGGGACCTCTCCCTTCAGGGAAGTTACTTCCTGTCCATTACAGGATGCCTTTCAGCACTGCCCCCTGTTACAAATGCTCCTTCTGTATCACCCCCGACAGATTGAGTTTATCTGGGTTTTTTTTAGGGGGGGGGGGGGAGTTCAAATCTCTTAGGGCTCACATAGGAATGTAAAGTAGGATATATTGACTTCAAGGAAAGTGGCAGTTCAGAAATGAAACTGAAATAAGAATGTCTTCTGCCATAGACAAAATGATGGCAGTTACACAGGGAAGGCAGTAGATGTGACTCATTTATGCACCTCTCTCTGAGGTAATAGAGCTAATTCATTCATGAGCTTCGCTCAGTCTTTAAGAGAACAGGAATCGTTGAGATGTATGTGTCTCTTGAGACTTGAAATAGAGATGGCGCTGATACACAGAGTCTTACTCTCGTAGGAGAAACAGGATCTCCCCACTTAGTTTCCATTCCAGTTACTGTGCTGGTTTTTTTTTTAAGGCAGATGACGGAGTCATCTCTGACAGTGCATGGAGTCACCTCTGATGGTGCATGGGTCAGGTAGACTAATAGGCAATGAGTGCTCAAAACAAAACAACACACACCTCATCTGAAGACTTCGTGAGCAGTGGAAGGTGTGGAGTTTTCTGGTATCTTTCTCTTTTTCACCACACCTTACCCAACACGGTAGTACGCAGCCGAGAAGTAAAAACAAAGCAAAATGCAAGAGGCGAGAAGGTGCCCTGTGGAATCCAGGGCAGAAATTTCTCAAAGAAATAGAGCTGCTTAAAATGAATAGAATTCTCCCCACCCAAGTGTTTGCTTGCCTAGGTCTTCGTTTGCTGTTTGTTTGCTTGGTTTTCCTTGCTCAGCTTTTTACACAAGTGACTGACTTAGCTCAGTGAATGACATTTGCAGAAAAGGTAAACCATGCCTCTCCCTTCTGGCTCTTGCTCGGATTTCTTCACTTGAAATGACTTTCCCTCCACTCCTGACTGGGACTCGGAAGCCCCTCGTTTCTCAAAGAGACTTTCCTAATTGCTCAGCCTTCTGTCGTCTCAACTTTCTCTGATTGCCAGTCTCATTTGTCATCCGTCCCATTTTAGCACTTAAAAATCAGAAAGACACCTCCTAATTTATATAAATGGGTAAGGTAGCTAGATTTTTCAAAATGTGCTGGTAACACTGTTGTTTCAAATTTATTTCCCCTAGAAACAAATATGTTCATGAATATTTGGGAAATTATCTTGTAAGCTAGTGGTGGCAAGTAGGTGGCCTGCATCTCACACACACACACCACCACCACCACC
>NW_005871048.1:53399302-53498956 GCF_000147115.1 Myotis lucifugus | reverse complement strand
AAATAGACATGGTCCAGGGGGTCCCACACAGGAAGAAAAAAAATTAAAAGCCTGTTTCAAAAAGTAAAAAAATTAGTCTATTCAAGGGGCCAAATGGTTTAAGCCCATGGTTTTTAGGTTCCAGACCTAAGGAATTTCTGACCTTATTTTAAAGGTAACTGTGAACTTCATTTGATGGCTTAACATTGAGTGACAGGAGTTTTTGAGGGCCCCCAGTTTTTTTGTTTTTTTTTTTTTCAAGTTGATCAGCAACCTAGTCAGGGCCCTCTAGCCAGGATCCCAGCCCAAAGTTCCTGTCGGGAGTTTCTGGTTAGGAACTGATGAGGATCTGATTGATGATCTGATGTTTATTGTCTTGTTTTTTTTTTGTTTGTTTGTTTTTTTTTTATTTTTTCGCTAAAAAGTATTACAAAAGGGTATTACATAAGTGTCCTTTTTTTTTCCCCCCCGGAGGACCCCAGTTTTTTGTTTTAAAGGTCCCTGAAATGGTGAGCTAGACGGAGACTACACTGGAGGTGGAGAAGTGGGTTTGAAAGCCTTTAGCCTAAAAGCAGCCAGAGCCTGGACAGAGGGAGAGGGGCCATGCAGATGGGAAGGTGGGAAGCAGCGTTGTGACTGGTCAGTGGAGGAAGGGAGCAGGGCCCACTGCCAGTGGGCGTGCTGGGCCTTGGGCTTGCCACTTGGCGAGCCAAGGGCTCCGTGGTGGTAGAGAAGGAGGAAATTACTTTCCTCCTCACTTTTTTTTAAATTCAGAAGGCGGGGCTGATCCTAAGCAATATTTACCTTTGAACCCTCCAGCCTCCAGTTATCCGCTCCTCCTCACTTGCTGGCCCCCCTCTTCACCGGTTGCCTGGACCCTAGTGCCCTCGTACTGTTCTAAACTCCTGCTGTGGTACCCACAGCCTCTCCATCCCCTAAGGTTCTGGGTTCCCAAGCAGCCTCTCCTTCTCCAAGTCATTTTCTCCCCTGTCCCCCCTGTACCGTCACCAACAAAAAGACTGCAACACAAACAAAATCCTTTCCATGGCCCTCTATTTGTGAGTACATCAATCTGATTAAAGCAAGGACACTTAGCAAAATCTGTGAATTTTAAAAAGAGAATCCTCGTCTTTTCAAATGAGTTTCTTATGGGTATCTTTTAAAAATGAAATTGAAAGTATAATTCCCAAAGCCTGGATGGCAAAGCTGTTTTTAGAGGAAATACCTCGGTAGACCAGTAAGCCTCCCTCTGGTAGCAGCTTCCTTGAAGAAGTCTGTACTTATCAGTGCCTTCCCTTCAGCGTGTTCAATTATGACTCCTAAAAACTCTCACGTTTATTTGCAGTGACCTTGGATAGGGATGGGTAGACGAGGGTATGAGCCATTCCTGTAAATGAGAGGTTGGCACTTGTAAAGCTCAGATTCTAAACAGTTCAGGCTCTCCTGGCCGAACAGTGTCTGTGAACTCCCTGATGTGGGGCCTAGTGCAAAAGCAGCCACAGGCAATAAGTAAACTAATGGCCATGACTGTGTGCTAATAAAACTTTACACAAACAGGTATTGGGCCAGATTTGGCTCCCGGGCAGCCCTTTGCCGATCTCTGCTGTCCATGATCATGTGTGAGCCTGGGACTGGGACAGCCTCTTATTACTGCTGCCCATGTGGCCTCCACAGGCTCATCTCAGCTTCCCAGGCATTTGCTTCACCAACTAGAGGCCTTTAGAAATATCTCTCAGCAAATCGGCATGAACCTGACACCACTCCTGGAAAGGGCAGAATTCAGAGTGCAGCTCGAGTTGGTCTGGAAAAGGCAGCAGAGGGCCTTAGGGAAGATGCCTGGTACTTCAACAGCCGCCCAAAATTTACCCAGTGTCTGCAGCAGGACCAGTTACTCTTCATCTGAAACCTGCCTACGTGGTGTGCCCCATTAAAACAATCCCTTTCTGTTACAATAAGCCCCGTAATCATGTAAAACTTCCCCTGAAACATTTGTAGAAGAAAAAGCCCCGGGAGAACCTGGCGTGTCTACCGTTGCTGCTGAATTGGAGTTGACTCCGCTGCTGTAGTTGGCCACCTCTGACATCCACCCCTTATTTTCTTTCCTGCCATTCCTTCTGTTTACTTCTTCGGTCTCTTTTACATACCTTTTCGATAGCTTTCCTCCCTCAACTTTTTGTATATCTTGAGATGGACACACACACACACACACACACACACACACAATTTTATCACTGGAATTTCGGGAAAGGCATATCCTAGTCCTGCTCCCAGAGCTGTGTGCACTGAGAACCAGCAGCCAGCTCCTGCTGAGTGACCAGGGGTCTGCCTGTAGTAGCCAGCCCACAAACCCAGAGAAAAATGCCGGCTCCACAGTGTTCTTACCCACTAACTCATGGGAACATGGCAAGCGTGAGATTCCGGCTTCGTAGAGTCTGTATTAGCTTCGATTTGAAATCAGTACCAAGAAGGGACAGATTCTCCTTCTCGCCATCTGCCTCTCCTATTGTTTTTGAAGAGCTGAGAGTCACTTGAGGACACTGACCTCTCCTTGGGAAGGTGACACATGCAGATCCACCGCAGGAGGGGATAACAGCACCAATGACTGATCACAAGCCTAGTTCTTACAGGGGATTTATTTGCCTGGACTTTCTAAGGGACCAAGAGAGCTATTTGATTTGCATGAATAAAAATCATCCACATCACCCACAAAGTGGGCTCAAATTGTTTGGGGATGATACGTGGGAGGAATCCGGAAATGGGCTCAGCTAGAACAAGGACAATATTATTTCATTGGCCGAGCCCCAGTCCCAGAGCCTCAGTGGACATCAGCACCGCTCCACCCAGCTGCCTCTGAGGCTCTGCGTGTACCGAGCATGCTGGTGCTTGGCGAGTTTGACTATTCGGTTTTACCGTTTTCCTCTTCAGTCCTGAGTTACTCTCTCTGTTGGAAAACATCGTGTCTAGTGTCACAGTAGATTTGTGTTTTAATTTCTGCAGCCCGCCCGCGGGCTTCTTGCTACTTTGGGGCCGATTTATGGTTGTTCTCATTCCCTTTTTCTGAATAGTTATTTATTCCCAGCCCCGGCCTCTGGTTCTCCTTTGACCATTCAAACATCTGCCCCAGGGACTTGGAAAACGAGCTTCCTTTGGCAGCCTGCAAACAACCCTGGTGTGGCCGAAGCATGAAAGGGAAACCACCAGGCTCCACTGTCCCGTACATACTGACCAGGGAAGGAGCCAACACGGCTTCCTAGGGATTTGGAGCCTGGATGTCTTCTGTCACATCTGCAGATTATTTTTTTTTCAAGTGTTAGAAGTCATAAAAACTGGGTGCAACCAGTCCTCCTCCTGTTTTCCTTGGGATCAGATGTGCTTGTGCAATGGAAATGGTTGGAGATAAAAGCCACGCTTTGCATGGTTTGTTTGCAAGGCTTCAAGAGTTAGCTGAGAAAGACAGATGACGCCCCGGAGTTCGACAATGTGTTAGTCACGGTGTGTTCACGGAGACCTCATCAGCGCTTTGGACAGCGGTTACAGCACATTTCTAAGTACCAGACTCTCAGCGTGGACCAAAGGGCCTCTCTCGTAGTAGATGATGATGTTTGCTCCCCACCCCCAAAAGTCTAAAATTTGCCAGAAGCTAAAGCTCAATTTCTGTGCTGTTTCTCGTCCACAATTACTTCCAGCCACATTGTCCAGTGCAGCTTTTCAGAAGTTCTGCACTGAGATAAAAATGTCAACATAAAGACACTCGGGTCATTAAAATGCCAACCAAGTCAAATCCCCTTGCAAATTATAACCCAGAGACGTTAAAATCTACGGTAATTAACATCCAAGCTTAAATTCCCTTGACCTTTGGAGTTAAAAACCAAAGCACTTCATGGCCTCCTTCAATCTCTCCTATTTCTTATTTTGCTCCATCTTAACTAAGGATATATATTTTTTAATTTTATTATGTACTAGAGGCCCAGTGCATGAATTCGTGCACAGGTGGGGTCCAGCTAGCCCCGCCCCGATCGGGGTATGGGGGGCCAGAGGGGATGGAGGGGCCATGGGAGGTTGGCTGGCCAACCTGCCCCCCACAGTGCACGTCATAGTGACCGGTCGCTTAGGGTTTTATATATATAGATTGGTTTTGGGTATACAGTTTAGTGGTTAGACAATCATATACTTTAGTGCTCCCCTTGATGTTTCTAGTACCCCAACTGGCACCACACATAGTTATCAATATTATTGACTATATTCCCTATGCTTTACTTTCTTCCCATGACTATTTGGTAGCTACCAGTGTGTGCTTCTTAGTCCCTTCACCTCTTTCACCCAGGGCCCCAACCCCTTTCCCCTCTGGCAACCATCAGTCTCTCTGTGTATCTATGAGTCTCTTTCAGTTTTGTTGTTTATTTAGTTCTTTAGTTTCCACATGTAAGTGAAATCATATGGTGCAGTATGTGTCTTTCTCTGGCTGACTTATTAACCAAGGAGATTCTTGATGTTGGGTGCTGGGGAGAGGTAGTGGTTTTCAGCATCTGTAGCCTGGGCTGTTTGCCCCTGGAACAAATATGGCTCTTTCAGCTCCAAGAAAGTTGAATTTGTTAAACAGCAGGTCTCTTGTGTGCTTTATTGTTTAGTGAAATGGAAATGAACAAAGAGTAAATAGACTCACAATGGTATCAAAACATTGGCCTCACACCCTTGACATTTAGAAAAATGAGACAATTCCCAGCCCCTGGACAGTGGTCTCAGGCAAAATTCTGTTCCCAGGAACTTACTGAATTTTGCCAAAGGCTATGTCAAAAATTGTAAAATGTCTGAAATTTTTCCGCAGATGAATGGATGCTGGCAGGAGACATGAGACTCCTGGGTCAGAGACAAATGGCATTGTTATGGCACAGCCGTTTTTTGCTTTCTCCAATCCCAGCCTAAGATTCCATCCAGTTTAGAGTTTCATGTTTGCATAATCTCCTCCTTGTCTCCTCCCCCTCCACCCACATACACACAAGTGCTTTGGGAGTGATGCAGAGGGGCTCAGGTAGGTGGACACACAGTGGATTTGCTTCACAGCTGAGTAACCCTGAGCATAGACAACCTGAATCTTCTATGATGGGCTGGGAGCAAACCTGATTGCTCTTTGCTCTTTATCCTACTGGACAGTATACAAATCTACTGCTTTCTCCTGAGACATTGTCACTCTACAAACATCTGTGAAATAATAGACAATCCACAGTACAAAGAGCCTGTGCTTCTGTTCACAAGACACAGAAATGGGAGAGACCCTGGAGAGATGTCTCCCCACAGGGTGCAGCAGACACTCAGTAATGTCAAACAAAGGAGGGTCGGTGATGACAATATTCTTCTCTCAAAGATGCCAGTCAGTCTATAGCAGTTGTTTGGAGTCGGTGATTATGAATTTAAACTCAGCTTGCAGGAATCTTCCCAATCTGGGTGGAGGAATCAACCTGGTTCTATTTACTGTGCTTTTCGTTTATATTCAAGAGCTGCTCCTTTTTTTTTTTTAAATATGTTTTTATTGATTTCAGAGAGAGAGGGAGAGATAGAAACATCAATGATGAGAGAGGATCATTGATTGGCTGCCTCCTGCACCCCTTCTACTGGGGATCTAGCCCACAACCCAGGCATGTACCCTGACCAGGAATAGAACTGTGACCTCCTGGTTCATGGGTCGATGCTCAACCACTGAGCTCAAGAGCTTCTTGCTTTGCACTCACACTTTGAGACAAAAGTATGGGGCACTGTGGTGTGCCACGTTGGGTGTGGATGGTGTCCTGGAGAGAGCTTCCACATTCTCAGAAGCAGGCATTTTCCGTCCTGGGCCACATTTTCCATGTCCACTGCCTTTGGACATAGAAGGGCTTAGACCGGAGGAAGCTGCATCTCTCGCCCCTATTTATTCAGCTCGAGAAACACCCTCTGTGATTCATGAACCAGACCCGTTGTTGGTGACTCTGAGGCGTGCTTCCCGAATGAGCCTGTGAGGACGAATGCCTCTGCCACCACTCCTCGGCAAGTCGCCCTTCCGTGGGTTTTGAATGTTCCAGGGGTCAAGCCGCATTGCTCTCTGCTACATATTTTTGGGCAGGAATTGGATATGCCTCTAGTGTTTCACACCTGTCTCCTTTTGGGAAGACTCACTTCGAGTTCCTGTTTAACCTGCTGCTTGGATGGACCCCTTTTTTCTCTCCTCACCTTGCTGGCCGAGCCTGTGTGCCTTTTTACTTCTGCTATTCCTTTACTTTCTGACGCAGATATGTTTTTCTAAAAACTATTCTAGACTCTGTCATGTGGGGCCCATAGTTGTGAAAGAGATGAATCGATGAGTCCCCTGTTTACTAAAGAATCCATTGTTCAATTGTATCTTGACCACCACCACCTCTGACTTGGTTAATTCTACTCAGGAAATAGCCTGCCACCAGACCAACATCAAGTTCTGGCCTATTATTGTCCCTCCTGGCTCCCATTTCTCAGGCCACTTCCATCAGGGCAACAAAAATAACTATGTCCTTTTAAAATTTACCCAGGGCCCTAGCCGGTTTGTCTCAGTGGATAGAGTGTCGGCCTGCAGACTGAAGGGTCCTGGGTTCGATTCTGGTCAAGGGCACATGCCCGGGTTCCAGGCTCGAACCCCCAGGAGAGGGGGACAGGAGGCAGCTGATCAATGATTCTCATCATTGATGTTTCTATCTCTCTCTCTCTCGCTCCCTTCCTCTCTGAAATCAGTTAAAAATATATACATATATATATTTACCCAGGAATTTTTTATTTTATTGTTTTCCGCTTTCTGGTCTTCCTCTCCTTTAAATCTGATCCCTCTGGGTATAGTTGTCCCAAATCCTCTTACTCGGACTCTTTATCTGCAGTTTATAAATCACATCTCTCATTGTTTTCCAGGCCTGAGACCCCTGTGGGGAAGTTCTTGCATTCTGTTCTCTGTGGTTTTGCCTCTCTTCCTTGGTTGGATTTCCTTAGGTCCCAGTCACGCTCTCTTACTAAGGACTGGCTAAGTATCTCCCCACTTTTGTAATGCTCGCTTTAAGAACAGTTAGGCACATCTCTCTTTTCCTTACACATTGTTCTACCCTGGACTTCACAATCTCACCTTCCCTTTGTATATGTCCAGTCTGTCATCTAAGATCCCATCTTCTTAAGGAAATAGCTCTGTTCCTGTAGCAAATCATCAAGTATTTGTTATCTCTCTTGCACTGCTTCTATTCTGCTTGTAAGACCAGAGCATGTCCTCAAATTCTCTGTGGTGTCCTGGCAACCCTGATTTCTGAAAGCCGAGTTCTCTAAGCACATGCCTTTGAAACTGTCTTCTTCCTAGTATAATTCATTATGCCTTCAAATACATCATGTATATTCTTCAGCATAATTATGTGGACATTTTTACTCTCTAAGTCAAGTAATAGAATTTGTATAGTGTGGTTATATAAGTGAATAGTATTTTTTAGTATAGTTATTTTTTAATATATTTTTATTGATTTCAGAGAGGAAGGGAAAAGGGAGAGAGAGAGATAGAAACATCAGTGATGAAAAATAATCATTGATCAGCTGCCCCCTGCATGCCCCTACTGGGGATCGAGCCCACATCCCAGTCATGTGCCCTGCCCAGGAATCAACTGTGACCTCCTAGTTCATAGGTTGATACTCTACCACTGAGCCACGCCAGCCAGTCTAGTTGTTATTTATGACTCTTGGAATATATTAAAGCTATGTATTTTTTTAAATAAATAAATAAAGCTGTCCTCTTACCTGTTAGGTTTTCAGTAACTTTATGGAGTTTTTTTCTTCAACTTCAATCCAAGAAGCTGGCTTTTTTTGTTTTGTTTTTTTGTTCCCCATTTCTTTTGCTTTATTTGTTAATTAAATCTGTTACCTTCTATAGGTATGAAGTTGAAATGTATATGGTGTCTAGAGCTATAATCATAGTCTATGCAATTACTAAATCCAGAGGCACCCTAAGACCTGGTAGGGAAAAGCTTAAGGTTTTTGGTTTGGGGTTTTGTTTTTGTTTGTTTGCTTTAAATTTGTTTTTATTAATTTTGGAGAGAGAGAAACATCCATGTGAGAGAGAACCATCTATTGGCTACCTCCTGCAGAATCCCTACTGGGGATCGAGCCAGCAACCTGTGCATGTGCCCTGACCAGGAATCAAACTGGTGACCTTTGGGTGCATGGGATGATGTTCAACCAGTTAAGCCACCAAGCCAGGGCTATTTTTGTATTTTTTAACTAAAGCTTCACTATACCCCCGTTATACACATTAGGTACTCTCCTAGTACTCTCACATGCATTCTTATTTAATCTTCATAGTAAGCCTATAAGATAATTACAAGGTAATTTTAACCGTTTAGAAATAAGTACTTTTGTTCCTATTTTATGAGGTACATGTGAATTTCATTAGACTGCATACACTTCATGTGTCTACTTCATACAGAGAGTGAGACAGAGGCTTCCACACTTGCTGGTTAAATACCTATATTCTGAATAGACGACAACTCTCCCTCATATTTTGGCTGGTGGGCTACTGTGGTGCAGCTGGGACCCTCATTCCTCCATTCTCCATCTCCGGGTAAGCTCAGGGGAGGGCAGGGAGGAATGGGGAGGTTCCAGCTCAGTCCTGCATGGACTAGGGCAGTGGTGAGTTACAGAGGCCCAGGTCCTGTCCCATGTCCATAAGCCTGAGCTTTTATTAACTCTCTAGGTGACTCTGATGAACACCAAGGCTTGTCTAGGTCATCCCGATCCTGGGAATCTCCCTCAAAATCAGTTAAAACTGATTTGCTTTCAGCTGCTTCTTATACAACCGGCCTTACCTTCATTCCCAATTGCAGAGAACCTCTGTCAGCAAATGCGTTGTGTGTGCAAACCGAGTTGCTTTGGGGTCTTCCTCAATTCCAATTTAGGATTCAGCTTTCTCAGCTTGGATCCATTTCCACACATTTGTCTGCTTACTGACTTCTAGAATTTTGTTGCTGTTGTCGTCTATTCCCTTTGTCCTTGTGGGGATTATGTCTTTCATTTTAAAAATCTCTTCCCTATCATTTTAGTATGGTTTTAAGATGGAAATCTGCCTATCTTTAATCGGAAGCCGATGTCATTTAATTCTTTTGTTTGTTTCTTTTTTGTCATTTAATTCTTAAATCAAGCTTCATTTTTCAGATGAGAGGACACTGAAGTTCACAAATGTTGACATTAATGTTCCTGAATTGCTAATAAATGATTTGTGCCCAGGCAAGTGGATTCTTAACCCCTCTGCCCTACCACCTCACAATAAAACCAGGAGCTACACATTCTTATTCATTGAGAGAAAATCTCATAGGTTACAGGTGTGGGAACAGAGACGCTCTAATTGGAAATTGGCGAGTTCTATCCAAGTCCATTAATATAATGGCTTTGTTGTATGACACGTGAATTAGAAATCGCTGATGAATAATAGATTGTATTAACTGTTTCTCTGAGCCAAAGGCCTTCCAGGAGAACTTTTTGCACATTTCATTTTAGAACAACTAAAATGGCATCATTTCCAGAAGAGTTTGATTTGTTCTGTGCTTCACAAAACAAAAGCAGAAAAACAAGAAAGGGGGGACTTTCTCAGAGTGTGGACCTTTTCAGACAGTAGTCCTAAGACTAAAGAGAGGCATGTTGTAATCAAAATTGCACTTCGTGTGTTGCTGCTCCCTACAGTAACCTGGAACTAATGTATCTAAGCAGCCTACTTCCTGTTTTTTGAGTTACCAGCCACCTAAAATCATGCCAGGCCAGTTTTCGGTTACGGAAGGACATGCTTTCATTGAAATCCAGAGCCCTATGCCAACACTTTGAGAGGGGTCTGAAATGAGATTTCACCTCTGCCTGGAGCTCTCCAGTGTATCTTTTGCAATGCTTTCTGCAGCGCTTTGCAAGATCTCTGGTCCACTCTTAATTGGTTTGAGCTACAGGCTTTCCATAGTAATATGACGTACAGTCTTTACCAGGAGATTTCTTTGGTATAATAAATCTTACTGGTATTACATAGATCATAGAAACCAAGTCTCATTTCATTCTCTGGTGCATTTGAGGACTAAAAAAGAGAGTAAAAGATTGTTCTTTAAGGCTGTGATTCTTCTAAACCACCTCCCTGAAAATCAAGAAGCGTTCACAGCATTTGTGTTTGCATCGCACAGACTCAGATTGGACACAGTGCCTGTGTGCTCTCCTAAAACTGCACCATTCATCTTGGACTGACTTTCTTCACACACAGTCTGTGCTAGATCCTGGATCTACCTTATACACAAAAGGGTCTCGGTTATATACAAGGGTCTCAGTTTTATTTCCTCATCTGTCAAATGGAGATGTTATTTACTTTGGGACACATGTTTGCTGCAAAAATTAAGTGGGGAAAAATAGAGCTGAGTGGAATTATACAGTGGTATTGATCATCCCAAGTTATTAATTTAAACGCATCTTAGGATGGAGGGGGAGAACATCCTGGTAATACATGATGCTGGAAATCAGGAGACTGAATACAAAGTCACAGCCTTCACCTGTAGTGAGTTGAGAAACCGTGGGCAGGCCACTTTTCTTCTTGGTTATTCCTATGAGTGCTGGTGTTACCTTCAGAACTTCTGATGTATGAAAACCTGGGGCTGTGCTGGGGGGAAAAAATAGAGGGGAGAATGGACGAAGGAAACTTCCTAAGTCCGGAAACCGTAGACTGGATTTTTTTTCTCCCTCAACATGAGCTTCTCAAACAGGCTTTCTGATGGGTTGGGCCCTGGCCATTGTGTCACAACTGCCCACCTAATGGGTACCAGAGGAGGTAATGACTGCAAATCTAAGGAGCACCTTTCTCTGTAGGCTGGTCGCAGGGTCAGGCGGTGGAACCAGCAAGAACCAGGAACTTAACTCCTTCTCCCGTAATTGCTGTTTACAGTCTGGTGACAGGTTCTTTCCATAACATGTTTAAACCAGGCTTCTCCCAGGTTGTTTCTATTTGCATGTCTCCTTCTGTGCCCCAGGTCTCTGGCATGTCTCCAAGACTTGTGTGTGTGTGTGTGCGCGCGCGCGCGCGTGCGTGCACACACAATGTATGAATTAATGTCACAGTTTGGGGCTGGGAAAGGCATCTCTCTAGAGAATCTCTAAAATCATCTTCAGGATCCTATTCTTGCCTTTACTTCATAATTTAAACCTGGAGACCTGCCAATCCCTGACATTGTAATAGGAACTCACCAAATTTATCTTGGTTTTATATATTAGGAATAATTTTTTTTCCCAAAGCCCCTCCCTCAGTTTGCCTGCATCTCCTCATTTCTCAGACCTTTTTATCTCTGTTTCTCATCCAGAAAGATACTTGAACTTGAGGGCGAAGAGGAAATCTTTCAAATTGTGTGTATTACATACATTATCTATATAAACAATTCCCTCTTAAAAGGTCGTTTACCTGGGAAATTACTCTCAGTGCTTAGTTATACATTTTTATATATAGAATTTTAGACACAATGTATAATTACCCATTAAAATTCAGAGGTTTTTTACATTATAATTACATGACGTTCCAATGACTGCTAAGTGTTAAAGGATATCTGCTGTCATTTTAAAATGCACACATGTTCCTTCACGTATATCTTACCTGTTTTAATTGATATGACTTTATTTCCTCCAGGACCTCAAAGAAAAATAAAATTTCAAATTTGAAGGCTCCCTGCTTGATGTATCTCATGAGTTTTGTACATGTAAATTTATCCCCCAAATATTTTAGAAACTCTCAGTGCATAAGTCTCCTCTCTAATAAACAGAGTTTGTGTTTTGTTTTTATCCCCCAAATATTTTAGAAACTCTCAGTGCATAAGTCTCCTCTCTAATAAACAGAGTTTGTGTTTTGTTTTGTTTTGTTTTTTAAGCATGATTGGCTTTTCTCAGGAGGAGGACCCACTGGCCCTTGGGATCCCCCTTCCTGCATCACTCTGAGGTCCAGAGTGTAGACATGCACCTCACCGATGTGTGGGCTGACCTTGTGTGGACACCTCCACATAGCCCGGGCAATGCTGGCTTCCGGGAAGTAATCAGTCCTCAGGAGTGTAGCACATGGGACATCTGGTTGACCTGAGGGGTGTGATTATTTGGCTGCCACAAAATCAAGATTTTGCTGTATTTTAAGAACCTTAGAATTAAGCTTCAATTTCTGGTTTAATATTTGTTGCGACTTGCACTGTAGGAAGAAGCACTAGCCCACAAGTCAAGAGACCTGGGCTCTGGTTGTGGCTTTGTGCTCACATGGGTGATCTTGTCCAGCAAGTTTTCTCAAGAAATGAAAAGACCCCTAGAGGCCTACAGACTGTGAACCCTCCCTGGTTCTGTGCTGTGCCGTGAGGTGCCTGCAGAGGAAGAACTGGCCAGCGTGATTCCCGGCTATCAGCAGACTGTGCTTTGATCCTAATTTCTCACGTGATACCTAGATTGCTGCTCCTTGAGCCTTGAGATAAGGTCTCAGAAGGGATTGCGCCAACCTCCCACATCAGCTCTGTGCTCTCTGCATTTCAGATCCCTGGGGCAGGTGATTCGTGTGGTTCTGAGGATTCCAAGGGAAACCTGGAAAGTCCCAAGCAGGGCAACAGTAAAATGAAGCTCAAAAGTCGTCTTTCGGGTAAGTGAAGCTCTTTATCTGATACCATCTTTCTGAAAATGAACTTCTAGCCTCAGGAATGGGAATATATAACCATTAGCAGGATGACCCCTTTTTTTCCTTAAAAATCTCAACATTGGCCCTAGCCGGTTTGGCTCAGTGGATAGAGCCTCGACCTACGGACTGAAAGGTCCCAGATTTGATTCCGTCGGGGGCACATGCCTGGGTTGCAGGCTCGGTCCAACGTGCAGGAGGCAGCCAATCAATGATTCCCTCTCATCATTGATGTTTCTGTCTCTCTCTTCCTCTCCCTTCCTCTCTGAAATCAATAAAAATGTATTTTTTAAAACTCTCAAAATTGTTTTACCTTTTTCTTTATTTAAATTTATTGATTTGAGAGAGGAGGGGTGAGGGAGGGAGGGGGAGAGAGAGAGAGAGAGAGAGAGAGAGAGAGAGAGAGGAAGAGAGAGAGAGACACTGATTTTTTTGTTCCACTTATTTATGCATTTGGTTGATTCATGTATGTGCCCTGACTGGGGATCAAACTCCCAACCTTGGCACATCAGGATGACACTAACCAACTGAGCTACCCTGCCAGAGCCAAAATTGTGTTTTCATATATATATATAATTTTTATTGATTTCAGAGAGGAAGAGTGGAGGGAGAGATAGAACCATCAATGGTGAGAGAGAATTATTGATCGTCTGCCTCCTGCACACCTCCTACTGGGAATTGAGCCCGCAACCCGGGCATGTGCCCCTGACTGGAATCAAACCTGGGACCCTTCAGTCCACAGGCCGACGCTCTATCCACTGAGCCAAACCAGCTAGGGCTTGTTTTTCCTTTAGATACTTCATGTCCCAGGCATAAAACTGCATTCAGCCTGGCTTCCCATGTGCATGTTTTTGGGTCATAATAAAGTGAATGTCAACATCTGTTTGTCTCTTCTTAGATTTAAATTTCCTGTGTGTTTGGTTCATTTACTTCCATAGGACTTCAGGTGACCCTTTTGCTGTGGAATATTCCTGGTGGCTATTTTTAGCAAGCACACCTCTCTCCCAAGCCCTTGGTCCACCAGAACCACGGGCAAAGAGCTATTTATATAATATGAAATCTGCATTTCAACTAAGTGGGGAGAGGGGTGGAGTTGCCGCTTTTGGAACAAGCAGATTTGACTTTTCCTGGGCACATCCTTAGAGCAGCTGGCCTGTGTCCTCAGGGAGAAAGTTAGTGCTGGGACCCCACGACTTCCGTGGATCCCAGGCACTTTCGCCTTGATGGCTCTTTCCTGTCTTAAAAGTATACTAACAATTATGTTTTATGACTGCGTTGGTGTAAAGTTACAAGCTGGACTTGTTAGCTATTCATTACTATTATGATCTTCTGATTTTAAAAGAAATTAGACCATTTTTTATGGGCCCTGAACGTGGTGTGGGCCCTCAGCATTGTGTGTGTGGCCTGATGGAGCAGTCGACCGGCTACCCATCAGCGCATGACGTCTGTTAGAACAGGAAGAGGAAGAGTCGGGAAGCTCGGCAGAACCAAGTCTGCCCCTCAGCTCTTGTTACCCAACTACCTAGGGCTGGTTACTTAATGTCCCTGAACTTCCACTTCCTCATTGATGATAACACTGATGTTGAAAGGTTGAGCCCATTTTTAAAATAATAATAATAATAATAAACTCACACAAAAGCAGCTAGCACAAAGCATGTATGTTAACATCCAAAAATGTCCATTTCCTCTTCCCACCACTCAAATCTATGCCTGTTGACCAAGAGCACTCCTCCCCCACTGCCTGGCCTTCTATTGAGTTATTCTAGCACCATGAAACACATCCCTGTTGTTTTTTGAATAACAAAATGGATTGCTTTGTATTTGTAACTCAGAGTAATTAGGCAGGATATATCTGTGTGAATGTGGGTCTGTGACAAGCACAGTGTGATGACCAGAGGCTGGTAAGGCTAAGAAGGGACATGGTGCCGAAGTTCCTCATGTGGAGAGAGAACAGCTCCCTGTCGGCCCAAGGCACCACTGAGGGAAATCCTGCGTGTGTTTGGGACGGGAAGTCACCAGGGCAGAGAGGAGATCTATAGGTCAGCTGTCTTGGCAGAGCTGATCAGCACCTTAGAAACCGTTCCCAGGGAAGGGCACTGAGCCCTGGGGAACTATGAGGGACCTTTGAAACCAGGGCAGTCACGCTCCTCATTTAATGGGTGAGACCAGAGAAGTGAAGGGGATCCCAACGGTCACTCATTCAGTGCCACCCAGAAGATCTGCTCCCAGACAGGTCTTCTCACCCACCTGTCTTTACAGGATCTGAGGATCTTGGAAAGAATCCTGTTCGGTCTCGCCAAGGACCTTCCAGAGCCATGGCTCCCTAACTCAGTTTATTCTGTTTCGAATGAGCAGCACACTCAGTTTATTCTGTTTCGAATGAGCAGCGCACTCAACTGAGCAGTAAATCCAGGCCTGGCTGCACCACAAATGGATGCCACCCTCTCTTCCTGTTCCTTCCCAGACACTCAGGGCCATGACAGGGCCATGGAGGAATGTGGAAGGAGCACTGCCCAGCTCTGCCACTCCTAGCTGTGTGGCCTGGGACAGGTGGCTTCATGTCTGTTTCTCTATTTCTTCCTTTATTCTGCCGATCAGTGTGAATGCCTTCTAAGCACCAGGCCCTGTGTAAGACTGAGTTGAGGGAATGCATATGGCAGTGCCAGTCCGAGGTGTGGTAGCAGGAGGCCCGCACCGTGTGGTAGCTGCCACTGTTGCCACCATTGTCGTTAATGTCACATCATCCTTGTCATCGTCACTGTTCTCTTTCCCTCTCGAGGGCAGGTGCTCTGGGGGGTTCAGACAGGAAGGTGCTCAAGCACTTGAGGCCAAGGCACATGCAGAGGTGCAAAGCCTGGAAGTCTCTGGGCTGTGGCGCTCAGGCATTCAGCGGATGCGGGATACACAGGAGGGCCAGGACCTTGGCAGGGTTTGGTAGAGCAGAAGCGAAGGAAAGCAGTGGTCTAGACGCGTGAAAAAATGCACGAGAAATGCTTAGGGGCAATGGGGAAAACTGGTCAGAGACGTTCTGGGCGACTGTTTTCCCTCCTCATCTATCTGCAAGATCCAGTAATTCATCAGTAAGGGCCGCAGCCCAGCAGAGCTTGTCAGAGCGATTAGGGGAAAGGAGACGCTTGGGGCGGGAGGTGCCGGTGCCGGCGAAGTCGGGTAAAGCGTCAAGTGATATTTATATGCTCCCGAGTTTTGGAAAGGATGCCGATTTTGGACACATTCTCTCCTTTGAGATTCAGCAGGCTAGAGCAATGAATTCATGCAGCCAGGTAGCGGGAGATAAGACTGGAAAAGCAATTTGGAAACCTGTTAAAGAGGCTTAAGGAGTTGGGTCTGCGTTCAGTGCTGTGAAATATGTTCTGTCTACAGACATTTGAATACAGAGGTTTTAATGTGATGAGCTCCTCGTTTTTCTGTCCTGTAAACTTGGGTATTTATTTCATAGTTTCTTAAAGCGAGTCACTGTGGTCGTCACATATCAGTGTATTATCTACAGACACTACCGTATGTGGTTTCTCTTCTGTGGATGGCAAGTGCCTCCCTGTCAGCTCCAAAGGAATTTTCTTCTAATAAATCTGCTTCAGATGAGTAAGCATGCCAAGATAGATTAATCTGGTCATGAATTATTAAGGAGGTTCTGTAAAGAGGTTCCAGCCATTTACACTACGATTTTTGCCCAGTCTGGCTCCAAAAATGACTGAAGCAATTTCATGGAACATTTTTTTCTGAAATTCTAACCTGAGTTTTCATTACTTCATGCCTTCCTTTTTTGCCAGCAGGGTTCCCTTTTAATTTTGGTGGTTTTGATTTATCCATGTTCATGCCTTAGGCTTGTGATCTTTTTAAATGGAAAATTTTATTTGACTGCAAAGGAATTTCAGGTGTTTGAAAACGTGTATAACAAAGCTAATATTCAGCTTTTGAAAAGCCGGGCCTTTAGTGATGTCCATTTTAAAATAACTGTCAGTCCTATTCTGTGGGTTTTTTTTATCACTATTAGAAATTCATCAATACATTAGTTGTAAAAGAGTACAGGATCAGCTTGTTTTATCCCATGAAAACTTTTAGGTAAATTGAAATTTTAGGTCTTCAAATAAAACATCGCATGGTCTAGAATAGCTTGATATTTCAAAGGATCTGTATATGTGTATAGTTATATTCACAGATACATACACACACACACACACAACATATAGTGAAGCAATTTTCAACTGGTGTGCCGCAAGAATGTTTAAAACATTCAGTACCTGACTATTAGTCAGGGGAATTGACCTCTTTTCCCTTAAATTGTCAAAAAATGACAACAGCCAACACAACAATAGCCATTCAATGTGAATGAATCAAAATTATGCCTATTCTT
Source organism: Myotis lucifugus (assembly GCF_000147115.1). NCBI lineage: Eukaryota > Metazoa > Chordata > Mammalia > Chiroptera > Vespertilionidae > Myotis > Myotis lucifugus. Next base: position 53,481,929 of record NW_005871048.1, on the reverse strand, counting down.
TTGTCAGATCGGCAAAAAATCGATTTTTTGTTGTTATGCCACAGAGTCTTAGTAATTAGTTTATATGTGCCATGAAAGGAAAAAAGTTGAAAATCGCAGATATCAAGTATAATATGAACATTGTAATATGATTATGGCTATTGTATTCAGTGTAATTAAACATGATTTAAGATTTAAGTTCCTTGGGGGGGGGAAAGGATACTTATGTAATACCCTTTGTAATACTTTAAGCGAAAAATAAAAAAAAAAGCTTAAAAAAAAAAAAAAAAAGAAAAAAAAAAGATTTAAGTTCCTTAAATTATCTTATTTTTAAATGGCAAGGTTGTCTTTAAATATGATCAGTATAAAAAAATTTTTAAACAGGACCCAACAGTACTAACCAAAAAAGAAAAAAATCTATTTGTTGTACTGTGTTAAAATTATGAACTTTGGCCCATCAAAAAAATAAATAAATAACATTAAGAGAGTGAAAAGGCAAGTCACAGACATAGAGAAGATATTTACAATAATACATAGATCCCATGATCTATCCAAATATCCAAAATATATTAACAAAGAAAATTAAAAGTCTATAAATCAACAACAAAAGACAGAAACCCAATAAAAGAATGAGCAAAAGACTTTAATAAGGCACTTGACAACTTCACAAAAGAGAAACCGCCAATGAATATTTTAAAAGAAGCTCAATCTCATTAATCATCAGTGAAATGTAAATTAAAACCACAATGAAATGCCATTCTATATCCACCAGAGTGGCTAAAATTACAAAACTGCCACCACTAAAATAAATAAATAAAATAAGATAAGTAAATAAAAAGACTGCCACCACCGAGTATGACACAGACGTGGAGAAGCTAGACCTCAGGCACACTGGGGACACGACATTGGTAAGGTACGTGTGTACCTGTAACCCAGCAAACCCTAGATCTGCATTCAGCAGACACGACATCTACAAGATTTCTCAATAATAGCATATTCTAGATCAGGGTCAGCAAACTACCATCCACAGCTATATTTGTATAGCCCATGAGCTAGAAATGCTTTCTACATTTTTGGTGGGTTATTAGAAAGTTTTGTAAATAATAGGCAACAGAGACCATTTGTGGCCTATAAAGCCTAAAACATCGACTATGTAAAAAAAAAAAAAAAAAAAAAAAGCTTGCTTATCCTTGTTCTAGACCTAAAAACTGGAAATAAACCAAATGTCCATCAGCAGAAGAATAGATAATAAATTGTGTATGTTTATACAATGAAATAGCACACAGAAGTGGGATGGATGATCTCTGGGCATGCAACAGCATGGTGGAATTTCACAAACAAATGCTAAGAATGAAGACACACACACACACACACACACACACACAAAAGTACATCTTGTATGTGTTCATTTATATAAAGGTTGAAAATAGGCAAAAGTGATCTATGATGTTAGAAATAGGTTTAATGGTTACCTTGGGCGAGGGGTGGTTAGTTGCACAAAAACGGGCTTTGGGGTTCTGGCAAGATTCTGTCTCTTGGTTTGGGTGTTGGTAATTGGTACATCCACTTTGTGAAATTTCATGGAACTGTCACTTATTTGTGCACATTTAAGTTGTTATAATTCTTTTAAGTTTATTTTAAAAGTCATTATTATACATGAAAAACACCCATCTGCCCCAACAATGGAACTATAACAACCACAAAGTGATATTCCTCCATCATTAGAAAACCATCCACTCAAGCATTCTCACTGTTGTTTATTGCCTTATCAACCATGGCTACATCTTACTTGGATGAAATATATACATTGCCCTTAACTGTTCCTTTAAAAACTGGCACTTTTTAAAAATAATCTGGCATCAATAGCCTCAACACATACCGAACTTACGCAGAGCTTGATGGCAGAATATGGTGAGCTTGGTGGTTTGAAAGAATTGGACAGCAGACCTTCTGAAAACCATGAGTGGGTATAAATGCAACAAATCTGTGCCTATGTTTGCTCTTAAGCTTCTTTTCATCCCATATCAAGCCATGTCTTCTTTCCCCTGTATTTTCCAGGGGGTGTACACCGCCTAGAGTCTGTTGAAGAATATAATGAGCTGATGGTGCGAAACGGGGACCCCCGGGCCAGGATGTTGGAGGTATCCCGAGATGGCCGGAAGCACTCTCTACCCCAGCTACTGGAGTCTTCGGGATCACAGGTAGTCAGTGCCATGGACCCTCTTGCTTTCTCACGCAGTCACAGTTGACCAGTCAGGGATGGGAGAGTACGCTTCTACCCTGGGGTCTCTAGGCTTTCTTTTATCCTTTCAAAGACAGCAAGAGCATCAGTGTTCTGAAGAACTGCTCATCTATGTGGGCCAGGAGTATTTGGGACTAGAGCTATTATACAAGGAGTGAGGACTGTTTGGGAAGGCTAGAAGGAAGTCAGCCTACTATTTGAAAACAGTAGATGAAAACAATCCCTTGTTGGATCTTGACATCTTGATCCCCTTCCTGCTATGTGTTTTAGAACCAAGAGCTGTCTTCAGCTGCCTGGAGACAATGGCACCTCATGGTCTGGTGAACCACCATCACTGGTTTAGTGGGCATGTCAGGAGTCAGTTTAACAACTGGGTGGGTGGACGTTGGGTCATGTGAGAGAGGGAAGTGTGTGTGTGTGTGGTGTGTGTGTGCCTATGCTGTGCCTGGGATCCTGCCTGTTACACAGTAATGACTCAAATAGCCAGGGTCAGAGGGGGCTGCAGAGAGGGGTGAAGTGGGCAATGATGTTAATATTCCAGGGCCTGGCCCCATAGGTCAGGGGTGGGGAACCTTTTTTCTGTCAAGGGCCATTGGGATATTTACAACATCATTCATGGGCCATACAGAATTATCAACTTAAAAGTTAGCCTGCTATATTTGGTCAAACATATAATTAACTCACCCCTAAAGCCTTGGCAGGGCCAGACCAAATGATTTTGCAGGCCTTATATGGCCCACAGGATGGACGGTCCTCACCCCTGCCCTGAACGGGAACTCTTCCTCAATTACATCATCCTCAACTCAGGGGAAACCGGGTAGACACCTCATAACCAAGTTGGAAGCAGACTCAGTCTCTGGGGAACCCGTAGAAGGTTCTTTGAGTCCTGGCACCATCAGACCAGAAAGTGAAGGAGCCAGGTGGTCGGGCTGGTTCAGTAAGTGTGGAAATGAGAGGGTTGGCTGCCATCATGGCCAAGGATGTCTAGCCCTGAGATAGTGGCCTACTGAGGAAACCTGACCATATTTATAGCCTCTAAACACCTATTTCTAACCAGGCTTCAAGGAACAAGGAAACATGGCTAGTAAAGATTGAGGGAAAATACTTTAACTTCTTTGAGTTGTCCTTTCTCTTGTCTTCTCTTTCTACGTTCTGCCCTTCTCTTTTTCTCTTGGGATTCTCGCCTCTCTTTTTTGTTGTTCTCTCTTCCTCCACTAAAAAGTATTGTCTAGAATAGAGCACTCCACTAAAACTGTCTGCAATGATGGGAATGTTTTGTACCTGTACTGCCCCGAATAGTAGCCGCAGGTATCTACTGAGCACATAAAAAGTGGCTGGCAAGACAGGGCTATGTTTTTTATTTTAATTATCTTCATTTGAACATAGACGGCCACAGGTGGCTGGTGACTGCCATACTGGACAGCACAGGTCTAGAAGGTACCACAGGCCTCGGTTCCCACTGGTTCCCCAGGGGGAGATGGAATTGGTGCTGCTGGAGATTGGTGATCAGAGAGAGTTCCCTTACGAATCCACACATGCAGCTGTGTACTCGGGGGTTGAAAACCCCTGGGCTGTGTTGGGCCGTTTCCACAGTGATTTCAGTAAAAGGGTGGTAACCTTGCCACGCCAACGTCTTTTTTTATTTTATTTATTTATTTATTGAATCAGACAGAGTCTGGGAGGCCAACATAGCTGGCAGATAGTTTGTAAAACTGCAAAATATAATTGTTCTAAGCCGCCGGGAATACAAAAATGTTAGCAGACATCTCGTTTCTACCTTTGACTGTAGAATACATCCATTAAGGATACAAACTATTTCTGATGTCTCTTTTCTCATATTAAATATGAAGTCGTCTTTTTTTTTTTTTGCTTATACTGGAATATCTGTCATTTAAGAAATTTATTCTAAGAAGAATCACAAGGAGCTAGACTGCAGAAGTGTTTTAGCAATAGATTTGTAGACTCTCTTGTTTAGGTTATAATGGTGTGCCCTGCTTGCACACGTATATACTGGGTGGTGGGCAGGATAGAGATGGAGATTTGCGCTGGAAAATATTTTATTGTGCACATGTGAGGGATTAGACCTGAAGCTGCTGCAGTTGCTCAGCGGGATGTTTTATGCAGAATAACAGTTATCTGGGTTTGCGGTTTGGGTTTTATAAGAAACAAGGGCTTACTAAGTTTTTGAGTGAGAGAATTAAGCTTAAAATGGGGAATGGTTCCTGACCATGATTATGAACTCGGGGTGGGGGTTGGGGGGAGGGGGTGACTTCCAGGGGGGACCCTAAACCCAGGGTGGTCATCGTACAGCTCTGAGGCCTCTGGGTTTCTGGTTCCTGACTCCATTCCAGGAAGCCAGAAGCAGGATCCGTGGGGTACAGTTAAGGAAAGAAATAACAGATGTCTGCGGCCTCTGAGCCGTTCTTTCTGTGGAGGAAGAAGGTGTGGCCATTTATTGCAGGAGGATCTATTCCTCTGCTTCTATTTAAAGCATTTTGTTTGTTTGTTTGTTTTATTTAAATCCTCATCTGAAGATATGTTTTTAGAGAGAGAGGAAGGAAGAGAGAGATCTATGTGAGAGAGAAACATTGATCGGTTACCTCCCATACGTGCCCTGACTGGGTAACAAACCCGCAACCTAGGTATATGCCCTTACCAGGAATCGAACTCGCAGCCTTTTGGTGTATGGAACGATGCTCCAACCAACTGAGCCACCTGGCCAGGGCTCTCCAGTGTTCTTTATAATAAACTTTCTTAATGCCGCTGGACCAGGGAGGAATGGCTACTCACCCCAAAGACAGCTGAGGTTTTCAGAATCTGAATGTATCTGATTCCAGAGGGCCAGAGGGTAGCTGGGACTCTCTGGCCTTCTGTCCGCTGACTGTAGGAATACCACATCGTGAAGAAGTCCACCCGCTCCCTGAGCACCACGCAGGTGGAGTCTCCGTGGAGGCTCATCCGGCCGTCGGTCATCTCCATCATCGGGCTGTACAAAGAAAAGGGCAAGGTGAGCGCTCTTCTGCCCGCTGTAGCCCTCAGGTGAAAGTTAGCATATATTTTCTAATTGGTTACTTTTTATTATTGTTGTATTTATATGAAATTAACAAACGTTTAAAGGGGAAGAGGTTATGTGTCCTTATGTGTATGTGAGTGGCTTCCCAGGCGTACTTTCCTGTGGGCCTCTGAGTGAGATGGTCACACCCTTTTGCCTTAACTATGGGCGTGGCTGGGGAAGACACCTCAGTTAAATACTGAAATGGGGAGGATGCCCTCAGGTAAGTACTGCAGTGATAACCTGGACCTCCGTCTGCTTTGGGTGCAGGGCCTTGGCTTTAGCATTGCCGGAGGTCGGGACTGCATTCGAGGACAGATGGGGATTTTTGTCAAGACCATTTTCCCAAATGGATCAGCTGCCGAGGATGGAAGACTTAAAGAAGGTAGGAGAGAGCCTCTTGGTGTCCTCAGTGGGGGTGAGCTCTGCTTCCATGGGAATCTGCCCCTTTGCAAGATGTGGGGTGAATGCACAGCAGTTGGGGCTGTGGGCTTGGGAGCGGAGTAGCCTGGGCTGAATCCAGCACTTTCCACATCATGACCTTGGACAGTTGTCACCTGACCTTCACTTTCCTCACTGAAAAACATGGGGAATTCGTACCAACCTTGAAGAGTTGTTGTGAGGATTAAATGAGATATGTGAAAAGTGGCTTGCTATTTTTATTCGGGTCTTTAAATATCTACCTTATTCCCTTGGTCCTTGATCAGGTTTCTTGTTTGGAAGATTTCTGAGAGTTTGTGGACTGGATACGTACACATCTTTTAAGTTCTCCATAGCACTTACCATTTTACCTACCGCTCACATAAACGTGCTAAACACGTGTTTCCCCCCACACACCACTTTACGGAGATGTAATTGATAGATAACTGTGTAAGTTTAAGGTGTATGACATGACATGTTGTGGAATGATTACCGCAGTAAAGTTAGTTAACACCTCCATCACCTCACGTCACCTGTGTGTGCAGGGCGAGAACATTTAAGACCTACTCTCAGAGCAATTTTCAGGAATAGAACTTAGTATTGTTAACTGTGGTCACCATGCTGTGCATTAGATCCTCAGACCTTGTTCATGAATTCTGATTTTTCTTCCTTTTTATGAACACACTTCCTTCATGAGATGATTAAATCACAATATTTCCAGTTACCTTCAAAAATGGTGTGGCTGCTCATTTCAGTTGGCCCAAAGTATAGGTGCTGCTGTATGAAGCATACAGTTGTTGTTTTTTATTAACTGATAGAGTGAGTTGGAGTCTCCTTGTTCAGGCAGAGTGACCCTGGAAGCCTGGATGCTAATGATGAGACGTGAGCAGGCTTCATATGTTGATGGCAGAGTACTTATTTCCCTCTCTTAGAGAAAGGGTTGGCTCCCAGGTGATGTCTGTGTCTGTGTACTGAACAACGGAAAGTTCTAGCAGCAGAGCATTTTCATAACGGATGTGCTCTGTGTTCACTTGATTGACAGTCTCCCTGCAGCGCTGGTGGACTGCAGCAAAATGGAGGCGAAATCAATAGTTAGGAAAGGTTAATAGCACGAGAGTCTTCCTAATACTTTTTTTTTCCCATATGTATCATTTACAATAAAGACAAGTCGTTGAAATGGATTTTCAACCTGTTGAATGGTCTGTCGTCTTTAAATCTTGTATGAAGATTTTTAAAGGCTGAGCAATCATTTTAATGTTTCCATCCTTTTCCCATGTGGCAACAAACCCAAAACCTCACCTCGTTGAGTAGTCAGCTGTGCCAGGTGATTTTTAAACAGATTCCGTCACTTATTTTACAACTTCTGCAGTTGCATTAAAGGGAAGGCACACAACAAATGCATGGGGAGTGGCTGCATTTTTACACTCATGGACAGGGTTCCTTCGATCAGGTGCACAGTGTACTCCTGGGACTGGCCGTCCCCGGGAGGGGATGTGAGAGATCTTGTGCTGCTTTGCACTCTGTCATAGGTAAGGGAAGTCCCTCTTCCGTCCTACACTGCTGTGCAAGGTCCACCTCTTCTTCTCTCAGGGCCCCTTTGTGTAGCGTTTTTGATGAACTGTTATTTTAAAAAAACAGACTATGTTACAAGAGTACAAACTAGAACAGACTCTGCTAAGTCAACAGGATGTTCAAGTTCTTTTCTATTCCCAGCAGACACTATCAACAGCTTGAAAATGACCTAACTATACCTTCTTGGAGTTGAAGATGAGTCCGGGATGGGGGGCTGAGGGGAGAGACTGTGAATGCAGTTTGACATTAGCCTACAATAATTTCTGACACAGAAGTGTATAGTAGCGTGCCCGCTTAATGATGGAGAACCTGGAGCACCACTAAGGCCGGGCATCTAGACTATTTCTAGAGGTGGGGCTGCCATGCCTAAATAATATCTCACAAGGTTTTGTTTTGTTTGTTTTCTTTTTGTCTCTGTTATTGAGACGATTTCCCCTGCTCTGTGATGACTCTCTGGGCCCAGAGATGGGAGTGGCTTCTCACATGTGTGCGTTCATGCTTCACTGCCTGTGGGTTTAAGTTTTTAAACAAAGACCATGAGGAAAGACTTGGGACTCCGTTTTTGCAGTTTGATCTCTAAACATAGGACATCTGATATTAAACTTGGCAATGGCTAAAGAATAAGACTTGGATGCTTCCCATAGTTGTTTTAATTAAACGTGGAAATACAGAGTTACTGTAAAGAAATATGCATTCATTGCCCCATTTTGTGACATTCCTGGGAGCTAAGCTAAGGAACGTGGATGCAAGGATAAAATTCACTTTACAGAGTTGTAAATCAGGGACCCTGTGGTATCCTATTCGCATTCTGACAGATTCCCCTAAATTAAAGCTTGACGTTAATGTTATTCTCCTATTTGGTCACTAGGGGATGAAATCCTAGATGTAAATGGAATACCAATAAAGGGCTTGACGTTTCAAGAAGCCATTCATACCTTTAAGGTAACGACATTCTTATTGATCTCCTTTATTTTCTGATGTTTTTCTTCATCTCCTTCTGGTTTGGGTTTGGGTTAGTGTTGTTTTTCACCCTTTGGCATAGGGACGGTCTTAATGTTTCAGCCCTACTTTCTTTTTGTGTCCTCAGCAAATCCGGAGTGGATTGTTTGTGTTAACCGTACGCACAAAGTTACTGAGTCCAAGCCTCACGCCCTGCTCCACCCCCACACACATGAGTAGATCCAGCTCCCCAAGCTTCAACGCCAGTGGGGGAACCTCGGCGGTGGGCTCTGATGAAAGCAACTCCTCATCCCTGGGTCGGAAGGCCCATGGGCCCAAGGACAGAATTGTCATGGAAGTAACACTCAACAAAGGTGATGCCAGCTGTTCCTCACCTTTGTTACATGCTCTCACATAACAATGTGAACTTTTTATACTTTTCCTATGAATCGTTTCTTTGGGACGACCTGCTACCAACAACATATGATATTCTCTAAATGGACAGTGGGGTCAAAAGTGGAGATGTCAGTCATTTTCTAAAGTGAAGGGAAATTACCAGGAGCCCACAGGCCCATGAGCTCTCCCCAGATGAATCGCCGTGTGTCCAAGACTCCTGTTTAAAGAAACCACTAACCAGCTTAATTCCAGGGCTAATATAAAAATTTAAAGCAGAAAAGATCATAGTTAAGAATACAGTTAACACCAGTAACTAAGTCACGGGTGATCCCCAAATCATACTGCTTTTCATCTCTGTTTTCTTTCCTCCCCACCCGCTGTAGAAATATGAGGCGCAATTAAATAATCAAAGGATTAGGTGCTAAAACGAGGTAAAAGAAAACCTAAAGTTGTATATCCAAAATAAAATATATTACCTCGACTCTGCCTATTTCCAAAAAATAGATTTGCAAACTAAGCAGAGTAGACCATTGAATAATTCCCAGTCCGGTTCAGCCATGTTTCTGCCAGGACTCATTTAATGAACAGAATGTGACAATGTGGGCAAAGAAAAGCAGGATTCACATTCTGAGTCTGGTCAAGAAATAAATGGCTATTGGTCTGAATATCCATTGATGCAGTTTCCAATCACTCACGCTTGTTTTTTGATGTTGTTTTCTTTGAATGATGCCTCTGGCAGAGCCCAGAGTTGGATTGGGCATTGGCGCCTGCTGCCTGGCCCTGGAGAACAGCCCTCCGGGCATCTACATTCACAGCCTTGCCCCGGGATCCGTGGCCAAGATGGAGAGCAATCTGAGGTGCGTAGTAAACCTGGCATGTCCGTGAATATTCTGAGTACATACACGTCAGATACCTGCCCTGTTACATTCCTTTATGTGATTCTAAATCTTTGTATTAGTTGCAGAAATATAGCCTGGATTATAATTAATAGCATCTCCAAGGTGAAAAGCTAATAAAAAAGAAACAGTTGAATTAGGGAACTCTGGATCTTGGCTTTTCCTGTGTTGTTCTATTTGGACACAGAAGTTCAGTTTCAGAAATGACAAAACACAACTCTATACAGATAACTGTGATTCTCTAAATATTTCCTTTCACTTCTATATTCAGTTATGGGAAATTCAGTGGAGATGCTGGGACTTGCTCATTATGATTCAGGATCACTGGGTACAAGAGAGTCCTCAAATCATGTCTTTATTACTCAGCGTCAACCTTTTCTGTTGTTTCATTCCTTTCTGAGTGGTGATGTCGAGATACTTACTGTCTGAAGTCACTGCGTGTCTGATTTCTTGATCCAGCTAGCTGCTGCGTGGTAGCATGGGTATCCTGTTTATACAAGACATGCCTAGGTATTCTGTTATATAATAGTTGCTATGGGTCTGTGCCCATCTAAACTTCACAAGAACATACATGTATTGCACAAAGCACTCTGTGCAAACAGTATCACCTTTCTTCCCACTAAGCTTCTAAGTCCTTGAGCAGTTGAGGAATTATCAAAATGACATTCCTTGAGGTTGCCATCTTGGGGCCCTGTTAATAGATTATATTATGTTTTTAGTTAATCATCAGAGTGAATTTCCATATGAAAAAAAAAGTTAGCAAATCATCCAAAGTACATTAAAGAAAATATACTTTTAGAACCCAAGGAAAAAAAAATCCTTTAATGACATCCCAAGATGATGTTTCTTTCTTGAATGGTTCCATATGTCTGGAGCCTGCCAAATGAACATTCTTCAAACCCCATATAAAGAGTCTTTGTTCTCTCGTCCTGAGTTCTCTCCCTATAATTTCAAGTCAAAAATGGGCATCTTGTCTTCAATTTCTCATTTGTTCAAATTTGAAACGTTTTTACAAATTCTTGGGTAACCTTTGAGCTTCAGATATTTCCTCCTTAAATTATATTACAATAATCATTTCAAGATGGTAGGAAAAAAGAAATGGATGGTGGTCGAGGCGCTATCACGTGATGATTGAGAGGTAGACAGACCTGAGTTCAACAGTGTGTGACCTCTAGCTGACCTCTCTGAGCCTGTGGTCTTCTCTACATAATGGGACTAATAATACCCCTTCAAGCACCATTCTGTGGATGGCTTTGTACAGTGCCTGGCATATACTACGTGCTCAAGAAATGTTAGCCTGCCTTGTGGTCCTTATTATCTGTTTTATTTACCTTTACTACTTCTGAAAATTTGGGTAGATAAGCATAATGGCTTTTGCCAATTTAAAATCCAATGTGTTTATATGAACGTGTTGCTCTTTTACATATATGCAAAGATGAACTACTTCTTTATTCAGAAGAGTTTCCTTGTTAGAAACCTCTCCCAGAAGAAAACCTTATAAAAAGTTGACTATTAACACAGTGTTGATTATGTTGCCTCCTTAGCCGCGGAGATCAGATCCTGGAAGTGAACTCGGTCAACGTCCGCCACGCTGCTTTAAGCAAAGTCCACGCCATCTTGAGCAAATGCCCCCCAGGACCCGTGCGCCTTGTCATCGGCCGGCACCCTAATCCAAAGGTGAAGTACTTCATACTGTTCTGCGTTTGGGAAGACGGCCTGGCTGTTTGTCCAGGAGCAGTGACACACATATTACAGTGAGACACATGCTCTTTGGTGGGTGGGGCGGTGACTCGGCTAGGGATGGGAATCGGCCTGAGGCCACACAGCGGCCCAGGTGACAGCTACACGGGGGAACGAATCATTGATCTGGACTTCTTCGTCTTCATGTTCTCAGGAAGATTTATTAGACAATTCTGACAGTGTTATTGGTGAGTGTAAAATTTGGTAGAAGGTAGCAGTGCTGGGTCTGGTTAACCCCAGCTGGCCATGTGATGATCTCTGGTGAGGTTTTTAACCTCGTTTGGGTTTCTACATCCAGAGTATCTGAACGCATTACACGAGATGACTTGTCCGGGCCGTTTCTGACCTGAGCAGAATACTTCTGTAATTAGGCTTAACAGCCCACTAATATTTTTTAGCATCGATATCACTCTGTTGACCAATATTGAACTTGAAGGTTATCGTAGCCCCTGTCCCCTAGGCCTCTGCTGTTATTTGGTTATCTCTTCTAAACATGTGCAGTTGCTTTTAATTTTTTCAGCTAGTCACAAGACACCTCAGCAAGTTCAATTCAACCCTCCTTGAATGCTAATTTTTGTTATTTTGAGCACTCGATGTACAAATCGTTTAAAATTAGTTTGTCGCCGAAACCGGTTTGGCTCAGTGGATAGAGCGTCGGCCTGCGGACTGAAAGGTCCCAGGTTCGATTCCGGTCAAGGGCATGTAGCTGGGTTGTGGGCACATCCCCAGTAGGAGATGTGCAGGAGGCAGCTGATCGATGTTTCTCTCTCATCGATGTTTCTAACTCTCTATCTCTCTCCCTTCTTCTCTGTAAAAAAAAATCAATAAAATATATTAAAAAATAAAATAAAATAAAAAAAAATAAAATTAGTTTGTCTCTAACATTGTCGTCAGGTTGTATTTTACATTTAGTCCTTTCCTTTTAACAACTCAGAATGCTCATTGGTCATGCTAGTTTGTTCCTTGCCTGTTCTGTGGCCACCAGCCTCTCCCTTGTATTGTTTGCAGGATTATTTGATTATGTCCTAAGTGGTCCCAGGCTGCTGAGCTTGATGGACTTGTATGCCATTTTAAGAATAAGAAGTCTGTGCCAAGAGACGCTGTGGGTCCTCCCAGGGGCCACGCCCGGGATTTCCTTGGTGCATTAACGTCATGGCATCGTGCTTAGTGTCTCTGGTGTTCGCTGTGCCCCTGGTTCTCCCAGTGCCAGAAAGTGCTTCCGGCTGTGCCTCCATGCCTGGGCCTGCGAAGGTGATGTCAGCCCCGGTGCTTGGACAGAGGCTGTCATTAGACTGATTCAGAGGTAGGGCCCTTGCTTCCCGCCCCCCCCCCCCCCCCCGATTGTTTTCTCTGGTCTACGTGCCTTCTCAAAAATGTCTTCCATAGAAGCTTCCTGGAAATCATTAGTATAAAATCAAGTTCTTCCACCTCTCCCCCGTTTTTCCTTGTCATTCCCCCTTTTCTCCATTCTGTTCTGCAGTCCTGACACTTTCCCTGGGCACCTGTTTACTCCATTTCCCCGCTCTCCCCTTGACGCTCTGGGTCGCTTCTAACATTGTTTTGCCTCATCATCACAGCCTGACCAGCCTCAGCTCCTTGCTCCAGAGCCCTCTCTTGGGTTCCACCACCCACATGGCCACACCACCTCTCACCTCAGGAAGCAGTCCACTGAGCTGTGGCTGAGCTGGCACATCCCTCTGCAACGCAATAGAAAGTTCAGTGCTCAGTGCTTGGCAGTCTGATGGCTTCAGGGCACGGCTGACTTCAAGTCCATTCCACTGCAACGCAGGCCATGGTCTGTTCAGCGGTCCACATCACCTCAGCCCAAAAGCATCTGCCTGATTTGCTAACCCAGTCAGACAAGCAAACAAAGATGGCATTTCAGTGCAAAGCATGATGATCTAGAGGGACTGTGGTCTGCGATCCTTGAACACGCAGGTTGAGTCGTGTTTCCAGCCGCAATAAAATGGTCCTCCTGATGGTGTGGGAGATAATGGCCAGCAAAACCACAGTAATTGTTTGGCCGCACTTCACTTTTCCTCCTAGGTAAACATGGCGTGCTCAGTTGTAACATCATACCATATTTTTCTTCTGGTCAAGGTTCCATTTTATGTTTAATGTATTTTTGTGCTGCTTATTACCCAGCATTTCATACCAATCGTACAGTTTGATACTGAATGTATGTGCTTCCTTAGTTTTCATGTTGTTCCAAGAGAAATACCACAAGGATTTTCTTTTCTTCTGTTTCTCTAACGGCTGGAGCAGTGGCTGCCCGCTTGGGATATTCAAACCCTCCAGGTCTAGACAAGCTGAGATTTGGACCCGCTCAGCAGCAGCGTCTAGCTTACGTTAAGTAGAAGAAAGTATTGGTAGTAGAAGTCTGTTTTTAACTGGTGCTGGGCTCTCAAGCATGATTCGAATTATCCAGGAAATCTTTCACTCATTTCAAACCCCAACCATTTTTTTCCCCACTCTGAAAAACAATTGCAAATCTTGAAGGCCTAATATCAAGAAAAAGTTGCAACCGCTGCTTTGGCTGATATTTTCCCTGACTTATTTATACAAAATTACGCTCTGCTTTATGAAGGTGTGTGTGTGTAAGCAAGTGTATATGCCACTGTGCATGAATGTGTACATATTTTATTTCCAAAAAACCTACTATAAAGTATTACATAAAGGCCATGATGTGATTGTGGTTCAATGTAATGCTAAATCCTGTATAGAAATATTTACACACTTAAGACAAATTGCTATGCTTCGCCAAATATTATTTAGACTAAATGTTATTTTAGTATACAAAATTATCATTCTAAGTTTAAAATATAAGCCTTACTTTTAAAAAAAGTTACTTAAGTTATGTAATTGTCTTTTAAAACATCTCAAAGTTTAGCATGTATCAGGCTTTTAAAAGTCTTCTCAAGAATGATGACAGGGTGGATAACAACTTATGCGGGGGGAGGATCTATGAACCTACTGTGATACCAATAAATACAGAAGGAAAAGAAGAGTTATGAAATCACTATATTGAAAACTTCACTATAAGAATTGATTCAGACAAGAATACTCAATGAAGCTAAAACCATTGAGTGAAAATACACTGGGGAGCAGGATTTGACATAGTTTCAAGCTATCTCCTTACAGATGACCCATTAATGACCAAAAATAAAAATAAAATAAAAATCTAGTGGAGAAATCTGCTGAACTCCATCCCAATCACGTAATCAAAGTTATCACCAATTATGAAACACACTGACCCTGCGTGCTGCTGTGATGCACTGAGAAGGAAACGAGTTTTATAGTTTTTCTGCCCAAAAATGCATAATCTAAATCTAAGCATGAAGAAACTATTTAGGCACATCCTTTGAGGGTTTGGATTGGCCTCATTTCTTCCAAAATATCAGCATCATGAAAGACAAAGAAGGGCTCTGAATTGCTTTGGCGTAAAGGAGACCAAAGAGACATGACCCTAGATCATGCACTGAATTCCGGATTGCCAAGAAAAAGAAAAAAGGAAAGGAATTCCGTGAAGTATAACTATGCAGAAACGTTTGTCAGTGACAGCCCACTGAAGTCCAGCAGATAAGGGGCTTGCACAGACTGTAAACGCTTCGTCACTGTGCACAGCATTTAGCTCGGGTGACATTTTCCCCTGGAGAGATGTAGTTGAGGAAAGACTCGGTGATTTGCATTCTCCAGGAAAACCCTTATCGCAGGCCGGCATCAAACTTCCCCGGAACCACTTCCAGTCTGAGTGGTGTTTCTGAAGGAGACTTCTAGGACAGTTGGTTAAACTGGAACACAGAATGTAGGTGTAGTAGACAGTCATTTGTATCAGCATTGAATTCCCTGAATTTGATAATAGTACCGGGGTTATTTAAGGGAATGTCCTTGTTTTTAGGAGCTATGTGATAAAATACGTACAGGTGACGGGTCACGATGTAAGTTTGACATTGTTTCGATAAAGTTTAGGAAAAAAGAGTTAGAAGTGAGTGTCCCAGAGAGAGGCAGATACCAGCCCCTGCACTTGATTGCTTTGCGTACGAACTTGGGAGCCAACGGAAGGTCTTGTGAGTATATTGTTTCAAGCAGCCAGTCAGCCCAGCTCAGGTCTTCTGTGCCCTGAGCGATGGCTTCAGGGGACGAGCAGGACCCTGGCCCCTGGTTTTCTTTCTTCTGGCCTCTGCTCAGCTTCTGCCTGTTTCTAGCTCCTTTTTGTTGGGGGAAATAAGTAAATAAACCCATCTAACTTGTGCTTTCTGCTGAAATCCAGGTTTCCGAGCAGGAAATGGATGAAGTGATAGCACGCAGCACTTACCAGGACAGCAAAGAGGCCAGTTCCTCTCCTGGCTTAGGTACTGTACCCGCACATTTTCATTCAACCTTCGGAAGCGTCTCATTAGGTGCCCCCACGGGGCACTCCTGTGCAGTATGGCTGGGTTCTCTCTCTCTGATTATCACGTTGGACAGAAGTTGCTGTCATAGAGATGCTATGCTTTCCCTTAGCGGCTGCTTCTGATATCTGCAGTTGTTTCATCTGCTTTATTAGAGTTCTAATCACGCATGCCTCTTAGATCACTTTAAGATGATTTGCAAAAATGAGTTAGCAGCATTCCATGGCTTTATGTGCAACTCATCTGACCGTGCTCGCCGAACATGAAGCGAGACCAAAATATCAGCTGTTTGGTGTGTCCGTTGTTAGATGCAGAGTATAGTATCCAAAAACCTGGGGTTTCTTGACATGAATTAAAAGTTTCAACTTCAGAAAGGCAATAGAGGCTGCAGAAATCACGCTTTCCCCTTCCCACGTGGAACAGTTCAGGCAGAGGAGGACCAAGATAGTAAGAATTTCATTTGAATTTAAAACAGGAAGCATGGAGTCCTATAGAATGGAACCTAAAGGAACTGCAAACATGTCTGAACTTGAGATATTACTCACGTCAGGATTGATGGGAGGAAAGGGCACTGAGCCATGAGTTGCTGGTTGTCAGAGGAGAGGCATAGGAATTCTTGGAAACCATGAAATACCCTGATTATCTGCATCCATCATTAATATATTTAAAATTATGGCACAGCCATAATGGGCTCTTTATTCAGCCAGCCCGTTCTCCCGGCCTGCCTGGAAGCTGTCCTCTCATGCTCCCAGCGGAGCCCCTCGGTCATTTATAAAAGATGTTATTAAGCCATGATCCTCATGCCCAAGATCTCTTGGCTCGTGGCATGTAATTTAAAGTCTCAATGCTGAGTCTTTTCATCCTTCAACTAAAGTCTAAAATAGATATTCAACCCTCTTCCCGGCTCTTGTGTGAGTTTCCTGGGTGGTGTCCCTTTGTTCATTCATCCTGTAGTCCACTCAACACACATTTCCTATCCAGGAGCCGTGCTGAGCACCGTGGGGTCAGCTCAGTGAGGGTCTCAGCCCTGTACATAGGGAAAGAGCCGAGGAAGGGAGATGAGATGAATCTACTTATAATTTGATTATACCGTGTGCCTGGGAATTGGTGTATGAGTAGCATAAAATACTCTTGAGATTCAGACGAAGTTCCTCCCAACTGGGATCATCATGGAGATGGTAGCACCGAGTTCAGTCCTAAAGCATGAGCAGAATCTCGGGAGGTGGGGCGGGATAGGGACGGGGTTCCCAGGTAGACCGCATGCATGTCGATACCTGTGCACCTGGCCCATCAGTGCTGGTCAAGCAGAGAGGGCTTTGTTTAGTGTGTTTGGCTCCTCCTTTTCTAGTTAAGGATGTGAGCCTATTTGTACAGATTGGAGCTTTGTTGACAATATGGTGAATTTTTCCCCCAACAGGTACCCCCTTGAAGAGTCCCTCTCTCGCAAAAAAGGTGAGTCAGGGTGCGCTGCTGCCTCACTCCGCTAGCCCATGAACAAATTCCCGGAGCCCAGAAATCAAGTGTGAGGGCCCAGCCTGTATTTCTGTCCAGTGAGTCATTTGGCCACTTTACACAGGAAATAGCAAACAATGCTGATTTGAGAACAAGAATATGAATGTGTTTCTTTTGTTAAATATTCATTCAGGAAAAGAAATAGAGCAACAGAATAAAAGAACCGAACTGCAATTTGAAAAATAGTTTTCTAAATGCTCCATAAGAAGAGGGCGGGCCCTGGTTGGATTTGGGGGGCCTGCGTCTTTAAGGAGACGGTGGCATTGTTCCCGGCTGGCTGTTCCTGTGTCCCAGTGGGTCTGAGCACAGGATCCGAGCTCCCCTGGGTTCTGTTTCATCAACAGGCTGCACCAGTGGCTTGGAATTCCATTCTGTTTTCCTATCGCTTCCTCACTGTTTTTCCTGGGAGGGTTGATACATGGCTGCTGTGGCTTTTCTCAGCATTGCCAAACATTTGGCAAAAAACAAAAACAAACAAAAAAAGAACCTTAAAAAATGTTGTCTGGCAGCAGCCGTTGGCTTTTGATTCATTAAACGTTTAATTGAGCCATCCCAAAGTAAATGGAAGTGGGTGTTCACGCCACAGCTGCTCCGAATGACCATGGATTAGAACAAAGTGTTCTTGGAAAGATAGGAAGTAATGTTGAGAATATTCCGCTTCCAAACCGTCCAACACTGTCTTCTTCAACAGGACTCCCTGCTCTCTGAAGCCGACCTCTCCCAGTACTTTGCCCCGGACGTCCCAGGCCCCTTGGCAGACTTCGTGGTGGCGGGCTCGGAGGACGAGGAGCACGCGGGGAGCGGCTGCAGCGCCTCCAGTAAGCGGGGACTGCGCTCCGGCTCCGCCACGCTGGCTTACCGCATACCACAGCGCTGTGATATGCAGAGAAAGGAAAGCCAGGCCTCTGGCTGAGCAGAAGCCATCTTTCTAGCCTGACTAAATCCAGAGTTTATTTTTTAAAAATGGCCACTTGATTCTGCAGTGAATAGGCCGGGCACGCATTCTACCCCCAGTGGTGAAGGTGGCCTTTGGGTGCTGTGTACATAGCGGAGTCTTGAAATGCATGGCATCCAGGGTTTGGCACCCCAATGACCTATGTTTGAGGGGAATACCAGCCAAATGTCAGGCCCTTCCCTCCCGAGACCCTGACTTATTTTTAGAAAGCAGTGAAAGATTCGGAACTTATAGGAGACAGACATTTAATCTCATTGATTATCTTCTCAGTATATGAGAAAAGGCTCTGACATGAGCGGTAGTGATTCCTCAGACTTGCTGCTGTGGCGGCCTGTTGCAGTTTATCTCTGATGTGTGAACATGAAAGTGCCCGTCTTGGGAGAGGCAGGGGAGGGTCACCCTGTGTCTCGTCTGGAGCAGCGGATGAGCTCACTCTAGTCTGATGGGAACATTTCAAGGTGGAAGCATGTGTCATTTTTCACTCTATTTAGCAAGATGTGTAGAGTTTGCTTAGCAGCCCAGGCCTTGCTTCCCCTCCGGGGCGGGACTCATTTGTAGATTATAACCTCAGGCTTAGCTGTGCCCACAGGCTGGGAGTTTACCTGCCCTTCAGTCAGGCCGCCTTTTTGCTGATGAAGGAAGGACCTCGGGTGGTAAGAAGGCCTGGGCCTGGGGCACTTGTTGGTCCCCCGACACCCTCCTAAAGAGGATTAGCAGCAGCAGCATCTGGGTTGAGCCCCAGCCATGCATTAGAGATCCTGATGGTGACAAGTTATGTATTCCTGTCTCTAGGCAGCGCCCACATGTAAGTTAAGCAATTCAGAGGTTCAGGTACAAAAATAAATAAAAACACAAAAAGGGCGGCCAGCAGGAAAAGTCCCGGCTGTCCGTTCTGTCCCTGCAGACCTCAGAAAGCCGTATTGTTGAAGCCTGGCGCCCAGTGGCCAGAGGGCACCAGAGGGCCATGTGGAAATGCTCAGGAGTTAAGTTGTTAAGATCAGGCCTGATGGGAAGCTATTTCATCTGACTTTCTCTCCCCACCAGCTCCCAAGGAACCAGGAAAAGCCAGGGCCAACAGCCTTGTGTGTCTAGGAAGCCAGCGGGGCTCTGGGCTCTTCCACAAGCAGGTGACAGTCGCCAGACAAGCCAGTCTGCCCGGGAGCCCACAGGTCCTCCGCAACCCTCTCCGCCGCCAGAGGAAGGTGGGCTGCTACTCGGACGACGCCAGCGATGAGGAGTTCGAGGGCGAAGGGGACTGCATCTCCCTCCCAGGGAGCCTCCCAGGTGCCGGCAGGCCTCTGACAGAGGACGACTCTAGGCATGGCTTGACCTCTCCCAAGGTCATGGGTGTCAACAACCGAGAGGACCATCCCCAGAAAACACTGGTCAGCAAGGCCTCCTCGGTGCCTCTCCTCGGCAGCTCCCTGAGCTTGGAAAGTGTCCCAGGGGACTTGGGGGACACTCCTCCCCATGCAGCCAACCCGCTGTCTTCTGCAGAGGCCCCCCAGAGTGGCTCTGGCTGCTTGAGGAGGAAGGAACTGCCAGGGTCCAGGAGTTCACCCAAATTGGAATACAAAGCTGATACCCAGAGTCTGGTGAGTGCGGACAGCGCCAGTGCCCCCCAGCAGAGGAGTGAAAGCCTGGGGTGCAGGCACAGGCCAGTGGCCAGGGTCAGCCCACACTGCAAGGGGCTGGAGGCCTCGGCCAGGCCCACCGCATCCGAGACAGTAAACCTGACTGCCGGAGGTAATGACCCCCAGGGTCTGGAATCTAAGGCCCAGGCCGCTTCCATCCACGAGACCATGACTGGCTTCCGACCAGGTGGAGCTGTGGAAAAGGTAACTGAGTTTCTCCCAGGTACCTGGGATCTAGGTGGATGCTGTGTGAATGAAGGTGGAGAGTGTTAACGCACAGGGCGTGTGCCTAAAAGCAAGGACAATGATTGGAGAATTATCTTTTTAAAAAAATATATTTTATTGATTTCTGACAGAGAGGAAGGGAGAGGGATAGAGAGTTAGAAACATCGATGAGAGAGAAACATCAATCAGCTGCCTCCTGCGCACCTCCTACTGGGGATGTGCCCGCAGCCGAGGTACATGCCCTTGACCGGAATCGAACCCGGGACCCTTGAGTCCACAGGCTGATGCTCTATCCACTGAGCCAAACCGGTTAGGGCTGGAGAATTATCTTTTGTCAACAGTCACTCATTTCAGTGCACTGACTGCTCCGGAATGTGTCAGCAGGTTGGGAGGGGAAGGGCCCAGGTGTTCAGTCATAGATCATTCGGCCAAAAGATATCATCGCTCTTACCTGTGCATGGGGCCTGTGGTCAGTGATGGAAGGGCAGTGCGAGGCGGGTAGAGGAAAACGCTGGTCTGGCCCGGTGTCTCCGCTGACTGGTTGGGTGGCCACTTGAGGAAGTTACCACACCTTTCTGAGCCACAGTTGTCTGGCCGTGAAGTCGGGATGCCGTGTGCCCTGATCCACTCAGAGTTGGGGTAACCATCAAACATAGGGCAACAGTGATTAACTCCTGAATGGTCCCTATCTTATTTAACTTTGTACAGTGATTATGTGTAATTAAAGCTACTCGTAGCCTTGTTGTGTCACATGAAAGAAACGTATCGTGCCACCACATGAAATGCAAGTTAATATTATGTTATTACTTGGTTACACCTTGGTCAGAATGACCCAAAATTACCAAATTGCTTGTTTTTAAAAATTTCAGAATATCTTCCCTTTAGCAAGGAGAGAGTAAGAGAAACAAATGTTACTTAAGATCTTCTCAACTATATGGTTTCTGCCTGAGCAGAGCTGAGGTGACTTGGAAGGCCATATTTATAAAGATGGGTATTCAAGTGGCTTATATAGCGTATGTGTGAATAGACCAGGAAATACAAAGTCATAAAAACTATACTCAAAAAAAGGGGTTTTTCCAAATCGAACAGAAAGAGTAGAAATGCACTATCCCTCTCCTTCTTCTCTGTAAAAAATCAATAAAATTTTAAAAAAAAAATGTAATGTTCAGCTAACGGGTAAATGATACTTTCCTTTTAAAAAGTACCATTGACAAATTTCGGATAACTATATAAAGCCAAATTGTAATTTTTATTCATAATGATTTATATCTATAATAATAAGGGCTTTTGCCATTGTGGATTCGTATTCCCAATACGAACTTTGAACGGCATTTAAAACTTGTGCACCAAAGAAGTTCCAAAATTTGATTTTATTTACACGTGAGAAAGGAAATAGAATGCATTGCCATCCAGTATTTACTCCCAAATACTGGAAGCTAGAAAAAGGTATCTTTCTCTTTTGGTCAATGGGTTGTCTTCCATTTTTTAATGCCTTTTAAATTGAGAGGAGATTCGCATGACCTAAAGCAACCATTGCAAAGCGTACGACCCGGTGGCACTGGGGCAGTGTGCTGCCCAGCCCCCCGTCTAGGCCAGGACCCTCTGCCATCCTGCACTGCAGCCACGCCTGACCGGTGGGTTCCGCAGCAGGTGATGGACATGTCACAAGAGCAGCTGAGAGCCCTGTCGGTTCACCCCTTTCCTCTGCTGCCACCTTTGGGCCACTCTCTGACTCTATCCCAGAGGGTACATTTCAAATACATCTGATTTGACTTTTTAGAAAGTTAGTTTCAACATTTTTCTACAGTAGATACTAGATGGAAGGAAGGAAGCTAAAGTGAAATTCTGAAATATTAAATGCCCATGTCATTTATCCAGATGAGTTCTCCCCCTAACTACCACACTGAGGAGCTGAGTTGACAGGCTTGAGTATCGATATGTGATATAATATCGATAATTCCTTCCATCTATATAGCCTTTTGTAGGATGCATGTTGTTTTTATAACTTAATATTGTCTTTTATTTAAAATCCTGAATTAGACAGGGCAAGTCTTCTCATCCCCTCCTCCCTTTTTTTCCTCAATTTTTAAAATTGTGGTAAAATATATATAATATAGTTTACCACGTTAATCATTTTTAAGTGTAAAGTTCAGTGGTAATAATAGTCATAATGTTATTAAACCATCACCACCGTCCATCTCCAGAACCCTTCATCTTGTAAAATGGGAACTATGCCCATTGAACAGTAACTCCCCGGTCCCCACACACTGGCCCCTGGAAACCGTTACTTTGTCTCTAGGATTTTAACTCCTTTTCCTACCTCATGTAAGTAGAATCATACAGTTCTTTTTGTGACTGGTTTATTTCACTTTAGCATGATGTCCTCAAAGCTCATCCATGTTGTAGCATGTCAGAATTCCTTTTCTGAGACTAATACTCCATTGTACGTGTAGATCATGTTTCTTAATTCTATCAGTGGACACTTGCATTGCTTCCATATTTTAGCTACTGTGAATAATACTTCCATGAACATAGGTGTACTAATGTCTCTTCAAGCCCCTGCTTTCAAATTTTGGGAATATACCCAGAAGTGGGATTGCTGGATCATGATGTTCTATTGTAGTTTTTTTAAGGAACCTTCACACTCTTCAAAGTGGCTGCACCAATTTACATTCCTACCAACGAGTGCACAAGGTTCTAATTTCATCTCCTGACCAACACTTGTTATTTCTGGTTTGGTTGGTTTTGTTTGTTTGTTTTTTAAATATGGGGGCGGGGGGAGGAAAGGAGAAAGGGAGAGAGAGGGAGAAATATCGATTTGTTGTTCCACTCATTTATGCATTCATTGGTTGATTCTTGTATGTGCCCTAACCGGGGATTGAACCTGCATATCCGGACAAGGCTCTAACCAACGGAGCTACCCAGCCAGGGCTCTGTTTGTTTCTTTGATAGCCATCCTAATGGGTACGAGGTGGCATCACATTGTGGTTTTGATTTGCACGTCCCTGATCACCCACAGTGGAAAGTTGAAAAAGCTGAGGCTTGGGAAGAGTGACCAGACCATGCAGTTTCTAGTCCCGTTCTGCGGCCCCTAGTCTGGGATTTCTGAATTTTCCCAAACCAGCTCTCCTCTGGGTATGACGTCTTGGAGAGCTACTGACAGTGACTTGCTGTTGTCATTGTGCCAGGACTCTCCGGGGGAGCTGACCATCGGGCATGGGCCCCACCCAGGAGCTGGCCGCCTCTCAGAGAGCCTGCCCGAAGCTGGACCAGACCAGGGGCAATACCCCGGGACGGGTAAGATTAGTTTACCATTCACTATGCTTCTACAGGGGAGGGTAGAAGTTCCCCTAAAAATCATTACAGGTGGAGAATTTGAACAGGTGGGAAAACCCTTACACAGGTTCACCATACATAAAAGCTGCCTGCGTCTCACGCCACAGCACTGTGCCTCTCCGTCCAGGCGACACCCCTCACCCGTTTGTGGCCTGTGCCTTAGAGTACATGAGACACGTGGTGAACACAAGGACTGCCTACCTGTGGAATGTCTTTCTGAAAAGACCAAAAAGACAGATTGCTTACAGTTTTCCATATTTTACTTTATTTTTCTTCTCACATTTCCCCCTTTTCTTCTCCCCTCCCACTCCACCTTCTGTTTACCTTCTTGACACAGGACTGGACGGCTCCCCAGACCTTGTCCCTTCCCCAGGGCAGAAGGGGGCTGCTCACCCGGACCCCAGCAAGACCTCCATGGACGCAGGACATGGGAGGCGGCCTGAGGACCCCAGAGAGCCAGTGCCACCCAGGGCCCCCAAGTCTGAGGACAAACGTCAGGGCAGCCCTGCCCGGGTCCACAGCACCTCCCCAGGGAAGACAGCAGGGTCTCATCCCCTGGACACCGGCGGGCCCGACACCACCAGCAAGGCAGCTGCCCCTGGGGGAGCAGGGCCTGGGGCAGAGGGAGCGGCTGCAGCCAGCACTGTCCTGTCACCAGCCCTCCTCACAGGCCAGGACACACGAGGAGTTGCAGGCGACCACAGCCAAACTCTGGCAGGGACCCTCGTGCCTGCACCCTCCCGGGAGTCTGCTGGGCTTGAGGGAACGGACTCTGAGCCTGGGAGGGCACCGCAAGCCAGCCACTCCTGGACTTCACCCACTGACCGGGCCAGAGGGAGGTGTGGTGGTGCCTCGGAGCACCGCTGCCCTGTGACCAATGTGGACAGATGCCTCGAGGAGCAGGATGCCTCGGAAGGAAGACTTCCGTCTCCGGACAGAGGGCACCGGGCGAGGCCGGAGGGCAGTGCTCAGGGTCAGCCCCCCACAGGAGCTGCAGGAGGAAGCGCCCGCCGAGCTGAGCCAGCCACCGGGAACCAGGCCCCCACCCCCAAGAGGGCCTGGGCAGCGTGCCAACCCCCTCACCCCCCCTGGACCTCCCAGCCTTCTGTTTTGGATTCAGTTAATCCTGACAAACATTTTACTGTGAACAAAAACTTTCTGAGCAACTATTCTAGAAATCTCAGCAGTTTTCACGAGGACAGCGCATCCCTGTCAGGCCCTGCTGACAGCACGGAGCTGTCTCTCTCCTCCATGTACGGGGACGCCGAGGACTCCTCCTCTGACCCCGAGTCGCTCCCTGATGCCCTGCGAGCTTGCACCAGGGACACCCGGTCACCTACTCGTTCTCGTGGGTCTTCTCACAGGGAAGACACTACGGAATCAGAGGAGGAGCAAATTGAAATCTATTCCACAGGTGGTTTCCCCACCCCAACCTCCATGGCGGGGCCCATGCCTGCCCAGGAGGCGCCCTGCCCTGTGCCAGCCGGAGGCCTGCCCCTGCGGCACAGCGCTCTGGGTGAGGCCGTGGGAAGTCCACGCGAGAGAGCCTACTTCATGCCGGGAGCCTCGTGCCCTCCAACCGCAAGCTCTGCCCAGCCGTCTCCCCTCGGGGGCAGAAGTGCTCAGGGGCGTGAACCTCCCATGGACCCACAGATTCCACAGCACCGGGGGGTCCCCAGCACTGGCTCAGCTGTGGAAAACCACCAGGCCTCCGCAGCCGCCAGGAATCTTCACAGCGCTCCGGTCGCCCTCAGCTCTCCCAACATGGTGAACGGTTTGGGACACGACTTGGATGGTGAAACCACAGATGAAAAACAAGAAACAAGTGTGAACGCAACTGAAAGTGCGGGTGCCCCCGAGAACGGGGAATGTGCCCTGGCAAACCTGCACAGCTCCGAAAGCCAAGAC
This sequence comes from Myotis lucifugus, assembly GCF_000147115.1. Lineage (NCBI taxonomy): Eukaryota > Metazoa > Chordata > Mammalia > Chiroptera > Vespertilionidae > Myotis > Myotis lucifugus. The sequence goes on along the minus strand of NW_005871048.1, from coordinate 53,456,732 downwards.
CTGGAGGACCCGCTACAGAAACCAAAGCTGGTCTCCAGGAGGCCCATCATGGCCTGGTTTAAAGAGATCAATAAAAGCAACCAAGGTGCTCATTTGCAGAGCAGGACTGACAAGGGGCAACCCGCCATGCCAGCCACCAGTCCTGACTCCAAAAGTCAGGTGCTGAGCACAAGCCACAGAAAGGGGGTTGCTGTGCCGAATAGCCCCCCTCCGCTGAAACTGAATCTTGAAAATAAAGACCCACCTAAAAAAAGCTCCGTGGAGACCCTTGTAAGTAACGGTCAGAAACCCAAGTCCGGTGCTAAGCTGAAGAGGCTGAGCAGCAAGAGCAAAAGCAAAGGCAACGCCGAGGGCCCTGCAGCTAACACGCCTAAGGCTGGAGGGACGGACCCCAGGAGGTCCCTGGTCTCACCCCAGGCCTCCCACAAAATGCTCTCCAAGGTCACGTCACACCGGTCCCACGGAGCCGACCACGAGGAACCCGGCAAAAATGCCACAACCACCGCCAGGTCTCCCCAGTGTGCGCCGGAGAGCAAGCCACCCCCTGCAGCCTCGGGGTCACTGAGGCTGTCAGCCTCTGACACGAGCATCAGACCACTCGTTTCGCCCCTCACCTCTCCCAGGGCTCTTCCTGAGCAAGGTGCGGGCAACAGGTTCCACGCGTCTGTGCACTCCGGACCCGACAGAGGCAGCCCGGCCGCCCCCAGACCTAAGTGTGGACCAGAGAGCAAGGCGGCCTTGGGGACAGGTCCCGCCGCCTCGAAGAGTAGCGCGTCCACAGCAGTGGACCGGCGCGGCCAGCCTAACGTATTCAGGGCCAGCAGCTCGCATATTCGGTACCAGAAGCAGCCCAACCTGGGGTGACTGGTAGTGACAAAGGAAGCAAAACAATTGCTAATGATTCCCCAGAAAGAACCAAAATTTCTTCTGAAAGAATGCCAAAGAATGCATGTGGTGACACGCCAGCCGAAAGGGGCAGACAGGGAGGGTTCGTGACCCCGAGCAACGGTCAGAAGAGTGAACTTAGATTCTGCCACCAGCCAGTGGAATCGTCCCCAAACCATGCACCTGCATTGGCGTCCCACGCCTCCCCGGTGGAGCCGGAAATGCAGCGCTCCTTCAGCGTGGCAAAGCTGGCCGTCTCCTCCCCGGGGAAGTCCAGCCAGGTGCCAGCCTCCCCGGAGATGCCCAAGAACAGCACAGCAGCGGCCCCAGCGCTGGATGAGCATCCCTATTTCACGCCAAGGCCGGCAACCAGGACCTACTCCATGCCAGCCCAGTTCTCGAGCCATTTTGGACGGGAAGGGCCTTCCCTGCACAGCCCAGGGCGCTCCCACCGGGACAGCCAGATCCCTGGGACAAGCGGCCCGGAGGCCAAGGGGTGCAGAGGCGGAGGTCTCGGACTGGCTAATGGACCGGGCGTCTACAGTGTGAAGCCCCTGCTGGAGACGTCGAGGGCCCTCCCAACCACCGACGAAGGGGACGTCCTTTCAGTGCAGGACACGAGCTGCCTCATCACCGACAAAATCCGAGTCACCAGAAGACACTACTACTTGGAGCAGCACTGGCCCCACGAATCTACCTCATTCTTCTCGGTGAAGCAGAGGATCAAGTCCTTTGAGAACCTGGCCAATTCGGACCGATCCCTGGCCAAGTCTGGGGCTTCCGCTTTTTTGTCTGTGAGCTCCAAGCCTCCCATTGGGAGACGGTCCTCTGGCAGCGTAGTTTCAGGGAGCCTCAGCCACCCCAGTGACCTGGCAGCGAGGTCACTGCGACGCAGCCTGAGTTCCTGCAGCGAAAGCCAGGGCGAAGCCAGCACCCTCATCCCCCAGATGACCAAGTCCCCATCCAGCATGACACTGACCGTCCCCCGGCATCACCCGGTGGAGGCCAGGAACAAGGGCCCTGATTCCAACCCGAAGCAATCGCTTGGTCCTTCCGGAATCCCCACCCCAATGGTGACCCCGGCCTCTCCCATCAAGAAGAACAAGTCCTCGGTGCGCCACACCCAGCCCTCGCCGGTATCCCGCTCCAAGCTCCAGGACCTGAGGGCCTTGAGCATGCCCGACCTCGACAAGCTGTGCAGTGAGGACTTCCCCGCAGGGCCCACGGCTGTGCTCTTCAAGACAGAGCTGGAGATCGTGCCCAGGAGGTCCCCTGGCTCCTCTGCCAGAGGCCTCAATGGGGCCACTGCCCTTTTGTGTCCTGTGCAGGGGGCGGACAGGGCCTGTCCAGGAGGAAGCAGGCCTAAAGCCAGTGAGCCTGGGGCACCCAGTTCAACCAATATGAGTGAAACCACCCGGGATCTGCCCTCTGGAAAAAGCTGGTCAGTTAAGTAAGTATCTGCCCTTTTTTTGATTATTATTATGCACTAGTTTTAAGATTTATAGAAATGTTTCAAAGATAATGCAGTTTCCATGCACCGCTCACCCAGCTCTTCCTAATGTTAGCATCATATACTACCACCATCCATTAATCGAAATAAGTTAATACTGGAACACAATTACTACAGACTTGATTCAGACGTCACTGAATAAATCCCCAAAATGTCCTTTTTTGCTCCAGCATCCAGCCCAGGATAGTAACATCACATTTAGCCCCTTGTTTTCAATACCATTACAGAAACATGGTGCCTGCAGGGGGGCGTGTTTGTCCTAATGTTGTGCTCAGGAGAGGCTTCTCACTAGGGAACTGCTCAGAGATGGTGGTGGACAGGGCTGCGCCTCAGGGAAGAACTGGGACCTGTGAAGGTGACTGCAATTAAACAGGAAATCAATAACATCTTAAAACATTTCATTTGAGCCTATACATTGTATATTTTTTAATATAACAACTTTTGTTTACCACATTGGTCCCCTAACACCTTGGGGAATCCCTGAATCCATAGTTATTTCCACTGAAAATACCTACAATACAATCTAAAGGAGATTGTTTTAAATGCGTCGTTACAAAATAGAGAAATTGCTTTTTCTTTAATGTTCTCCTAATGTATTTATATTATTTAGTTTGGATCAACTTCTAGTCTCAGCGGGGGATCAGCAAAGATTACAGTCTGTTTTGTCATCGGCAAGGTCGAAATCTACCATCCTGACTCTCATGCAGGAAGCGAAAGCACAATCAGAGGTGAGTGAAATGCAGGGAACACGGACACAGAACTGCTGCCACGTCAGTGCCCAGGTACAGCCACGCACTCAGAGGTTCGTGAGCCCTTCTCCAGGTCTCCTGTTGTGAGCTCACAGCCCAATCTCACTTGCTTGCAGACTGCTTTAGAAGCTAAACCTTGTCTTGTGTTTTTAGGTGGCAGATTGGTGCAGTTGCTCATTTAATTCCCCAGTGGGGACTAGTTACTGACCTCCCCATCCCACCCTGCATTTGGAGTTTGTCTGCAGAGAGTCCTCAAAGGTACTTGTGGTGGAGAATGAGCACAAGCACCTTTGTCCACCTAGGTGGACATAAACTACTACCTGTCAAGGGCGCCACCTGCTGGGGAGATGAGTTAATGCCTGTGTGGCCTTGCCCTGGCCCCAAGTGTAAGAATTTCTGAAGCCTGGGGTTCCAGACAAAGAAGCTAAATAGTCATAAAAAATTGGATGTGACGGTAACAGTAACAATTGAAACCAGGGTTTCCTAACTAGAATACTTCTTGGGACTATCCACAGAGATTCGAACCCTAAGAAATAAAAATTTTCTACTTAGAGAAAAAAGCAAGTAGAGTACCTTGAGTACCTGGGTCACTGGTATCATCCAGAATTCTAACACTAGAAGGGCTGTGACGCTGGCCTCCAATGAGGAGTGAGCCAGAGGGAGGGGAGGTGGGTGGGATGAGACCAGTGGCCATTAGCGGCCTCTCCTGGTTCTCCGCCCACTGGTCTGGGTCTGTGCAGCCAGGAAACACCCTGAGGCATCTAGCATTTTTCACTTTCAGTAAAAGGGACTAATCTATTGTCTCCTTCCTCCTTCCACTTGTTGCAGTAAGTAAGCATTTTGCACGTGGACTCACTTGGTGATTTCCAGTCAAGGTCTGATCACGCTGTGCCAGGGGCCACCTGTACTCATGATAGATAAAATGGTCTCAACCAACCTCACAAAAGGGAGGGACCCCAGGGTAGACTGTGTGTGTGCACAGGGTGCCGAGCGCCACCTGGAGTCATCTGGGGCCTCTCCTCACCTCAGTTCCTATTCACCACCATGCAGGCAGGTTTTATGCGTGGTGTTGAAGATCATGCTTGTTTTCGTCAACATGCAGTTGTCTTCAGTTGGTTCCGGGCAAGTACAGATGTCCTCACTCTGCCATCTTTAGACCAGAAGTTTCCTGCCTTGCTTTTTCTCAATGAGTATGGTGTGTAGGTGTTGAAAATGGAACTGTTCAGAACAGTTTCTTTGGCTTCTGAGGGTGCTGTGAGAGACTAGAGTCAAAAAACAAGCCCCGGTCTTCTGGTTTCTGGAGAGCTAAACCTTGGGGAGCCCCTGATGGTGCTTCTAGCTTTCCTGATGCTGTACTGAGCTTCTCAGAAGCAAAATCCGGCCTGACGATCGATCAGCTTCCAGTATGCTGTAAATAATTTGAATAAATTAAAGCTTTGGTGATAATGTGTCCCGGGACACAGGAGAGTCCCATTTTCAAGTATTGTTTCTTTGCTCCAATAATACATTTAAATAGAAGTAGCCCTATTTCAGCATCAAACGTTACCTCTGAGCAACTGCACGGAGCTCATCTGCAGGCCACATCTCCCGTTTTGTTTTGTTTTTTAATATATTTTATTGATTTTTTACAGAGAGGAAGGGAGAGAGATAGATAGTTAGAAACATCGATGGGAGAGAAACATCGATCAGCTGCCTCCTGCACATCTCCCACTGGGGATGTGCCCGCAACCCAGGTACATGCCCTTGACCGGAATCGAACCTGGGACCCTTCAGTCCGCAGGCCGACGCTCTATCCACTGAGCCAAACCGGTTTCGGCCACATCTCCCGTTTTTGTTAAGCTATCATCATTCTCTCCATTGAATGGTGCCTGAGCACACATATGGTCGAATTTGCCCATAACATGGAAATCCTAACCCCCCAAAAGTTCTGCAGGACATTGTGTTGTTAGCATATGGAGCCTTGGTTTGAATAAACTTTAGAGAAATGTAAAATGACTAAGGTTAGGTCTTAGGACTTAACTAATAGAACCAACACTTTTCAAATATTGGGTTCCTTTCCCAGCACAATACAGAGGTGGTTTTCTCTTCCAACGTTTTCACTTTCTCTTGTCAAAGCAATCCTTAAAGGTTATTAAATTCTTCCTCTATTGCTGTTTGAGAGCACCTGAAATTGATGGATTATATATCACTTGATGGGAAACCCAGCAGATCTTTAAAATGTTGTGAGTCATCCTAGCGTGTGGGTGGAAGAACTCAAAATTCAGTATAATTAGCCCAGCTCATTTTTATTTTAAAATCTCTTATCAAGGTATCTTTAGATCAGTGCTTGAAACATGGGCAGTCTTTTGTTCTTAACCTTAGAACACTACTAAGAATGTCCAATACAGGAGTTGACATCTCTAATGTACTCTAATATTGTGACATACTTTATACCTTTAAACATACTTTGTATTTTATGAGTACTGGTTCACTGACTGCACGTGGAATCCAGTGAACTGAGCACGGGAGGTGGAGGGCATAGAACACGTAGCCTCAGCGTGCTTTTACCTGGCTCTTGGCACTTACGCGTCTCCCTTTGCTGCTGAACTATAGACATAACTGTAGAATAAGGAATGCCCTTCATAATCAAATTTGGGAGGACACCATTTGGTGGCTAGACTGGCTTCTAAAGTGTCCCATCCATGCCTTCCTTCCCGTGGTTCTGTAGCTACAGGCTGGACCCTCGAAAACCTGTAAAGGCACCACCCAGAAGCGCAGCACAGTGGAGTCGTGGCTCCTCTAGTTGAAACCCTGTGAAAGCTCCTGAGGAACCACTGGGTTTCCTGGGGATAAACTGCAGCACTAGGGGGGTTTGTATCAGTACTCACCTGTTACTCTTGGCACAGGGAATATACTTTTTTCTTCTGTTTCTTCTCAATAGAATAAAGATGTCTGCTTCATAGTCTTGACCAAAAAAGAAGGCTCGGGTCTGGGATTCAGTGTGGCAGGAGGGACGGATGAGGAGCCAAATGCGATTGTGGTGAGTGAGGATGTGGAGACGCTCTCGGGAAAGTCATGCTAAAGCAGTTCTGAGTTTGAGTAGGACAAAACTCCCATCAGTGAGTTCACAGGTTGCTGGAGTTTGTTCACGGCCACCTGAACAAAAGGAGGGAAAGCAGTACGTAATATTTTCATTGACAAAGATAAGCCTTTTCACACATAGCTGACTGATAGACAGGCTAAGTGACCTATTAGGTGCCAATACACATAAACACAATTATGTATAGCCTCAAATTCACCTAAATATTTTGTTTATTCAGAAAGACCTTAGAATTAGCTGGCCATATCTGCTTTTGCTTATGAAATTACTTCTTAAGAACCACCACCTTTAAGTTTTGCATCACTCAAGCCTGTGAGATCATTAGGGAGATGCCACCTTTCCTGGACAAGGTCAGGTCCTATTCCTCTTTGTAGTGTTACTGCCCCCTTGAGTGTTAGGCACATATCAGACCTGCTGCTGGGCACTGACGTTTGTCATTTCACCCCTCACACTGAATGTTTTTGATATAAACCAAGTGTTTGCATGACTTGGGAAATTTGCCATTAGAAGGTTCCTTTACTGCAGACCCTTTGCTTTTACTGGAGGTCATAAATGACTTTGGCTTGTCCTGTCCTTGTCCCAGGTACACAGGGTATTTTCTCAGGGGGCAGCTTCTCAGGAAGGGACTATGAACCGAGGGGATATCCTCCTGTCAGTCAATGGTGCCTCACTGGCTGGCTTGGCCCATGGGGATGTCCTGAAGGTTCTGCACCAGGCGCAGCTGCACAAAGATGTCCTCGTGGTCATCAAGAAAGGAAATGACCAGCCCAAGCCCTCCACCCGGCAGGAGCCACACATAGCCAACGGGAAGGGCTCGCTGTCCAGAGACACCATCTCCCTGGAGCCTGGAACGGGAATGGGTAAGACACCCCCTCACCAGCCAGCAGGGTGTGAGCAGCATAGACTCGGGCTGAACACAAAGGAAAATAATGGCCATTACCTTATTAGTTGGGTCACAGAAATTAAATGTAGTGAAGTATAGTGTTTGTGGATGCTTCTTGCAAAAGCCGCGTTACAAATAACTTATTTAAAAACGACCCAGTAGTTAAAGCCATACTATTGAAGACGTAAATGACCATTTGACAGCTTCTCAATGTCCTAAGGAAGCCCTTTTGAACTTCCATCCTATTAGGGCTTAAGTGGTTGGTAAGTAAAACAAGAAACCCTTGTTCAGGGGGACTGAAAGGTGAGAGAAGCTCCAGGCTGAGCTTTGTCCTGGGAACATCCAGAAAGGAGGGTGTTTAAAGACAGTCGCTGCACTGTCGTCCCAGGCTCCACTGTAAGCCACACTAAGCGCTGACTCAGAATGGGCACTGCTTTTGAAGCATAGGCTGGGTCCCAAGTGGGACTTCAGTCTTCACGGAGACGTGCACCGTCACGGGGGGTCTCTGGAGATTTCTGCTTGGGCATAAAGGCATGCTCCACGCTTGCAGACCGTTGATTAGAAGAGCAGAGGTGCAGGAACTGCAGGAACACAGCCAGGAGGGGAGACCAACCCTAACACTGGTCTCAAATGTTGTCATCAGCACTTCAAGGTAAATGGGACACGACAGGAGGTAGTGAGTGTCCCTGTTGTCTCCATCTTCACTGCAGGGAGAAGAGGAGCTGCACAAGACGCTCTGTGTGTTGAAGTACTGAAGACCTCGGCTGGGCTGGGATTGAGCCTGGATGGAGGAAAATCGTCCATGTCTGGGGATGGGCCCCTGTTCATCAAGAGAGTGTACAAAGGTAATGTCCCAGAAAACACAATCCGCCGTCCACTAGCTATCAATTTCTGTGTATGTCAGTGCCCCTTCCATTTGGAAATCAAATTTGTTTAAAAAGATCTAAAGTGTTTTTCATGCTTTATAACATACTAGGGCCCCAGTGCACAATTCATGCACCTTGAAAGGAACTGTGGGCTGCGAGGCTGTGGTAGGCACAGGGGCAGGTCTTGGCCCAGCCCCTCCCGCCTCGGCCCCTAGTCCCGTCTGCTGGCTTCGCCGCTGCTCCCATGCACTGATGGCATGGAGTGATTGGGGCCGGCGCCAGCAGCGGGTGCGAGCCCCAATCGCCCCTCAGGAGCAGGGGGAGGTGGAGAAGCCCTCAGGAGCTATCAGGGCCAGCAGCTGCCGCTCGCACCCGCTGATGGCGCCGAGAGATCAGGACGGTGCTGGGCACCGGTAGCGGATGCGAGCAGGGCCAGCGCTGGCAGCAGGTGCGAGCGCTTGGTGGGCCTGCGGTGCACAGGAGCAAAGAATTTTCAGTAACAACCAGAGTCTCGCCCCAATGACAGGGTCTGGCGCCCCTGCTCATCTGCTCCACCATCCCACAGCGGCCCACGCCTGCCATGTTCTGCACACGCCCCCTGGTGGTCAGGACACATCATAGCAACCAGTTGTTTGGTGGTTCTGCCGTTCAGTCTACTGACATATTAGCCTTTTATTATATAGGAGGATAGGGTTAATGTGTGTTAGCCCTGTTGTGTTTTACACATATTCACTCATGTCATTCACATGACAATCCTACCATAAAGGTACTATATCGCACCTAAGGTCACAGGTATAAGTAGCAGACCAGGCGTGAACCCGGGTAGCCTGGCTCTAGAGCAGAGGTCCTCAAACTTTTTAAGCAGGGGGCCAGTTCACTGTCCCTCAGACATCCCACACATGCGCACTGCAGGCCTGGGACGAGTCGGCTGCTAAGCAGGACAGGCAGTGGTGGCAAAAACACCCGGCGGGCCGGATAAATGTTTTCGGCGGGCCGCATGTGGCCCGCGGGCCGTAGTTTGAGGACCCCTGCTCTAGAGTCTGTGCCCCTGACTTCTACACTGTATCTCTAACTCCATGTTCCTGTCTCCCTGTTCTTAATTAATCTGAGTTATTACTGATGACATTACTTAGCTTGGTATGTTCACATCAGAACAGCCAGTCAGGGGTACTTAACATCGACCAAGATCATAGTCACTTAACACATTGAAGACGGATCACGAGAATTCTCGCTTCATATTACACAGTGTTTTACAAAGTATCATACTTTAAAAAGATGTTAGCTTGTAAGAACATGTAAATAAGTAACTTCAAAATGCAATGGGTATTTTATTTTAAAGCGTGCCTTTAACATTTATTTAAAATGTTTTTTTGTTCAATAGAAACTTATCTGGCTATTGGGTAAAGCTAGCAATAAAACTACTAGTCCACAATGTGTTAAGATGGCAATTTCCAGATTATAAGAAAGTGAAATGGGAGGGAACAGTAGGTCTTTTCATGAACTTGAACTAACAATAATGTGTGTGTGTATATACCATATTTAATAGAACACTGATACTGTTAATATTAAATTTAGTAATGAAACAGCACTAATATTTAATATACTAATTATTAGCATTGTCTTATTAAAAATTAGTATTAGGTTGTGTTATACTATCATTAACATAAAATGCTTATGTCCTTGAGTGGGTTGGATTTGAACTTTTCTTCCAGCTATATTTCTATTATTTTATCAATCATTATAACCAACTAAAATCATATATATATTGACATCAAATATTTAACAATGATTTTCAGAAATTTAGGATGGAATAGCTATATCTGTTTTTTGAGCCCTAAAATTTCTGAGAAAATTATTTTCATATTTGGGAATTTTTCTTTCAATGCCCTTTTTTCCATGTTAAGTGCACAGCCAGTGTGCACTTTTTCACTACGACTGTTTTAGATGTGTATGTGGAAAGCTTATAAACTTGCTAGACCATACACAAAGCTGCAGTACAGAAATATGTTATAGCTTCTAAGGAATCAATTAAGTAATCTCCAGTCACTGCTGGGCATGTAAGCACCGTCTCCGAACTTGGATATCGTAACCAACATCTTTAACAGAAGTTGAACCTGTTTCCCTGCATTTATTGGCCATTTGGATTTTAGCTATTGATTTCCTTTGTTCAAGTTTCTCTTTATTTTGTATTCTTTTGAAGTATCTTCTCAGCTGCTTAGATTTTTCACAGAAAAGGTAACAGATTTGAATTTTTAAAGTCAGGTTTCTTTTTATGGGTCTCTCCTAAGACTATAAACATATTTTGAGATTTTTCTCACTGATGGTTTTAGCTTACTTAGACTTCATTGTGAATACCATGTAAGTACCAAGCCCTCATTCTGTATTTACTCTCACAGGTGGTGCAGCTGAACAGGCTGGAACAATAGAAGCTGGGGATGAAATCCTTGCCATTAACGGGAAACCCCTGGTTGGGCTCATGCACTTCGATGCCTGGAATATTATGAAGTCTGTCCCGGAGGGACCTGTGCAGTTAGTAATTAGAAAGCATAGGAATTCTTCCTGCAATAAGCATGAGTAGTGACACTCACATTTTTTATAAGAATCTTCTTTTCTCTGTTTCCTTCGTATTTCAGCAAGTCAGAAGGACGTCTCAAAACAGCGGAGAAACACTGGTGTAGGCAAGGACTATAAAAATCTCCACATTTTTACTAACAGATGATGCTCGACTCTGGAAGCCTTCCCTGGATCACCTAGGCCAGGAGGGTTCGTTCTGTTCCGGTACCTGTCCCCGACCTTTTGCTGTTACTAATGGGGATATAAGACGTGGCAGGGTGCCTTCTTTCATTTCAAACATCCTTCGCTTCTCTTGGCCACCTCTCCCAACATCCCAATCGGGGCAACTGGGGAGCCTACACAGGCTGAGGGGCAACACAAATGTCATGACTAAATGGACTCTAGTTTTTTATAATTTTGTAAGTAAATACCAATGCTTTAAGCACATTCAATGGACAGAACTGTAGGTCTGTATGTTACCCTGAAAAGAAAATGAGACTTTAAAATATAATAATAATCAATTTATGACCTAATGGTTAGGCTGAGCTCAGGAATTATCCAAAAATGAAAAAACAAAATACAGAAAGTGGTATATTTTAGTGAGTGTAAAGTGCAATATATGGCTGCAGAGTTCAACTCAGTGAGTTACTGATCACAGTGAAGTGTTGGTCATGGTCTAAAAGTGTCGATCGTAAGGCTGTTTTGCAGAAATGCAGTTCTGATAAACTGTACTAAATAGCCATGAACTTGCTGCTTACAATGAGCAGAAAGTTCCAGCTTGGAAAGCACCCTGTATCTAGTTTGGAACTTGTCTTGAGTAAGTGCTTGAATTCAAGACTGGTCAACACAAAAGCAGGCAAAAATATCAGTCACTGGGTTTCCATTTCTATATTTTATGTACTTTTAACAGTAATTTAAATTTTTAGAAATCAATTATCTTTTTAGTATCCTTGGATTTATAAACATAGGCATTATATTTACCCTCCAAATAGAGAATCGTTAAGCGCCCAGCCTGTTTTGTCTTCTGGACGAAAAGTATAGTGTGACTGACTGGGCGCTTAACGTATTAAAATAATCCACTTAGGGGACTGTTGTTTTTCCCCCCCTTTCCCAACAAGCTTATAAAATGTATCGTTTCTAAGCATTGGATCACTTTTCCTGACCTGGGTATTATCACATATCTCTACAGTGACTGAAGTTTTTTGCTTCTGTTTTGCAAATTATTCCTTTTGTCAAAACTGTTTCCCTGCAGACCACTGTAACTCACGCTGCTTGTGAAACTTGTCCCAGCTGCTCTCCTTTCGAAGCATGAACTTTGTAGGTGCTGTTCCTTGCTACAAAATTGGCTTTTATCCCCTCATACTTCAAACCGTCATCAGCTTCCTTTACCAAAATGGAGGAAAATGGAGGAAAGTGAGTCACTTTCAAGGTAAAGGAGCAGTACTACTATGTAGTTACAACCCAGATCCTCGGGGGGGCACACACTAGCTGACCGAGTCCAGGGAATACAGGTGAGACTGTGTACCTGTGCGCATGATGACGCTAAGGTTTATGTTGGAGCTTCTTTCAAAAACTATAGCTTGAGTCTATGGCTTAGAGAGAACAACACAAGTCATCATACCCCCGGATCATGGAAGCACTTGAGCTGTCACTTTGTGCATCATTTTTCTGGGTGATTAATCCCAGTAAACCTCTATGGAGTTGCCCTGAGAGGTCTCTCAAATGGGAGTGAAATATCTGATTGGTGTGAACCCAGATTTCTCATCTTTTAACAGGTTCTACAAAAGAAAACATAGTACAGGAATTAGCTAGAAAGATCTGATTAATTTAGCTTCTACTTTCACTACAATTCCAGGTAAGATACTATAGAAAGTCAGTACAAGGTGCATGCTAGATTGTTTTTAAGTCTCTGGAGTCAGTTGTGTGGTTTCTGTTTTCTTGACATGCAACTATTTGAAATCAACACTGAAAACTATTTTTTGCCTCTACTCTTCCAGCTGTGCCTCCTAAGAAACAGTCCTTTGTGAACAGACAGGAATTTCTAGAGCAATGGGCTGGTCTCCTCCTGGGAGTCCCTGATTCTCACTCAAATCTGAGGAGTGCAAGGGTAGACCTCTGGCTCATTAAATATGTTAAAGTCATCAGCCATTTCTAGTAGATCTTGCCAGAATGGTTCCCTGGCTGACGGTTGGAACATAAGGGAGGAAGGAAAACTGTTTTTGACCCTAAGATAGAGAGCTATTTATTTATCTTCAGTGTTCAGGCATGACTAGTATTTCTAATTAGTCTAATAAATTCCCATACTTCCTGAAGTGAACACTAATGGTATTATCCTACTAAAACTTTCATTGTTTTGGTTTTTTAACTGGTCATTCACAATAAGCTATGAGGCTAAATATGTGTTATAACATGTAAATTGTAGTTGCAAGCATAGACCGTGAAGGTTGAGTTTCACTTATGTTCTACCAGACACATCTCATTTGATTTTATGGTTGACTTAATTGGCACCACACCTGTTGTATGATATACATAATCCTTTATTTATGTAAAATAAAATGCCTTATATTATTAAAGAGTTAAGTGCAATAATATGAAATAGCCTGTACATTTTTAAATGTCGCCAAGTTATGTAAACCCACATCTCTGTAAACAACTTTTTTTAAGTAATTTTAAAAAAATAAACACTCTGCTTATTACTTGTTTTTCTAGTTCTGCAACTATAGAATAACCTTTTAAATTATCAAGATAGTAAATGTTTATTGTTACCTAAGTGGGTGAAAGGTACAAAGGCAACAGAACTCAAGTCAACCACTCTTTCCCACAACCACACTCAGAATCTCACACAATCCAAATTGTTCACAACCTCCTGACCTTCCAGATTGCACTACCCTTCTTCCCACTACTACCTCTTGTCTTCAATTTCAACAAGCCCGCCCTTCATTCCCATATCTACTCAGACCAGACCCCACGGTGAGCACAACAATCCCCATCCAGACCACAGGCTCAGCTCCCTCACCCCAACTAAATCCTGGATCCTTCCAACTAGCCCACTACTTGGTTCTTACACACCGATTCCTACAGAAAATACCACAATCACTCCAAATGATGCTGCTATAAATTCATGGTTTCCAACCTCAACTGGGCTCTTAAAGTTTCCTTGTCAGTTTTTTCTCTCATTCTTCACAATGACCACGTTTTTTCCTCTAAACCCTGACCCATTATTATTCCCATTAAAGTCAGGAATACACTCAGAAAAGATGTTCACTAAGTTGAACACCAATGTTCTGGAAGTACAAGCCAATACAATTAGACAAACATTTTTAAAAGGGGTACATGTAAACTCAAACACATCAATGTAAAAATGATTAAAATATTACAATTTAGTAAGGTGGCTATCAAAAAGTACTCACTAAAACAAGAGCTTACCTAAATAATAACCAACAGAACATAAGGGGAAAAACACCTAATTACAACAGCAATGGAAAAATATATTTAACCTTAGTTAGCCAAGACCAGCAAACCTAAACACAAACATATTCTATTAAGAGACATTAAAAAAGGTAACTCGAGCCCTAGCTGGTTTGGCTCAGTGGATAGAGCATCGGCCTATGGACTGAAGGGTCCGGATTCAATTCCAGTCAAGGGCACATGCCTGGGATTGTGGGCTCGATCCCCAGTAGGGGCCGTGCAGGAGGCAGTCAATCGATGATTCTCATCATTGATGTTTCTCTCTCTTTCCCTCTCCCTTCCTCTCTGAAATCAATAACATATATATATTAAAAAAAAAAAAAGGTAACTTGAACAAATGGGAGATACAGCTTATTCGTGAATAGAATAACTCAATGCTATAAAGATTTCAGTTCTCCCAAGACTAATCTATAAATATAATGTAAGTCCAACCATAATCTGAAAAGAATTTTTTAACCTGACAAAATTATTCTAAATTCCATTTGGTAGGATAAACATGTGAAAATAGCCAGAAGAATTTTGAAAGTATTGTAGGAGGGAGATAGCACTATTACAACATTATCAGAAACTATAATTAAAACAGTGCTCTTCTTCCATAGAACTGGACATGCAAACCACCGGAAAAAAGAGCTAAATATATGTATAGATAGTATTTCTAAATTCAAAGAAAATTCAAAGGTAACATTCTAAATTGGTGGCAGAAAACAAGATTATTCGATAACTGGTTTTGGATAAATTAGCTAGCTATTTGGGGGTGGCTGGGTGGAGGTGAAAGCTGGATCCTTGCAACAAGTATATCCCTGACAACAAAATAAAGTAGCAGAGTAGTCACAGATTTAAAAGCAAGAAAGGAAAACAAGCCCTGACCGGTTTGGCTCAGTGGATAGAGCGTCGGCCTGCGGACTGAAGGGTCCCAGGTTCGATTCCAGTCAAGGGCATATACCTTGGTTGCAGGCACATCCCCAGTAGGGGGTGTTCAGGAGGGAGCTGATCGATGTTTCTCATCGATGTTTCTCTCTATCCCTCTCCCTTTCTCTCTGTAAGAAATCAATAAAATATGTTTTTAAAAAAGAAAGGAAAACAAATCTAAAAAGCCAAATATATTGTTTTAATCATAAAGTGAATATGATGGTCAATTCAGAAGCTATAAAACCACAGACTCATAATTTAACAAACCACTGGGCACTATCCCAGCAGATTCAGGTAATCTCACATCCCACCCATTCCCTACTCCCTACTGTTAACACCACACACATACACGGAGCAACTAGTACTGAAAAACCTTGGTGTAAACATCTATAACAGAACTTAGTGTGAAAGTACCCCCAAGACCCCCCAAATATACAAGTGGGTGGGGACAAACTACCAAAAAGACAAATTTGGTATCAGGATCTGTGCAAGGCCAAGTAGAAGGAAGCAACAGGGCATCTAGAGCCCTGAGACACCCTGACTCCCCACCCCATAATCAACAGGAATTCAGAGGAGCAACTGGGCAGCAGCTGAAACTGGAATTTTTCAAAACCTAGTGAAAAAATGTGGGCAAGTGTGTGAGGTCCCTGAAGAAGGTAGCGAGGGCTGGTGCAGGTTATGCACACTCAAAATCAACCTGCTAGTTCCTCAAACTGAGGAGAAACTACACGAACAGAATCCAAATTGAGCAGAACAAGAACAATAGAGGTCCAGACGAACAAGGCCCAGATAAAGGAGGGCAGAACCAGATCTCAGAAAGTAAGCTGACATATTTTTTTACACTCGACAGAAGAGAGAGGTCAGAGAATAGTTAGAAAAGCTACCCTGACCCACTTGTCCTTTCTAACAGAACAGGAAAGGCAATTTCATGTAAAAATGGGCAATAGAAGATAATCTAGGTCAAATCCCACACAAAGAAAAAAGAGAATAAGGAACAAATACACCCCTATGACAACAAAAGCATCACAGAGACATGCTGGGAGACCAAAGAAAACTATAACAATACCTCAAAATGCATTAAAATACATCAAGAAAACGACAGAAAAATATGAATAATATAAACAAATTAGAAAACATTTTACAATGGGCATTAAAATTCAAGGGAAAAAATTTCAGAAAATACTAAATTAAAAAGATTATTCACAGTGAATAAATACAATAATTTCTTAAGATAAAAAGGGTGAAATGGCCCTAACCGGTTTGGCTCAGTGGACGGAGCATCGGCCTGTGGACTGAGGGGTCCCAGGTTCGATTCCGGTCAAGGGCATGTACCTTGGTTGCGGGCACATCCCCAGTAGGGGGTGTGCAGGAGGCAGCTGATTGATGTTTCTCTCTCATTGGTGTTTCTAACTCTCTATCCCTCTCCCTTCCTCTCTGTAAAAAATCAGTAAAATATGTTTTTTTAAAGGGTGAAATGTTTAAAGATCAGTAAAAAAGAGAGAAAAGAACCCAAGCAAAACGGACAAATAACGAAGATATATAATAGCAGTCCCCAAAGAAGAACACTTAAACAAGGGAACAGAACAAACAGAGCTTCAATTTTCCTAAAATTGAGAATAAAAAAAGACTTGACATTGACACTACATACTGAAAGAACACACCATGTCCTATTCCAGAACAACCCAGAACAACACACTGTAGTAGCACTGGGGGAAAATTGGAGGAGAAATCCTGTGGGCTTCAAGCAAAAAGAATAGGCATTCATGAGGGAAAGAAAATCATATTTGAATCAGACTTTGACAGTATGCCTTATGCCAAAAAAAAGAAAAAGACTGTGACCCAAGAAATTTATCCAGACAAACTGACTTTCAAATAAAAGGCTTCAGATACACTGCCGTTATCATACAGAAACGCATGGAGTGTTTGCTCACAAGCCCTTTCTGAAGAAACTAACAAATGAGCAAGACAACCAAAATGACTGGATAGACAATAATATAAGGAATGATGGTGAGCATTGAGTATGTGTTTATTTGAAGAGTTAAAATTAAGGTAAATTAAAGAGAGAGACTATGTTGTATAAACAGTGTTCTTACAATGCAGGTGCAACACAATTACAAAAAGTGGTTGAAATGGTAAGTTTTTTGTTATGTATATTGTACCACAATAAAAAAGGGGGAGAAGCCCTAGTCAGTTTGGCTCAGTAGATAGAGCGTAGGCCTGTGGACTGAAGGGTCCCAGGTTCAATTCGGGTCAAGGGCACATACCTCAGTTGCAGGCTCAACTGCTGACCCTGATCAGGGCACATGCAGGAGGCAACCAATCGATGTGTCTCTCACATCGATGTTTTCCTCTCTCTAAAAAAACAATGGATGCCTGATTGGTGTGGCTTAGTGGTTGAGCATTGACCTATAATCCAGGAGGGTCACAGTTTAATTCCCAATCAGGGCACATGCCCAGGTTGCAGGCTCCATTCCTAGTGGGGCGTGTAGGAGGCAGCCAATTGATGATTCTCTCTCATCATTGATGTTTCTATCTCTCTCTCCCATCCTCTCTGAAGTCAATAAAAATATATTAAAAGGGGGTGGGGGAAGTACCTTTTAAGTTTACATTGATACTTTCTATTCAAATTTAGAACTACAAGGTTTTCTATCTTCTATCTTAAAGCTGTATCTTCATTTTTCCATATAAAGAATCCTGGTTCTCATGAAGAAAACTGATGAAACTGATAAAACACAATGTTTATTTCCATAAAATCATAATAGTTAAAAAACCAAATCAGTAACCTTTGGAGAATGCTGAGAAACCAACTTGATTTTGAAAACTGGTAAATAAAATGTATAATGTATCCTACCTTTCCTCTACAAACTACTAAAAGGTAATAAAGATAAGGTGAAATTTCTCTTTATAGAAAAACTCTCATGAAGAAATGATAGGAATTAAAACATCACCAGTCAACAACCCCATTAAACAGGATCTAGTAAGAACTGAACAGCAAGAATGCTAACATCATAAAAGTAGAGATATTATATAAAGTAGAGATGCTATACATTTCCTGATAGAAGAACACATATCACCAATGACACTGTGTTGCCTACACAAACAAACCTGAATCTGACGAAGCCTCTAGATCCAATTACCAATTCTTGGGAAGTACAAAAGCCAGAGATACATTAAACTACATGTAGATGCAATCAGCAAAATCCAAACTTTGGGAAACTCTCAGGACAGTGATCCAATTTCATCAACAAATATTTTATAAGGGAAAAAACAAGACGGGGTGGGGAGGTGGGGAAGGGATGGGACCTATAAATTAGAAAAAATTTAAAATCACTTATCAAGTGAAAAACAAAACTAAACAGAACAAAATTATTAGAGATGCACACTGGCTGGGACCAGAAGATTATAATTGGAAGGAAGCCTTGAGCAGCTTCTGGATAAGCCGACAAGTTCTACTTCTGACCTGAGTGATGGCCGCAAACATATTTGCCTTAAAATAATTCATTAGCCTACCATTTGTTTATGTGATCTTCCATTTGTATTTTAATCATAAAAATTACATGAAATGCTTATATACATATGTATTCGTAAGTTTATATGATTGTTTATATGATTTTTATACTTGTTATATTTAATCATATCCCCCCCAAAATTTATAGTAATACATATCACAAACCTGAATACTAGGCAAATGTCATTAGTAGGATAATTAAGGTCTCCACAGATTCCATGCTCAACACTGCACCTTACACTTTACTGAATGTTTAAAAAAAAAGAAAGAAAGGAAGAAAGAAAGAAAAACTTATCATACACCAATTCCAAAGGCTGGGGAAACAAACAGCATCACAGACACAGGGCTAATATCCATAATATATTAAAAGTCCTGATGAATCAATACTTAAAAAGATGCCCATTAGAACAATGGATAAAGAACACAAACAGGTTAATTCAGAGAGAAAAACACAAACTATCTTTAAAGGTTTTATAAACAAAGACAGTAAATAACCAACCCCCCAATAACTAAAACAAGTTGACAATTATCTATTAGCTTGGCAAAGACCAGGATTGATGAAACCCTCTAAGTATTGGCCAGGATATAGGGAAACCAGCATTCATATTACTGGTGGGCATGTATGTTAATATCAATCTTAAAATCAATTTGGCTTTCTATTAATTCCTCCTACAGAAGTCAGACAAATAAAAAGACATATGTACATTAAAATACTGTTGGCAATAATGAAAAACATGAGACTGATCCAAATGTCCATTAATGGGAGATTTAACGAAGTTATAAAATGAAGCCAAAAATGATTAAAAAGAATGATGTGTGCTTATTCTGAAAGCTCTCCACAATATAAAATATAAGTACAAAAAGTAAATTGCACACCAGTATATGATGATGCTACTGGAAAAATTGCACAACACTGGTCTATCAGAAGTAAACACCCATGTAATTCTAGCATTGGACTGAGAAAGTACTGTATACATATCAACATTTAACCATGTTACTATCCACACCCCTTTAAAGGACAGCCTGCAAGGTTATGAATATTAATACTACCTCACTGGTACTATTAAAGAATATATGACATTTGTGCAAAACTTACAAGAGCCAGGTATATTATTCGGGGACCTGATGCGCTGTGATGAATTGGAATTTACCTTAGACTGTCAGTCTTCTTGACCTGAATGAAAGTGAAATGGAATAATGTTATCTGACAATATATAGGAAGTGCATACAAGATGGAGAGTTGGAATTGAATTTCATGAAATAAATACCTTACAGACTTGTGACTGGTGGTTTCCATGCTCCTGGGGCAAAAGTAGTCATTATTTATTGGCCCAATATTGCCACTGAACTGTCAGACACCAGCCTCTCTTTCCTTTGGGTGATGACCAAATTCAAAGGTGTGTTATACTGGAAAAGAGTATTGTACCCATCTATTCACAAACAATGGGAAGAACTGAGTGATGGAATGTGTTAAGAGACCACTGGGCAATCCTGCTTTAGCAGTCCAGGGACTTTCTTGGCCATTTGACACCTGGTAATGCTTTTTTCTCCTAAGAACATATAGAATTATTCAACTTTTTCATCCCCAAAAATGTGAGTTATACCAAGATATTGTAATAAAGCAGGGATGTCCCTTTATCATTGTAGTTTGCGTAAGTGTGAGAATTTTTTGCATGCCTATTGTTTTTTGTCTGTTAGAGAAAAGAAGCCCCCTCCTAGTGCCCAAATGAGAACGGATAAACTGTAGTGGAATGCTAATACTGTCAATCATTTTAGGACTTAAAGCTCAAACACTTACCACATAATGTTAAGATTGGGCAAATCATCCTCTCTAGGCCTGTTCTTCAATAAATGAAGATACATAGTTCTTAGGGTTTGGGGAGGTCAAAACGAGATATAAAGTATTTAACTAGTAGGCACAAAAACGTACATTCAGTGTTTCCTTTCTCCCTCTGGTTAGAACGTTTTTCCAGATCTGATTATTTTAAGGAATACACCTCAAACAATATATGAAATCAAAAAACCACAGCAGCCCTAATCAGTTTGGCTCAGTGGATAGAGCGTCGGCCTGCGGACTGAAGGGTCCCAGGTTCGATTCTGGTCAAGGGCATATACCTTGGTTGCGGGCACATCCCCAGTAGGGGGTGTGCAGAAGGCAGTTGATTGATGTTTCTCTCTCATTGATGTTTCTAACTCTCTATCCCTCTCCCTTCCTCTCTGTAAAAAAAAAAATCAATAAAAAATATATTTTTTAAAAAACACAGCAACTAATTCTTTGCACAATAGATCTTTCTACAATTTTCTATTAAAATTCACTGCCTGATTCTTGGATCAGAAGGCTTTTTAAAAAGTGGCATAAATACTGCTTCTACCACATAGAGTAATTATTTCCATGGAGCCACACCATTCTTGCTATACAGAGGACTGTGAGCAGCAGCATTTTACAGGAGAAAGAGTTCTAAATATCAGCTTGCCCTCCAGGCAGTACTACGTTTTCTCTCTGAATACAGAAGCAGGTGATGAAGTTGGGGCCACACACAGGTAGAGCTGGTGTGCACTCTGCTGTGAGCAAACACTGGCAGAAGTTCAGGCAGGCCTTTCCCTTGCCTGAGATGGTTGCTGCTGAAATGAAAAATATCCATTACTTCTAAAATCTTTTCAAGGGAAAAAAATAATAAATCTTCACCTGAAAAGAAACACCAAGATACTGATAGGAGTTTCCAGTATGCATTTTATGGGAAGAAACTATAAACTGATAGTTTCCACCAGTAGTATAATTTTGGGAGGTAAGGAGTTTATCTTAATGGACAGAAAATCTGTCTTTTCTCATGTCTTAAAACAAGGACTGGAAACTACTGCCCATGGCCAGCTGCCTGTTTCTGTAACTAAGAATTTATCAGAACACAGCCTCACCCATTTATTTGCATTATCTATGGCAACCTTCATTCAGCAGAGTTGGGTAGTTGCAACAGACATCATATGTGGCCTAAAGCCTAAAATATTTACTATCTGACCCTAGGAAAAAAACCTACCGCCCCAGCTGGGTGGTTCAGGTGGTTGGAGTGTTATTCTCTACATCAAAAAGGCTGTAGGTTTGATTCCCAGTCAGGGAACACCTAGGTTGTGGTACAATCCCCAGTTGGGACAATATAGGAGACAGCTAATTGATGTTTCTCTCCCCCCTCTCTCTCGCTCTCTCCCCCCCCTCCTATTTCTCTCTTCCTCTCTCTCTCTAAAATCAATAAAAACATATCCTCAGGTGAGAATTAGAAAGAAAAAAAAAAGGGCCCTCCAACTACATTAAAATATTACCACATTACACTAAGGCTCAGTAAAACTTCCTTAGAAAGAAAACTAAGGTAAAATACAAAAGTACAAATGACATGCTTGCTCTGATTCAGGCACTTTCAAGATCATAGTTTATTTCTTCAGATAAAAAGATAGTATACATATTAGGGAATCCATCTAGTAGTTTTGCATTGAATGTTAACCAAAAAAACTCTAGACACCTGAAAGCCTCACTATTAACATGAACTATGGTAATAAAAAATTTGACATTTAATTTGTTCAATATATAGTATTTACATTATGAAACCAATAGTGATATTATTGATAAACAGTGATAAAGAAATAGTAAAAAGCAAAGGTTTATATTTTTATAATGTGCTAATTGTCATAATTGTACATAAAAATTAAAACATAGCAGAGCTTTCTGTTATAAAATTCTTAATCATCTGAACTGTAGTCATTACTTGATAACAATTTACATGCAACATCTGCTATAAATGACATTTGATTTCTTTGTGAGAAATTGTGAGTAGATAAATGACATTTAAGAGCAAACATTAATTTACTTGTGGTCAAAAAAACAAAAAACTGTACTCAAGATTAGTACTGGTCACAAGCCTCTTCCATATAGAAATGGTAAAAACAGTAAGACAAAAATATTTGCAAAAGGAGATGCACAGCTGAAGAGTGCCAAGAATGGCACAGCTCAAAAAATCTTGGGACCAGACACACATCTTTTCTCTCTCCTTCAATGGTGAAAGGTCTATTTTGCCATCAAATAATAGTAACTGAAGCAAGTGAGGGCACCAGGTGTACAAGAAATTAAATCTTGCAAAATACTAAGATGGAGGCAGGTGTGGCCAGAAGAAGGGACAATTTATATATAATTCAAACTATATACAGCATAACTGGAATGCAGCCCATCCCAAACTGGCTTTGTGAAACAGTTGGACCGTTATGATTTAATAGTTAAAATTATAACAAGTGGTATAACAGATTTACATGGGACACAAAATCAAAGGGGCATTTTATATTATTTACTGTGTTGTTTCAATTTAAAAATAACTTTGCTAAGTATACATCTCAACTGAGGTCTATGTATAAAACATCCTAATAGATACAGATATTTACCTTTGGTGAGTTAAAGGCCTTTTTGTGATTTGTCTGAATTGTAGGCAGAATGGGAGATGCACATGCACATAGGGGAAAACTCAAACTGAGGTAATCCGAAGGTCTGCATGTGAGGAGACTGGAGGTTACTTTGAAAGTCAAAGCATACCAGAAATCCAGAACAGGTAACAGTGAGCATGGCAACAGAAGGAATGGAATGCCAATATGGCAGTAAAACTTTTTAAAACAGAAAGAGGAAGGCCTCTCGTACCAGCAGAATCCTGCATACATATTAAAAAAAAAAAAAAAGCCACCTACCATTTCATAAAACAAAAGCCAATTATAGTGTGGGAAAGTATAAATTGCAGAAAACCAGAAGTCAATAGAAGAAAAACTATTGGTTACTTGAGAGGGAGGAGGAGGCTTCCCCCTGGGCAGTTACTTGGTGAAGGCCGCCACCACCGCCCACAGAACCTCGTTGGCGTTGGCCTTCACACATTCCACCTCAGGATCCAAGTCGAGGAGCTGCCGCACTCTCTTGGTGGCTAAATCATACTGCTCATCCAGCAGGGGAGCAAAGGCATTCTCCAGAACATCCGAGGCGTGGGCGAGGTAAATGAGGGCCAGCAGGCGCTTGTCCATGCGGTGAGGGTCATTCACCCATTTGTCAAGAACAGCTTCCTGTACTTTCTTGATGAGGCGCTGCTTAATGTTGTTGTTGGTGAGGGGATGTGTGGTCATGTCAAAAAGTAGGAAGTTCTGTTTCTCTGTTGTCAATACACCCTTTTCTACCAGGTTTTTAGCTAATCGTTCCCGTACATTCCTTAATTGATAATGCAGTTTTAATGGATTCCATGTTTCACCTAAACAAAATATTTCAGAAGTTATAAATGATAGGTATTGGATTCCAGTCAAGATAGAAGAGAAGGTAAGTGCTGTGCTCACCTCCTCCCACTACTACATCAAAATTGCAACTAAATTATGAAACAAACATCATTGAGAACCACCTAAAGACTAGCTGAACATAAACGCTATACCTGAGGAGATAAAGAAGAAGCCACAAAGGGACTGGTAGGAGGCAGAGACATGAAATAAGCTGGTCCCACACCCATGAGGTGGCAATTAAGAATCAGAGGAATACTCAAGCTGTGGAAGACCCACTAAGGCAGGGGTCCTCAAACTACGGCCCGCAGGCCACATGCAAATACAAATATTGTATTTGTTCCCGTTTTATTTTTTTTTTTACTTCAAAATAAGATATGTGCAGTGTGCATAGGAATTTCTTCATAGTTTTTTTTTTTAAACTATAGTCCGGCCCTCCAACGGTCTGAGGGACAGTGAACTGGCCCCCTGTTTAAAAAGTTTGAGGACCCCTGCACTAAGGAGTAAGGGGTCCCAGCCCCACCACGGGCTCCCCAGCCCCAGACACCAGTGCTGGGAAGAGAAGTCCCCATAACATCTGGCTGTGAAAACCAGCAGGGACAGCATCCAAGTGAGAACAAGGGCTGCTGGAGTCCCAGGCACTCCTCTTGAGAGGCCGCACACAGTCGCACTAGCTCACAAACTCACTCACATGGCTCCAGTGTAGCAGCAGCAGCTAGTAAAGCACCAAGGATATATAGGGAGAAACTAAATTGACTAGCTTCAGGGAAAGTGCTGGAAGAGCAGGGGTTGAGACAGCTCTCTCCCAGGGATGAAGTGCTGGCAGATACCATTGGTCCTTTGTTGAGCCCTCCCCCAACCCAGCCAGCCAGTCTAGCATAGATGGGCACCAAATCAGAGCTCTCCATTAACCTGGAAACACCATTGTCCTGCCCTGGTGATTCCCTGAGACCCTACTCTATCCAACAGCCTGCAGGTCCACAAACCCCAAACAAGCAGTGGCTGTCCATGGTGTTTCCTGTACCTCTAGCTAAGCTACCCCAAGTCTGGCACAAGCAGCAATAGGTTTGAACTTGCATTGTAACTACCATCAAGTAGCCCAGGCCTGGCATACACAGTGACCAGTCTGGCCTTGGAACACAGCCTCAACAAGCAGCCATAAACCCCACACAAGTCGCAGGCTTGGTTTGCAGAATAGCCACTCCCAAGCAGCAACCAACTGCAGATAATTTCATAGCTCTACCAGACAACAGCCCCAAGCTGGGCACAATCAGTGAAACTAGACCATACAAAAATCAACTCAAAGTGGATAAAAGGCTTAAATGTCAGACCTGAAATCATAAAACTTACAAAAGAAAATATAGGCAGTAAATTCTGACATCGCTCTCAGTAACATTTATTTGGAAATGTCTTCCCAGGAAACAAAAGAAAAAATAAACAAATGGAACTACATCAAACTAAAAAGTTTTGGCATAGCGAAGGAAATTATCAACAAATCGAAAACAACCTCCTGAATGGAAGCCAATGATACATTTGATAAGGGTTAAAACCCAAAATATGTAAGAACCCCCCCCCTAGAAAACAAACAAACAAACAAAAAAACAACAACTAAAAAATGGGCAGAGGACTTGAATAAATATTGAGAGGACATACAGATGGCCAATAGACATATGAAAAGATGCTCCACATTACAAATCAGGAAAATGCAAATCAAAACCACAATGAGATATTACCGCACACCTGTGAGTATGGTTTCCATCAATAAATCAACAAACAGTGTTGGCAAGGATGCAGAGATAAGGGAACCCCATGCATTGTTGGTGGAATTGTAAATTAGTGCAGCCACTATGGAAAACAGTACAGAGGTTCCTCAAGAAATTAAAAATGGAACTACCATATAACCCAACAATCCCTCTTCTGGGTATGTACCCAAAGAACTCTAAAACACTAATAAAAAAGGATATAAGCACCCTCTATGTTCACTGCAGCATATTTACAATTCAGCCCTGGCCTGTGTTGCTCACCAGTTAGTGTTGGCCTCAGCACCAAAAGATCATGGGTTGGATTTCCCGTCAAGGGCACGTATGTAGGTTGCAGGTGCAATCCCAGGCCCAGTCAGGACACATATGGAGGCATTGGATCAATATCTCTCTCTCACATTTGTGTGTGTGTGTGTGTGTGTGTGTGTGTGTGTCCCTCCCTCCTCTCCACTCTCTAAAAATTAATGGGAAAAATATCCTCAGGTGAGGATTAACAGGGGGAAAAAATTAATGGGGAAAAAATTCTCGAGAGGATTAAAAAATAATAAAATGGCTATTATAAATATCTAAATAATTTAAAGGAAATATGAAAAGACCTTTTTTTTAAACGAGTAAATGATCTGAATTGTGATTTTTCATTTTGTGAATAACTTTGTAAAACTAGGAACTTGAAAACAATTATCAAATAATAAAGGGTTGGTACCATGAATTATTAGTAAATTGAAGTTACTGCCTGCATTTAAAGAAAACATTCACTTTCCAATTTAAAAAAACCTAGCAAATTAGCTTCCACAAAAGACAAACAACCATTGCATTCAATTTCCTTGGTAACTTCAAAAAAGAGCTAAAATATATTTAGGGGTCCTCTTAGACTTTAAAACCTAATTGTATAAAAGAAAAATATAATAATAAATGAAATGCTAACTTATAACAAGTTATGGAGCCAGACTGGTGGATATGATTTCAACTTGGTCATCTCCTAGCTATGCCTCAGAGAATATCTTGGCCATTTATTCCCAAAGGCACGGGGTGATATGTGCATAAGATTATTCTGAGAAACCCAAAGTTAAATTTCTCTTTGGCAGACCTAAAAAACAAAACAACCCCCCCCTCCGCCCCCCAATGCTGCTATACAATGACTTTTTTCTTTTTCATGGGAAATAAATGGGATTAGCAGTTTATGGCTGTCTATTATATTAAAGTTATACTAAGGTTTATCTACAACTTATCTATAATTAAATCTTATCTATTGCAACCAATGGAACAAGTAATGCTTACAAAGTTGCTGTAAGAAATTTCTCACTTCCAAAATATGCTGACAAGTCAGTGTTGCTACTAAAAATGAGAAGAGTCTGAACACAGACAGACCCACCGTCAAATAAGGTGCTCCGTTTATGAGTGGACCTTCTTATGGGCAATCATTCCTGCCTCAGAGGAAGTAATAAAAAGGCATTTTGCCCTTGCTGGTTTGGCTCGGTGGATAGAGCGTTGGTTTGTGGACTGAAGGGTCCCGGGTTCGATTTCGGTCAAGGGCACATGCCTGGGTTGCCGGCTCGATCCCCAGTCAGGGCATGCAGGAGGCAGCCGATCAACGATTCTCTCTCATCACTGACGTTTCTATCTTTCCCTCCCTTCTCCCTTACTTTCTGAAATCAATAAAAATATATTTTTAAAAAAAAGGTATTTAGACATCATCTTCTTTTGTACCAATTCCCTGGAAAAGGGCAAACCTTGTGTATTCACGCCAACAAAATTGTTATTCAGATCTCCTCAGTTATGTGAAAAAAATGAATAAATCTCATAAGCAGAAGGTTGATGAAACAGTGTAACATGCAAGTGGGGGTGTTAAGCACCCCCACAAAATAACTGAATGGTCAAAGTATCTTGGTATTCTGACATTTCTGCTTTTTACTTTAAAAGAACCAAATTAAGTAAGCTAAATACAAAAACTAAAGTCACCCCTGAGATTAGCATAGTTTAACAGTATAAATTGGGGTGGGAGAAGGGTAGTTGTGTAAGTAAAAGGAAGATACAATAAAGATTTAATCTATACTAATTACTAAAGATTTAGCTGCTTCAATTTAAGCAGAATATTAAATAACTTTCAAATATTTGTAATAAATGCCTGATAAAGAAATAGTACTAAAAATTCTAGATTAAAAGATGTTACTATGATCCATATTATTATTCATCAGTCCCTAAAGAATTTATTTACCTTTTTGTAAACAAACTTGTGAGAAGCATATAGAGAGGCAAAGTTCTTCAAAGATTATGTCCTCTGCCCAACAATTACTTCAGTGGAAATGACATACTGACAGCTACCTACATAATTCACTACAAAAAACTTCTCTCTTCCTTGACATCTTATTACAAAACTAAAATCAGCTGTTCAGAAATTTGGCAGTCTAGTGACACCTTGTGACCAAATTTATCAACTACATATCTTAAGATTTCAAAAAGCCAGAAACTTTTACTCTTATTTCATTTTTAAGTATGTTTTTATTAATTTCAGAGAGAGGAAGGGAGAGGGAGAGAGGGATAGAAACATCAATGATGAGAGAAAATCATTGATTGGCTGCCTTCTGCACACCCCCAAATGAGGATAAAGCCTGCAACCCAGGCATGTGTCGACACTCAACCACTGAGCAACACTGGCCAGGCCAGAAACTTTTATTCTTAAAAACAGTTTTTAAAACATTTTTTAAGTCTTTGCCTCAAATATATGTATATTTATCAAATTTTAAATTAATGAAATATATAAATAATATTTATAATATATCAGTAGGTTTTAGCGTGTATGATGTAATGTAAGTAATAATAAAATTAATCCCTGAGTATCTCTCTATCCAGGTAAAGAAGAAACCTTTGTCAGGACCTTAGATGCCTCCTGTGTCCTTCTCTGCCTCAGAAGTAATCACCAGACCAACTTGTGTTACTCATTCTCTTTTCCCTACAACCTATGCAAGTATCAATACATCGTTTTGAAAACCAAGTAGCAAAAAGACAGTGGATAGGGCCACCCATTTTAGTACTCCTGTAATCCCTCTGAATAGGAATGCTTCCCTCTTTCTGTCTCATTCTGATCCTTCACAGCCTAAACCAAGTTCTATTTCCTCCTCCAACTACTAAAGCTCCAAGGACTTCTCTTTTTTGAGTTCCTTCACTTTCAGAGAACCCTATTGTTAAACTCTGTGAGTCTGTCAGATGTCCCAAAAGGCAAAAGTGGAAGAAGGCTAACCAGAGAGGGTTGGCAATGGGTGGGCCACAGTGCTATACTGTTTTGTCATGTGTTAAGTGGATTTGTGGGTTCATATTACCTAGTTTTAACCAAACAAATCCTCATCAAATGTGCAAGGTAATTTTAAGATCCCTACAAAAGAAATTATAAATTATCACCAATATCAAAAGCACAAAGAAGGGAAAGAATTCAAGTTTTTCCTCACTGAACGAGGTAAAAATGTTACCAGATCTACAAGAAGGCAGTCAAAAACAAAATTTCAAATTATCAAAACAACCTGTGAATAAGTTTGTTTAGCTAGCCAGTGTTGCTCAGTGGTCAGAGTGTCAGCCCACGCACCTAAACGCCTCAGGTTTGATAAGGGCAAGTACCTGGGTTGTGGGATTGCTCTTGCTCTCGCTCTCTCTCCCCTCCCGCTCCCTCTTTCCCCTCTGAAAATCAATGGAAAAAATAACTTCATGTGAGGATTGTTTTTTAATCTGAATGGTTGGAAGTATTACATACATCCCGTTCCCCATAAATCCCCTCCAGCTAGCCCCCACCCCAGGCCTTCACCACCCTTCTACTGTGAGGATTAACAAACAAAAAAAGAATGCACCCTGTCCTAAATATAAAGTGCCCATTGTTGCCCTCTTAGCTAAGAATGTAATATGTGTATTCAATTTTTAAATAAACAAACATGCAAATTCAAAATTTTTTACTAATAGAATATCCTCATAATAAGGACTATTATTTGAGAAACTGAGAGAAATGACATGTTAATTACTGATCTCTGACAAAGTCCACATGTTGTTTAAAACAGTTACTTTAAGCAGCAATACATTTGAATATGAAATAACAATACATGTACAGTTGAGCCTTGAACAATGCATGGGGTAGGGGTGCTGAACCCTGAGCAGTCTAAAATCCACTTATTACTATTGACCAGACGACTTACTTGTAACACATAAAGTCAATTAACATATATTTGATATGTTATATGTATTATATACTGTATTCTTACAATAAAGTATACCAGAAAAAGAAAATATTAAGAAAGTCATAAAAGCCCTAACCGGTTTGGCTCAGTGGATAGAGCGTTGGCCTGCGGACTGAAGGGTCCAGGGTTCGATTCCGGTCAAGGGCATGTACCTTGGTTGTGGGCACATTCCCAGTAGGGGGAGTGCAGGAGGCAGCTATTCGATGTTTCTCTCTCATTGATGTTTCTAACTCTCTATCCCTCTCCCTTCCTCTCTGTAAAAAAACCAATAAAATATATTTTTTTTAAAAAGAAAGTCATAAGAAAAAATACATTTACAGCATTTATTGAAAAAAAACCCACATATAATTGGACCCGTAGGGTTCAAACCCATGTTGTTCAAGGTTAACTGTGTGCAGAAGATATGTTTTATATAAGAGTAGTAGAGAGGAAGAACAAGGTAACTTAGATCCTATACAGAAAGAGCTCTCTATCTAGAAGATTAGACAAATACACAAATAACTTAATATAACAGTAGCATTAGTGCTGTCAACCAAATATTTCGGGTTCTTCTCCACTACATTCACACTTTCCTATCTCCTTAAACTTAGGGGAGGCCATGTGACTTGCTCTGACCAATGAAACCTGAACCATGTGTCATTTCTGAGCAGAAACTGAAGAGCCTGAGAGATCTGCCATGCTCATCTTCCCTTCCCAACAGTGACAATGCTCAAGATGGTGACAGTCCCACTGCCTGCCAAAGTGAGAATGAAGTGGCCTGTGACTGACCAACAGATGAGTGAGAAATAAACTATTATTTTGAGCCATTAAGGTTTTGGGGTTGTTACCACAGTTTAACCTAACCTACCCAGAATAAGGTGACATGAGGTAATTCTGATAAAGAATGATGGGAGCTCTAAAGAATAATATTACATTTCATTCAACAGCTGCTCAGTCTTGTTAAAGGGCATGAACTTTTTAAAAACACTATTTTCCCCATTCAGTCACTAACTTATAACTTAGACTAAATAACTAAACAAACTCTTAGTTATTGTGTCTAAGTTCCATTCGAAAGGATTTTAAACTTTCACAAAAAAACTTTTGAACATAATTCAAATTCTAGTTTATACACAGAAACTCACCACTAAGTAATTCGATCCAGTTCTGGACTGTTTCTGCAGGCTGAGTCTCCTTAACATGCTTTAGAGCTTCATCAAGAAGAACATCCCCTGTTGGGGCATCAGACTTACAGATCACCTAAAATGTAAGCAACACGAATAAAAATGACCCACTGATACCTTTTCTCTGACTTGAGCTCTTTGAATGAAAAACTTCAATAATTATGTAAGTAATTCTTTATGGCTAAAGCTCCAAGTGTACTTGCAATAGCAAAATTCAGATTTTAAATTAATTCTATATTAAGAAAATCCGGTATTTAACCTAACCAGATTAGCTACAATCATGAATGAAAGTAATCTTAATTAGTAAAGCAAAATGCTGGAAGATACTAACTGTAATTCCTTTCATTACTAAACCTTGGGCTATTTGACCCAGAAATTCATTTTTTAAACATTTATTAGTTGCAGAAACAATTATATGTAACAATTCTGTATATGAAAAAGGTGGCATTTTACACCAGTAGAGAAATAAATTTGTCAATGATTATTAAAACAACTGGCTAACAAATTAGCAGTAAAAATTAAGTAAGACATGACTCCTTAGAGCTTATACCACAATAAAGATTTAAATAATGAAATATAATTGTGAAGGTGAGAAAGGTTTTTTCAAAGTTCTTACAACTTTAAGAAAATACCAATAGGCTTAATGACATAACATTTTTAAATACTACAATTTTTTTTCTAAACTATATTGGGATACAGAATCCACCTTAACAGTGGAAAAATCCAGTTGGGGGATGAGACAGAAAATTACTATACTGCTTTAGCCAAGTAGTAGATCTCTACAGCCTTCATTAATGTTCTTGCTGCCTAAGCAACAAATTTCTAGTGTAAATTCTATAATATCAAATGTGAATCTGTTAGCTATTAAAATGTTATGAAATTTAACAGTATTATTTTTTAAATATAACAGTCCTCTCTTAAAATCTGTCCTCAACAATGTGTCCTTTACATTTTTGGTCAAAAAAGGTAACCTTCTTCTGAAAGATTAAAAAATATATACTATATCTATTTGACAGTGTGACCCAATATAAATATAATAAGAACCACAAAGCTATTTTTTTTTCATTTTAGTTACATTAAAAAAGGAAAAGATACAGGTAGAATTAATTTTAATATACTTGACTTAACCCACTACAGCCAAAATATTAACATACAGTAAATATTCTTAAATTGAGATATTTTACATCCTTCTTTTTCCATAGTAAATCTTCAAAAATGCAGTGTGTTTTTATTCACAGCATTTCTCAATTTGCACTAGCCACATTTCAAGTGTCTGACTCACAGACAAATGTGGCTAGTGGCTATCATATTGGACAATGCAGATACAGAACATTTTCATCATCACAGAAAGTTCTTTGGACAGTGCTCTTCAAGACCATGCTTTTAGTGTGTTAGTGTGTGTGTGTGTGTGTGTGTGTGTGGTGGGGGGAGAGGGCTGTTGAGAGAATAAGAAAAAAGAAGAACCTTGGGAGAAAGAACTGTATGTCTATATAACTGGGGTCATGCCACATCACTTCTTAAATCCATAAAATCTAAGTTCAATGCCCACTTAATGCCCACGTTCACCCACTTCTGGTATAAGTAGATCTTTTTTTTTTTTTTTTTTTGAAATTCTGTCCCCTAAATCTGTCTCAGAGGGATCACTTTTCTCCATCACCTTTGCAATTATTCTAGTCTACCTAATCTAGTTATCTTTCACTTGGATTGTTTCCTAATGAGTTTTAGCCATTTTCAATCTGTTTTCTTCACTGATCTTTATAAAAGGCAAATCTTATCATGACATTCCATTGTTTCTGCTTAAAACTCTTCAACGACTCTTAGAGGACGCCCTAAACTCCATAATAAAATTCAGCAGTGTATAGCCCACTAGCAAATATCCTGTGCTCACTCACACACATAATTTCTACTTAGTTCTTTTTTTCCCCCTTGGAGGAGGGAGTCTCATTCTTCCTGAACAGTTAACCAAGGATGACAAGACATTTGAAGGAAAGCCTTCAGTAGCAATTAGACCAAAAGAGAGAGGAAATAAGAACTCTGATGAGTCATAGATAACACAAAGAAAACTTTCAGAAGAGCCATAATATCCTCAGAGATTTTAAAGATATTACATTCATAAAACAAGAATGAGAAGCCATGATTTAAAAAAATGAAAAAAGGGCTCCTAGAAAAGAAAAACATGAGCCAAGGTGATGATTAAAAACAAAAAACCCTCAATAGAGATTTAAAGATAAGAGAGGTCAGAGAACATCAATTATATCTCAATAAAGCTGGGAAATAAACAAAAATCAGAAAGGAAAAAAAAAAGAGTAGCTAAGAGGTCCACATTCAGCTTACAGAGTTAAGAAAACGGAGGGTAAAAGATACAAGAATATAAGAAAACTTTCCAAAACCAAAAGACACACGTTTTCACATTGAAGGAGTACATAATGAACTTTAAAAAACCCACATCAAGGCAAATCATACAATTTCAGAATACCAGGGCTAAATAGATAATCCCAAATGCTTCCAGAAAGGAAAAAGCAGATATCATACCAAGAATGAAAATTAGAAGGGCACCAAACTTTAATGGCAACTCTGTACACTAGAGGACAATAGAGAAATATGTTCAAAAATTATATGCATAACCCAAGGACACAGACAATAGTGTGGTAAAGGCCTGGGACGGGGGTGGGGGGTGGGCGGGGGCGGCCGATACAGGCTAGAAGGAGCCAGCGGATTAAAAAGGGAACATCTGTAACACTACAGAAAAGTTAAAAAAAAATTCTATGGAAAAATAATTTATACCTAACATCCTATTGCCAGTCAAATAAAACTAAACTGTCAAATAAAACTGAAGTAGCATCTTCAAGTACACAAAGTATCAAAACAGTTTCCTCCCACAAGGATGGAAGAAAATTAATTAGACCCAGAAAACAGAGGGTTGAAAGCAGTAAAAATGTGACAGGAAGTTCCAGCAGAACCAAAGCATTACCGGCTCAGATTGAAGCAAAATGTGAATTTTAAGGAAGTTAATGGAATTATAAATTTAAACATTTGAAAATTAATACTACTAAGTTTTCTCTGATGGAGCATGTAAGAAAAAAGGACAGCTACATAGAAAACGTTAAAAATAGAATTATTAACTTTAGGGGGGAAAAAACCATACAAGAAAGGAAAATATCACAGGATATAACTAACTAAAGAAAACAATATCAACATAGTTGTAATGATATAAAACAGTCATTACTGTTGTCCCAACAATTATGACATACTCTATTAGAAAGGGGGCGGGCATAGAGGTGATATGTAAGAGAGCCAAATATGCATCTATTCGGAGAGTAAACAGCATCTCAATTGATTTACCAAGAAATGGCAGTATAAGTTTAGAAATATGGAGGTAAATGCCAAAATAAATAAGAGAACTGTAGCAAGCTAAATGGTTCTCCTAAAAGGTGTTCATGTCCTAACCCCCAAAGCTAATCCCCATTAAATTTTTGTAGATAAAATTAAGTTAATTAGATCTGGAGATGAGACTGTCCTAGATTATCCGGATGGGCCTTAACTGCAATGGCATACAAAGGAGGGACACACAGACAAGGCGATATAAAAAAAGTATGGAGAGATGAGGCCAGAAGCCAAGGAAAGCCTGGAACCACCAGAAGCTAGAAGAGGAAAGGAACAGAATTTCCCTTAGAGCCTTCAATGAGAGCACAGCACATTCTGGCCTCCACAACTGTGAGATAATAACTACCTGTTGTTTTAAGTCACAAAGTGTGTGGAATTTGTTAAGGCAGCCCTAGGAAATTAATATGAAGACAGAAACTGGTTGCCTCCCAGAAGCAGGACTAAGGAGTGAAGAAAGGTAAAGAAGACTGCTTTTTTGTTATAAGCCTTTTGGTACAATTTGACTTTATAACTACTATATACATATTACCTTAATAAAATCATTAATTATTTTAAGTGTGTAAATTAAATTACATTGGAGTATTTTTTCCAAAGACATATCAATTATCTACTTAATTAAGATCTCAAAAGCAAGTAGAATGAAACAATAAGCCCAGGCAGGCAGGGAACATGTGTCTCCTGATCAACATTGTATCTCCAGGATCTAGCTCAACACATGGTAGACTTAAGCACTAAATAAATATAAGTTGTTGATAACTAACACAAAACTGGTCTTGTTCCCAAACAAAAAAGTATCAATATCAGTACAAAAACCCATATCAATATCTTTTAACCAGGTCTGGGCTCCATACATTAAGGCAAAATTACTTAAAATTACTAGCAACCTCTGTGTATATTTCACCAATAACTATAACAGCAGATTCTTAAAGACCCCCCCCCCATAATTCTATGGCTGCACAGTAAAATGAAACAAAATTATATTCAGCTTTATGACATATTTATATAAAACAGTAATTTTATTTTTTTAAATATTTTTATTGATTTCAGAGAGGAAGGGAGAAGGAGATATAAACATCGATGACAGAGAATCACCAATTAGCTGCCTCCTGCACACCCCACACTGAGGGTTGAGCCTGCAACCCAGGCATGTGCCCTGACTGGAAATTGAACCATGACCTCCTGGTTCATAGGTTGATGCTCAATCACTGAGCCATGCCAGTCCAGCTAAAACAGTAATTTTAAAACTAATCTTATGCCAGTTCATTTTACTTTTAAATGCCTAGATTAAATTTAATTTTAAAGTCTCATGAGAAAGATTTTTCTGCTATATATACTATGTTTACTTTGTATATAACTTTTAAGAATCATTAATGGCTTTCTTTCCTATACGATTATTAATCTCCATCGCATTATCAATAAAAAAATGTTCCATTCTGGGCCTTGCTGGGTGGCTCAGTTGGTTGGAGCATCAACCCATACACCAAAAAGGTTGTGGGTTCAATTCCCAGTCAGGGAACATACTAAGTTGTAGGTTCAGTCCCAGGTCAGGGAGTAACTGATCGATGTTTCTCTCTCACATCAATGTTTTTCTTTCTCTTTCTCTCTCTTTCTTTCTCTCTCTCTCTCTCTCTCTCTCTCTCTCTCCCCCCCCCCCCTTCCTGTCTCTTTAAAATCAAAAGAGGAAGAAGAAACCAAGATGGCGGCATAGGTAAACACCTGAAATTACTGCCTCGCACAACCACTTCAAAACTACAACTAAAAGACATCACCCAGAACCACAGGAAGGCTGGCTGAGTGGAAAGTCTACAACTAGAAGGAAAGAGAGAAGCACACTGAGACTCAGAGGAGGTGCGAAAGTAAAGTGCAGAGTTACGGAGGCACACACGGAAAGGGCTGGCAACTGAGGATAAGGTTGTCTTTTTCAATCGGGAGGGAGACACAAGCTCCCAACAGCTCTGAACTCCAGTCCCAAACAAAGAAGAGGAATCTGCAGATCTCTCCGTAGCTCCTGCTGGGTAGCCTCAGGCAGAGGATAAATTAGCACCTCCTTAGAGATCCAAGAGCCAGTGTACTCAGTGGTCAGAGTGGGACCATCCAGATTACAACTCCTCAGATCCATAAGGGACACACTCAGGGGGCAGACTCAGTGAGCACCAAAGTCCCACTAAAGCAAGTCTTGCCCCATAAAGGTGTCTCCAGCACAGAAGTTCCCCCACCGTAGACACAGCTGATTCTCACAGCCAATTGGCCTGGAGGTCAATTCCTCCCAGTGATACAAACAACAATCAAGGCTTAACTACAACAAGACTGTGCACACAGCCCACAAAGGGGTGCACCAAGAGTGTCCACCTCAGCTAATTGGGGAGGCTGAGCCACTGGGCCCTATAGGACACCTAGCACAGAAAGCCAGTCTATCAACACAGGGAAGCAGCCAAAATGCGAAGACAAACAAACAGGTCACAAATGACAGAAATGGAGGAAAGCAAACTACTGGATATAGAGTTCAAAACCACGGTTATAAGGTGTTTCAAGAACTTTCTAGCCCTAACCCGTTTGGCTCAGTGGATAGAGTGTCAGGCTGCGGATTCAAGGGTCCCAGGTTCGATTCCGGTCAAGGGCATATACCTTGGTTGTAGGCACATACCCAGTAGAGGGTGTGCAGGAGGCAGCTGATCGATGTCTCTCTCTCATCGATGTTTCCAACTCTCTATTCCTCTCCCTTCCTCTCTGTGAAAAATCAATAAAATATATTTTTTTTTAAAAAAGAATTTTCTAGAAACCACTGATAAATTTAGTGAAACCCTCGATAAATCTAGTGAAACCCTAGAGAATATGAAAAAGGACCAACAAGAAATTAAGCATACACTGACTGAAATAAAGAATAATATACAGAGATCCAACAGCAGACTAGAGGATCGCAAGAATCAAGTCAAAGATTTGAAATACGAAGAAGCAAAAAACACCCAACCGGAAAAGCAAAAAGCAAAAAGAATCCAAAAATAAGAAGGTAGTGTAAGGAGCCTCTGGGACAACTTCAAGCGTACTAACATCCAAATTATGGGGGTGCCAGAAGAAGAGAGAGAGCAAAATATTGAAAACCTATTTGAAGAAATAATGGCAGAAAACTTCCCCTACCTGGTGAAAGAAATAGACTTCCAAGTCCAGGAAGCGCAGAGAACCCCAAACAAAAGGAATCCAAAGAGGACCACACCAAGACATATCATAATTAAAATGCCAAGAGCAAAAGACAAAGAGAGACTCTTAAAAGCAGCAAGAGAAAAATAGGTAGTGACCTACAAGGGAGTACCCATAAGATTGTCAGCTGATTTCTCAACAGAAACTATGCAGGCCAGAAGGGAGTGGCAAGAAATATTCAAAGTGATGAATAGCAAGAACCTACAACCAAGATTACTTTACCCAGCAAAGCTATCATTCAGAATTGAAGGTCAGATAAAGAGCTTCACAGATAAGGAAAAGCTAAAGGAGTTCATCACCACCAAACCAGTATTATATGAAATGCTGAGAGGTATTCTTTAAGAAGAGGAAGAAGAAGAAAAAGGTAAAGATAAAAATTATGAACAAGTACATATCTATCAACAAGTGAATCTAAAAATCAAGTGAATAAAAAATCTGATGAACAGAATAAACCTGTGAATATAACAGAATCAGGGGCATAGAAAGGGAGTGGACTGACAATTCTCAGGGGGAAAGGGGTATGGGGGGGTGCAGGAAGAGAATGGACAAAAATCATACACCTATGGATGAGGATGGGGGGGGGGGTAAGGGCAGAGGGGGGGGTGGGAACCGGGTGTAGGGGAGCTATGGGGGAAAAAAGAGGAACAACTGTAATAATCTGAACAATAAAGATTTAATTTAAAAAAATAAAAATAATAAAATCAATAGAAACATATCCTCAGGTGAGGATAAATAAGAAAGGTTCCATTCTGACCTAAACGTTTTGGATTTCATTAGGACACTCTATTAAAGAAAAAAGTTTTGAAACACCATGGCCCCAAGAAGCACAATGAAAGTTATGTCAAGTCTTTCCAAATTACAGCTTTCAGAAGCAGGAAATAAAGTGTGGAGTCTTTTTGAATATGTGAGAAGCAATGACTAGTGATCATAGCAATGAATTACATTACTCGTTACACACAAAGAACCAGGAAACCAAGAATGAAAAAAAGATACAGAATCATAATTTAATAAAGATTTAACTTTAAAATCAACTTCCTCTTTAATTTTTGAAAGCTATTAAAAAAACTCTTCATTTTAGGCAGCACAAACTCTTTAATAAGGATATATTTATTTAGCACTCCTCTTACCTTTCTTGTTAATAGACTTTTACGTCTCATTCCACAAGCCTCTAGTTGTAACCTTCCTCTTAATGCTAATTCAATTAACATACAGCCACGTAATCCAGATGATATACAGTCATTCCAAAATGATGTGTAACCCTATTTGAAAAAAGGAAACAAAATAGCTAATTTACTTTTAATTCAGAGACAAAAATAGAAATATTTTTAACCATTTGGTGCCTTTTACCTTCCATATCTTGCCATAATAATTTTAAATACAATATTGAAAAAAATACAATTACTATGCATTACTAATCTAGGATTTTCAGGGGTTTACCATCTTCTCACTACTTATCCTTACCTGCAGATGAATAACTTTAGAAATCAGAGGTTTAAATATATAGTATCTTTCATTCTTCATTAAGTTATGTGTTTATTAAACTCTTCCATATTGCAAGGACCAGGGTTCGACAACAGTTACCTCAGATTACAATGGTTTATTATCAGTATACATGGGCAAGTTAAGCAGCTCAGGAAAAACCATCTAGCCCAGTGATTCCCAAAGTGGGCGCTACCACCCCCTGGTGGGCGCTGCAGTGATCCAGGGGGGCGGTGATGGCCACAGGTGCATTTGTTTTAACTTTTTTTGTATTACCTTTCTATTCTGAGTTCAATAAATAGTTTCATAATTTCAAACTTCAATGTTTCTAATTTACACCTTTCTTTACTATATTTTACGAAAAAGGTAGAAACATTAATACATATATCTTTCTGTTTAATTGCTATTAAAATTTTTAAAAAATTAATTTCCAGGGGGCACTGAGTAATATTTTTTCTGGAAAGGGGGCGGTAGGCCAAATAAGTTTGGGAACCACTGATCTAGCCCAATGTGGCCTCAGGAAGAATTAGAATATCATTCATTCAATGGAGTCTATGATGAAAATACAAAGTTAATTTTGGAAGACTATATTAGAAAATCTATGTATGAGCTCATGCCTTAAATTCTGAATGAGAAATAGTAAAACGATCAGATGGGCCTCCAAAGAGAAATTTAAGAGCCTATATCCAAAGTGAAAGAACAGCCAGACAATGAGATTGATAGACACCTAGGTTACTCAAGTCTATCAGGAATCAACCAGATGAAGTCGGGGCACTCTTTGAAAGTGAATAACTGGGAGTTGTCTAAATTATGACGCCATGAATTTTGCCAGCAAGGTTGCCAGCTATCAACTTAAAGCACCCAACTCTGAAGAGGAAGCAGAAGCTACAACTGGTTCTAGTTAAAAGTCAGAACAGGATAGCATAATCTTGTGTTGTAGTAGGACCCCAGAGGACAGCACCACGGGGATCCCTAACTAAGCTTGTACCCACAGCTCAGGAATTTGTGTGAGTAATAAAAAAGCTGTGTGATTTGCAACTGCATATGTTTCATGTGGTGTGATTCCTCCAGCAGTTAATTGAATTATTTTGCGTACGCTTAAAATTTAAATTAAAGCCTCTGGTCTTTGTTGGTCCTAAGCCTGCCCTCTGGTCCTGCTTTCGTAGAGTAGTCTCTTCGCTAGTAACTACTTGAACATCCCACACCTGCACAGTTAAAGTTTATCTCAAGGCTTAGATACACACCCCAGATACTTTCCCAGGATCTCCTTGGGACCATCTTGGTAAAAAGAAGAGCAGGCAAATTCATTCTCTCAAGAATGGAGGGCCTAGGATTAAGAAGGCCTAAACTCTAAGACCCTTGGTTCTGGCACTTTCTCAAAGTCAGTGTCAGGCCACAGTGGTTGTTAATCTGTGTATTTCAGAAGATAACTGACCATCAGGATCCTTGGGCCTTCACTACTGACACAAGGACTTAGCCTAAGGAAGTTACCACCCCTGAGAATGAAGGCTTTGGGAAAATGAGAATTTAGATTAAGGGAGTAACAAGGAAATAAACAAAAATATCAGTTTGAAGAGGGAGATTTGCCTGGCCAGCATGGTTCAGTGGTTGAGCATCAACCTATGAACCAGGAGGTCATGGTTTGATTTTCCGTCAGGGCACATGCCTGGGTTTCGGGCTTGATCCCCAAGTGTGGGGCGTGTAGGAAGCAACCAATCAATGATTCTCTCTCATCACTGATGTTTCCATCTCTCTCTCCCTCACCCTTCCTCTCTGAAATCAATAAAAATATATATATTTTTAGAAAAAGAACTAAATTCAAAGCAATCAAAGGGAAAGAGATAATAAGATTACCAAAATAAAAAATAAAAGGACAGAAATTAAAGGATTAGAAGGGAATACTATAAACAATTCATTGACAATAAATTAGACAATCTAGACAAAATGTTCAAGTTCCTGGAAAAAAAGACATAAATTACCAAAAATGGCTCAACAAGAAATATAAAATCAGAATAAAACTATAACGAGAAATTGGCCGAAACCGGTTTGGCTCAGTGGATGGAGCGTCGGCCTGCGGACTGGGGGGTCCCGGGTTCGATTCCGGTCAAGGGCACGTACCTGGGTTGCGGGCACATCCCCAGTAGGAGATGTGCAGGAGGCAGCTGATCGATGTTTCTCTCTCATCGATGTTTCTAGCTCTCTATCTCTCTCCCTTCCTCTCTGTAAAAAATCAATAAAATATATTTAAAAAAAAAAAAGAAAAGAAATTGATTAGGTAATAAAAATCTTCACAGAGTGTCACTGAGATTTAAGAAGAATCTAGCTGGACCAGATGTTGAAAGACCTGAACACTGACACCCCCCCCTCCCCCCCCAGAAATACTTAAGGGATTTTAAGGTGGTCATTTAATATCCTCTTTAAGTCTCCATTTTCTCATCTACACAATGACAGAGGTAGACTTCAAGCACTCAGCAAGTATGACTCTAATCAATTAAGAATTCCCTAAGGGGATAAATGTGACTTAGAGCAAAACAGTATACATGACCTATTTTAATTTCAAAAAAAAGCATTTGCAAGTCAAATCATCAAGGGTATTTTAAAAACTCTTTAATAGCATATAAAAAACTGTCTGGTGAATGTTAACATATAAGCACTTATAATGAAGTACCTGAAAACTGGTGTTTGGCACTATTACATGTAATTTTAAAGAGGACAAGAAAAAGTTCAAGTTTTCACTAGACACTGAAATCTTTCTAAATATCAAACTGTTAAGAAAATTTGGAAATATCTTGGCACACTGTTAATAGTTACAGAGGCATGGTAAGTGTGTAATACATTTAGATTTTAAAATCCAAGTTAAAGACTCTCTGGTTGATAGATTCTGGACTACACGGAATCCTAAAAATCACCACTATTTCCTAAAAACCCCACATTCCGGTATGCTGAGATAATTAATGAAGCCTATAGAAGATGGCTTGTCATCAAAAAGAATATGGGTTAAAAAGCCAAAAAATAAAAGATTTAAAAAAAAAAAAAAGGAGTTATCCTATCATTGTATAGAAGCAACTTCTAAAATGGTTCCCAATGATCCCTGCCTCTTGGTATTCATGCCCTCATGCAATCCCCTGCTCTTGAATACACACTAAACCTGGAGACTTGATTCTAAGAAATAAAATATGGCAAATATGATGGTACTAGAGGCCCGGTGCACGAAATTCGTGCACGGAGGGGGGGGGGGGGCGGGGTCGGCAGGGGTCCCCTCAACCCGACCTGCACCTTCTCCAATCCGGGACCCCTCAGGGATCAGGCCTAAACTGGCAGTCAGACATCCCTCTCACAATCCTGGACCATTGGCTCCTAATCGCTCACCTGCCTGCCTGCCTGGTTGCCCCTAACTACCCCCCGCTCCCCCATCGGCCTGATCACCCCTCACTGCCTTTGTGTGCCGGCCTGGTTGCCCCTAACTGCCCCCCGCTGCCGGCCAGGTCACCCCCAACTACCCCCCGTGCCCCACCGGCCTGATCACCCCTAACTGCCCCCTTCCCTGCCCGGCCTGATTGGCCCTAACTACCTCGCCAGCCTAATCGCCCCTCACTGCCCCCCTGCCAGCCTCATTGCCCCCAACTGCCCCCCTGCCGGCCTGGTCACCCCC
The DNA here is from genome assembly GCF_000147115.1 of Myotis lucifugus. NCBI lineage: Eukaryota > Metazoa > Chordata > Mammalia > Chiroptera > Vespertilionidae > Myotis > Myotis lucifugus. The sequence goes on along the minus strand of NW_005871048.1, from coordinate 53,414,195 downwards.
AACTGCCCCCTCCTGCCGGCCAGGTCGCCCCTCACGGCCCCCCCACGCAGCCTGCTATTCAGTCGTTTGATCGTCCCTCACTAAACCCCTGCCAGCCTGGTCGTAGGCAGCTATCTTGTGAAGGTGTGAGGGTTAATTTGCATATTACCTCTTTATTATATAGGATGTCACCTCAGCAATTAGGCTACAAAAAGACTGTGATGTTCACCTTGGGCCTTCTCCCTTGCTCTGCCAGCTACCGTGCTGCAAGTTGTTCTATATAGATACACATCAGGCAAGGAACGGAGGCTCTCAGTCCAACAACCTGCAAGGAACAGAATCCTCCTCCAGTTGAGCCTTCAGATGAAACTGAAGCTCTGGCCAACAACTTAACTGCAATCTCATGAGGCATCTTCACCCAAAAGCACCCGGTTAAGCAATGCCTGATTCCTGATCCACAAAAACTGAGATAGTATATATTTGCTGTTTTAAGCTAAATTTTATTATACAGTTTAAGAAAACTATCATAATGGGTGCCTAGAGCTGGGAGTGATGAGGAAAAAGGAAAGTGAGGGCTAAAGGGTCTGGGGTTTCCTTGGGGGGGAGGGGCTGATAAAAATGTTCTAAAACTGATCGTGGTGATGGTTGCAAAATTCTGTGATCCTTGCACTGTATGGTATGTAAATTACATTTCAATAAAACTGTTACCAAAAAGAGATAGCTAACAACCCTTGTGTGAAATCACTTCTGAAATCTTACATGAACTTTTAATTATTTCAAAGTAATTGAGTGGCAAAGTTTTGGGAAAAAAATTGATCAAGAGAATGAAGGTGACTTCAGCTAAACACAGATTTAAAAAAACTAGACTAAAAAAAGCAAATAATGACTTAAGAACTGGAAAACTATCAACATTTGCAGGTGATATAATTGAATACCCAGAAAAATCAAAAAGAATTAATGGAAAAATTACTATAAACAGTAAGAGAATCTAGAAAAGTACCAAGATTATAAAATCAACAGACATCAACAGCTATCATATACAAACAATAAATATAAAAGGTAAACATATTTGCAAAGACCTCATTTACAATAGTAACCCCCCAAAAAGAAAATATCTAGGCAAACCTACATGAAGGAAACTTCAACTCTCTTGAAATACTAAAAAGTAGACTTGGACAATGGAAAACATCTTATTCTTAGATACAAAGACTCAGCATTATAAAGTTATCAGTTTTTCCTAAGTTAATATAAATTTAATATGATCCCAATAAAAATAAAACTGGTTTCCCTGGTTGGGTGGCTCAGCTGGTTGGAGCATTGTAGTACACAAAAAGGTTGTGAGTTCGATTCCTATTCAGGGCACATAGCTATGTTTCGAGTTTGATGACCAGTTGGGACACATACAGGAGGCAGCCAATCAATGTTTCTCTCTCACTTTGATGTTTTTCTGTCTCTCGAAAAAAATCAAATCCATAAAAACATATCCTTAGGTGAGGATTTAAAAAAATAGTAAAACAATAATAACTACTGGTGAGTTTTTTTTTTTTGGTTTTTTTTTTGCTGGAGCGATACAAATTAAAAATAAAGTTCCTAAAGAAAAATAAAAAAGATTAGCCAAGAAAATTTGGGAGAAGAGGGAGCAATATTTGGGGAACAGAAGTGGAAACTGTCCTACTAGATAAGAATATAGATTTAAAAGCCTCCAGAAATGAAATGATGTGATACTGGCACATGAACAGATCAAAAGAAGAAAGTCTTGCCCTAGCCAGTTTGGCTCAGTGGATAGAGCGTTGGCCAGCGGACTGAAGGGCCCCAGGTTCGATTCTGATAAGAGCACATGCCTGAGTTGCGGGCTTGATACCCAGTGTGGGGCGTGCAGGAGGCAGCCGATCAATGATTCTCTCTCATCATTGATGTTTCTCTCTCTCCCTCCCTCTCCCTTCTTCTCTGAAATCAATACATTTTTTTAAAAAAGAAGAAGAAAGCCCTAACCGGTTTGGCTCAGTGGATAGAGCATCGGCCTACAGACTGAAGGGTCCCAGGTTCGATTCAGTCAAGGGCATGTACCTTGGTTGTGGGCACATCCCCAGCAGAGGGTGTGCAGGAGGCAGCTGATCGATGTTTCTCTCTCATCGATGTTTCTAACTCTCTATCCCTCTCCCTTCCTCTCTGTAAAAAATCAATAAAATATATTTTTTATAAAAAGAAGAAACTCTTAAAGTAGATCCAAGAACATACTGAAATCTAGTACATGATAAAGGTTTTATCTCCTATCAGTGTAAGATGAAAAGATGGAGATTTTAATCAATAGTATTGGGACAACTAGAGAGCCATTTAGAAGAAAAAAAAATTGGATTCATTCTTTATACTAACCTTCAAAATAAAATGCAAATGTATTGAAATGTAAAATGCAGCAATAAGTGCTAAGAAGAAATGGGGGTGAATACCTTCATAACCTGGGAAGGGAAAAAAACTTCTCAACTATTATTCAAAATCTACAAGAAATAGACTGATAAATTATACAATACACTTTTTTTTCCAGTTTGCATGGCAAAAACCATAAGCAAATGAAAATGTAGAAAAATGTATTTATAACATATCACAGATAAAGGGCTAATATCTGTAATACACAATTATTCCTAAAACTTAAATGAAATAAGATCAATACTCGATTTTTAGAAGGGCAAAAAATGTGAATGGAATAATTCACACAAAAAACAAAGAATACTCAAACATATAAAAAAATGCTTCCTTCATTCATAAAAAAATGCACATTTAAATTACCTAAGAACTCAACAACAAAAAACACAAATAAAAATAAAAAATTGGCAAAACAAGTGTACATCAAAAGATGCATGTATAAACAAAGTACATACATACAATAGAACATTAAAAAGAAAGGAAATTCTGACACATGCTATACCACTGATGAACCTGGAGGACATTATGCTAAGTGAAATAAGAAAGGGACAAAAAGGGAAACACTACATAATTCCACTTATATGAAGTACCTACAACAGTAAAATTCATAGAAAACAGAATGGTGGATGACAGGGGCATGTGGAAGGGGAATGGCAAGCTAATAGGTACAGTTTCAGTATGGGAGGATATAGTAGTTCTGAAGATAGATTGTGGTGATGGTTGCACAACAATTAGAATGTCCTTATCGCCACTGAACTACACACTTAAAAACGGTTAAAATAATAAATTCTGTTATGTATGTATTTTATTGGTTTTTTACCGAGAGGAAGGGAGAGGGAGGGGAGTTAGAAACATCGATGAGAGAGAAACATCGATCAGCTACCTCTTGCACACCCCCTACTGGGGATATGCCCGCAACCAAGGTGCATGCCCTTGACCAGAATCGAACCTAGGACCCTTCAGTCTGCAGGCCGACGTTCTATCCACTGAGCTAAACCAGTAGGGCTTTACCACAATTTTTAAAACTACATGAGACAATGCTTACATATCAAGACTGGCAAAAATTCAAAATTCTGACAGCATACTCTGTTGGCAAAATGAAGGCAATGGGCACTCACATATACTGCAAAGAGAATGCAAAAATGACATCACCCCTACTGAGGGAATTTGGAAATCTAGAATAATCACACATACCCGTTAACTTGACAATCCTAGTTCTAGGACTCTACTCTGAAAAACATCCCCATAAATATAAAACAATATATGCATAAAGTTATTAAATGTGACATTATCTAAAGTAGCAAAAACTTGGGGAAAAACCCATAAACCCATCAATAAGGGACAAATTAATAGATGGAGATACACAGTCAAACCTCAGTTCTCAATTGTCTCCCATCTTGAACAATTCAATTCTCGACCAAGTTGTTCACGGAAAAATGTCTATGTTGTCAAAACAAACTTCTTGTTGTCAACCAAACTTTCGACTTGACAACCCTTTCTTGCTGATACCTCAGTATGACAAAAAGCATCTCTCAGGCAACAAAACAGAGAATGCTTTTGTTGAAAGAAAAACAGCCACCAGTGACTGTATTTCAGAGGTAACCATGTATGTAAAAGTGAAGATGCCGCATACTGACTTCCTCAAAGACACCCCTGGAATGAGTGCCGAAAGTGATTCATTTAATGCTAGCAGGGGGTGCTTAAATTTAATAAGTGTATTTATATATTAAAGACTACATTAGACATGTACTATATATAGGGTGTCCCAAAATTCACGCAAGAAGTAATTTTGATAGAAAACACAGGTTTATAATTAAAAATTGTAAATTTTTTATTGATTCATAAAGTATACAGTACAGGGTTATGTATGGAATAGCACATTGGGTAAATGGCCTCCACGGCTTTGCTGGCACATACGCAAAGCCGTGGTCTTCATTGGTCTTCATTGTCCCTGCTCCTAGGCCATAACTGGTACTTGGTAATGCTTATCAAATTGAAGGGATTGAAATCAAAGGGCAACAGATATTAGAATCTGATTCAATAAACCAAGTAAAATTAGGTTTTTAGTTTTTGTTGTTGTTGTTGTTAATGCTCACGCAAAATTCAAATCTTGCGTGAATTTTGGGACACCCTTTATAAGGGTTAAAATGGAATCATTTGGGGGTCTGGATTAATCCAATTTACATTATTTCTAATGGGAAAAAATGATACAGGTTTCGAACAAATGACTTTTCGAACAGTCTTCCAGAACAAATTAAGTTGAAGAACCAAGGTTCCACTGCATATACATAATGGAATACAATGGGCCATAAAAGATGTCTATGTAATAATGTGGAACAATCTTCAGTTAAAAGGAAGATGCCAAGCACATATATAGTAGGCTACCTTTTATATAAGGAGGAGAGGTGCTAAGAAACACTTCCCAAACTATTTTTTTTTTAAATCACCAATAAGGGAAGGTAGAAATAAGGTAGAAGGGACAACAATGAAAATCAGACTTCTAACTTGTAATGTAGTTACACACATTCAAAACAGAAAAAAAAAATTTTAATTAATGAAAACAAATGAACTAACCCAAGTACATACTTCTTAATGATACAACTACACAGAAAAAGTAATTATTTTAACTGGCTATAGAATGCATTATTTTAACTAAAAAAGTACTACGAAGAAATTTTAGATTGAACTCAATAGTCAGTTGGTAGTAATACTGACATGACTATTTTAACCCTTTGTACACCATAAGCGTCTATAGACACTTTAAAAAATCATTTTTCGTGAGGATTTTCAACTGAAAATATTCAAGAACGTCCAAATTGTGAGCAATATATTTATTTTTATAATATTCATTGCAAATTGATTTTTTAAACTAAATTCAAAATATCGTGGCGTGTGGGGATGGTTTCTATTTTGGACACGTGGCAGTTAACTGGTTAAAACTATTTTCATACATGTAGTAAGCCAATGCAAGTAAGTTAGTATTTTAGGAACCAATAATTTTCAATAAGAGAACAGAATTGTAAAATCCAGTAACTAAAATAAAAATCCATGTTAAAGTTGAATCCAAAACATGTGCACTGATTATTTCCCTTTCATATATTTTTTGTTTCTATCTCTATACTGGAAAGTCCTAGAAGCAATGAGAGCCCAGGAACACTGAATACACCCAGTAACCAGAATGTGGTCCATTCCCCACTAAAAGAAACTAGGACTCCTTGAAGGAATGACCGATTCCAGGTCTGGAGCAGGATACATACAAGGTGAGCCTGGAACTTTTGCTGGTGTTGACCAGAAGAAAGTAGTTATCAAAGATTAATAAGTCATATCAAAAGAACACTAAAGCCAAAGGAATTAATTCCCTGCAGGCAAGGTGGGACAATATGAACATAAAAAAAAAAGCCTTAACCGGTTTAGCTCAGTGGATAGAGCATCGGCCTGAAGGGTCCCTGGTTCGATTCCAGTCAAGGGCATATACCTTGGTTGCTGGGCACATCCCCAGTAGGGGGTATGCAGGAGGCAGCTGTTTCTCTCTCACTGATGTTTCTAACTCTCTATGGCTCTCCCTTCCTCTCTGTAAAAAAAATCAATAAAATATATTTAAAATATTAATGATACAAATGATTGAAACAACAGATATTTTTAAAGTAATAATTTTAAATAAGAAAAAAGCCCACAGCTCACTTTTGCCCCACCCTGTATATAGTTCAGTAAACTTACCACTTTAACTTTTTAATTATTTTAACTTAGCATTCATCTTTGTAACATCTGGGTACTCTAAAGATATTTAGAAGCTAAATTTTAAGGTTAGGCAGGTCATTAGTGATGGACATATTTTATATATATGTAAGCTAATCTTGTTTGAAATAAAAATAAAAAATTGCGAAATGTTTTACTTTGACTTTTTTCAAAAGGTGAGACTTACAGCTTTTAAAAAATAACCATTAACAATTTATATGCAGTTCTTTAATTTCCAGTCCTCCCATAAGGAAATGGGTGAGGGAACACAAAAGTTTACCTACACATTATCAACCAGTAAGAATCATTTTGACAAAAAAATTTAACTCAGAACTTCCTACGGTTCAGTATGCTACAACTGTTCCTCCAACTACTAAAGACAAATTCTATTACAATAAAAACTCTTATCAGAGAAAAAGGTTTCTAAACCTCAGCTATACACAAACTTTTTATTTTCAATATTAATTTCAGTGTTTCTCAACCTTTTTTAGTATCGTTCCCTAAAGGAGCTTTTTCAGACATTTTTTTCCCTAACCTCTCCCCCATTACATTTTAATAAGATGGGTTCCCTGTATATGTGTTTGGATACTTATGTGTATCTATGCTTTATACATAAAAAGAGCAAGAACTTTTCACCACCATCCCCAGAACCAGTTTTCACTCCCTTAAGGAAACCATTGAAAATACATGATTTACTTAATATTTATTGAGTGGTAGCTATATGTCAGGCTGAGATACTTACTATCAAAATAGCAACACAATTTAGTTTTGTACTTTACTGTAAGAGTTTTGAGCCATAGAACTAAAATGAAAATAGAGATCTTCTTCCTAGTGTTTATACCTAGTGAAGGGCCTGGCTCAATAAATATTTGATGAATGCATGGAAATTGTTAGAATTATAGATGTGGTAGTTACACAGCTTGTGAATGCCCTTTAGCAAGATGGCCAGACTGCAGAAATGTTGGCTTTAAAAAATGAGCATAAGAATAAAAAGAATCATCAGTAGTTGCCTTGCAGAGTTGTCCAACCAGTATTAAAATCTTCGTGAGTGATAAATAAACCTTTCCTATGTTAAACCACACACAAAAGAGAAATGTTGGATTCAGATCTCAAGTAACTCAGAATTCAACTCACTGCCAACCCTGAAACTTGGAATTTTCTAGTCAATTTTCAGGAAGAAAAAAAGACAAAACAAGACAATGAAAAACTTAAAACTAAAACAAAGAAACAGTTCCTATTCAGTAATCTTTAACCTTCTGGTTCACGATATGCTTTGAGTATCTGATGAAAGCTATGTCCTCTTTCTCCAGGAAAACACACAAAATACAATTGCAGAGTGTTCAGTTTGTAAAAACCATCTGTAAACTCCAATTTAAGAACTTCTTCATTAAAGGAATATGTAAACCAAATGCAGTTTATTAAGTTTAGTTTTAAAATATTATTTTTTCATTTAAAAATTAGTTTTTTTAAAATATATATATATTTATTTCAGAGAGGAAGGAAGAGGGAGAGAGAGAAACATCAATGATGAGAGAATTATTTATCAGCTGCCTCCTGCACACCCCCCTACTGGGGATTGAACCAGCAATCCAGGCATGTGCCCTCGACCGAAATTGAACCCGGGACCCCTCCAGTCCACAGGCTGATGCTCTAGAGCCACTGAGCCAAACCAGTTAGGGCTAAATATTAGTTTTTAAACTTAAATGTATACTTAACCAGAAACTTTTTTTTTGTAACGTAATGTACCTTAATATTAATTGTATTCTTACAAATCAGAAATTTACCAAACATCTAAAGAAAAACAGCCTACTTCCTACACATCACTGTAATACCTAAATTAAAACTCCAGTACATCAATTTCAGAATGAAGCCAGGTTCCTACCTTTGGTACTTGTCACTACACTTACTAAATGGAAGAAACACGGGGACAAGCACAGTCTCAAGGTGCTGCTTCAAAAGGAGACTCTTGTGAAAATAAAATCCCATAGCAACTCTGAATGATACATTTACTCTGACTAATAGCAGAAAAAGTATGCTAATAGAAAACAGCGAAAGTATGCTTGGATATAAAATAGTGTTGGGCCAAAAGGTTAACATGACAAGCATGATGTCTTTAGAGCAGCGTTGCCAACAGGTGGTCCAAGGTTGGCGAACGCAGCTTTAGAGTATTTTGAGACATATAAAGCTGACACTTACTATAACTATTTCTTAAATATCAAAAAAATTCTCCAAGTATTTCAAAATTTGAACAAAGTAATTTCAAAATACATTCTAAAAGATAATCTCAAATGATTCATACAGGGCAACTCAGAAAATTTAAAGTTAATAAATATCATATATTAGTTTTCTGGCCACATTGTGAAAGAACCCTGAGGCACTGAAAATGGTTTCAATAGTACAATATCTCAGTTGAAAGGTACAAATGGTTCAATGAACTCCAAAAACTAATTTTTGAGATTCTGTATCTCTCAAACTTTTGTGCCTACTCTTAAATACATGAAAAAAAAAAAAGTTTCAAATCTTTCAAAATTATGAAGGAACGATTATTTGTATTTATAAGGAATCAAAAAATTCCAAAACTCAGAAGCCTTTATTATCCCTTAAGTTACTAAAATCTTAGCACATCTTGAAATATTGAATATTTGTTGAATGAATTACTCATCAAATCTGATTCGCTGAGATGTATATCACTGCATATATAGAAAGGAGAATTTTTTTAAAAAATTATACATCTTGATAAGTATTGTATTTCAAAGTAGTGAACTTGGAAAACTTATTCCAAAAATGGAATGCATCTATCTTTGGGATCAATCTTTGGAGCCAGTTTAAAAGCCATGCAAAGTCCGTTCCATCATTTTAAACTTGTACACACTGACATTACTTGGATAGGTCTCCAAAAAACCTCATCAAATTAAACTTGCATATACTGACACTACTAAGATAGTTCTCCAAAAAAAACCTCATGGCCTAGTTTGCTCTCAACAGCCAAAGTCCAGGGAGAAAATATCTGATTGGACAAGCCTAGGCCAGGTTGCACCACAAAAAGGGAAGGTGTAAATGCTTCAATAGGGCATCTTGGGCTATACACCCAATGGGGAATGCCTTAAAAGCAAGACAAAACTTGGGGGAATTCTTGGTGGAGAGTAAAACAATAAATGTCTGTAGCAGTCCAATCAGAACAAACATAACAAACATAAGAGAGGACTACTTCTCCAATTTGAGAACTTTAAGGCTCAGAGAGCTTAAAATATGTAAAAATAAAGGATATACTTCAGACCAGCACTACAGCACCTCTTTCCACTTCTGCTATTCCTCAGGCTCACTCTAAATTACACCTGATCATTTAAAATAATCAAATCCAATCTTAAATCACTAAGATTTGCAACCAACAAAGATATTTGAAAGTACATGACACCGCCCTAGCTGGTTTGGCTCAGTGGATAAAGCGCTGGCCTGTGGACTGAAGGGTCCCAGGTTCGATTCTGGTCAGGGGCACATGCCTGGCTTGAGGGCTTGATCCGCAATGGGGGGCGTGCAGGAGGTGGCCAATCAATGATTCTCTCTCATCACTGATGTTTCTATCTCTCTCTCCCCCTCCTTTCCTCTCTGAAATCAATAAAAATATATTTTTTAAAAAGTACATGACACCAGTTATTTGAGGTAATTCTCAATGAGGCATTCTGAAAACACTCAGGCATCTATGGAAAATCAAATAGTTGGGGAAAGGAAAACACCTGGCTCATTTGCTTCCCCTCCCCCTCAAACAGGAAAGAATACAGAAATGGTGCCAATTATTTGGAAGTTGAATTCAAGTTTAAACCTATCTGCCATCCTTGCTGTAGCCTCTGAAGATTTACTTCAATACCTATGTCTTTGATGCTCCGCCCAGACTGAGCACAGGAATTCCCAGAAGGGCTCTGGCATCTGTTTTATTTTATTTTTTTAAACGTATTTCCATTGATTTCAGGAAGGGAGAGGGAGAGAGAGATAGAGATAGAAAACATCAATGATGAGAGAGAATCATTGATTGGCTGCCTCCTGCACGACCCCTACTGGGGATCAAGCCTGCAACCAGGCATGTGCCCCTGACCAGATTCGAACCTGGGACCTTTCAGTCCACAGGCTGACGCTCTATCCACTGAGCCAAACCGGCCAGGGCATGAGGCATCTGTTTTAATATAAAAGCCAGAAAAGATCATCACTGGTAAAACAAACAAACAAACAAACAAAAAACCCTGAAATGTGTTCTTAAATTAAAAAAAAAAATCTTTCACAATGACTTTAGAGTCACCCATAATAGGTAATCTGAAGCCAGACCATATGCTTACTGGCAGAGTGAGGCTTCTGTTCAGTAAAGAGGGGAAGGAGGAGAACACTTAGATTCAGATAATGTCAAAGAAACTTTTAAAATATGGTAGATTATAAATGTGTTACAAGTTGATAACTCAATGAGAATGAACAAATGACAATCTCACAATATGGATGCTGAACAAACAATGCTGAACAAAAGCAAGACACAAATGAAAATACAAAAATGAACAAAATTATTCTATGCTGGAGTGTCAGCCTGTGGACTCAGGGGTCCCGAGTTTGATTCCAGTCAGGGGCACATGCCCAGGTTGCGGGCTCAGTCTCCGGGGGTGTATGTAGGAGGCTGCCGATCGGTGATTCTCTCTCATCATTGGTGTTTCTAGCTCTCTCTCCCTCTCCCTTCCACTCTGAAATCAATACAAAATTTTTTTTTAAATCATCCTATGCTGAATTCTAAAGCCAAGATAGTGGTGACCTCTGAGGCCTGGCTTGAGGGCTTGATCTGCAATGGGGGGCGTGCAGGAGGCGGCCAATCAATGATTCTCTCTCATCACTAATGTTTCTATCTTTCTCTCCCCCTCCTTTCCTCTCTGAAATCAATAAAAATATATTTTTTAAAAAGTACATGACACCAGTTATTTGAGGTAATTCTCAATGAGGCATTCTGAAAACACTCAGGTGCTAATTTAACAGGAATGTTCAGTCTGAAAATGCATCACATTTGTGATATTTGCACTTTTCTGTAGGTTTATTATTGAACAAAAGTATTTTTTCTTTTTTTAAATACACTTTTATTGAATTCAGAGAGGAAGGGAGAGGGGGAGAGAGATAGAAACATCAATGATGAGAGAGAATCACTGATCAGCCAACTCCTGCAGGGCCCAAACTGAGGATCAAGCTCACAACCTGGGCATGTGCTCTTGACCGGAACTGAACCCGGGATCCTTCAGTCCACAGGCCGACGCTCTATCCACTGAGCCACCGGCTAGGGCTCAACAAAAATATTTTTTAAAAGCTGTAAATCTCACCTTTTGAAAGTCAAAATAAAACATTTCACAATTTTTTATTTTTATTTCAAACAAGATTAGCTTACATATATATAAAATGTGTCCATCATAATGACCTGCCTAACCTTAAAATTTAGCTTTTAAATATATTTAAAGTACCCAGATATTACAAAGATGAATGCTAAGTTAAAATAATTAAAAAGTTAAAGCAGTAAGTTCACTGAACTATATACAGGGTTTGTAAACCTACTTCTGCCCCACCCTGTATTATGAGCTTGTTAATATCAAATTTAGTACTTTAAAATCTAATACTAACAAGCATAAATGCCTAGGCTCTGGGTAAGAGAGTAATTCCTACCCCTCTAAAAAGAGTGATACAAGTTGAAGACATGGGGGAAACCTCCAAAGGAGAAATATATGAATGGATGAGTTAACAGGGCTGGTTATTAGGAAGTGAAGACATGAGGACAGGAAAAAATACAGAAGTTAATCATTAAAACCTAAATCTAAAGTAGTGCAAAATCCCAACCACACCCACCTTCAACTCCTGGGACCTGCCTACAACAGGTAATATGAAGTTCCCTATGGTGGTTGTTGAAATCAGCAAGAAATACTCAGAATTAGCTAGTGTCTGGACCTTGGCCAAGACATGGCCAAGTTTGTGACTCCTGACACAAACACAACTGATGGCTTCAATTATCTGCCACCGAAGAACTTTAACTTGTCTAAATTTTCTAAGTACTATTTTTTAATACTGATTATATACTGAAATAATATTGAAATAATGTTTTTTAAAATCCTTTATTGTTTAAAGTATTACATATAGTATTAAAGAGGTCTCCTCCCCCCCCCCCCCCCCCCCACTAACCTCTCTCCGGCCACCCCCACCTCCCACTAAATACTATTTTTTAAATTATATTTTTTATTGATTTCAGAGAGGGAGAGAGAGAATCATAAGTTCAACAAACAAATTGTTTATATTACCTTCATGAAAATCTATCACAGGACAATAGCGTGTTGATATGCTAAAGATTTAGAGTAACACATACTTGAAACACCATAATTTCTCACTCTGAGTAACCCAAAAGTCCAAAAGCTAGTTTTGGTATTTTTAAGTTTTAGTTTTACATCAAGATATTCCCTCATAGAAATCGCTCAAAAACTATAAAACCAAAATTCAGGAATGAGGATGACTTGTTTTCTTCCTTTTTCATTTTGTCTAAAATGTTACTTTTGTCCCAAAGAAAAAAGATGATTATTATAAACAAAGAAAAATGTTTATTACCAAGATTCTAAATTGTGAAGCCTAAAAAGGCAAGTTGAATACCTTCTAAAAACCATATTTCTAGGACACTAGACATGTAGTTTATTTTTCCAAAGAACAAAAAAATTCCACAGACAGCCTAGGTCCACTTCACAGCCAGAGGGACATAACCTTTTTCATGTGATCTTAGTAAAACCTCAGCAAATGGAAAATCTGGATATTGCAAATGCTCTAGACCAGCGGTTCTCAACCTGTGGGTCGCGACCCCTTTGGGGATCAAACGACCCTTTCACAGGGGTCGCCTAAGACCATCGGAAAACACATATATAATTAAATATTGTTTTTGTGATTACTCACTATGCTTTAATTGTGTTCAATTTGTAACAATGAAAATACATCCTGCATATCAGATATTTACATTACGATTCATAACAGTAGCAAAATTACAGTTATGAAGTAGCAATGAAAATAATTTTATGGTTGGGGGTCACCACATGAGGAACTGTATTAAAGGGTCGCGGCATTAGGAAGGTTGAGAACCACTGCTCTAGACAGTTCTATCCAGGTAAACTTTAGTTCATTTGACTACTAAATATCAGGAGTCCACCAACAGTCCATGTAACTTCACCTATATCTGCTACATTTTGGTGGAGACTAAGTTGTTTCAGAAGGATTAAATATTTTTGCCCACCTTCATGAATTGACAAAACGTTCTTACAATCAAAACTTAGGTACACCTGAAACTAAGATAATTTTGTATGTCAACTATAATTTTAAAATTCTTAAAAAAGAAAAAAAAAACTTAGATCTTTTTGTATGACTTCTCAAAATGTCTGTGGTGTCCATGCTTCTGAAACCACCTTACCACATATGATTTAGACTAACCATCTCCCCCACAGTCTGGAATCCTCTTAAAATAATCATTTTTGTAGACAGAAGGATATGTGATAAAAAAACAAATACAGCAAAATGCTAATGACAGAACCCAGGAGGATGAATATATAAGGTGTACGCTAGCGTGTTTGTTTTTTTCCCAACTCATTTGGGTGAATATAATCTTTCAAAGCCTGAACAAAAACACCGATGGCAACTTCAGCCCACCCAAGGCTGCGAGGCCTTTCATCAGATCACAAGCCTGGCACTTCCAGCCCCCAAGCACCCCACGAAAAAGCCCTTCCTTCAGACTGTCTGAGGAATAGAACATCAACTGATAAAAATGTAAAAGCAACATTAAAAATAACCTTCCACCCAAAACAAGGTTCCCTAGAGAGTCATTTTCCAGCAAGTGTCATGAGGAATTTGTTGGACTTTTAACTTTATCAGTAAAACAACTTTGCCCATTACCATTTCACCGACATTTTTTTTAAAAATCCCGAACAGTCCACCTTAAAGCTTTTTAACCTCCCAGAAAGCAGACCCGCGCAGCCCTCCCAGGTGCTGGAACCCGCAAAGCCCGGGAGTTCGGGCTGGCGGCTCCAGGTGCTCCGCTCTAACCCGCGCCTCCAGGTGGGGACTGCAACCCGTGTGTCCACGGGCCAAAGGGCTACGAACCGCGCGGACGGGGCGGGGCGAGGAGGAAATGCACAGCCAGGGCGTCGGACACAACCGAGCGATGTGAAAGGAGGAAGGGAAAACCCGAGCCATCTGTGCGGGGAGGACCTGGGAGCACTGGGCCAGCCGGGCGCCCCCGGACGCGGGAGCTCGGAGGGCGGACGCTCGGGCCCCGCCGGCCACCCCGCCCTGCGCGCACCTCTCGGTCCTTGAGGCCCAGCAGGAGCACCTCCTCCATCAGGGTCAGCCGCGTTTCCTTGGAGTCGCCCTTGTCGTCGTCGTCCTGTTCGTCGCGGCGGCTCTGCGCGTCGTCCTCACCGCTGCCGCCTCCGCCGCCGGCCGCCCGCTCCTTGTCGGCCGCGCTGCGGGAGGCCTCGGTGCGGCGCTGCACCAGGCCCGAGCTGCGCTGGGTCAGCGAGGTCATGGCTCCGGCCGAGGCGCCGCGCCGGGCCGACTGGGACGCGGGACCGACCGGCTTTCCCTCCTCCTCCCCCGCGGCCCCCGACCCGGGCCTCCGTGTTAAATCCGGGCGCTGGGGCGACGTCCGACGGCAGCGGGGTCGGGGGCAATCAAGGGGAGACGGCGTGGGGCGAGCGGGCAGCCGGGTGTCGGCGCGGCGCGATGT
>NW_005871048.1:53378504-53398794 GCF_000147115.1 Myotis lucifugus | reverse complement strand
CCGCCTCGTAAAGTGACCACGAGCGCCGGGAGGACAGTTTTGTGCTGCCCACGGCGGTCACTCGCCCTTGAGAAACTTTAATGAGACAATAAACCTGTTGAGTATCATGCCACGTCTTTGTTCACGTTAAATTTCCCTCAATTTAATCACAAGGTTACATCCTCTTGGCGTGCTTGACAATTTATGCAAGTTAGGTTAAAGAATAAATGTCAAACCAGACTGGAGGAATGACAGGCCGGCAGGGTGGAGCGTGTAAGTAGAACATTACCTATTAATAATGGCATTGCATGCCATCCAATATTATTGAACACTAACAATGACCTCGGGCTGTGGCCACAGACTGGTTTAGATAGAAACATATTGTTGTAACAGGACTTAAGCTGTAATAAATGAAAAACGCCGGTTGTCAAGCCGTCCCGTAGAATATTCTGACTACAGAGCTCTCCCTGCTTCGCAAAACCATTGTCCAAAACGGGTCATACCTGTCACCACCCCAAGCCCTGGCAATCCTGAATGCAGAATCTGCAGGTGTGGGGAGGAGGGGCAGGGTGAGGACAAAGTAGACCTTTTTTTTTCCCCTATTATCTGGACAAAGGTCAACCTCACCTCAAACAATTTCTCCTACTCACATCCTGTTCAGCTTTTTCTTTTTCATCCCCCAACTCTTTCCCAAATAGCTTAAGTAGGTTTCCTTTTAAAATAATGTAATTAATTTCTTTATTGGTTAATATAGTCAAATGAGTAGTTGAAGAAGGATAAACATAGATACAGTGTGTGGACGAAAGTGCCACGTGCTAACCTGACCAGCTCAGGGAAGGCCTGCATGCGGTCTTGCAAACTCAGAGACCTAAAGTAACCACAAAGGATGGTCTGAGATTAAACTTTAACTAAAAGCAGTTATGGTGGGTAGTTACATCCTAGGCTGGTATCTTCACTGACAAGGTCAACCTTCACCTTAACTGAGCCTATCTGTCTTTTTGCATCTATGATAACATATCCTTGAAATGTCTGAGTAACTTGTAACTCCCCTTTTTCTGGACCCCTTGGGGCACAACCTAATGTGCTGGGTGCCAGGACAGGTAACACAAATTCCTCCATTATTATCATGTTAATTATTCCTGCACCCACCTAAGTATGTGGCTATCATTTTACTTTTTATCCAATCCCAGGGGTTTCCCTGCTTTGCTTTCTCCTGCCTCTCTAGTCTATCACCAATGGATTTCATGTAACCCACCTACGTCCCTTTCCTTTGATTGCAATGTATAAATAGAGATGTAACCCGCCATTCTCCTGAGCATTATTTCAGTTCCTTGAGGTTCTGCTTCCCAGCATATGTCGACAGTTTGGCTCAAATAAACTCAAAAAATCTTTACAGGTTTCAATGGTTTTTTACGTTAACAAGTGAAAATCTTCCAGACCTGCCCTTATTCACCCAGTAGTTCCCCCTTCCCCTTCCTTGGTGGTTTTAAAATATGCCAACAAATTCTCTGATGCTCCTTCTCTCAAAAGGTGAAACCTAATTCCCCTCCCCAGACTTAGTGGCTCTCTTCGGATGAATAGAACATGGCAGGTGTGACTGAGTGTGACTCCTTAGACTAGGTCATAAAAGTCTTTTCAGGTTCTTCCTTGCTCTCCCTTTCTCCATCTCCATCTCCCTCTCTCTTTCTCTCAGATCATTCTTTTTTTACCCCCTTTAAAAAAAATTTTTTTTTTGGTTATGTTGATCGATTTTAGAGAGGAAGAGAGAAACAGCGATTTGTTGTTTCACTTATTTATGCATTCATTGGTTGCTTCTTCACTTGATCTTAGCCAAAAGGCCAAGAAGCGATCATTGGTTGCTTCTTATATGTGCCCTGAACAGGGATCGAACCCACCCACATCCTTGGCATATTGGGACAACGCTCTAACCAAATGAGCTACCTGGCCAGGTTTCAAGATCATTCATTCTGAGGGAGGCCAACAGCCATGTCATGAAGAGATGCAAGCAGCATTATGGAGTGGTCCAGTTGGGAAGGAACAGAGGCCCGCTGCCCACAGCCATGTGAGTGAGTCATCTTGGAAGTGGATCCCCCAGCCCCAGTCAAGCTTTTAGTAACATCTTGATTGCAACCTCATGAAAGATTCTGAGCCAGTTCCACCCAGCTAAGCCATTCCTGTATTATTGAGCTACAAAAACTGAGATAATAAGTATTTGTTGTCTTAAGCTACTAAATTTGAGATCATTTGTTGTGTAGTAACGGTACTAAAATATTTGAGCACATATACACACAAATAGGTAACAACTAATATTACTTTCTTAGATACCCTTCCAGAATTTTTAAATGTATATTCAAACAAATGTAAAAATAATATTTTTCCTTTTTAATGCAAATCATAGTACATTATCCACATTGTTTTATATCTCGATTCCCCCCCCCCACTTAATTGATATTGGAGAGCTGTCTGTATCAATACTTAAGAACTTCTTCATGCTTTGTTTCAGCTGCCCCAAACCACCTACCCAGTCATTTCTTTTGCTCTCGCTCCTCGTCTAAGGCAAACTTGCCTATTTGCCTATTCTGTGGGGTTTGGTTCCTCTTTTTTCTTCTCTGGTGCATAGATCTAGTCATCTCTGCTTACTTTGCCCCAGTGCCAGTACAAACATGATCTTCGCCACCATACTTCATTTAGCTTCATTTCTATGAACATTCTGTGTCAGCAAGGAGTGACTTTCTGCCAACTGTCCATACCACTGTCCCTAGCTGACAGGGAATTTCCAAAGGAGCTTTCTGCTCTGACCCCTCTTGAAGTGGAGCGCTCCCTCCCTCTCCTGCCACAGGTGATGGGATCTTTTCCAAGGTACTAGTATATCTCCCATAATCTTTTCCCATCTCTAGCCACCTTTAAAAGATAAAATTGTTGTATTTTGCATTTATATAGCCCCTTTTCTAGAAGCTCACAATACTCACTCTCCTGTACTGCATGGCATTTTTATGATACCCTCATGAGGTTTACCACAACAGTTTTCCTTCCATATTTATCCCTATTACCTTTTCACCACCAAATTCCCTCCCCATCAATTCACTAACAAAATTCAGAAACTATACCAAATGAATTTATATCTGCATAAGGAAAGCTGCTCTGTTTAAAACATACAAAAAAGCAACAGAGTTCGTATACAAAACACTACTTTTAATAAGAATTTAATCAACTAAAATAAGAATTATTATCTCAACTGGATTATTTCTTTTTTTTTAAATATATTTTTATTCATTTCAGAAAGTAAGGAAGAGGGAGAGAGATAGAAACATCCATGATGAGAAAGAATCGTGGATCGGCTGCCTCCTGCAAGTCCCCCACTGGGGATCGAGCCCACAACCCAAGCATGTGCCCTTGACCAGAATCAAACCTGGGACCTTTCAGTTTGCAGGACGGCGCTCTACCCACTGAGCCAAACTGGCTAGGGCTGGATTATTTCTTTCCACCAAAATAAAATGAGGATGCAAAAAGTTACCTTAATAGGTAACATAGTAATGTTCATAATAATCTTAATAATGACTATATCTTCTTTAACTCAAAATATTAATAAACTTTTACCTTGCATCCTTTAATTAATTAGTAAGATGATGTGGTATAATTCCCTATTTCCTTCTCTTATGAAAAAGAGGCTTAGGTAAGTCAAATGTATTTTAGTAATAAATAATCCTAAATCCGACATTGAAATTGGGTTGTTTTATTTTTCTTTGAAGAGTTGCTTGATTGGTTAGGCTAATTTTTAAAATTGTTATTCTTTTGCATTTGCATTTGAAGGTAAGTGTTACTTTGTTTTGGAAAATTCATTGTCAACCAAACTGCAGAAGATCTAATTGAGGATGATCTGGGAAGATCAGTTTCTCAGTCTGTACATTTGCTCAACTGCTATTGTATTCTTCCTCAGATCCAATAATCAATTCTGTTGGTACTATTTCTCAAAACCAAGGTGTGGCCAATCCATGGCCTACTTCTGCCCCTGATCCAGAAATGGGGTCTATATCCCCTCCTTTTGACCCTGAGTAAGCCTTGAGACTGCCTCAACCAATAGGGCATGGTGGAATGGACCCTACGTTACTTCTAAGGGTAGGTCATCCTATATAATAAAAGGCTAATATGCAAATTGACCACATGGCGAGAATGACTGGTTGCTATGACGCACACTGACCACCAGGGGGCAGATGCTCAATGCACCACTCAGCCAGAAGCTGGGCTCACGGCTGGCAAGTGCAGCGGCGGTGGCGGGAGCCTCTCCCCGAGGGCCTAAGCCGTCAGTCAGACATCCCCCGAGGGCTCCTGGACTGCAAGAGGGCACAGGCTTGGCTAAGAGACCCCCCCCCCAAGTGCAGGAATTTTGTGCACTGGGCCTCTATGTAAAATATAATACACTCCTGCTTTGTTTTCATGGGATGATTGCTTTTGGAACCCAGTAACTATACTGTAGAGAAACCCAACCATCCTGTATAGAGGCCCACCTAGAAGCAACCTGAGGCCCCTGGCCCACAACCCTTGCTGAGCTCCCAGCTCACAGTCAGCACCAATTCCCCTCCATGTGATTGAGTCATCTTTAAGGTGAATCCTCCAGCCCGCCAGTTAAGTTGTCCCAGCTGTGGACATCTCAGCTGGAGCAAACATGGATTTGTGAAAAATAGATCACTGAATCACAGGGTAAGAAGAGTTTCCTTGGCTCATACTTCTCTAGAGCACAGTCTGGTATCCTATATAATAAAGAGCTAATATGCTAATTAGACTGAACAGCTGAACGACCTTCCGGACATCCTTCCGGATGACCTTCCAGACAAAGCTGCCAGGGCTGCGAGGGCCGGCTGAGGCAGCTGGGACTGCAAGGGCCGAGCCCCTTGCACAAATTTTGTGCATGGGGCCTCTAGTATATTATAGTTAGATTCCAAGGACTTTCCTCTTTTTGTGGTAAAATAACCAAGTCAGTTATCAAAAGAAATAGTTGTTAACTGCCAATAGAACTCTGAACCCTTCATCAGCTTCCCTCATCAAAATTAGTAATTTAGGGAAAGCTTATCCTACACTCATTCTATGGACATAAAACTTTAAATAGGAAGAGCTAAGTCCCTAGTGGACATATGGGCCAGGAGCAGCCTCGCTAAGGGAAATAATCAGGTTCAAGGAGTCATGGAAAGAAGTAGATATGCTCTCAAGGGACAGGGAGAAAACCCTCCAATTGCGAGGGTAGGACAAAAAAGTTAAACCAGTTAAGTCACCTGAGCATGAATTAGTGGGGTTGTCATAGATGTTATCTCCCTTGTTTTTTAATTCTTGAAGGGGATGGGAGGGATGAAGTCAGACACCAAAGAGCTACCCACACAAGGGGTTCAACGTATCCTTACGAATTTAACACTTTTTGTTTTCAGGAGAAATCGAATGCATCAGATAATCTTTTGAAAATTAAGTTGCATTTTCCACATAACAATATGCCTTGAGAATCAGGGCATTTGCCGCTATTGCAATCTTTTTAATGGCTGCAAAGTATTTCACAGTATGGGCCAACAACTGAATCAGTTCTGTAATGATGGACATGTAACTTATTCCTAAATGTCCACGATGCCAACAATACTACAATAAACCCCTTATACAACAAACATCTATATGCCGAGTGTTTCTATACGATCGATTCCATGTCTTAAGTTGAAGATGAACTGGTGAATGTCCCGATTTCCCCCTATGACATAACATTCACATGCTCTCGGCCTCCCTTTGTCTTGTGCCTTTAAGGAGTGTTTTTTAGTGACTTCTCCCAAGGAATTCTGGTATGGCTACTCTCTAAGGAAACAGAAGACTCCAGTTACAGGACAATTCAACCACAGAAGCTGAAGTTAACTAGGACCTAGAATTTGATGTGAGCAATTGGAAAGCATTTCTGCTCGCCCAAGGAGTTTCTTAATAAAGACGGCCTTGAAATATGTTTACCTTCCTTGGTTCCCCTACTATTTTTAGTTCCTTGGGTAAAGTTAATACTTGATTATAAATACATGCTTTTAAAATAAAATAAAGGAAACCTTATAACATAAATGTAAGAAGTTTCAACTGTATATGTCCACCCTCGGGAGAAACAGCAGGTTAAAGTATCAATTAACTCCTTTATACAGCAGGTTAAAGTATCAATTAACTCCTTTATACCATCAGCCTCTTCTTGGAGATACATTTGTCTCCTTGTATTAACTGGTCCCTCATGACCTTAAACACAAATGTCTCTCCAAACATATTTAGCCAAGTCTAAATCATAGCTATATCCAGTCTTCTGGTCTGGCCTACCAGTTTTATTTTTATTTATTTGTCTCAATAAGGGTTGAGGGAGGGAGGAGGAAAATAAATAGGTTAGGTTTGTCTTTTACAAAGGCCAGACTAGCAGGATGTTTCAAGGGCACAAGCTAAATTTAAATAAATCCTTGTTGGATGAGCCTTACATAATTGAATTGTATTCTACTTAATATGTTATCAAAGCCACTGCACTTAGAGCGATGCCATTCTATGATGTGTTTCCATCCTTACCCATAACTCCCAAGGGGTGCGACACTCCCATTCAAGTTACCACAGCCATGTCCCCCTTGCTCCTTATGAGGAAAGTTCCCTTCTGGTGGTGGTCTGTTTGCTTGCTTATTGGCAGGCATGTTTCAAATGGTACAGCTTCAAAATATAGGGGTTTTTTGTTTACAACAGAAAAATAAGCCTATAAAGGCCATTGCAATTTGAAATAAAATTCTAATCTACAAACAAGAGCCTGGTTTGGAATGAAGATTTAAAAAGATGAGATTAAGGGCCCTGGCCAGGTAGCTCAGTTGGTTAGAACATCATCCTGATACACCAAGGTGGAGGGTTTGATCCCCAGTAAGGGCACAAACAAGGAGTAACCAATGACTGCATAAATAAATTGAAACAACAAATTGATGTCTCTCTCTCAAATCAATAAATATTTTAAAAAAGAAAGATGAGATGGAGGAAATCAGTTTTTTGGCTGATGGGACTTAATGGCTGAAACAAAGTTGATGAAGTACCAGTGTTATGGAAGAAATGATGCTTACAGAAGACCGGAGAAAAACCAAGCAGTGCCCAGAAAAATGGAGTTACACCGTTTATTCACCAGCGGGCCCAGAGGGAAATGTCTCCCAAATTTCTGGGCAAAAACATGGAGGAAGCTTTCCTTATTTATATCTTTCTACCCCCTTTGTCTCCCAAATAAGGGGTTTTCCAGACCTTACTTCAGATGACTCGCCTACAAGGTTAGACAGCCAAGTTTATCTTCCCTATTATTCAAGTAGCTAGAAAGCAAAAATTTACAGAGCAAGGGGCCATCTAAAAATAACAGAGTTGACTCACAGAATAAGAATCATCTAATAGCAGAGAATTTCAAACAGTAGTTTTTACAAAAATAGGGGTTAGCCTTCTCACCAGCATGAGCATTCACCACTGTAATCTTACCACTGAGCTTAGTTTTCATGGTGGGGGTGGGGAGTGCGGGGGTGGGGAGCGAGAAACGAGAGTAACAAGGTGGTATGCTATAAACAAAAAGGTCCCATCATCTTCCTTTTTTTTTTTACTGAAGAAGTCTTATTTTTAGAATAGTTAAGATGCCACACACACACACACACACACAAAAAAAGCCACTAAGTTATTTTCAGGTACTGTTTTCAGTGATGCTCATTTTTTTTTCAGGTAATATTCAGCCCCTACAGCTACCACAAATAAAGCAAATCCCCGTTCGAATTCTTTTCGTAGTGCACCCACCAGGGAAACATTGTTTGTAAAGCCACTCATGTATCTCCAAGCTTCACCGTGGCCTCGTGGTTCCCTTAGTCCCACTAACTACCAAAGACTCCAGTGGAGACACTCACATAGGCTTTGATTCCTAGGATTTTTTTCACCATTTTGCAGGAAATCTGAACCCCACCCCCCCACCCTCCCCTGCACTCTGAGCAATTGATCCGGTCTAGTCCAAGGTTCTTTCTACCCACACAGATCATGGGTCCCCACTGGGACTCTCCATAACACTCGGCTTGGGGTGCCCAGGTCCCCATCTTTTTAGGTCTCCTACTTCTCTGACCATTTTCTACATTTACTTCCTTTCTCTTGGGCATTACTCCATAAGTCAATGGGGCCAGACCCCTGGCTTGTGCCAGATCCTGGTGAACTAACCCTTGCTAAGAACCGAGGCTTCTCAACACCTAGGACACCCTCACGCCCTCTCGCTGCTCATTCCTCTTCAGTTTCTTTAGAATCTCTGCCTGCCCCTCACACACACACAAGGACTCCTCTTTATTTCCCCAGTATTAATGCCAATTCTAGTCAGAATCTACTTAAGTGGGCTTAGTGAAAAGTTCCTGAAGGAGGAGAGTTCAGGTGGCCCAAGTGCGTTTTCAGAAGCTGTGGCACAGAAACATGCCTAAAGTGGCAAACGAGGAAGGAAACACCCAAGCTTGGTGACTTCATGTCGCTGAGCCTGACCCAGCACCCCCAGAGCTCCTCAGATTCACTAGGTCCGTTGCATTTGGGGTGACAAAGCCCTTCTTTAAAAATACCTAAATATCTTTATTTTTGCATGACTTGGCGTTTTAGAAACTTGTTATATGATAAAACACAGAGTCTGTAGTGCTGATGTTTTCACTTCGTGTTTTATCTTTTCACATGGTTGTTTTTGGTCAGGAGTGCCTTGAGGAGTGGCAGGAAGCTGCCCAGCACTGTCCCTCCAGTTGAAACCATAGCACCAGCCTCAGCGAAATCCCCAGCTTGAGGTAAAATGCTCACTTCCAGCTGTGGAACCCTGGACAGTGCTTGCCTGTGATCTGCCGTGCTCCTGCCTCAGCTCTTCCGTGTCAAAGTCACGGCTGTCCATCCCCTGCAGAGGAAACCAATCCAGGAGACCTCCAGGGAAGTTGTCAGAACAAGTAAAGTTCCTTCTGGAGCTCATGCATGCTCTCTGCCAGGTCACACATGAACCCACAATGAAGAGGCCAACGAGCAGACAGACCCGTGTTTTAGCAGCCAAGGATAAAACACGTTTCATGAGTGCACAAATTTGTCCTCCCCGTCCTGATTTTTCACTTAGAAAATGAGAATTAAAAGTAGATCACGTTTAAATAGACAAGAAACACTCTTACATTTCTGTCCCTATATCTTACTGAGGTGTAAAGGTGAAAGCTACTAATTGTCTAGAATAATGCCATTTTCACTACAAATAAGGGAATAAAAGTAACAGTGAGAAATCGAGTTAAAATGTATTTTTCCAAAGATTGGCCTTTGCTTTGTCTCACGCCAGGGTACTGATGATACCGTGGGTGTCTACGAATGACTTAGATGTCCGGGGCCCTGTGCCTCGACCTGGCATCCAGTAGATGTTATGGTTCTTTTTTAAAAGCCTGAGACATGAGGACCCTCTTCTTCTCTAAAATAAAAGTCATGACTGGTTTCCATTTTCCTAAATATATCAGAATCTCTTAGAGAAAGTGACTCCCCTTTTTTGTATAAAATCACATAGCCAAAAAACCCCCCAATATTATTAAAATGATTAAAGGAAAGACTTTCATTCTTAAGATCAAATAAACATAGTCATTAAGCTATGGAAACCATCTTACTGCGTATTGTCAATAAGAATGCAGTCATTTGCCTAGAACTTTATAATTTCAAAAACAATAGTATCCATCTTTTGTCTCAACAGAACATTTGCTGATAGTTTCCCCCCTCTTCTGTCTATATTAGCTCAAGCTTGCATAACCCACACACTAAGGAGAAATATCATAGCGTGTATCAGAGGAGGGAAACTGAGTCTACAGAAGAGGACCAGGGCCTCAGAGGGATGTAACCCTTGCCAACTTGGTGCCACAGCCCACTAACCAGCCCTGTGATTTGGAAATTTATGTCCCATGTCTCTCCAAATAAAAGCCTAAATGTGCACGTTCACAATCTTTCCAGTCATGCAACACCAAGGAGCCGAGACACACACCGCCCATGTCATTTCCTACAATCCATTTCGCAATGAATACTCACACTGATATGTACGTTATCTCATGGAATGGTCCCCACCCCCAATCTGTGCATCCAGGTTCAGAACTGATTGGGGGTGTGGAGAGAATACAGCTGTTGGAAATGTGAGGTTTATGTGGGCATTTATAACAGAACCCAGTCCTGAGTCATTCCTGCATTTGAGGTTCAAAGTCAACGTTATGGGATCCTGCTGTCATTTCCAACTGCATTGTCCTCGGGGCTAAATTTTAAAAGCTGAAAAAATAGCTGCATCTAGTATTAAGGTAAATTGGAGAACTTCAACTCCCTCGTCAGTTTTCTGCTTGCTCCCTTTGCAAAGCTGCTCTGCTTTGTGTTCCTATTCACTTGTTTTGGCCCCCATCTCTTAGCAATTATTTCCATTTGTCTGGGGACTGGCCTTTCGGTCCCCTGAGATCCCGGCCCCTGCAGGGTAATATAACAAGCGACAAGAGCCTCCGTCTTCCGGGACAGGCCTTGTCTGCCGACACAGCCACACAGGTCTCCTCCTGCATGTGGAGGCGGAGGAGTGTGTATGGCCTTTTCAGAAAACCCAGACCCAAGTGTGGTGGTGTTGTGAATAGAATTTGAACCATAGAGACCCACAAGGTTTTCAAGCACTTATAAGCCAGGTTCCTCATATATTGTGTGTGTGTGTGTGTGTGTGTGTGTAGGGGGTGAAGTTATGGGGTTCAAGGGGAGGGATAAAAGATGCCTTCTGTGAATGAGTATTGCACTTGTCCTTGGCAATATTTGAACAAAGATTAGTTTTGGTTATATGTATCTGAAAATTGAAATATAAAAGGGTGAATGCTCAGAAATTAACATATAATTCATACACAGAGAAGTACCATTATGCATTTTCTCTTCAATTTAATGTGATTTTAAAGATGCTGGGCAGTCTGCTTTGCAATAAATGGAGTGGTGATGACACTGGCTGTATCTTCAGTCCCCAAAACAGGTCCTAGCGCACGCTGCCCACGGGAGGACTCAGGAAGGTGCATGCCGACCATGAGTGATCTCTCTGTTTCCCTAGCTGGCGGACTGCTTCACCAGGGATGCTGTGACCCACGTGGCCAAACTGCAAGTTAAAGGCAACAAAACCTTCCTGACCAATTCCTCTTCAAATTTTGATTAATATCTGACAGTAGACTGAAAATACCCTTCAGCAACCTCCATCACCCTTGGAGATTCTGAGGCACTGTACTAAGCTAAACAATGAAGAAAGAGCATTTTTTTTTTTAAATAACAAAAACAGTGAAAAGGAAGGAATGACAGTTATATACGGGACATTCTGTATTCCAGTTTCTGCATTTTAACATAGTGAAGATATAACATGTTAAGAAATGGTAAAATTTAAACATGTTTTTCTTTTCTTTTCATTAATTTAAGTAGACATTTTAAGCCTAAGATACAGTTTGAGTGATCATGGGGTAAGTTAAATTATGTGGAAAAACTACAAAACATGCCAAAAGGAGAAATAAAAAGATTTGGGGGGGGCGATGTGAGGGAGGAAAAAGAGGTTGTAGCTTTACTATATGTTTTTGCTCACATCTGTAAATTGAATGCAAATTTTCCTAAATTCTGGAATTGTGATGTTAAAAAGTAACTGAGATCAAGAAATCATATGCCAGAGTAGAATTTCAAAATATATTTTACATTTCTAGGATCACACACAAAAAATTCCCTATAAGCATTACCTTAAAACATTTGTTATTAGAAATATAGTTTTGGGAATGAAAATAAAAATTTGATAACGTAATAGAAACATAATCAGATATGCTATACATGTGTCATTTTAACACATACTCTTTATGGTACATTTCATATACGAATGATAAGTTATTTTTACATTATTTATAAAACTGGCAACATGAGTTCCCAGATTTAACTATCTGCCTGGGGGACTCTGGTGCCCACATCCCACATCGGGAAGCCACCACATGCACAGATACAGGCTCCCTGAAGTTCCCCAGGATGTAGAAGTGGCCCCAGGAGGGAGGTGCTGGTGGAGGAGTGAGGGCTGCCCCTCAGCTCAGGAGGCCTACAGGCCACAGGCTGGTTTGGGGAGGGAAGGAGGATTAGGGGTGGATAAGGAAAACTGAACTGGAAGTTAGTTATTCTATTAAGTGATCCACTCCCCACTCTCCCTAAGAAAAGTTAATTTTTTTTTTAATTTTAAAAATCGAAAGTCTCAAACTTCAGTGAAGTTGTCGTTTAGTACTGTCAGCCAAAAAAACAACCTTAACTCTCTTCATTTTCTGATTTTATGACCATATGTCCTGAAGATAGCGTTTTTCTTCTTTTAAAGTAGCCAAAGTTTTCATTGCTTCCAGTTTATCAACTCCAACCTCTTTGCTTATTATTTCCACAAGGGTATCATTTACATCCCTGGCCATATTCTTAGCATCTCTAGAAAAAAGAAATAATAGTACCAATGTTTAACACAGGAATTTTTACCAAATCTTCCTTAATTCATGAACCTAAGGCGCCGCTATCACTACACTTTAGTCCTCCTTCCATTTCTCCACAAAGAGTCCCCAGATGTCTCCCAGCCCCGTCACCCCCCCAACACCAGGCCTTCCCACAGTGACTGTTCTAACACGCACTGGTCACAGCTTACACTCCTCTCCTTCAATGTCCGTGTCCTGGGAGCGGCCCAAACCTTAAGTGTCGAAGGACCTTCCCATCTGGCTTCTGCTCACCTCTCATTCCCTCCCCAATTCTCAAGTCACAGAGTGGCACTTGCATCCCAAGGGCAATAAGATTTTTTACAGGTCTAAGGCTTCATATGTGTGTGTGTGACTATGCACACGCACACCCACCCACCCACACACC
Source organism: Myotis lucifugus (assembly GCF_000147115.1). Taxonomy (NCBI): domain Eukaryota; kingdom Metazoa; phylum Chordata; class Mammalia; order Chiroptera; family Vespertilionidae; genus Myotis; species Myotis lucifugus. The sequence goes on along the minus strand of NW_005871048.1, from coordinate 53,385,939 downwards.
CACACACACGCACTGGCAGACCCACTTACTGAGAACGTCCATGTGCCTGGCCCTTCTCTCAATGCTTTGACGTGTCTCAGCTCTGTTCATTTACAGGAAGAGTGAGGTGCCCCCCTCCCCAATGCTCTGCAGTTCCCTGCAGAGCATTTGCTATATTGTAGGCATCTGGTCACCTGCTCCCCGCCCAGGGAATGCCCTGTCTGGTGGCAGGGAGTGTATCTCATTTATCTTCATACCTCTCATCATCTGAACAATGCCAAATACTCAGTAGGCACTTGAATATTTGTTAAATGAAAGAAGTGTTGGACAGGACACTAGCACTTCAGGAACTGAATCTGACCTGCCCCTTACAGTAAAATACATGTTAAAGTCATTTCAGAACTTATATTTCTCTTCCTGTACTTAAGCATATAATCTCTCCTCCCTCCGTGTCTGGGTTATTACCCGATTGGTGCCTTGCTCCTTTAGTATATATCACTGCCTGCCTCCCCTACCTGGCACCTGAGCATGAGGACTGCTTACCCACACACGTAAATGTAACCGTTCTCATGAAGGAGGAGCCTTGCCACCTGCTTGCTGTGAAGCTGGATGTTGTCCTGCACATACTTCACTGGGGCTTGCTCCTCCCTGGCAGGAGAGTCTCTTGAGAAGGAAACCTTCAGGTGAGTTAGGATTCCATGCTTATGGAAATGTCTGAGCTCTTCTCTGAAATACACCGGAAGGTTTGTGATTTAAAGTTGAAAAGTCTGCAATAAGAATCGCACCCCCGTGGTTGAGGCGGACAATACTAGAGTTGTAGAGTACCTGAATAAGTAATCCCTCTCCTGATGTCTACAGCCAAAAAACAACCACATCGCCCCATAGTGTCCGTCTGGATGCTGTTCTTGGAGTTTCTCTCTACGTGAAAGAGAAAGGTGAGATGTTTAACTTAAGGAATATGTATATACAACCAATCTCTCTGTTTGGCTAGGAAATTCCACCAGCCAACCCAGAACTGTCTGTAAACTCTACCTTGAAGTCTCTGAAAGTTCACTCACTGAATTAACACTTTACTCTCCTCAGGGCACCTCGGCCCTGCAGCAGACACTGCAATGAGTCAGCGTCTCTGAGCTGTAGACACCTAGGAGCTCTACAGGACATCTTAGTAACATGGAAAATGCAACCACCACATTGTGAAACTTAGACTGACTTCTACATTCAATATTAATGTCAATCGTATGAACAAAATGAACTCTCAATTAATACACTGGAAAGTGGCACAGGGCTTTGAAAGGAAGAACGCTCTGTTGTGGAGTGTCAGAAATGCTGGGCACACCAATGAGACATGCCGAGTGTGTCTGCCATCACTCTTCCGCTTTCTTAAGGTAAAATAGTAAAATGACAGCAAGATTATGTCTAGATTATGTCCAAATTGCATTACTCCCATATCTGGGGGACAGTACATAAAAACTGTTTATTATTTTACATATGGGGAGAGAAACACATTTTATTTATTTTATTTCAAACAATTCTGTTCTCAGAAAAAATTATATCCATTAGTATCATCCACTGAACATTATAGATGTTTAAGGCTTTCTGGTGTAATTGGCGCTGTCACCACCAATTTTATCTACTTAATAGATGGGACAGCCTGCACAGCATCACAGCATGAAGCTCTGCTGGAAATGTGTCTCCAGCGGCGAGTGCCCCAAGCCACGGGACAGCCAGGGAGAAAAGGAAAGTGCTGCAGTGAGAAGGGAAGCTCCAGCACAAAGTGAATCTCCAGAAGACGGCATCTTTACTTTTCCCGTGGTGACAAATTGTTATGCTATCGCACATTTGATCATAAATTTTTCAAATAAAAACTTTATAAGCAAAATCCAATGCTATCCTAAAAACCAAGGGAGAAACAAAAATGCTCTCTGTTCTATTCCCACCCAGGACCACACGGCATCCATGTGCTCATGTGCTCACCAGCCAGACAGCGCTTACCTATGCTGCAGGAAACCAATGAAGGGCGCTACGCCAGTTCCCGGACCCACCATGATGATGGGGACGGAGGGGTCATTCGGCAAGTGGAAAGAGTTTGCTGTGCGAGGAGAGATGGATATCTGCAACAGTAACCCAACAGTCATCAGTATGAAAGAAAACCTAGACAAAGCCTATAACCGACATGATATTTGCTAAGAAATCAGAAAGTGCAAATTCCCCTAAAAGAAACATCATAAAATTAAACAGCAGCATTACATCTTACTGAAACCATGAACATATTTGTCACTACAGAGAAATAAGCCTGTCTTACACATTTTTATTTTCCATCCACATCTATGGTGTTTTAAAAATGACAGGCATGATATTTCTGAGGTAGAACATGACTTATATAATCTTTTTCTAGTTCCATGAATAAGATCTGTTTCCTAGCATTTCACCCATTGCATGCATTTTGGAGATAAGCAGAAACAATGAAGACACGACTCTTCAACAACATTAACATTAAGATGGGGCGAAAAGTTTTTTTTTTTTTTAAAATATATTTTATTGAATTTTTACAGAGAGGAAGGGAGAGGGATAGAGAGTTAGAAACATCGATGAGAGAGAAACATCGATCAGCTGCCTCCTGCACACCCCCCACTGGGGATGTGCCCGCAACCAAGGTACATGCCCTTGATTGGAATCGAACCCGGGATCCTTCAGTCCGCAGGCCGATGCTCTATCCACTGAGCTAAACCAGTTAGGGCATGGGGTGAAAAGTTTTAAGTGAAAAGTAACTAAAGGGGAAAGTAAGAGCTTGCTCTGAAGATTTAGAGATTGTGCTATGGTATGCTGGGTCCAATGTTACTTGTGTTTGTGCAAAACTAAAAAAATAAGTGGAGACAGATAAAATCTTTTCACTATTTTTCTTCTAAATCATGTGCTGGGGTGCTTACAAGGAATCAGTTGGTAAATATACTTTTTTCCAGGTTCACTTTGCCACATGCCCAAGTTATGCTGGGTGGACACTAAGAGTTAAGAACATAGGAATCCACTCTATAGTCCAAGTTTACTGTATATATTTCAATCTTGAATTTAAGGAAAATCATATGAAATTCATCGACAGGACTTACTTTTTAAGAGAAGAATTGGCAGAGCTGTGTCAAATCATTGTTCTCATTTTGGAATGAGACTGTAATTAATATCACATTAGTCTATTCATTTGACTCATTTAATAATTTTATTGAAGGTACTCTATGAAAAGTATGAGGAATAGAGAAAGGAGTAAAACCAAATCCATCTTCATGGGACTCACATTCTAGTGGGTGGAAAATACAATCAACAAACACATATCCCTAGAATGACAGTCATTAAGTCTCACAAAACAAAATAAGGCGGACATGATGGGCATGGCAGGGATGGCTAACGAGGGCCTGCTCTCTATGTTCTAGGTGCTGCAAGGAGACCAGAGCAGCAGCCGGCTCTTGCTGCAGTAAACCTCAGAGGGTCCACAACACCACACACTCACTCTGGCTCTCTTTAAAGGCTGCAGGTAGGCTCTGCTACCTGCATCTGCTTCACTTGGGATCTCGCCCAAGGAGCAGGCCTGGCCTGGACAATCCTGTCCTTACGTCAGAGGGAAGACTGAGGGAAGAAGTCACACCACACCACCAGGTCTTGCTCAGATGTGGCGGAGGCTAAACATTAATGGGCGGGTGGGCAGGAATAACTGTGAACAGTTGTATTACCTACCCGCCGGTGGAGGGTCATGCCCTTAACATTCTCCACACTTCCTAATAGCATATGGTATACTAAGCACCATGAAACTTAGTGTTAAATTGTATCCTTTCTACTTGCACCTCTGGCGTCTGCATACTGGGTGGTCAATAAAAATCTTTTAAAGTAGGGAAAGACAGAGGGGAAAAAGGGCAGGAGGAAAGAAAGAATAGGGGAAAGGCACCGCTGCTGAGTGTTTGTGATACATTATGGATATACTCTATTTTTTAACTCTTTGGAGATTATCAGCTATTTTTTATATGATCATGAAGTGACATAATACTTTGACATTAGTACTATTTTTTTTTTCAAAAAAGGAATTTTCTCAGGTTCTCAATATTTTGTTGTGACATAATAAATATAGGAGTTTGGAGGGGGGAGGAGAGGAACAGATGGAGACAGACAGATGGACAGACACACATGAGTAAAGCACCTCTGTTTCAGGCAGCAGACTGAGAAAATACCAAGCTAAAGGGCAATTTCAACCAGCAGGCTTCTTGTAGGCACTATCAAGTATATACCAGAGGTCTTAATTCCCTCTAAGGGCTGTGACCTTTTCAACTCCAATAACGTAGTAACCACCAGTCATAAGATAATGCTACAAATGACACAGCCATTTCTTCAATGCCATGGAGAAAGACTTCACAATAAAGCCTGAAGTTTTTTTGTTTTGTTTTTTAAATTTCAGTCATCCATATGGGCTGGGAGGGACAACTTTAAATTGCTGCCTATGCATGTGGTCTTGAGTGAGATTCTGCTGAGTGCTGTATCAAAATATAAAAGATGTCACTACATCTAGATAGAAATATGTCCAGTTTGTTTATAATAAATCGAATAAGATTTTCCTCTATGGGTTTTAAAAGTGATCCTCCACAGTTTCCTCACTAACAGCACTAATTCCGAATCTACACACCATGGCTGACAAAAGGGTAGGGGCAGGGGCAAGTGAAACTCCTACCACCCAGACTGAAGGACATAAAATCAGTCTCTGTCAATTGAGGAAATATTTTAGGAATTATTATTCCTAAAAGGAATTATTTGGGACACAGGATACAGCCTAAACATAAAATGAGGCTGTTTTTAATATTCACCTGACTCATCCTGTGCCAATCTACCAAGAATATTCACAGAAATCTTCTATGAATATGACAAGCAAAGAGAAAACTGTATCATATAAAATTCATGCTTACACATTTATGAAATGCATGGACCACTGAACAGGGAGTGAAAGCAATGTTTTCCAACAGGGATTTAAAAATTCAAGTATGGCATAATCTAATGGATAATGCAGGGAGACAATATGTTCTTTCTAACCAGGCAAAGAACATAATTTCAATGATGCCAGCACTGCACACTCCTAGTACCTGTGGAGCGAGGGCTTTCCCGCCGTCTGCATGGGATGCATGCCTGTTCGGCTGAAGAACTGATTCAACCAATGTGGCCAGCCAGCCTGTGCACACGCCTCGCCGCAGAACCACGGGTGTGGTGTTGGACAGAAACTCCACGATGTTAAAAACAAAGTGAAGCTTCCCTGGGTGAGACAGACTTGAGCTGCAAAGACACACACATTTTTAAACACTGTTAAGACTAAAATATTCAGGCCAAACTAAGCTTTTTTTATTGCAGTGAGAATACAGGGAGAGGCAAAGTAGGTTCAGTTGTGAGTACAAGAAACAGAATTATTTTTGTGTTATTACTGATAAGTTATTGTATTATTTCCGTATGAACAACTGTAAACCTACTTTTGCTCCTTCCTGTATTCCCTTAAGCGCGAATGTACCTTCTAACTCCTCAGAGAGAAGAATTCTGTTGCTACTTAAAAGTCCCCCCTCCCCCCCATTTTGTGATAACATTCTGGGAAGTTTCTAATAACCTGTTTGCCTTCAAGACTAGATAAGATTCATACACTTTTCCTGCTCCTCCCCACCCTCCTCCACTGCCCCATGAAGGCTGCTGGGCACACAACAACGGCGGCAGGAGGAGGACCTAGAGAAGTGGGAGTACGGCCCCACTGAAGAGCCCCTACTCTGTGACCTCCGGGAGGACAGGAGTCTTGACACTGGTCAGCTTCACTCCTCGTTATGCCTGTTATTGTCGCCACAATCGGGTAAGATTTCACTGAATAAATGTGAAGGATTTGGAAGTTGGACTTTCATAACATTTTGGGAGGAAGATACTATATGTCATGTTAATAAATATCAGTACCTTGCACATGAATATGGTCTGGGCTGGAGCTTAGGAAGGTGTTCTAGAAAAAATAAAAATAAGCAATCATTAATTCACAGCTACTAAAAATAAATGCTATATAAGGGATAAAAAAATGCAAGTTCGCCAAAACCGGTTTGGCTCAGTGGATAGAGCGTCGGCCTGTGGACTGAAGGGTCCCAGGTTCGATTCCGGTCAAGGGCATGTGCCTGGGTTGCGGGCACATCCCCAGTAGGAGATGTGCAGGAGGCAGCTGATCGGTGTTTCTCTCTCATCGATGTTTCTGGCTCTCTATCTCTCTCCCTTCCTCTCTGTGAAAAATCAATAAAATATATTTAAAAAAAAAATTCAAGTTCTCATTTGATTTTTATTTTATTTAGAATATTAAAAATAATTTGTTTTAGCCCTAGCCAGTTTGGCTCAGTGGATAGAGCATCAGCCTGAGTACTGAAGGGTCCCAAGTTCAATTCTGGGCAAGGGCACATGTTGTGGGCTTGATCCCCAGTGGGGGAGTGCGGAAGACAGCCGACCAGTGATTCTCTCTCATCATTGATGTTTCTCTCTCTCTCTCTCTCTCTCTCTCTCTCTCTCTCTCTCTCTCTCTCCCCCTTCCCCTCTGAAATCAATAAAAATATACTAAAAAATGTTTTAGTTTTAAATAATATTTTAAGCACATGTAAATGCACAATGTAAAATACTATTGAAAGGGAAAAAAAAGAAACAATAAAATACTATTGAATACTTTTCTCCAATTCCTAAAGTAAACCAGACTTACTGTATTTTCTCAATCTGAAATCAGTATTTCTACCTAAGGGCTGGTTTCTAAAACTAAAGGATGTTATAGAATAGGGTCCATGAGTGCAGGTTAGGGTCAAGGAACCCATTAAATTTTCTGAGTGTATGTGTGCAGCTTTCTGAGGGGAATGTTCAGAGTTTTCAGATTTGAAGTAAGATCATGACCCCAGAAAGATTAAAGACCACTATTTTACAAATTATGGGAACTACTGAGGCTTAAAATATTTTTCCTTCTTATATTTATACTAGAGGCCCGGTGCACAAAAATTTGTGCACTCGGGGGGGAGGGGGGGTCCCCCAGCCTGGCCTGTGCCCTCTCGCAGTCTGGGACCCCTCGGGAGATAACGACCTGCTGGCTTAGGCCTGCTCCCAGGTGGCAGAGGGCAGGCCCAATCCCTAGGTGCAGCCCCTGGTCGGACTCAGAGCAGGGCCGATTGGGGAGTTGGGGCACCGCCCCGTCATGCACAGAGCAGGGCGGATCGGGAGGTTGCGATGCCACCCCTAGTTACGCTCAGGGTAGAGCCGATTGGGGGGTTGGGGCACTGCCCTCTGTCACACGCAAGGCAGGGTCGATGGGGAGGTTGCGGCGCCACCCCCTGTCATGCACAGAGCAGGGCCGATCAGGGGGTTGGGGCGCTGCCCCCTGTCACTCACAGAGCAGGGCCCATCAGGGGGGTTGGGGCTCCATACCCTGTCACACACAGAGCAG
>NW_005871048.1:53346552-53377199 GCF_000147115.1 Myotis lucifugus | reverse complement strand
GCACTTTAAATCAGGTTATCCAGAAACATAGTGGTTTCAAGATACATAGGTACTCTTAAAGAAGGTTAAGAAATCAGTATTTGAATACCTAATCATGTGCTAACAAGCTTTGGAATTTTTCAATTTTATCTTTGTAATAACTTTCAAAGTCATATTGGTAATAGTAAAAATTTTCAATATCATATTTGTTATAGTTACTTAGCAAAAATTTGGAAAGACCTTTCTAAAATGGCTTAGTTTTAAGAAATATAAAAAGTTTTCATACAGGGCTCAATTTTTTTATATAACTACTAGAGGCCCGGTGCACGAAATTTGTGCACTGGGGTGGGGTGGGTGGGTGTCCCTCAGCTCGACCTGTGCCCTCTCGCAGTCTGGAAGCCCTCAAGGGATGTTCGACTGATGGCTTAGGCCCGCTTCTAAGGGGAGCGGGCCTAAGCCATCAGTCGGACATCCTTAGTGCTACTGAGAAGGTGGGAGAGGCTCCCGCCACCACAGCTGCACTCACCAGCCGTGAGCCCGGCTTCTGGCTGAGCGGTACTTCCCCTGTGGGAGCACACTGATCACCAGGGGGCAGCTCCTGCGTTGAGCGTCTGCCCTCTGGTGGTTAGTGTGCATCATAGCAACCGGTTGTTCCGTGGTCGGGCCAAAACTGGCTCTCCGACATCCCCCAAGGGCTTCCGGATTGAAAAAGGGCACAGGCCAGGCCGAGGGACCACACCGGTGCATGATCAGGGCTGGGGAGGGATGTGGGAGGTGGACAGCTGGGGAGGGACCTCGGGAGGGCTCCAGGGTGTGTCTGGCCCATCTCGCTCAGTCCCGATCGGCTGGACCCCAGCAGCAAGCTAACCTACCAGTCGAAGCATCTGCCCCCTGGTGGTTAGTGCACATCTTAGCGACTGGTCGACCGGTCGACTGTCTGCCCCTTGGTGGTCAGTGCATGTCATAGTGAGCAGTTGAGTGGCTTTAGCATATCATTAACATATTATGCTTTGATTGGTTGAACGGCTGACAGGACACTTAGCATATTAGGCTTTTATTAATAGCATGTAATAAAAGATATATAAAAGTTTTAAAAGGTAGTTGGAAATCCATAAAATGAAACACACTTTACTATGATTGAGAGCTTCACAAGACTTCATATGACTTCCCTGCACGTGTTCTGAATGTTACCCCAAGCCCTCTATTAGCCTAAAAAACTCAAATAATAAGGTGGGAGTATTTGTGTGAACACAGAAAAGTAGGGAAGAGCAACCTCATTTGGTAACACTTTTGAGGAGGAGGAAAGAGATCAAAATACTAAGAAATGTAAAGAACAAGAAAGCAGGGCTGACTTGTACAGGAGAGGGCCCTTAAATGTACTGGGCATCAAAAGGCACCTTGCTGGCCCAACAGTAAAAAGTACAATACACGTTTTCCTGCCACCAAAGACAAATGCAAATTTTAGAGATTTTATACGTGTCACTACAGGTAAACAGAGAGCAGATGACAAAATTGTAAGCGCAGGGAAGTAAGAGTCACCGAGACTCCACAGAAAGCCCCTTCCTCCCCTGGACCAGGTCCTCAGGGAGAATCTTCTGTGGAGTTTGAGAACCCCAATAGACGGTATGAACAAAAAACAGGACCAACTTACATGTGAATATTCTGTGACAGGTCTCCCCCAGCTTAACACCTAGAAACACCCTAAGTAATGTCCCTTGTACTGGGAGAACATGATGAGTCTGTCCTTTGCTCTTGAAGAACCCTAAATCTGGACTTGCACACAAAATGTTTCCTTCTGCTTCCTGCACACAAAGCACTTCCTGCACACTTCATCAACCGCCATCAATTAAATATAATGTTCATTATTTTTTTAAATCATTTTTTTCTTAGAAAGCTCGTTTTTAGATAAAATTTAGAAAAATGCTTTCTGAAAAACAGTAAAATTAAAATACACCTAATGCTGAGCAAAAAAGATTTGGGGGACGTCTATAATACTGACAACAATAATAAAAAAGAGTGGCTATATTAAGAGAGAAAATGATGGTGACAGCAGAAGAAAAAAGGAAAGAAAAAAGCTTGGGAGAGGGATTCTTTCTGACTTCTAGAAGGCAGTTCTGATGTCACGGCGCCTGGAAGACAAACTGTAAGATGTTTACCTCCTGCTCACAGATCATTCAGACGTGTCCCGCATAGAATTCAAAGAGCCACATGCCAGCAGCCATTGTTCTTTAGCACCAAGAGCTGCCCTGGAGCTCAGGGCCATGACTGTGACCACTCACCGAGTAGGAGGCTGAGCGGAGCTGGCAGGATGGGAAGGCGAGCAGGAGGTCTAACAAGCTGGCACAGGCATCCCTCACAAAACGGTTATAATCGGCCGCTCCCTGTCGGCTGCACAGCTCCTGCAGCCTTCGCTTTTCCGCACCATCACTGGTACAGTCCACAAGGGCTCGCAGAAATGCCTGTGACCCAAGCAAAGGAAGCAGACTTAAATTTCCACGTGCTCTGGGGTTATGGCTATTAGACTGTCTGTTAGCATCTACCTGGGGATATGCCCGATTATCCAAGGAAAAGTGAGAGAGCCACTATAAGTGTGGTCAGAAAAAGAAAATTTACTTTGCTTATTTGCTTTAACGTCAGCCTGTTAAGAAAACCCACTTTTATGTTCTATTTTTGTTTACCTTTCCTATATCCTAAACCAACCTCCTTAGTCAGAAGTATGGTCTCAAATTACATGTCAGGTATATCTGAGTAAAAATGACCAAGAAGTCTCATAACTCAACATTTTGTCTCAGTGCGCAACACTGTTCTTGTCTTAGCTGATGATGACAACCTAGACTTCTACATTTATTTGGCAACTGTTAAGTGCTTTTGATGTGATAGGCACTGGAACAAAATGACACCTACCTAGCCCGTAAGGGTTCACGGCTAGTGAGAGCAACAGAAATCAAGGAGTAATTAGTGTGCAAGAGGCTACCTCCCCCAAAGGGGCACACACAGGATGTTAGGACTTCACAGAATGCAAGCCTGAGCTGAAGGCTGGCACATGAAACCAGGGGAGTGAAAAATGCTAAACAGATGGCATGGCTACATGAAGGCACGGGGACCACGTGCAGTTCAATCTGGGTGCAGAGGAATGTGGACATGAGGTTGAAGAGACAGAGGGTGAGAACATTCAACGCCCTGCAGTATGTGGACACTTAGTCACTCAGATTCATTGTAGAAAGAGGAAAATATGAACAAATAAAGCAAAACAAAGTCTTGAAGCCCAAGTCCAAACACTTGGGCAAAGGACCTGATATGCTAATAACAACTTAGGATTCCAACGCACAATTCCAAACTTATCCATTCAATGGCAAATACAGCTCTTACTACTCAAGGTTATTTAGGATGAAAGCACTTCAGCAAGTTATTTGCATCAAATCTTATCTGAAATGCTAATGGATGCTGCTACTTTTTATTCCACGGCTCAGGCATCGTGTGTCCTGGACTCCCTCAATAGGGTAGACTAGATTGCTGTTCTTGTGGGGTCACGGGTTTCCACGGGCTCAGTTATGAACTTGCCTAAATGATCCACAGACTAACACATCACATGGCTTTCTCAAAGTGCCAGACACAGTGCCAATCACACAACAAGCACTCGGGAAACGCTGTAGAATGAATAAACATCCAAGACTCTGGAGGAATCTATGGTAAGGTAATAACATTTACCAGTAACACTTTGCATCAATTTCTCAAATCAATAAAAACCCTAAATTACAATAAAACAATGGCAATTGTAAATCCTTTAAGTTATTTTTCACTTTAGAATTATAGAAACTTTATTGGCACTAAAATAGGGTATACTGCACTGTTTGTAGAAAATAAGCTGACAAACATTACTAAAATTTAAAATGCAAGTATTTTTAAAGTAGCAATTCTCCTCCAAAAAATTTGTGTAAAATAGTATTTCAAACAGGTGGCAAAGATGAATATAGTGAAAGAATGTTCACCTGGGTTTTTAAAAATATATATATTTTTATTGATTTCAGAGAGGAAGGGAGAGGGAGAGAGAGATAGAAACATTAATGATGAGAGAGAATCATTGATCAGCAGCCTCCTGCACACCCCCTACTGGGGATAGAGCTTGCAACCCGGACATGTGCCCTTGACTGGAATCCAACCTGGGACCCTTCAGTTGGCAGGCAGACGCTTTACTAGGGCCACCTGGTTGTTTTGTTTTTTTTTTTAAGATATTTTACTGATTTTTTTACAGAGAGGAAGGGAGAGGGATAGAGAGTTAGAAACATCGATGAGAGAGAAACATCGATCAGCTGCCTCCTGCACATACCCTACTGGGGATGTGCCCGCAACCAAGGTACATGCCCTTGACCGGAATCGAACCTGGGACCCTTCAGTCCGCAGGCGGACGCTCTATCCACTGAGCCAAACTGGTTAGGGCTTTTTTTTTTTTTTAATAGTGAAAAACTGGAAAGAACCAAGTGCCCATGATTGATTAAGCCAGTAATTTAATTATGGTGCATCCATGCCATCTGTTATTTTATCTCTAATAATCTTTCCATGTTATGGTATACAAACTCCTGACTTCTTTTTAGATAAAAAACCGCATGTTACAGAATGGTATGTATACTATAGGACCAATTTTTTTTTTTTTTTTAAACAAAACAAAATTCAAGCATTAACTCTGAGGATTTGATTATAAGGGACTTTTGCTTCTTGAGCTAGCTATTTTTGTATCTTGAATGTTTACAATGAGCATATTACTTTTGTAGTAAGAAAAAAATATACATAAAGGTTTACATACTTTATGAAATTCTAAAGCTTTCAGCACAGTGAATTCTAAATTTGTTCATATCATGTCAAGGATTGAACCTTTCTCTAGAGTAGCTTGCTTCCCAAAGGTGACAAATGCAATAAGCACATTAATAAAACAGAATAAAAACTGCATCATTAGCCTAATAACAGCACTGTTTATGCTTACTGGTCATACCAGTTTGGCAAAGCACAGGCTGTAAAATTGTACTCCTGAACATCATTTGAGGGAAATGGTTAGAAGAAACCTATTACAACATTTTTTAAAAATATAGCTCTGGGCCTAACACTGACATCTAGTGGATAGTTCTATCTCCAAATTCATCTAAATATCAATGTAGCCTACCAAAACCTTTCAATACTTCCTGAAGAATTCTGACTTAACAATAAATACGTCCATAGTTTTACATAAAAGGAAGCTTAACAACATTAATTAGGTGACAAGTTGCGGGCGGGGGGGGAGCCTACACTCTCCTAAGTTTCTTGCCCTCTTTTAGAGAGACAAGCTGTCAATGTGAAGTTGGATAACACAAGATCATCATCGGGTCACTTTCATCACTAATGTGCTACATCAAGTTAATGTCCAGTAAAAGACTAACAAAAAACCCTAAATAACAAATCTTGTTTCAATAGAAAACATAAAATTTAAATGTAATCACAATATAAAAATATTTGCCTATGACAACTGTAAAGATTCTACACACCTTTGGTGAAAGCATGCTGTGAAGATCCTATTTTCTAAGCCTTCAAAGGGCAGTTACCAGGTCCATTTAATAGATTACAGAGCTAAGCATATTTGTAAATAGTTTCCCAAAGAAGAAAGAAAAGTACCTTTTTAGGAACTGCTCGTATTTCGAGGCACCAGGTAAGAATGAACTGGAGAGAACATCTCTCGGGTATATGCTGGGGCAAGGCTGCTCCTTTTCAGGGAGACAGGAAGGCATTCATGACACAGAAAATAAACAGTAAAATGTTTTGCATTCCTAAAAACATAAGTAACAGTAATACCTTACATTATAGTGTTACAGCAGGATTTGCGACATTGTTTATTTAGTCAAAAAATTTCCCCAAAATAAATACAGCAGAAAAACGTACCTTACCAAAAAAATAAAAGAATCACAAATTCAACAGCTATCACGACCAAATCTAGGTATGCCAAATAAAAAAGGCAAGAAAATTACCCCAAACCAAGGAACAAAAAGCTAAATGTGGCAGTGGTCCGTTAACATCGTGTGTGATTCTCAAAAAGAATGGTAGAATTGACTGAGCCCAAGTTCAAGACTAAGAAATAACAACAACAACAAAAATAACTTCCTTTAATTCTGAATAAAAGCAATTATTTATATTAAATAATATGCCATGATAAACATAATAGGAAAACAATTTTTTAAAAAAGTTCGTATAATAAAGAAGTTTTTCTTGTATGACATTTTAATATGTGAACTTAGAAACAAAATGATGTTTATTTATTTATTTTTTATAGCAAAGGTGGAAATTTATTAAAGAACAAGTACAGACTCCCACGTAGGGAGGGGGAAGAGTCCCACAGAATGGACTCCCACGTGGGGAGGGGGAAAGGGTCCCCAAAATAATGTTTATTGCAAAAAGCAAACCAACAAATCAGCCCAACTAACCAACCTGCTTCTCTAAGACCAGTTACATTCCCTTTTAACGTCGGTAAGTGTCCAATAAGCATAAAATGCACCATCATCTCACTCTGTAACTGACGTGAAGGTCAAGAATCCCGTAACACCAGCCAGGGCCTGGCATGTGGCTGACCCTCTGGTGCTGAATGGGAGCCTGGGAGGAGGTGCACTTGCATTTGCCACCTCTGATTTGTTGGCCCAAGGACACCTAAGAAAGAGATCAGGGACATACCTTTCTTCTTGGTGTCAGCCTTAATTTTCAAGAGGACAAGGTGTTTTCTTTGGTCTGTGAGCTGCAATCTTTGGAGTAGGCTTTGTACCTCAGAATCACTGTTGGGACAGATCAAGTTGAAGGCATCCCCAGGCTGGTAGGAAAAATCTGTTTTCTAGAGAAGAACCAACAAAAAAATCCCAAATTAATTAAAGATTTCAGTTATGCACAACAAAATCATAGTTTTTTATTATAATGACCATTTTAATACATAAAGTAGAAAAAAGTGATTCTAATTGTAAAAAAGCTAACAAGACCAATAAACTGAAGGCACATACTTTATCAGGAGTTATTTTAAAAATGAAATTCCAGCCCTAACCGGTTTGGCTCAGTGGATAGAGCCTCAGCCTGTGGACTCAAGGGTCCCAGGTTCGATTCCGGTCAAGGGCATGTACTTTGGTTGCGGGCACATCCCCAGTAGGGAGTGTGCAGGAGGCAGCTGATCGATGTTTCTCATCGATGTTTCTAGCTCTCTATTCCTCTCCCTTCCTCTCTGTAAAAAATCAATAAAATATATTTTTAAATAAATGAAATTCCACATTTATCCAATATTTTGCTTTATATCATTGAGTATTTACAGAATAAAAATGAATACCTTCCTCATTTTCTAAAGAGTAAGGGACCTCAGTAAGTTAGTAATCCATGTAAAAAAACTCTCCTATGAAAATATACACACATATATACACAGGCACACACACACATTATGAAAAAAAGAAACTACCCCAGGCCGTCTGTATTAGTTTTCAATTTCCTTCTGTTACTCTTTTCCTTTGGGGAGAAACAGAGTGGGAGAGAACACTATTCTTTCCTTCACTAGTTGACAATGTTATACCATCTGGCTGTGAACACACATGGGCTGGAGAGGAGCCACTTCCCACCGCCTGTCTATTACACAGGCAGGGTCCTGCAAGGGGCCTCTGACCACACAGGCTCACTCCCCTAGCCTGCGAGGCAGACAGACTGGACCCACCAATTGGCCAACCCTTTGCCTCTTTATGAGGACAAAAGTGTAGAACAGCAGAATATTCTTAATATTCCATGTTGTTAAATATTCTATACACATCAAAACATTTTATTTAATGTGTACAGAATATTTAACATGGAATATTAAGAACTTTCAAAACAAATACATAAGCAAAAACTTGATACCTGTTGTATTTCTTTTTTACTATTAGGAAACTCAATTAAATCTACGTAAGTCTGGATGAACCCTAATTTTTCTGAAATCACAACCCACTGCATTCCTCAGGACCTTCATCAAAACAGAGGTTTGAGTTATAAGACTTGAAAGAAGTAGTCAGGCATTGAGGTCTCAGGATGATCCATCAGTTTCTTGAGTAATGGATTGGGGGATCACTGAAGAGGGGCTTGTGGATGGAGTTCAGAGATAAAGTACATATTGCTTCCTGAAACTGCAGAAAATATTTATATAATCATTTCTCTGGAAAGGGGGCCAGTGATTTTTTTTTCCTTCAGATTCTCAAAGGAATGAGAATCAGTACTAAAACATGAACTTTTCTATGACTGTGTAGTCTGAACTCTATTTCCAGCTAGCTGGCTGATCTCAGGTAATCAGCTTTCTTCCAGGGCTCTTCTCATATGGAAAATACTGTCGTGATTCCATTATTCTTTCTTGGCTTAATGTGTAAGGCAGCAACACTATTCTCAATCTGATTCCCCTCCAGAGGCGCTGCTCACTTTAGGCCCTCCCAGAGTGAGGAGAAAACAGGTGTGAGTGGGGAGAAGTATGATGGGTTAAGGATAAAAGGCAGGTGTCCTGTCAGACTCACTCTTCCTGAGTGTACAGACTAGAACACCACACAAGTCTCTCTGCACTTCTCGACAACATAACTGTGCTGAGAAATAAATTCTGCAACTTACTGAAATGTCCAATTCTACTAGAAGAGTGGTTTTTATGGCATCATTTGTAGTCAGCTGAACTGCCTTTGAAACTGGAACTTGAAAAACTGGATCCACTGAAGTCACAGATTCTTGGCTTTCCTCCTTGAGAAACAAATGTGATAAAATATTACTCAATGCAATTTTCAATAATACTTACCATTGCTTCACTGCATGACTAGGTGAGATCTATAGGATCTTATAAAATATCCGGGCTATTTAAGTATTCTTTTCTGAGGTAAGTGACTACACACAGATGCTTCTCCATCTTTCAGAAGAGAAGCTCACCTACACTTGAAACGCCTTGTCTGTTAGACTTTAGAATTTCTGATATATGGATACTAGATACTAGCATCCTCATGTAAATGTCCAATAGTCTTCCTAATAAGCTATGCAGAAGGAAACGGCATGCATGCATATTTTAGGGAGGTGATTCTGAAGGAAATGACAGATGTTTAAGACTGGAAGATGTCTGTCCGGATAGTCACAAGAACCCTCAGTTGTGGGCAGTGATGTTTAACAGAGCTTTCTTGATAACAGGAATGTTCCCTACTAGCCAATACAGGAGCCACTAGTCCCATGTGCCCACTGAACACTGAAAATATGGCTAGTGTAATTAAGAAACTGGATTCTTAATTTTATTTAATTTTCAAGAATTTAAATTTAAGTGGCCACACATGCTAGTGGTGCTTGTATTAGACAGCACAGATCCTGGGAAACCGTAAAGAAATCCAATTCTGTACCATCGCCACACCTTTTCCAACTTGACGTTTCCAAGTTCTAATTAAAAAAACAACAACAAATAATCTAATAAAAATTGGGCAAAGGACCTTAATTGACATTTCTCCAAAGAGGACATACAGATGGCCAATAGACATATGAAAAGATGCTCAATGTCACTAATCATCAGAAAAAAGCAAATTAAAATCACAATGAGATAGCACCTCATACCTACCAGAATGGCTACCACCAATAAATCAACAAATAAGTGTTGGCTAGTATGTGGAGAAAAGGGAACCCTTGCACACTGTTGGTGGGAATGTAGATTAGTGCTGCCACTGTGGAAAACAGTATGGAATTACCTCAAATAATTAAAAATGGAATATTGCCTTATGACCCAGCAATTCCGCTTCTGGGGATATATCCGAAGAAACCAGAAACATTAATTCAAAAGAATATATGCACCCCTATATTCACTGCAGCATTTTTTATAATAGCCAAGATTTGGAAGCAGCCTAATTGTCCATCAGTAGATAAGTGGATAAAAAAAGCTGTGGTACATTTACACAATGGAATATTACTTGACTGTAAAAAAAGGAAACTTTATCTTTTGAGATAGCATGGATGGACCTGGCCAATCAGAGATAAGTACCATATGATTTCACTTACATTTGGAATCGAATGCACAAAGTAAACTAGCAAACAAAGTGGAGACAGACTCATGGATACAGAAAACAGACTGACAGCTATCAGAGGGGAGGGGGTTGGAGGCTGGATGAAAAAAGGTGAAGGGATTAAGCAAAAGAAATTTCACAGACACAGACAACAGTATGGTGATTACCACAGGGAAATGGGGTAGGGGGAATTAGAAGAGTGTAAAGGGGGAATAACTGGTGATGGAGGGAGGCTTTATTTGGGATGGTGAACACACAGTACAATATGCAAATGATGTATTATAGAACTGTACTCCTGAAACTATATAATTTTATTAACTAAAATTAGTTAATAATTTTATTAACTAAAAAACTATATAATTTTATTAACTAAAATTAGTTAATAATTTTATTAACTAAATTTTTAAAAAGTAGAAACTTACACTTAACAAAATGTAGTGAGTTCATTTTGGGTAAGTGGCTGTATGGGAAGCTGAAAGAGGGTCAGGGCTGACAGCCTGAATCGCAGATATTATGTGGGGCAGAGGGACATTCTCCCCTCCCCCACACCTGTTCCCATAGGTGATGGTCCCAAAAGGATGCCTTAATAAGAGAAGCTTTAACAATCACTTTCCCTCTAAGTGTGTTCTTTGAGCAGAGTTACACAAGTTTTCCTTAAATAGTTGAGATTTAACATGTTAGGTGCCATGTCAGTCACTGGTGACTGACACTATACTTTCCGTCTGGACCGGTCATAACCCATAGTTATTTATGTAAAAACACACTTGTTTATCCGACTGCTTTAGAAAGACACTATAAAAATACTAGAGGCCCAGTGCAGATTCATGCACGGGTGGCATCCCTCAGCCTGGCTTGTGCCCTCTCGCAATCTGGGACCCCTTGGGGGATGTCGAAGAGCCGGTTTCGGCCCGATCCCCACAAGCCAGGCTGAGGGACCCCACCAGTGCATGAATCCCCTTCCCTCTGAGATTCATCAGTCTGTTCCATGTTTCCATTCCTGTGGTTTCTGCTCCTGCGTTGAGCGTCTGCCCCCTGGTGGTCAGTGCGTGTCATAGTTACAGGCCGGTCGGCCGGTCACTTAGGCTTTTATATATATAGATGATGCTGCCCTAGCTGGTTTGGCTCAGTGGATAGAGTGTTGGCCTGCAGACTGAAAGGTCCCAGGTTCAATTCTGGTCAAAGGCACATGCCTGGGTTGTGGGCCCAATCCTCAGTGGGGGGTGTGCAGTTGGCAGCCAATCAATGATTCTCTCTCATCATTGATGTTTCTGTCTCTCTCTCCCTCTCTTTTCCTCTTTGAAATCAGTAACTCCCCCGCTCAAAATATGATGCTAAAAAATGCTATTACATCAGATGTTTGCAAATGGCTCTAATGCAGTGGTTCTCAATCTTCTGGCCCTTTAAATACAGTTCCTCATGTTGTGACCCAACCATAAAATTATTTTCGTTGCTACTTCATAACTGTAATGTTGCTACTGTTATGAATCGTAATGTAAATATCTGATAAGCAGGATGGTCTTAGGCGACCCCTGTGAAAGGGATGTTCGACTGCCAAAGGGGTCGCGACCCACAGGTTGAGAACTGCTGCTCTAATGTATTAGAAAGTTGTACTTAACTTGTTTCTCAAATGTCTAAGTGTTTCTTCATTAAAAAGAAAATAAAGAACTAAAAAGCACGCTTGCAGCTTTGAGGGTGTGGTTTAAGTAAGAAAGCCCCTGTGGAACTCCAATCAGGCATCTTAAGAAAGCAGACTTGGCTCTGCATTAACAAATTGGCTGCACTGAAAATTTACCATAAGCACACTGTAGGAAACCATATACTGGCAGCCGTGGGGAGAAGTTAGCTATTATTCCATGTGAGTGCAAAAATTTACAGACCACTTTAAAGTCATTTAGTCGATAGAAAAAATAGTCTAGGCAAATAAAAAGACTTATTATAGATAAAAACAGGTTTATAAGATATTATCAAGAAAAATAATAATTCCTACAATGGAGCATCCAGGATACCTAAATCCACACTGGAAAAGATTTTACTCTAAAGGATTCCTTTAAGATTAGCTGCTGAGATAATATCCTGACTGCCCACAATTTGCCCTTCTCTGACTCACATCTAAAATAAGAAACCAAGAAGTTAATTCTCCAAAATATTGGAGAAACTGAGCTCTTAACCATTTACTTCTTCAAAGACACAAGTAATGTAATAATACAACTGCTTCTACAGTGCATGGGGGCAGGCCTCTGAGGTAAATACTCAACTCTGCACTGCAGTGCAGAAGCAGCCACAGAGGCTTGTGAATGGATAGGTGTGGCTGTGAGCTTGTGAATGGATGGGCTGTGTTCCAATAAAACTTTATTTACAGACCACGAGAGAGGTGGTGGGTCACATTTGGCCAGCAGGCCATAGATTGTTGAATTCTGTTGTAATGTAATTAAATAAAACAAAACAAAACAAAAAACCACATCTATGATAAGATAATACATAGCATGAAGCAAGGCTGCTTACCTGGCCAGGAGACTCATGCAAATGCACCTCTAAATATTCCGGTGGTAAAGCAGGAATATTCAGAGAGGCCTGGGAAAGTGGGGGTATTGAACGGGTAAGTGAGGACTCAAGCTCTGCTATCAAAGCACTTGATTGATCTCTGTTCACTGCATTTTGTTCCAAAACCTCAGAATCCTTTCTTCCTGAGTCACCTAATCGGAGAAGTTCAACTTGTGATTCGATGTGTATTAATTCTGGTTCCACAGGGTCCATCCTCTGGGAGGCAGTCGATGCTGTTGTGAGAGTCACACTCATCTCTTCTATTCCTTTACTTGACACAAAATGTTTTGTGAGGGCAGCCCAGAGCCCGTCAATCCATGGCTCAACGACAAGTTCTAAACTGGATTGTTGTAAAAAAAGGGAAAAAGAAACAAATGCCTGAGTACTCCATTTAAATACATAAGAATTGCCCTGGCTGGTGTGGCTCAGTTGGTTGGAGTGTCTTCCCGTACACCGAAAGGGTGGCAGGTTCAATTCCCGGTCAGGGCACATACCCAGGTTTTGAATTTGATCCCCAGTTGGGGTTCGTGCAGGAGGTAACCAATGGTTCTCTCTCACATTGATGTTTCTCCTTCTCTTTCTCCCATTTTCTCTCTGAAATCAATAAAAGATAATAATAATAAATACATAAGAATGGGTAATGGCAGTGTCTGTCCATTCCACAGAATCCTAGGCAACTGTGAAAAACAGTAGGATGACTATTCAGGATACAAGAATGAATGATGGGTGACCAAGTTAAAAGCAGAGCATTATTCTCCGTTCATTAGCACTGAGCTGTAAAAAATATGAGCATGTATAAAAATTAAAGAACAGAAATGAAGGTATTTTAGTAGTAGTAATAGAATGTTATTCCTCTTAATAGAGTTGGTAATCTTTATTTTAAAAAAGTTTTAATTTTTTAATTTTAAACAAGCATGCTAAATTCTGATGTGGCTAACAGAACTTAACCAAAAGACAAGTTTACTCTAATATACAAATGATAATTTTATCAATTGAATGCAGTGTATTTCTTTGTCTAGCCAATTTACTAATATTTTTTCCTACATATTAAAATATTGCTAAGAAACTACACAAACAAATGCTAACTCTTTTGACTAAGTAATTGTTCAAATCCTCTATCAGTTCCGAACAATTTTTCTGGTAAAATTTGCAGGAAGGCAAACACAGGCGGAAAAAGCAATCATCCTTCAGGGAAGCTGAATTGATCACAAGTACATCTGAAATGTGTTGGTCTACTTACTCCTAACGAACTGTGTTACTTCACAATAACATTCCCCATATTCCCTGAACAGAGAAGTTACGAGTGAACAGGTAAGAACAACTGTGTCAGGACCTTGGAAATAACATTATTGTCATCTTTAATCACAACTCAAAAGGAGGTACCAATTAAATTCCAATTCATAACATTTTAGACTTTGTATTATTATGACTCCTGCTAATTTCATTGTATTCATTAGGTGCTCATACAGTACATAGCTCAAAATTTGGTTATACAGTACATCTAACCCTCATGAGCCTTTGGAAAAGCAAATACATAAAATACTGGGTTCAATAATGACAGCTACATTGAAAAACCAGTCTCACAACTCAGAAATATGAAGACAATAATCAGAGAGACAGCAAATGTTCACCAGTGCTTACTACATGGCAGGCACTATTCCAAGAGGACAACCTGTATTAATTCTTTTGATCCCCAGAGAACCTTACACAATATATGCCATCATCATTGATTTCACAAAGGAGAAACAGAAGCACAAAAGGCTTAAGTGATCTGACCAAGGTTTCAGTCAGTAAGTGAGGGATCAAGGATTTAAACCAGGTATTTGGACTCCAATCTGTGCTCTTAACCCCTTCAATGTGGTAGTACATTAAAACAGGCGTTTTCTTGAAAATATTTTAATTTTAGAAAAGGGAAAATTCAAGTAAGGTAGTTAGGTTGAAAATTTAAGACATGCAACTGAAATATAGATTTTAAATTTTTAATGCCTGATCCAATAAATGAATAGAGAAACCAAAAGCCTTTGAAAAGAAGCAAAGTATGGACATAATGAAAGGCCTAAGGAACTATATAAGGAGTTAAGAATTAAACAGCTCACACAAGACAATAAACATTTAATGTCAACAAAATTCTGAAAGAAAGCCCAATATAAAGGGACAAAACTAAAAGGTAACATGCAAGACAATGTGGTAGAGCTTTGTCACCATCAAGAACATGTGCACTGGGACATGGAAAAGATCCACAGCACCATAGCTACAGGCACAGCACCACAGCTGCAGGCAGTGATGGACATGAAGGGGGAGTTAAGGGGAATAAAAGAGTATCTAACACACTCATACAAGGTTGTCATATGCAAAAAAGCAAGACATTGGCTGAACCTGTCATTATTCATAAATATAAATCTAGTGAGAATTCATTTAATGTATGCACCTGATAGAAAAATATTAAGTATGTGTGCTATTATCTGGCTAAAATAGTTAAAGGTTAAATGACAGAACAAGTTGTAGGACAATCAACATCTATCAGATCTTTGAATACACTTTAAGAGGATTTAAAGGGTGGCAGGCAATAGGGTGGAATACTGAGTTATAAAAGCAAGAGTAAATAAAAGTAATGAAAATAAAAATTGTATTTCTGGTGGGCATTAAGATATAAGGAAGAGAGTGACAAGAATGTAGCCTGCTATGAAGGCCCGGATCTGCGTTCCCTATTAGTGATGCATGGCCTGCTGGTCACCCTCCATGTAAGAGGGCCCTGCTGAGTTACTCTCCCGTGTGCAGTCAGAGAAAGGCACCCATACAGGATATCAAAGTTCCTAAACAAATTGCCGATTTTTACAAATTCCTATACATTTTAGATAAAGGTAACTGTACTGGGACACCTTTTGTAATTTCACCCATTAGCAGATACTGAGAAGGATGAGGCACTTAAACTCGCTACCTTTCGTCATGTACAAACAGGGTTCCCGGAAATGACAGGAGTGCATTGCTCTTACCCCACACAGTCATCCGCATGTCCAGTGTCATAGAAATGCCGGGCACCAAGCTCCTGAAGTCGCTTGTCAATCACCTTCCCCCCATTACAGAAGTATGTGTATTCTGAATCACCCAGACCTAAAGAGCCCAAATAGGTTATCAGTGTACAATAAGCTTTAGACTTAAAGAAGATATATACAAATATTTCAAATAATTCCATTCATTCCCTTTGTGATAGAGAAGAAATAATGCATAACTTCACATTTTCTTATTTTTTCTTTGAGTAATACTAAGTATGAAATAATTTTCTTCTATTTTATAATGTAAAAGTACCAGACACATTGAAACAACAAATACTTTTTGGCCACTGGTTAACAGAAATTTTTTTTCACATTCTTTTTTCCATGAATTGGGTGAAAAATACGGAAATCTTAAAACAAGGATTAGGTTTAAAAAACATAATTTCTGTATTTACAGACTTTTCTGATTTGGTACAGGGGTCTGCAAACTATAGCCTGTGGGCAAAATAAACCTTTTTTTTTGTAAATATAGTTTCACTGGCACCCAGTCAAATATATTTGTTCACATACTGTAATGGCAGCTTTCAAGCTCCCACAGCAGAGTTGAGGAGCTGTTACCGAGACCACATGGCCTGCATGCAAAGCCTAAAATACCCATCTGGGCCTTTACAGGGTTTACTGACCCCTGACCTTGAGCATACAAGGTACATCTACAATGTAAACAATCACTGGCTATGTTTCTGTTGGATAAACTAAGAATTGCTTCTATGTTTCCTGGTAAGGAAATGGGCTAACATGTTCAGACTTGGTTGCAAATTTAAAAATAAAAGCTTAAATTTCTCAGTTTTTTAATCATCTCCATGTACTTTCCCAACAAAAACAGGGTCCATTTATGAGTCTAAGATAGACTATAACATTTGGATAGAAAGATACATTCAGATACTAGAATTAAAGCCAGTAATGACAGCAGTCAGAGCAGAAAATATAGTACATACCTAATAACCCATACCGCAGGTGAGCAAAGAAGTCACCTGGCAGCGTCTTGTCCTGTATTTTCTTCATGAACTTGCGCGCTGTGTCCGGTGGGTCTCCAGTGCCCGTGGTAGAAACCACCACCACAAGAGGCGCTGTTTCAGTTTTTAGATCATACTACAAAACAAGAATTCATGTCAGTTCTACTGCTATGTGTAGTTTTGACTTACAATCAGCTTAGTTTCCTGTCTTGAACCTGTCATGAGTAATGCCTATGGCATAAGGGCAGAGAGGCACGCAGAACATTTTCAACTTGGGAAAGCAAATTGTTGCTCTTCACTATCAGGGCACTTGGCAATCAGAGCTGAGAACATTAGCAGTGATAAATTGGGATCATCGGTGTTTCCAAGTCTTAAAATCAAGCTTCTTCATTCTGATGTTCATCTAAATGTAAATATTTCAAAAAGAGCACTACACTTCTATGTATGTTTCGATGAGCTCTACTGCTAACAAACAGCATCTAGTTTGGCTCAAAGGAATTCACTTTACTTTTCATGCTGATTTAATAGATAAAAATCTGAGCTAAAATTTTATAGGAGAGTTAACACTCACTGGGCACTTCGCAAGTTATGTAGTAAACTCTACACAGTCTGTCAAAGTAACTTCACCTTGAAAAGGACTCACATGATCTAGGAAGTAGAGAGCTGTTTAAACTTGGATCAAGAACTGGAGAAACCATTCACCTTAGGAGATGTTACTAACTTGGTATTGAAAAACACTAACTACTCACCTAACTTTCAAATAGCTGCAGACCTAGGTGGTGAGGTGGCCCAAGCGCCAAGTCAGGATTAATTATATGATGACCGTATTTTTGTAAGATTCAGACTGTGGCACCCATAATGTAAACTTACTTTGAAGATACTACAGAATTACAAAACCTGCCCACTGGTGGTGTCTTCCAGGACACACCCTATCAGGTGAGTGACTACATCAGGAGTCACCTTGGCCCTTCCTTGAACTGAGTTTATAATTCTTTTGAACTAGACATGTGGGAAAAAACAGAGGAAGTTGTGAACTTGAGTGAGAGTGTACCAGCAGGGCAGTTTTTGAAGTACTGAACTGAATTTGACTGCTTAGTGGCTAAGGCTTCAGCTTGTGCTTGTATGAAAGCCCCTGCTAGTTGCTACGACCTGGATTATTTAAAACAGTAAAATCTGGAGGTCGCAACAGAACTAACTGTAAGAACATAGATCTGTTAAGTTCTTATGGATCCTATGGCAGGGACTGAATGCACAAGTAGTCCCTGACCTAAAGAAGCGGAGTCTTCTCCTGATCTTTACACACCTGCTTTAAATTCTATTTCACCAAAGAATTAAGTACCCCTTCACTTGGAGGAACTCTGACACAAATGACAAGGTCTTTATTTGGGAGAAATACAAATGGGGCCCTGGGATTCATGAGATGGAAAGCACACATATGCACACGAACACATATATCTCATTGTTCTCACAGCCATCCCATGAAATAAACAAGGCAAAAACTGCTGCTTCCATGTTGGTTAAGTACTTGTTTCAGTTTTTGAGAGAGTTTAGTCTAATTCAAATGGATACTTGAGTGTAAAAAAAAAAAAGAAAAAAAAGCTGGTAGGAATCTTAATACTCTTGATAAAATAATAATTTGAGTATTTAAGAAAAAAGGATAAAGGATAAAGTCCTCTTTTGTTGTTCAACCTCAATCCCAACCAAAATATCTTCAAAGCATAAGACAGTAAAAATGCAGGAATAACAGCTCTTACTTTATCTAATTCACTGATGCAGTGAAGATCTGCAGAAAATCCATGGGCAGCTGCCTTTTCAAATATTTCTTCTGCTATGGCCTTTGCCTGTCCTTGCTGCGTAGCATAGAGTAACAAAAACCTTCTCATCTCCTCCAGGCATACGCTTTAGCTAGAATAGTAACAACTGAAAAATGTAAAAGAGAAAAGAGGATTTTCTTTCTAATAAAGTAACAAACTGCAGGTATTAATTCTCCCTCATAATCTTCAAAAAAAAGATTCCAACAATACCCACACAAAATATGAAATACACTTCTCTGAATCTGTTTGTTAGCATTAATTCTCAAAGCGTCATAAAAAAGAGAATATATCAAACCAGGGAGAACAGAGGAATGAAGCTCTAATTCCACGTCTCAGAAATCATTCTGGGGTCAGACGACTTGGGCTTCAATCCAGGGTCAGTCACTCACACGGCAGAAGTGCAGGCAAGCCTCCCAACGGGTCTGTGCCTGGGCTCCCCCACCCTCTAAGTGGGGGTCACCACAGAAATGCCTACTGACAAAGACTGAGAAAAGCACCTGAGCAGTGACTGAGACACAGCAGTGCTCAATCAGATTCTTCTTTGCTTGCTCTTTTAAAAAAGGGAAAAATAAAACTTGCATTAAAATTGTAGGAGTCATGGGCAAAGGGCCTAAATAGACACTTCTCCAAAGAGGACATACAGATGGCCAATGGATATGTGAAAAAACGCTCGAAGTCACTGATCATCAGAGAGATGCAAACTAAAATGACAATGAGGGATCACCTCACACCTGTCAGAATGACTACCATCAACAAATCAACAAACGACAAGTGCTGGAGAGGATGTGGAGAAAAAGGAACACTCGTGCACTGCTGGTGGGAATGCAGACTGGTTCAGCCACTATGGAAAACAGTACAGAGTTTCCTCAAAAAGTTAAATATGGAACTGCCATTTGACCCAGTGATCCCACTTCTAGGAATATATCCTAAGAAACCAGAAACACCAATCAGAAAGGATATATGCACCCCTATGTTCATAGCAGTATAATTTACAATAGCTAAGATCTGGAAACAGCCCAAGTGCCCATCAGTAGATGAGTGGATAAAAAAGCTGTGGTACCCTACACAATGGAATACTATGCAGCAGTAAAAAAAGAAGAATCTCTTACCCTTTGAGACAGCATGGAGGGACCTGGAGAGTATCATGCTAAGTGAAATAAGTCAGTCAGAGAAAGACAAGCATCACATGATTGCATTCATATGTGGAATCTAAGTAACAAAATAATCGGGTGAACCGAGTGGATCTGGAAACATGGAATCATGGAACAGAGTACAGAATCTGAGGGAAGGTGGGTGGGAGGTAATCAACCAAAAACCTTGTATGCATATATGCATAACCCATGGACACAGACAATAGGGGGCTGAAGGCCTGTGGGGGGGATCGGGGGTGGGTTGGAGGGGGTCAATGGGGGGGGGGAAGGGGACATGTTATACTTTCAACAATAAAGAATTATAAAAAAAATTGTAGGAGTCCCGGTTCCTACTGCTAAATAAACTAGTAATGAACTTAATCAAATACTGTTTTATTACTTAATTCAACATCAAATATAGGTAGGTGCATGTGTATCTGCACTTAAATATGGAAGGCCAATATTTCTAATCCAGTCGATCGTTTTACTAGTTCACGTCTTTCCTGAAGAGAAACCAGCAATAAAATAAAGGACCCTCACAGACTTCTCATACTTACTCGGTCTCTACAACGGGGACACTGTCAATTAGTACGGAACAAGTTAAACTGAAACCCAAATCACAATCTTTTTGGCGAATGAACCACCAACAGTTTTATGCTCCTCGGGCCAGTTACATCTTAGGACAAATTAAGAAACAAAGAAATTAAAAAATAAAAGAACTGTGTTAGGGAAGGTGTTAATGGCCACGGAATATGCTTAGGGAACAGAACACACCTGGCACACGGCGGGTGCTCCGTAAATTTACGGAATGAAGGCAGGCGTGTAAATGAGTACATACGAGGACGCCGCACATTTAGGGCTCACTGAGAACCGAGAAAGTGACAGGACGCCACGCTTCTTATGACAGCTAACCACCTGCAACCCTTCCCAGGGGCCGCGCACGGGGGCAGGCGCTTCAGAGAACAAACAGAACCTCTTCGTCCGACAACCACCTTAAACGGCTCCCCGCATTTCTCAGAGGCGGCTCCCCGGCACACGCAGAGCAAGGGCAGGCGGAGAAGCGGTGGAGCAGGACAGCCCAGCCAGCCAGCCAGGTCCACGCTCCTAACATTCCCGAGTCCCCACAGCGCCCCCACTGTGTCCTTTAACCCTGCCTAGAAAAGCGTTCAGGACAAAGATACCGACCCAACAGGGGTCCACAGCCACCTGCGGGGCCAGCTCCGCCGGTGCACAAGCCGGGAGACCGTCCGGCCCCGGCGCAGCCCGAGTTCGGCCCGCAGCCCAGCGGGGCCGGGCTTCAGATCGACCAGCGCGCGCCCTTCCCGGTCAGGGTTGGAACGCCGGGGCGCGGAAGCCGGTACCCTCGCCGACCCGGAACCGCCTCCGCAGCTGCCAGTGCTGGGTGTGTGGCCCAAACAGGGGTGCAGCGAGCAGAGTACTCACCTGCGAGGGCCCAGCCGGGGACGCCCGCGGAGAGCGTGGCTCCCAGTCCTTGCTCCAGCGCCTGCGCACACGGTCCGCGTCCAAACCAATACCAATGGAGAGCTCGGAGGGAGCTGGGCCAATCACAGTGCGCCGGGCTGCGGGGTGTGGCTTTCTGTCCCCGCGCATGCGCCAGATAGCTTGGTTCCTCCAAGGCGTGCGAAGTAAAGGCCGACCGGCAAGAGCTGCTGGGGACTCCGGCGGGCTGAGCGCGGTAGGTGTCCGTGCGGGTGTAGGGCTCGTTTTTTACGGCCCGTGTCGTTGCTTAGGCTGCGGTGCTGCACTGGCCGGCCCAGCCCTCTCAGGCCGCCGCGCCCGGCCGGTGCTTGAGCGCAGGTCCCAGGGACGCCGGGTTTGGGGGCGCCAGGCTTTGGGGTCCTTCCATTCCTAGAGGACGCGGCGCCCCGGACGTCCCCTCTTGCCCTGCACATCCGTTTTCTTAAATCTCACAGCGGGGTGTTTAGATCTGGACTGGCCGCCCACCTTCTCCCCTTATTGACTTGCATGTCTGTAACGTTTTTTATTCACTTGCTTGTTTGCCGTTTGCCAGCCTAGACCGTATTCTTCCTCATTCCTAGCTACCAGGGGAAACCAACACCTCGGGAGCTTTTATGCACCTTTTAAAAAATCTTTGCTTTACGTTGACCTATAGGAATTTTGGCCACTTGACCCGTTGCTTTTTTTTTTTTTTAATCTTTGAGCAATGCAGGCATTAGGGGCACCGACACCCTGCCCCCACCCCTACCCCCAACCCTCGTGGATTGGGAAATCCGGTATAACTTTTGACTCCCCAAAACTTAATTGTAGTGGGCCCTCCGCATGCGGGGATTCCCAGCTCTGATGAAAAACATTTAACCAGACGCAGTTCCTTCCATCCACCAACTGATAGGACGTGTGTTTATGACTAGACTTTGAATCCATCCCGGCTCTGCCACTCACTAGCTGTGTAAACGGGATAAAATTACTTCTTGGTGCTTTAAGTTTCCTCATCTATGAATTGATGATGAAAGTGCTTAATTTATTGTGCTGTCAAGAGCATTAGTTTAGTGCACGGAAAGCACAACAGTACCAGGCAAATGATAGTGATTATCATCATTAGATGCCGGCCAATTTTCTAAGCGGCTCTGCTCTTCTAGTACTTATGTTTTGCTGGGAAATGTTTATTAATCACTTATTTGGGGTACTCATCCTTAGTCCCATAAGTATTGATGTTGAATGAGGCATGTTCTCAATATATTTGACCATGTTTTTTATTCCTATATTTAGTTATAAGTCAAGAGTTGAGAATCTGATGGCATGGCTTTAATTACCTTGCGGAGGAATCTTTGTCATTTACCTGATTTTCGGATAAATGGAGCTCTGGGTGCTCTGAAAAATCAACCTGTACATCATGTTCACGAGGCAGTCAAGGGGCATCTGTACCCATGGTTCTTCTGTTCACTACAACCTGGGCCTTTCAGGGTCAGGTTCCATCATGCCTGTTGTAAAAAGTTCCATTCAGAAAACGGAAATGACCTTCATCCTGTTGGTGAGCCAGTGTTCCCTCAAGTACATGATTGGGACAGTTTTGAACAAAATCTCAAAAACATGGACGAAGAGCTCTTTTACAGGAGACTGAACAACTGCACTTCACCAGAAGAAGTGCTAAGTTTCATAAGCACACTACAAACTTTGCCTGATACGATGGCAGCAGGAGCCTTACAACGGATTTGTGAAGTGGGAGAAAAAGATGGTGATGAAAGGCTGCCAAAGGAAGTAATAGAAAATCCCGTCTTTCAAGCTTTATGTGTTCAGTTTGAACAGGAACCCTCAAATCTGTCAAACACCGGTTTGGTGACTGCGTTGCAAGCCCTGACTCTGTTGTCTGTGGATCCCCAAAGTAGCTTGTTACTGAACCTGGTGGCAGAATGCCAACATCGTGTCAAAACGGGAGGCCTGGAAGTCCACAGCCTTTGTGTTCTTGCGGAAAGTCTGCTCAAACTACGAGGTCCAGGTTGTGCGACCCTAGACCTGATTATATATCAACTGCAAGCTGAAAAATTGGAAGATTTTACCTCCGAGGATATTGTGGCCCTTTATAGAATACTGCAGGCATGTACTGAAAAAGTGGACCAACACCAGACATTTCTAAATAAGATAAACAGCTTTTCTCTATCAATAGTTTACACCCTGAGTCCTAAATCAATAAGCCAAATGCTCACTGCCCTGGTGGTTCTCGATCAAACTCAGGCACTTCCTCTGGTTATAAAATTGGGTAAATATGTTGTGAGGCACATCCCTCATTTCACTAATAAAGAGCTTGGAAAAGTCTTAGAGGCTTTCATATACTTTGGGCACCATGACCGATTTTTTATAACAGCCCTGGAGCAGCACGTAGTGTCTCTGTGTCTCACTTTAGACCCTGAGGTTGTCAGCAAAGTCATGGAGTACTGCAGCAGAAAACAGATCCTTTCAAAACCCATCTTGAATGCAGTGGCAGAAACTTTTGTTTGCCATTCCGAAAAATTTTCCCCTAGTCAGATTTCTGAGTTGATTGAACCATTTGGAAAACTCAATTATTTGCCACCAAATGCCTCTGCTTTATTTAGAAAGCTAGAAGATACGTTACACACTCATTTCAACTCTTTTCCTCCCAAAACACTATTGAAACTTCTCCATTCATGTTCGCTTATTGAATGCCATCCAGTCAACTTTATGGGAAAAATATTCAGTCCTTATTTTCTTCAAAAGCTGCAAGGTGAGTTGGTTATAACTTCTGCGAGTGGAAAAAATAACCTTTGAACTTAATGGTGTTTTCAAGTCACATGTAGCTTTTACATTGAGCAATGCTTTACCTTTTTTTAAAATTTCATAACTAGAGGCCCAGTGCACAAAATTTGTGCAGGGGTGGGGGTTCCCCCTCAGCTCGGCCTCTCGCAGTCTGGGAGGATGTCCAACTGCCTTGGAGGTGGGAGAGGCTCCCGCTACCACCACTGCACTTACCAGCTGTGAGCCCGGCTTCTGGCTGAGCGGCGCTCCCCCTGTGGGAGCACACTGACCACCAGCAGGCAGTTCCTGCATTGAGTGTCTGCCCCCTGGTGGTCAGTGTGCATCATAGTGACCAGTTGTTTCACAGTTTGGTCAATTTGCATATTAGCCTTTTATTATATAGGATAAACTAAAGAGGACATCTGAAGTTGTAGATAGCAGTGTAAATGCAGAATTAAAGCATGCTAGAACATTGCACTGAGTGAGAGAACAGTTTCGGGTAAACAGACTGCTGCCCTAGCTGAGAAACAGTATTCTTAGGGGACTGCGGTGATGGAACTGGTAAAGTCACAGCAACATGTTTGAATCTTTGTGAAGGAGAACTGTAGAACTCATTTTTTTTTTTTTGAGAGACAATAGTATCTTAATTGAAGGGCACCAGATATGTCAACAATCTCAATTTCCAAGAACTTCCATTAATTCGACTAACATTTTGTCCCTCTTAATTATATATTCTCTAGTTAGGAGCTTTAATTCTTGGAAGTTAAAATGAGATTGTATTGATGGCAAGCAAGAAGGCATAAAGGCATAATTAATTCCAACATGTTCTTTTCATAGTGTCATTTAAGAGTAACTTACTGGAGTGAATAAATGAATGTTTTATATTCTTAATATTCTTTTTTTTAATTCTTAATATTCTTTTCTCTCATTACATATATCAAAATTCATATTTAACTATGACTAAGATGCTTTTTATTTCAGGCGAGGAATCATATTTGGACAGACTGAGCCTAGCACAACTAACCCCAGCTTTTGTTAACCTCGATCCTCGAATGCCCTTTCTATAAGGTAAAAGCATGAGCTGTGCTTTATGTCTCTATGGGGGCAGTTTTCTTTTGTTCCCTTTCCCCAACCATCTAACATTTTTGTTTAGTTCTTTCTCTTTTGATCTGTCTCAATCTCATTAACAACTAGAATTTCCATTCACTTGGAGTTAGTGGTCACCAGATAGCCTTTTCTTTAATAAATCAACCCCACTCCTGTTTTCTTGTCCTTGAAGGACCCATTTCCTGGTGTGTAAGATTTCTTGGAAGATGCTGCAGGGTTAGATTAATAGTACTCAGAGAGCCATGCTGGGGGTGTTAGCCCCACAGCAGTGTGGCTCTGGACTGAACACATCCTAAATTGTCCGGGGTACATTTTTAAGTGCAGGCTGTCATCTGATGGAGTTCGGTGGAGGTGGAGTTTGTGTGTCCCATCAGGTACTCCGCACTGTGGGGGTAGCCACATCTCCCCCACTTCTATTGTATTGTGACATTAGTCCCTTTAATTTTTCATTTGACTCTGAAAAACAGTATCACATTTTTAAATTGAATTTTAATGAGCAATAAGGAAGTTGAGCATATTTTTAAACGTTTATTGGTCATTTACATTTGCTGTGAATTGCCTTTTTACCCTCTAACTCATATTTCTATGGGTTTATTTTTTTCCCATAGGAGTCACTGTAAAACAGATTTTAGCTATTGTGGGTGTTGTACATATTTTCTTGTGGTTTTAATTCTTAGTTTTTTAATTTAATGTTTATGATGCCTCCTTGCTGAATAGAAATTTTTAAGCTTTCTATAGTCAAATATATCCCATCTTTTATGGCTTCTAGGTTTCCTATCCTGCTTAAAAATATTTCATCACTCATAAGCTAATATCAATGTTTTACTAAATTTTTATTTATACTTTTTAAACATATTTTTATTGATTTCAGAAAGGAAGGGGGAGGGAGGAAGAGCTAGAAACATCAATGATGAGAATCATTGATTGGCTGCCTCCTACACGCCCCCTATTGGGGATCGAGCCCACAACCTGGGCATGTGCCCTTGATCAGAATCAAACCTGGGACCCTTCAGTCCACAGGCTGACACTGTATCCACTGAGCCAAACTGGCTAGGGCTACTAAATTTTTATTATCTGGTTGATTTTATATCTTATTTTTCTTTCTCATATTTACATATACAATTTGTAGGGTCCAAAACTTCTTCCTAAATATCAAGTGAAATCATTTCTTACTCCGTGCTGCTCCCTGGAGACGCCTGTGGATTTTCATCTTTATAAATATGTGATGTTTGGATTGATTGACCTTTTGGGAGCAAGATCATATTTTGCTTCAAAAGTGTTAACACCATATTATTACACAATAGGTGAGTAATAGGGGGTTTTGTTGTTTATTAACCTTCAGCCTTCATTCTCATTTGGAATATTTGCAACTTAGTAGCCATAGAAGGTCTGGAAATACAAAATGGACTTGCCCTTCCCTAAAGGTGAAGTGGAACAAGGGTGTGTAGTAGGGCTGAGTTAAGACTGCCTGGGGTTGAGTCCCCACGTGTTAGCCACATAGTAGCAGACTGTCTTTAGGCAGAGTTTTTAACCTTTTCTGCTTGCTGCTTTCTGTAAAATGGGAGAATAGTGGCTTCTTAGACTTGTTTAAGGATTACATGAAATAACGAGTAATACAGTAAGTGCTCAGTAATCGTTAGCTGCTGCTGTACTCTAGGCCAGTGCTGTCCAGTAGAGTAGCCACTAGTACACATGGCCACTTACATTTAAAATAATTAAAATTTTAAAAAATTCAAAGTTCAGTTTCTCAGTCATATTAACCACACTTTCAAGTGTTCGGTAGCCACAGGTAGCTCACGGCTGCCATATTGGACAACAGAGGTATAAATGTTTCCATCATCATGAAAGTTCTGTTGGACAGCACTGACCAGAGACAAGTCCTTCTGCCCTTACAAATTTGTAAAGATTAATGTCTAAAAGAAAATCAGCTCAAAGAGGACAGTGTTTTACTGGCTCCAGGTGGTCACATCTCACTCTCCTCTGGTACGGGCTCCTTTTAGAAACGGAATGGCAGAGCATCAGTGGGAAGGAAGGGGAGTCTGTCCATGCTCTGGGACCACATGTCGGGGTGCAGGATGCTTTACTACCCTGGTGGCTCTGGGCGCTCCAGTGAGGAAAGGTTCACTGTGCATAGGTGTCTGGCATCGCTTAATTTAAAGGATTTTCCTCACTGGGTTGAAGGAGTCAGTTGTGT
The DNA here is from genome assembly GCF_000147115.1 of Myotis lucifugus. Taxonomy (NCBI): domain Eukaryota; kingdom Metazoa; phylum Chordata; class Mammalia; order Chiroptera; family Vespertilionidae; genus Myotis; species Myotis lucifugus. Next base: position 53,350,179 of record NW_005871048.1, on the reverse strand, counting down.
GAGTGACTCCTGTTATCCCCCAAGTAACCTGAGAACCCATTCCTTGTTTTTGTGTAGTTGAGCGTTCTTAGTTTCAGGCTGACTTGGTTGATTATAGACCCGGTTAAGTTAAAAATCTCAACATTGTCTGGTGTGGTCATTACTTTGCAGCCTTCAGCCAGTTGGTAAATGCAGTGTGGAAGAATTCAAACAGACGAGGAGGAAAGGAAGATAGTGTTTGTGAGGGTATCACACGAAGGATTTTCCCTTTCTTCTCTCACCAGATGTTGAAATTAAATTAGATGAAGAAGGATTTGTATTACCATTTACATTTCATGAAGACGTACATAAAAGGTAAGAAAACTTGTCGTTAATGTTACTTGCTGAGGATAAACAATGATTGTCTTCTAAGAAAGTGAAAAAAATAAACATTCTGGAAATTAAAACACTACTTTGCAGCATACCAGTTTTGGAAAATATTTGTAACATTTATGAACCTCAATTGAGTGTTTTCTTAACAGATTAAAGGATAACACATTCTTTATTTACTTGACACTAGTACTGGCAAATAGGAATAAGCAAATCCCAAATAAATTCTGGCAACTAAAAATATGTAAGTATTTTGGATAGTTTTAAAAATTGACTCACTCTCTCTCTGATTTTTCAGGATAGCACTGTGTATTGATGGTCCAAAAAGATTTTGTTTGAATAGCAAACACTTACTGGGAAAGGAAGCTATTAAACAAAGACACCTACGCTTACTTGGTTATCAGGTCGTTCAGGTATGCTTGCGTCGTGTCCCCCCCGCCCCCCCCCAGCAATGTCTACTTTAGATTTGCTTTTTCCAGGTTACTAAGTGGTCTTCCAGCCCACTTATATTAAGGTCGAGAGCATTTTATTTTATTGAATTTATTGGGGGGGCATTGGTTAATAAAATTATAGGTTTTAAATGTACAGTTCTATAATACATTATCTGTATATTTTATTGTGTATTCAATTACAAAATTATTGGAATGTCTGTTTTAATTCCCACCTGATTTTATGAATAAAAGTGGACAAGATAGCCCATTAAAACCAGTATCCTCATCACCACTTAGAGTTTAAGGCCTTACTTGTATTTACATCATAAATCACGGCAGAAGGTCTCATGTGAGGAGCCACAGTGAGTGGACATGGAGCTTCCACAACTCTCCAAGCTGTTCACCAGTCTGCCCTCTCTTTCCTGTCTGGTTACTCTTTTCCACTCCATTTTTCTACATTCTCAGATTAATTTTCCTAAAATTAATCGTGCCAGTGTGTGTTCAGAGCCTTTATGTTTATTGCTTATTGCTTAGGTGATAAAGTCAAAGCTCCTGGGCGTCTCAACGTCCCAGGCCCTCTGCTCTGGGAGCAGCCCCGAGCTGGCAGCCAGGCACTCTGCTCTGACCTCGGGGTCTGCTCCCCTTCCCTCAAGCCCCCTCCATTCTCTCTGGCTTTTCTCCCTTTGTCCAGCTGCTTCCACCACCACACTGGTCTCCCACTCTGGGTATCTGTGGTCATTCATCAGCTCCCAGGTCAAGTCCACCTTTCACCCTAATCTGACAATACCAGAGCCCAAATTTTCTTTGCACGCTCTGCTTTGTATTTCCTGAAGCTAGGTGCTGTTGTAGGCACTGGGGCTACAGGATGAATAAGCTAGTGTGGTCTTTGCCCTGCAGGAGCGTACATTCTGCTGTGGAGGAGGGCGAGGAACAAGTAACCAAAAAAACCAAGGGAGTTTCAGATTGTGAAGGATTATGACAAATTTTATTTTCCTCCCTTTACAGATCCCCTATTATGATATTGAAACTCTAAAATCAAAACTTGAATTGGTGGAATATTTACAAAGGAAACTATTTTCTCAAAATGCTGGCATTTGTTGGTAAGGAGAAGGAATACTGGCTTCAGAACTCATATCATGAAAGAACTTGTGTTTTCATGGGACTCAGTATAAGAAAAAGAATGTCATTTGTGAAATAGCCCTTTCTTTATGGACTGATGATCTGGAAATGGTCTGTAGTTTTGCTTATACCATGTATATAATTACTGGTGATAAATTTAAAATAAATTTTAATTTAATATAATTATCATACTTTTATACAATAAACAGAATTAATCAAGTATAATAAAGTATGTAATGAATAAATTGTTATTATTAAATCTTCTGCCTTGTAATAGCTATCTGCTAACTGAAAATATGCTCTTTAGAGACCTTAGTTTCCTCTTCTAAAAAATGTAAGGAAAAAAATTTTATCTCCCTTGTCCTTTTATATTTTCTTAGAGGAAATGATATATGGTAAGGAGGAGGAGTGAGAAAAATAGAACAGAGTCCTTTGAATATAAATATAATTATAGAATTATGCAGAAATGACCCTTTAGTTAGTAAGAAAATATATTAATATGGGAGCTTTTATCTTTTTTTAAAAAAATTAAGGCTTAAAGACTTGAAAAAACTTATTAGGGTTAGATAGGGTTTGGAGGAGGAGGCAGGCCTCCTACAAATCTGGAGTTGGACACAGGTTCTTCCACCAGTTAGTTCTTCAACCTTGAGCGAGGAGACAACATCTCTCTATTCTCACTCACTGTGCTGAGCCTGTGTGGAGCACTGGAGCACAATGTTGTGTGAGTCTAAGGGCTGTGTGACTGAGGTGCTCCTCCCCTTTCACGGGTGAGTGGACCGGCTCGGAGAGGATGACTGTCCGGCCTAGCATTTCATGCCTCACAAGTGGTGAGTGAGATTTAAAGCTGGTCTTGAGAAGCAACATACTTTAGTGGCTAAGAGTTCTAGCTTCACCACTTGCTAAGGGAGTGACCTTGAGCCTGTTTCCTCAGGGGTGCTCGTAAATAAGGGGGTTGTGAATAGTTTCCAGAACTGCCGCAACCAAGTACCACAAACGGGTGGCTTGAAACAACCCAAATTTATTTCCTCAGAGTTCTGGGGACTGGAAGTCCATAATCAAGGTGTCTACAGGGCCATGTGCCCTTGAAGCCTCTAGAGCAGCGGTCGCCAACCTTTTGGACCTCACGGACCACCAGTTGTCTGCGGACCACTGGTTGGCGACTGCTGCTCCAAGGGTTTCCTTAAACCAGTGGTTCTCAACCTTCTGGCCCTTTAAATACAGTTCCTCATGTTGTGACCCAACCATAAAATTATTTTTGTTGCTACTTCATAACTGTAATGTTGCTACTGTTATGAATCATAATGTAAATATCTGATATGCAGGATGGTCTTAGGCGACCTCTGTGAAAGGGATGTTTGACCTTCAAAGGGGTCGCGACCCACAGGTTGAGAATCGCTGCCTTAAACCAAAGGTTTCCTTTCAGCTTTGGTGGCCTCAGGCATTCCTTGGTTTGTGGCAGCATCACTCCAATTTTTGCCTCCATGTTCACATGGCTGTCTTCCCTGTGTGTGTGTGTGTGTGTGTGTGTGTGTGTGTGTGTGTCTTACCAGTTTATAGGAATAGCACACCACCCTAAAGATCGTCAGTTCAATAAATCTGCAAAGACCTATGTCAAGATAAGGGTCACATGTACAGGTAGTGGTGGTTAGGACTTCAATATAGCCTTTTTGGGGGATGGGGGAGGGGGACACAATTTAACCTGTAACAGGTTGAAATGAAAATTAAGTTA
>NW_005871048.1:53262538-53346011 GCF_000147115.1 Myotis lucifugus | reverse complement strand
GGTTTATATTATATATCAAAGGATAATAAAGGGCATGTTTCCTTATGATAAAAAAAAAAATAGCACCTTCATATATAGAAGAATAAAAAAAGACTTTACCAATTTTAATCATTTAGACTGTTTGAAAAAACAACCAAAAATCTCCACTACAAGAAAGTGGGCACAATCTTCAAAAAAATCGCCCCCCCCCGCCTCGCCAGCCCCCAGTGCACAAATGTCGTGCACTGGGCCTCTAGTGTAAATGATAAGAAGGAAAGCACAGCCTAACATGTTCTTCCACCTTTTCAATTCATCTAACTCCCTCTCATCCATCATGACCTTTTTTATTGGTTGATCTAATTGGACTCAGATACTCCTTCCTCTGCACTTCCTGTTACATCCTCTGTTGAGCCTTTGCTCCTTTGGGCTCTCCCCTACTCACTTCCTTCATTCAACAAACATTCACTAAGCCCCGACAGTGCTGGGCACCCAGTAACTGCTGGAGCTCCAGAGGGAAGCAGATAAGAGCCCTGCCTTGAGGGGTTAGGAGTTGAGGGAGGTAAATAAGTGAACAGATAATGACAGTGATGAGCCAGCAGGCACTCCTGAAGCATGAGCAAGACTCTGGGAATGCAGAAGGCCAGGCCTGCCTGGGGAGTGAGGGAGGCTTCTTGGTGAGATTGGTGAGCTGAATTCCAGAAGGAAGCAGGGAGGGTCCATGTGGGGGAAGAGCATTTCAGGCATCAGTGGCCAGAGCACCCAATGCAAAGCACACAGGCCAGTCATAGGAAAGGAGGTGAGACCTTATTGGCAGTGTTTGATTTAAAACAAATTTTCATCCTGAAAAATGTGCATGTGTATATATTGTAAATAATAATTTAGGCTAATAAATAAGATTGCTGATTTTCCCCATTGGCTTGAGTTTATCAAAGTCTGTCAAATTATAAAGCCAAGTCCTTATAAGCTGAATTCTCATGTTACTGAATTTTAATGTCTACCTATCCCAGCAAAAGTGATGTGATTGTGCTTGTTGAAATTTCATATCCAGCTCTGGCCACTGTGGCTCAGTTGGTTGTTTTCCCATGCACTGAGAGGTTGCTGGTTTGATTCCAGTCAGGGCACATGCCTGAATTGTGGACTTGATTCCCACTAGGGGGTGTGCAGGAGGCAGCTGATTGATTTTTTTTTCTCTCCTCCCTTCCTCTCTAAAATCAATAAAAACATATTTTAAAAAATTACATATCCAGTCTTATAGCTGATGATATCATACATTATGCTTTCAAATAAGGTTTAACCTTGCTGTAGTATTCAAGAGTAAAAGCAAAGACAAGTAAATCAGAGAAAGAAAAATTGGTGAAAAAAATTGTTTTACTTGCAAGCAAAACCCCTGAAGCAGGGATATGTATTTCGAAGTACAGTGATATTTATTCTTCAGGCCTGCCACTAGGGGGCAGCAAAGGTTAGGAAGTGAACAGTGTGTGTGTGTGTGTGTGGGGGGGGGGGGGGGGACACGCGGAGGGAGGAAGCAGGAGTGGTGGAAGGGTGCAGACACACTTCTCTTCTGCCTGAACTAGGCCTAGACAGGAGAGGGTCAGTGGTGTGCTGAGATGAAGAGATGCCTGATGGAGTGGGAGTTCCTTGACTAGGATCCTACCTTCCGAATCTTTCTATGCCTAGGTGCATATGGAGAGTTGGTAAACATCTGTTCAATGGGGAAAAGAATAGGAAGGAGCAGAATTCAGCATATTTAATAGACTTCTTGGAAAATAAGAAAACAGTTCCCTCTAGAAAGCTACCCACACTGGAAGACTTTGTGTACAAATACAGGGATGGGCTATTGGGTCTCTGTGGTAAAGGAAGTGAATTAGCCTCAAAAGGCTGAGATTTCCCCAAGCTGGAAACATACCCAGACCCGTTCAGAGTCTAAACACTTAGCGTAGAAGCGTGAAATGAGACACACTTTGTAAATCCTTGGCCAGTACCTGGGAAACAGTAAATGCTCAGTAAGCCTAGTGGGCCGTTATCATTGGTGCATATGTTGTGTTTCATTCTCAACTAAACATTACAACTGGTGGTGAGTGTGCATGTCAGATATGTTCTATAAGAAGGAACAGGACTCACTTGCTGGTTACAACTCCTAGGGCAGTGGTTCTCAACCTTGGCTGCACATTAGAATTACCTGGGAATCACCGGAAGGATGAAGCCCAGAAATCAGGATTTTAAAAAGATTTTCAGGAGCCTAACTTTTCAGTCTTTTTATCAAATACCTATATGATTACAGTAGAATAGACTCATTACAGCTGAGGGCAATTCAATGATCAGTGTAAATATTTAAAATAATAAGTGTGGTAGACTGAAATAAAAATAAGAAATAAGGGTCAATAAGTAAGGGTCATCCCTCTATTGCCTACACAGGATCTGAGCCACATGGGCCATTTTTACACGGAGAAGTAGCCTCAATTTCCAACCTGATGCACAGCTTCATAGAAGAAGGTTTTGGATACACCATCCCACAGGGTCTAGAGTTGGCTTCTCAGGCCAGGCTAACATTAACCCTTTTACACACAATCTTGCTCTGCTGTGCATCTCTCCAACCTAGTTCATTCAATTTCTCCCCATTCCACCAATCTCCCCATCTGCTTAGTTGGCTGTCTCTTGGTTTCTCTGTTGACCCCTCTCTTTTGCCTCAACAGTGAATATGCCTAACTTTTTGTTGGCATTCTTCACCTGCTGGGCTCCATCATAAGAAAGTTTGCCTTAATACACTTGTAATCCCATCTCAGAACAAACAAACAACTATCTCTCAAACCCTCCCACAGTCTCTAGCATACAGTGCACATTATTTGTGGCTTGGAACTGATATTTTGGGTTCTGTTGTTTGTAAGAAACAATACCTCTTAATAACTCTACTGTCACTTTGATTATGAAAAACTCCCAACACATTTAAGAGGAGAAACAATAGTATCATGAATCCATGGGAGTCCCTTTACTTGGCATGAAAAATTACTGAAATTTTCTAATCATGTTTCAATTCTTTTCCTTTTTGCTTCCTTTTTATGTTGGAATGCTTGTTGAAAAATCTAAGCTATCATACACTTTTATCCTAAATATCTAGTCTACATCCTAAGTTCCCCATGCTATCTCAAAAATATTTTTTTTAACTGTGGGTTTGTTTGAGTCAGGATCCAAACAAAATGCACATATTACTTTTAGCTGTTATCCCACTTAAGTTTTGAGTCTTTTCTGCTGTAAATGCACCTCACCCTCACCTAGTTTTCCTGTCTCTCCCTTTTGAAGAAATTAGACAAATTGCCCTGTAAAATGTCCCACAGTTTGATTTGGTGGTGTTATATAACTTGTTCCTCCACCTTCTGTAATTCCTGTTAAAATAAAAGGTAGATCCAGAGGCTTGCTTAGATTCAGCTTAATTTCTTTTTCTTTCTTTCTTTCTTTCTTTCTTTCTTTCTTTCTTTCTTTCTTTCTTTCTTCCTTCCTTCCTTCCTTCCTTCCTTCCTTTTTTCCTTCCTTCCTTCCTTCCTTCCTTCCTTCCTTCCTTCCTTCCTTCCTTCCTTCCTTTCTTTCTTTCTTTCTTTCTTTCTTTCTTTCTTTCTTTCTTTCTTTCTTTCTTTCGACAAGGATGCTTTGGAGGAGGATCATACTACACTAATGTCTGGTTGTCCCCTCTTAGTGCTAGTCACTAAGTTTGATCAGTGGGTGCTGTATTACATGCATGATCCATCCACTATATAGTCCCCATCAGCCTTCCACCTAATGATTTTAGCATCAGTTGATGATTGTTGCCTCAATCATTATTTCTAATAAAAAATTATTTCTAATTAAAAAATTATTTCCTAATTCTATCAATCCTACTTTCATTACATTTATCTATAAAGAACTTTCTCCTATCAACTACTTGTATACCCTAATATAATGTTTACACAGAAAGAAAGATACATCTTTTCTATCTTGTATTAATTTATAGAATAAACAGTTGGTGCTCTGGTCATTTTATTTCCTTAGGATATTTATTAACTCATGAAATGTTATATATTTGATGTGTTTCAATCCAGTAACCCTGTCTTTTTTATGCTTAAATGGGATACCTTTCAGATGGGCCCGTTCATCCTTTTCACCTCATCACATAAGTTTTAAAAAATTTCTTGGCAGAACAAGATGTTCCAGGCTCATCTTACCATTTCCTGTTCCAGACCTAAGTTCCCCACGCTGGGTCACCCCCTCTAAGGAACCCTGGTGCCTGCAGGGTGCTCACTGCTAAAGTTGTTGGTATTGGGGAATTTTCATTTTAGGCATCATATAAAATCAAGTTCATTTTTATTCCAAATCAACAAGGTGAACCAAAATTAAATTACATTTATATGTCTTGATTCATAACTTTGATGCTTAAAGTGACTAATCATAAAGGCTCCATCAAGTGCATGAGCCAGCCTACAGGAAAAACCTGATGACCAAAAAGCTTCAAATCAGCTGACAAGATTCATGCCTTTTTACCAGGAAGGAGGCATAGAATGAAGAAAAGGTTTGTCTAACTAACCCCACATGGGCCGCTGCCCATGCCCAGGCTCATGCTATTATTCTCACTGACAATCAGCACGGATGGGAGATTTGGACACCAGTGCAGACAGGTGTCTGGGCTTGCAGGAGCATCATTCATAAGCCTGAGTTACTAATGCCCTTGACATTCTCTGGGTACACAAACAGGCAGTTCTCCTCTGCTAGTTATAAATATGTGTAGTTATACATCCATCCCTCTCAACCACCAGCCCAATGAATTTTCAGCCAAGGGAACAGACCTATTGAACCAGCATTCAGAGAGAGACAACATAACCATGTTTACAGAGGGTCCCTAGAGCTCAGCCTTAGCAGCTGAGTTCTGCCCGATTTTGTTAGATCACGCTGATTTAATTAATGGAAGCTTTACACCTGCCCTGGCCAAAGCCACAGGTGGCCACCAAGCCCTTGAAATAGGGCTAGTACCACATGTTGAAACGCTGGTGTGAACATACGGAGTTAAATAAATATATTTTACAATTCATTTTACCCTCTTAGTGTGGTTACCAGAAAGTTTTCACTTAACTGTGTGTGTGTGTCTCACTACATTGGAGTTGGGCATCTCTGCTCTAGGCTTAAAGCTGCTCTTTAAGTTACTCGTCTTTTCCACGTCTGTTATCTGTCTTATACCAGACTGTCAGCTCCGCGGGGACACGGGTTCAAGCTGCATCTCCAGCGCTGGCACTTACTAGGAGTAGGTGCCCGGTCATCAGCTGCTCAACGAACGGCCTCTGAGTGGACGAACCCACCCTGCGTGGGGACAGGCGAGCAGGTTGGGAAGTGCTGCCGCACAGGCCTCTCTCACCCAGGACCCGGACCAGCCGCTGAGGCAGCTGCGGCTCCGCACCCAGATACACAGCCCAGAAAGTACCTGGCTGAAGTGGCGGGGCCAGGGGAGGGGAGAGGGTTGGCCCCGCCCCTCCGCCCAACCTGGCTGAGCCAGGCCGCGGTTGCCAGGCGACACCCCGACGCGGTGTGGCTGCCTGAAGCTGGTGGCTTGGCCCTGGGCTCCCAGCGGCGGGATGGAGGCGGGACGGAGCACGGCGACCGCGGGGAAGCGGGACGCGGGCGGCATGGAGGACGAGGAGGAGGAGGAGGAGGAGATCACCGCTGCCTCGCTGCGGGTAAGGCCCCGGCCGCTGCCCCTGTCGGCGCTGTCCGCCTTCAGCTACGTCCCGCCGCGGCGCCAGGACCCCAAGGAGCACAGCTACTTCAACCGCCAGAGCCAGGTGCGCCGCGGGCTGCAGGGCGGGGCGGGGGCCCGGGAGGGGCCGGGAGAGAGGAGAGCCGGGCGGGACTGGAGGGAATGGGGACCTGGCCGCCCTGCCGGGGAGGAGGCCTGGAGGTGGGGCAGCCTTTCCCAGTAGGACTCCAGGGGCGGGTCCGCACCAAGTACGTGCTTGTTACAGGAAGAGCCTGCGGATCGTCGGAGGCCACCTTGCAGCCAAAGGGGGAAGAGAAGCCAAAGAAAAGGAAGCAAATCAGAACTTTCAGGGATCGACTGTTTTCCTAAAGGTCTCCAGTGTCTTGCAGCTCAGGGTGCAGGGACATCATTATGCAAAAGGCACATTGATTGGGGACACTCAGCCTGCAGAGATGATGAGTAGCCCAGAGGGTAAACCGACAGCTGGGAGGAAGAACGGCTTTCCTCAGGGTGTACAAGGTGTTCCCACAAAATGTTCCTCCTTTGGCTCCTTCCCACCCACAATCCGTGGAGCACAAATGAACCGCCATTCGGATCAGACAGCCCACAGTTGAGTACTTGCCACAGGTGGAGTGTAGAACTCACATTGTTAAGAGCTCAGCCTTACAAACAGAAGCGATAGTTCCTAGTTTAGGCAATTGTTATGGGTTGCAGTGTCTCCCCAAAATTCTTGTTAGCGTCCTAAACCCCAGTACCTCAGAATGTGACCTTACTTGGAGACAGGCAATCACATTAAAGTGAGGTCATTAGGATGGGCCTCATTCAGTATGACTTGTGTCCTTATAAAAAGGGGAAATCTGGACACACAGACAAATGCATAGAGGGAAGACGACATGAACAGATGGGGGAGACAAAGGCCTTCTACAAACCAAGGAGAGAGGCTTGGAACAGGTTCACCCTCACAGCCTTGGACGGAACCAAGCCTGCCAGCTCCATCATCTCAGAGTTCAGGCACCAGAACTGGGACACAGTAAATTTCAGCCTGAGTACTTTGTCTTGGCAGCCTGAGCAAACTAACACACAAACTTCAGCTGGGAGGATCCCTGGTATCTCTTAGCAACTTTCTGCGTGGCTTTGAGCAGTGTGAAGGACAATTGGACAGGACAGGCTGAAGAAGAGGACATGGACAGTGTATTTGTCTTTGTAACCCTGTGTACTGACTCTCCTAGGTTTGATTGTCCATCAGGTACTGAGACAGGAGGGGAGTTTAGAGCAATAATTCCCAACCTCGTTGCCACCCTGGACCTCATGAGATATATGGTTTTTTTTTTTTTAAAAAAAAACATATTTTATTGATTTTTTACAGAGAGGAAGGGAGAGGGATAGAGAGTTAGAAACATCGATGAGAGAGAAACATCGATCAGCTGCTTCCTGCACACCCCAAACTGGGGATGTGCCCACAACCAAGGTACATGCCCTTGGCCGGAATCGAACCTGGGACCTTTCAGTCCGCAGGCCGACGCTCTATCCACTGAGCCAAACCGGTCAGGGCAAGAGATATATGTTTTGAAAGAATTTATACCTGTAATTGCTTTCACTTATTAAATGAATTTTACATTTTAAGTATGTAAAACCTGTATCATTGCTAATTAATTTATGATTCATGCATAGCATTAATGCACAGCATGAGAGAACCAGCCAAAGAGCAAGGAGTCTTCATGTTTTAAGTTGGTCCATATTATTTTACTGAGAGAATATAATTTTTGGCTTCTTGACATATGAAATAATTTACAATACACCATTTTATCTGGTATCTTTGAGGGAGATACCAGAGTAAGGGAGATCCATCCTTGAGGGTATTGGGAGATAAGGTAAAAGACTAAGCAGATAAGGGCCAAAATATATATTTATCAGATATAAAAGCCATGTTGCAGGATAATACTTATAAAAGCCATGTTGCAGGATAATACTTATAAAAGCCATGTTGCAGGATAATACCAGGGACTCTGAGGAAATAGGTTTGGGGACAGCTGTGGGTCTCAGAAAAGACCCAGCGGAACTCCCACCCCCTGTGGGCCAGGCACTGCCAGGGGAAAAGGGGCTGAGTTGAGTCTGACAGGCCCAGCTTATTTTTCTGAACTTCACCAATCTGATCTATGGCTCCACCTTTCTGGGGCAGAGTGAACCAATGGGCAGCAAGATATCAGGCAGTTTTAAGTGACTGGGGCTCTGTACTTGGAAGGAGATTAGAAGTGGGCAAGAAGTGTGCCCCTCTAATGTAGGGTCAGCACTTGAAGACCTTTTGGGCAAATATGTCCTGCTGCCTGATTTAATAAAGTTTTATTAGAACAGAGCCACAGGCCCATTGGTTTAGTATGGTCTATGGCTACCACACAGAGTTGAGTAGTATCAACAGAGACCGCTTGACTTGAAAGCCTAAAACAGTGACTATCTGTCTCTTACAGAAAACGTTTGCCAACCCCTGCTCTGATGTAGTACTGCCGCTGGAAAATCAGGGTGGGCCTTCCTTAGAACAATGTAACGCAAAGCAGATTTTAAGGAAAGAAATTTCAGTACAGTTTTGATAGCTGGGGCACAGGCAAATTCAAGTCCTGAGGCCTTTAGTGTCACATGAAGAAACAGACGCAACAGAAATATTAACACCTAAATCCAATCCTCTGGGAATGATCTGAACTGGCATTTAATCAGCTGCAGGGCCCCAGAAGCGGGTCCTCTGACCTGCAGATCACTTGGGCTAACCAGGGTGAACTGTATCACAGGTTTGTGGGGTACTCAGCTGCCTCTAGAGTCATCGTAAGTAATTCCAAGCCCCACTCAAAGCTAAGAAAAAACATTGCAGAATGAGCTCTTAAGTCAATTAGCATGTGGCCCCTGAGTGATAAATTAGTAGCATGGCCAAGGTGTCCTGGGTAGAAATATTGGCTTCGTGTCACTAGCTGTGTGAATTGTCCAAGTCACAAATTCTCTATCTCACTTTGGCCACCTGTGAAACAAAGATCAAACAGTACTGAGCGCCTGGAGTTCTTATGAGAAGAAATGTAATTAATGGTATATAAAGCCCAGTGTGAATAGAGCTATTATAGCTATTGTTTGTTTTTGTTAGTGATTATTAGAGTTCCTTTCTCTGAGGGTTGGTTCTGGGGGCCAGTGTCTTATCTCCCGCGCTCATCCACTGTCTGAGATTAACACAGTGAGGCAGGTAATCTGTGGGTAGATGATCCTCTCGGGCATAGGGAGCCCAAAGGTAAAGCTCTATCAATGCCGCACACGTATCAAAGCCCCAGTAATGCCCTGGTCTCAAGACAAATTTGTCATCTCAAGCTGCCAACTATAATACCATCAGCCCCAGGCCTGCTCCCTAGGGGGCTCTAGCTGCATGGGCTTTCCTATAAAATGTTATTCCAGGGGCAGCAAAGCAAATTCAGTTCAATGGTGCTTTTAAATTACTTTTTTTCTGCCTTGTGCAACAATCCTGCTCCTGAAGTGGAAAAGCTAAGTCAAAGGAGAATGGCTTTTTATGAAGGGGCTGATTAAATTTCTCATTCTAAAAGCTACAACAACAACAAAAATCCCGAGTGGTTTTAGAATATGCTTTCACTCATGCTAAGATGAATTGTGGATAGCTCTGTTTTGAGTGAAGCTTTGCTTAGAAAGCCCCAATTTAGCCCTGGCCGGTGTGGCTTAGTTGGTTGAGTGTCATCACCGAAGGGTTCAGGTTCAATTCCTGGTGAGGGCATATGCCAGGGTTGCAGGCTCAATCCCCTGTAGGGGGCATGCAGGAGGCAGCCAATAGATGGTTCTCTCTCACATTGATGTTTCTCTCCCTCTCTCTCTAGAATCAATAAAAACATTCTAAAAATAAAAAAAGCCTAAATTTAGCTTTGGTGGGATTAGCTGGCTTTCCTTCTAGGTGTGTGGTGGGGACAGAGGCCAGGGCCTGACAATTTCTTTCCCCTCCTGGTGACTGAATGTCCCTTCCCCAATGCAGCCAAGCACTTTGTAAACATAACAATGCGTGTTGACTGTCCAGAGGTGCAGAGGGGGATGTGGAGGGCCTGTACCCATGTCCAGTACACAGGAGGTGTGCAGTAAGAGTTCTCCAGCCGTGTGCACCCGCCCCCCCCCCCCCTTAGGCACCAAGCACATCTGCCACACACACTCAGCCACTCCTAGGGGCTGTGGAGGACAGGCAAGCTCCCGTTCTGTTGCTGTTTTACCGGTTAAAATCTAGACAAGTTTACCTCTGGTGTCCTGCAGACTCTTGCACCCACATGGCTTCCAATCAAAATGTGTGCTAGCAAATGAAGTCATGACTACCCCCCACATATACGTCCTTCCTCTCCCTGCTCCCCCCCTTTACACCTAGTAGTATCTATTCTATTACATATTTTACTTAGTTATTTTATCTCCCCTCCCCCAACCCCCCACCCCCCACAACTAAAATAGGAGCTTACAAGGGCAGTGGTTATTTCTATCCTCAGTACACCAAACAGTACCTGTATCATAGTTGGTGCTTTATAAAGACCGGCTGCATGAAAGAATGAGGAATGAATAAATGAAATGCAAAACTTTTAAGCAAAGAGACAAGTCGCCGATTTACATGATCACCCCCTTAGACTAAATAGAAGAGACCGTGCAGCTTCAGTGGCTCAGCCTGGGAATAAACCCTCAACGTTTTTCTCTTTTTACTCCCAGACAGGAATCATTTCCCTCTATGACTGTATTTTTAAGAGGGACCTAGGATATAATCAGAAATTGCACCGAGATGACAGAGAACATGCGAAGAGCCTGGGACTTCATGTTAACGAGGAGGTAAGACGAAGGATATTAACAGGCTCTGACAGATGGACTGCACATGCACAATTGTTTATTATTGTGTCCAGTGTGTGTCTGACTCTCCTTTGTGCTGCTCTCCTCTAGTTTACGAAGAGTATGCTGCTGCTAGCTCACTCTAGTCCAGCGGTTCTCAACCTGTGGGTCGCGACCCCTTTAGGGGCCGAACGACCCTTTCACAGGTGTTGCCTAAGACCATCCTGCATATCAGATATTTACATTACGATTCATAACAGTAGCAACATTACAGTTATGAAGTAGCAACGAAAATAATTTTATGGTTGGGTCACAACATGAGGAACTGTGTTTAAAGGGCCAGAAGATTGAGAACCACTGCTAGTCTGTTGTGTTGCTGTGCACTAATTTTGATGGCTGCTGTTTTGTTCTACAGAATTTAACAATTTTAATGGAAGCAAAATAAGAAGTTCTTTTCAACAGATAAAGTAGGGTTTTGCTTAACCTTGGAGTCCAGGCTGTCACAGGTCTTCTAGAGACACTGGGCTGTCAGGGATGAAAGCCCACAGGCAAGGATGTATCTATCTCCCAAGTTGATTACCAGGCCACTGCACGTAGCACAGCTCCTCCATTATCTCTCCACGATTTTCACACTTGGAGTGCGGGAAACGAGTTAAGTTGGCTCGTGTGAATTGCGCGTACTCCGCGGGAGCCGTCTTTAACTCGGTTCATATAGATTTGCGGTGGAGTGCGGGAAACGTGTAAACTCGGGCCGATTGTAACTGCGTATTACCAAATATTTGTTTGTAATCCACCCTTTTGGTGGATGGAACAAAACCAAAAGACAGAGCCATCTTATATTTTGGCGGGAAATTCACCCGCACTCCAAGTGTTCAGAAAGGGAGGCTCTGCCTGCAGTCAGCTGCACAGGTGGGTGACCAACAGAGGACACAACACCCACAGGGTGAGGAGGTCAGGATTGCAACAGTACAAGGGTGAGGAGGTGGCGTACTCCTTAGCATGGCTGGGCCCATCTGCCTGCTGGGCTGGACCCTCCCCCTGCCCTTCCGCACTTGGACATTGTGCCCACACATTCTGACCTGAAGACAGTATGATCATGAAAAGTTGGGTGCTGGTTACTATCATAATCTTTTATCCAATACACAGAAATCAGGACATAAAATCTTTCAGTGGGCTTTCTTTCTAGATCATTGGATATTTGCCTGTCGCTGTTATTGTTTAAGCATGTTGTCATGTCACTTTCAATGAAACATATTATTTTAATGTGAAATTAAGTGATGGAGGCAATATGAGGTATTACTGTGTAGATCACGGACGTCAACGCGTTTCCTCCTGTTTTTGTTTGTTACTTCATTATTCCAAGTTGGTAGCAAAGTCAGTGCTTTCTGCCCATGAGAACATGCCTAGTGTTTCTTATATCCACTCATAGATTTTGAGCACCTCCCGTGCACTCCTGAGAACACAGGGAGTAAGGCAGCAGTGTCTGCCTCCTGGACCTGACATTCTCATGAGGAGACAGAAAAATAAAAGCCAAACAAATAATGAACTGAATCCAGGTAGTAGTAAGAGACATAAAGCTTTTTAAGAGGAGGAAAGTGAAAGTGTTATGTGGGGGTTTGGGAGGTGAGAAGGACTGGGGAGATTAGAAGCGGGCTGTGAGATGAGGGGTACTGGGAAGATGAGGAATCACTAGGGGGATGTGCACCCTGGAAAAGAAAAAAGTTGGGAAAAGATAGAAAAGAAGGGCAGGCAGGAGCAGGGCAGGGAGGAGGGTGGGGAGGGAGGAAGAAAGTGAATCTGAAGTCACAGGTACCGGGCACCCAGTGCAAAAGCTCTGCCTTCCCTCTGAAGGGCCCGAGGACACCCGAGGGCTGTGAGCAGAGGGCAGGGCTGACATAGTAAAGAGGTCCCCTAACGCCAGTGTGGAGTCACCTCCAAGAAGCCCAGGCAGAGATAGGATGCAGATGTGCAGGTGACACAGGCAGAATCAGCTTCCAGATCCCAGGCCGAGGGGAGGGTGAGCCCTGCTGAGGAAGCGGGCATGTGCTGACCTGCGTGTCTGATGCCCTGGACAGGAGCAGGAGAGGCCCGTCGGGGTGCTGATGTCATCTGTCTACGGCAAGCGCATCCACCAGCCAGTGGAGCCTCTGAACTTGGAGCATGGCCGTGCCAACCATTTGAAGGCCGACTTCTATAGGAAGAATGAGATCCCCAGCTTCAAGGATCCTGGCTTTGGGTACATTTCTCCAGTGTGACAGTTCTCCTGTGAAATTATTTCAGATGAAATGATGCTGAGTACTGACCCACTGGGAGCACCTGAATAAAATGAAAACTTGGTTCTTACTTGATAGTGGTTGGGTTGAGTTTTGTTCACGGTGTTCACAAGTCTTCCTGGGGGAGGCGCTCACAGGAGCAATGTGCAGTTACTTTTCTTAACACCCATGGAAACTACTACTGCCTGATTCTTCCATTTTCCCTTTCTCCACCAGGAGGGATCATGAAACGGCCTTGAGTCTGGACTTGAGTCTTTAACAGACTTGGGTACAATTCTGGCTTCGCATTTTCTAGCTGCATGGTGTAGGGCCATGGTCGGTAAACTGCGGCTCTTGAACCACATGCGGCTCTTTGGCCCCTTGAGTATGGCTCTTCCTAAGCCTTAGGAGTACCCTAATTAAGTTAATAACAATTACCTACCTATATAGTTTAAGTTTAAAAAATTTGGCTCTCAAAAGAAATTTCAATCGTTGTACTGTTGATATTTGGTTCTGTTGACTAATGAGTTTGCCGACCACTGGTGCAGGGTAAATGATTTCACCCGTTTGAGCCCACATCAGCTCAGCGTCAAAGCAGGGGCTCCCGAGCTTGAGGAGTGGGTGTGGGAGTCCAGGAGCCACTGCAGTGTGGTCGGAACATAAGCACCGCAGGGGCCAGGATTGTTCCTTTGAACAGCCTTCGTTTTAGAAGCAGCTACATTAGAAATGTGTGCTTTGCAGATAACTTGGAACTTTTTCAAGTATTAAGATAGTGCTGTATTTTTAATGAATGGATCCCTTGGAGGAAATCATCCCTCATCTATCATGATTAAATTTCCCACAGTTGAGCATTTAATGGGAAGGTGATCTAATGTGTTTCAATGTTGATTCCTCTGTTGCTGGCTTTATTATTTTGATTCTCTAAGGACACATGACACTAAGTTGCTGGTAATTTCAAGGCCGAGTGACTCCTAAATACTTCTTTATTTGTTGAAAATGTTTTTTTTTCCTCTCACTATAGGCACCTTTTTATTTTTCATTTTTCCCCCCAAACAAATAGCAGTAGTTTATTTGGAATGCCCTTGGGTGCATTAAACCAGCCTATCTAATAAAGATGGAATATGCAAATTGACCATCACTTCACAACAAAGATAGTGGTGCCCACAGCCAATCAGGAAGGAATATGCAAATTGACATGACAAAGATGGCGGCGGCAGGGCCGGGATGCTTGCACAGGTGTGGAGCGGCCGGGTGGGGCAGGACACTTGCTATGAGGGGCGCGGGGGGTGGAGGAGCTACAGGAGGGTGGCAGGGCCGGAGCGAAGGTAGGAGGTGGCGGCCAGAACCAAGGCCCCGGTCCTGGGTGCCAGAGGGAAGCTGGTGCCGCAGCCAGGTGAAGGAGGCCTGTTCTTGGACAAATCTTCGTGCATCAGGCCTCTAGTATTTATAATAACATAATAGAAAATATATAAAGTTAGGGTTATGGAAATTTGTAAAATTACTCTTTCTTCAGTTTTGATTACCAAGAAAGACAAGGCTTCTCTATGAAATGCCTTCATCTGAAAGTAACTGCCATAAATTAGTGGTAAGCTAAATCATTTTCAGTTAATTTAAGTCAGATTCTACTCCCTTGACTTCTACTACTTTTAAAAAGCAGGGCTTGAATCAGACCAGGTTTCAAAGATCTCACTTTTGTTAGACATAAATGCCTGTCTCTTGGCATGTCAAGTTTTGCAACTTAAAACCGACCCATAAATGCCCATTAGTCATCTTTTCAAAGAGAAACATAGATGATTACATTTCCAACCTTAGTGAATGTTATTTCAAAGCAGAGTAGTTGTTGTCTTTAGTAAAAAGAACAAGGATGATTCACAACAATGAAGACATTTCTAAGTAGATGGGTTAAAAGCACTGCAGATTTAAGGGCACTCAACTGAGGATTTTTTAAGAGAGAGGGCTTCCGACTGGATGAGAGGTTGAGGAGGCTTTGAGGAGTCTTACCTACTACTGATGATGCAAGGCCAATGGGCTGCTGGGTGTGACCTGCAGGTCTTGTTTGCATGATTTGCTCATAGGAAGGTTTGTAGTTGCCAGAGATGAAGGGGCTTTGACCAGAAGCTACACTATCAGTTTTCTGGGAACTGGCACTTTTTCATTCTAGTCTAGTCTTAGTCACAGATCACCTCAAAACTTCAAATTATCCTATGGACCTCTCTGTACCTGTTTGTAAAGTGCAGGGGGTATCAGGCTGGATTAGGATCAGAATCACCCAGAGAATTTGGTATCTGAAACACGGGCAGCATGTGGGGCCCTGCTGCCAGGATTTCTGACCTGGCAGATCTGGGCCTGGTCTGAGAATCTGCATTTCTGACAAGTTCCCAGGTGATTCTGATGCTGCTGATTGGGGACCACACTTTGAGAGACCCATGTATGCACAGACCTTTGCAAGGCAAACTCTGATAATGACTTTGATTATTTTAGTCTATTGTTTGTTAAGAAGACCTGGTGATACAAATTTAGGTAAAAGCATTCTCCTTTGAGTTCTTTTCACCAAACTCAGCACCTGGGGGGAGCACGTTTAAGAGTGCTTGGTGAATCATCAACTGTGGGTGTCTGCTAAGGGCAGGTGACATAAAGTGCCCTGAGATGGGTGCCATGGGCTCTATGGGAGGAAGGACCCACAGGTGCAGCTGCGGGTCATTGTCATAGGTGCTTCACAAGGCCAGATGGAAGTCACTGAAACCCAGGGCATCCTAATCCAGATTTTGGTTAGAGTGACGAGAGATGCCCTTATACTCTTTTTCTTCTTTTTGGATGTATCAAGGCCAAGGCTGAGTTGCAATTACAGAATAAAAAATTCCTGATGGAGGCAGACAATTGATAAGCTGAGCTGAAGCCCCACCTCCTTTGGTGATGAGGGCCAGTAGTTAGTTTCCATGAGCACATTGACTGAGTGTGAGTCCAGGCCCCCATTGGGCTGCCGTGTCTATGCTGCGAATGTGCTGGCAGGAGCAAGCCCCAAACCTGCTAGGAGGACTCAGTCATTAGCTCATTTAACCAGACCTGATCCCATGAACTATTGTGGGGAGCCACCGCATGCCAACACTGTCATGAGCATGCACCAAGGAACGCGGGAGGCCGAAGGACCTTGAACGTTAGCAGGGCTTATGCTAGGCACTGATTGTTCGTGTTGAGATAGCGATGGCTTGAAGCAATTTCCTGACCTGTTAGCCTCCAAGTAAATGTTTAATGGACTTTACTGACCTTTGAGACTGCCTGTCTGCTACCTGTTTGCTGTGCTTTACTGAGGGCAAGATGTGTATCTAAAACTGAATAAAAAGCAGACAAGGCCAGGACTCAGTGCGCCTCTTCAGGAAAGAGGTTCCACCTGGCCCCCCAATGCTTTCTAAATTCATATTTCTTGTATAGCATTTTCACTTGTGCGTCGGCCCCTCCTTCAGATCCCGAACCTCGACATGCAGGTTGTGGCAAACTACCCACCAGGAAAACACTCCTCAGAGAAAGTGAGAGATGGTTCAAAGTCACACAGTTGGTGACAGGTCAGAGTCAGCAGTCAAGCCAAAAGCTCAGGCTCTAAGTCCCAGCTCCCAGGAAGGGGCTGCTCCCTAATAGGTCGCGGGGTCTTCTACCTCTTACAGGGTTGCCTAAACAGGCACGTGTATGTTTGCTTTCAAATGTGAGATTACAAACGATTGCACTATTTTTCACCCTTTGGCAGAGTATGACTCCTTTATGTGAAGAAAACCCCCAAAACTTTAGAGTTGAATTGACTGCCACCAAATTTGCCAGGTCTTCCATCTTCAAGGCTCTGGGCCTTCTTACGCCACCTAAGACATCATAGGTGGCTTGGCAGTTTCTCGTGTTTGTTCAAGCCATTGGGGTTGCTAACCTACACAGTCAGTTGCAAGTTACTCGTATGCATCCTGTGTCTGGTAGATGACTAACGGTAGAGTAGACCAGAGTGTGAGGATAGAGGGGTGCTGTTGTCAGTAGAGAATCTTCTTACTATTAAAATATTTCCCATGCAAATGCTCTCTAGAGAGGCCAAAATCAAAAGCAGACCCCAGGACACATGCAGCATGCTTCCTTTCTTCCCAGGGAGCTGCCTAATCAATTATCTGCATTACAGACTTTGTCCTGATCTGAAGGACTCAATCCCTGGCTTCCGGAGAACATTTTCCAAAACAGGGAGATAAATGGGAAACAAACCTCCATTCTGGAGCAAACCAGAGAAAGAAGAAGGGGCGGGGGGAGGAGAGGAGGGAGAGAAGGCACCACAAACCAAAGTACATAAAATTTAATGAATTAACCTTACAAAAGACAATGGCATCAAAACATCAGACACGTTTGGTACAAAACTGGTCCTAGGTGGTGAGAACTAATTCTGGTGATGGATGACTACGTGCTGCTGGCACGACACAACAGAGCAAGGGGACAGAGCCAGGGATCCCAACGGCGCCCGTGGACAGACCCTGGCAATGAGACACGTGGGTGAACACAGTCAAATTCCATGTGGGATGACAGACTCAACTTAGTCACGAATACTGTGTGTTGTAATATCAGACTAGCGGATGCGGTTGGCGAGCTACCATATTTTCCAGAAAAGAACATGCACCAGAAGATAATATACACCCCCTAGTTTTATTGCCTTAAGAATTTTTGTTTGTTTCACCTCTATCATCCATGTTAGTTCTTTGAATGCATTTCTCTTCTCCATCACACACTCTTTTTCCTCTTCCTTCGGAGTAAGCACAGTGCGAGTGGCAGAACGATCTTGGCACCCCAAACGGTGTGCCCCCGGGTCACAGGAACGAGTCTGCAGAGGCTCCAGAGGACAGAACAGAGCACGCCATCAAAAACGAGGGACAAATGTTGCAGTCAGAAAGTGCATCGTACCTTCCTAAAAACATATTCTTCTTGCCAAAACGAAGATGCTCTTCAGGAAGCCAGGTTGCTCTGGGAAAGGGACCTTGACATTTCCGTGTTCACAAAGTACGTCTTCAGGTCCCCCTTCCCCTTCACGTTGATGATGCCTCGACACGTGCACGTGTACCCCAGGGTCTGCAGGATGAGGCTCGTCTCCTCCGTGACCTACAAGCACGTCGACAAATGAAAAAGTGTTTAGCCAGGATATTAACACAACCCTTTTGAAAGGCCATTTGCCTTCAAGGATAAAGAGCTGAGACATGTTTGTGTTCTTTGCTCCATTAATTCTACTCCTGAGAAATGAGTACAAGAAAGACAAACCCATGAGAAAAAAAATTAAGGACAAGGTTTAATTCAGTGGTGTGATAGTGAAAAACTGGAAACACCAGTAATCTTCAGGGTTAAGTAAACCATGATGCAACCATGATCAATATCATGGATAAGAGGATGGGATAATGTCGAACTATGTCACCCTCTCAAAAATGTTAAGGCTGGTACCTGCTATAATTTCCACCAGCTGAGGATTAACTATGCACATATAAGACACCTGGAAAAAAAAGCAAATCAAAACACGCCGGACTGGAGGGATTTTTGATGATGTTTTCAAGTTGTCATGAATGTCATTTCAGGAAAAAAGAAATGTTAAAAGTAGATTTTAATAAAAATGGAAGAAGACACCCTGAGAAGATGAACAGTCAACTCCTGCAAATGGCCATGAGTGTCTGGTTTAATGCACCTGAATAAAATGACCTGAAAAGAAAGACACTAGGAATGTTCAGTGGCCTTAGCATGGGCACGACACTGAGTCAGGTGTGGAGAGTTTCCTCAGTTCACTGATTGACATGAAATGCTAAATGGAGTGAGCCCCGCCCTTGCAGCCTGTCAATGTGACCTGTCATATTCAGGTCCTGCTGGGTCAGAGGGCAGAGGCACCTGCTGGGTAGGACAGCTTCTCTCTCCAAGGGGAGATGCCCTGTCCTGCATTGAGCTGTGCACGGTTTCAGCTAGGGCCTGCCTGTGCTCCCTTGGGGGGCCCATGTCTGGGGAAGGAGACCCAGGCCTGCCTGGGTTTGGCTGCTTGAGTGTCCTAAGAGCCTCCTGCAAGAGACATTTTCTCAAGCAGAGAATTGGTGACATGCATAGGCTTGACCAAGAACGAGATTTCAGCTTCTGAGGTGAGGGAAGACCCCCTGTGGGGTACATGGTTCCCTAACCAGCCCCCCGCCCCCCACAAGGGACCTGGGCTTTGAGCAGAGAGGGAGGGAGCTGTTTGCTCAGGAAGCCCGGTAACGCTGCTGCATCTTTGGAACCATGTAGAAAAGCAGAGGAGGAGGGGTTTCCTCCCACTGTATCAGAGGAAATGGACATGACACCTGTGCCCCCGCCACCTCGCATGTGGGTGACACACCCATGTGAAGGGTAGGCTTGTGGACAACACCGCAATGCTATCACACCATGGTGTCCGTGGCATGGGCACTGTCGGGGATGGTGCGGTGGTGGAGACAGTGGTGGCAGCAACGAGCCAGCCTCCTTGGGCTTGGTGGCTGGAGAGGCCTCAGGAGCAGGCACTGTTTTGGGGCAGAGGCAGAAGGACATCAAAACCACAGGAGACCCAGGACAGCGTCAGGCCTCTCAGAAGTAAGGCTGAAGTGTTCCCTGTAAAGATCCCAAGGGCACGCTGTTCGAAAGAGCCAGCAGCGCTGTTCTGTCTTCCTGCAAGGAGACCCCGTGGCAGTTTCTAGCTCAGGGGCCAACATGTGGGTCCTCGCCACCCCACAGAGAGCAGGAAGGAAAAGGGGAAGCAGGTGCTCATGTCTAGCAGGGCCCAAGTCCTCGGGGAGGACAGGTGTAGCTTGGGGATGAAGCCAACGGCACAAGAGACTTTGGATTCTGGATAAGAACCAAAAGAGCAAGTACACAGTCAAGAAACTCAGATGACAAATATGTTCTCATGCTCAGAGTTCTCAGGGGCCATTAGGATGAGAGAATCCCATAGGATTTGTCTTCCGACCTTCCACAGAGAACACACCCATGTTCTGGAACCCTGGAGCTTAATTTTGGAGTTGACAATTTCTTGGTGCTGGGTAGCACCACCAGCATTCTCAAGCTATCCCATTGGTATTTGTAGCACCAGGCATACAATTACAGGGACGTGGGGAGGAGGGAGCTGTCTACCTGATTGACACCAGCTCTGATTCCTCCATGCCTGGGAGGCCTGGCTGGGTGCCAGCGGGCTCTCTATGCTGTTTGTGCTCCCAGTCTAGACAGCATGTGGAAGTTCATGCCCTTTAATAAAAACAACCTGTTTCTGATGCCCAAGAGAAGCATTTAATAGTCTCTGCATCCATTTTTATGTTTCCTGGCATCTCGCTACATTTTTTTCCTTTGCACTTAAGTGGAAATAAGAGGCTACTGGAGCTACAGCGAGCCACACCCTCAACAGAAGGACATCTACCCAGATGCAAACATGCCACCTGCTGGGGAAATGAACACACAAGGGCCTGCGGAGGTCTCACTCTCCACAGCCAGAGCCTGTCTTCCTCACTCCCTGGGGCTCCGAGGAGACCTTCTAGGTGGCCGCTCTGCACTAAATCACATGCAGTTTTATGATGCCCGATATCCTCTCAGAGTAACACATGGGCACAAACTCATTTAAACATTGACCTGCAGGGGATTTACGACCTCCAGGAAGGAACAGTCTCTCTGACCAGCTTCTCTTAAATGGCTTTTGATACTTCTCCCAAGTGCTTGAAGGCCACTTGGAGAGTTGTGAAGGTTATTAAATCTACCATCCACCTTCGGAAGGTTCCAGGTGGGGACACAGGTCAGCCTACAGGTGGGAGAGTGTATCCTGGGTAGGAGCTTGCCTCTTTCCTCAAAGGAGGATCCTCAGTGGTCCAGGATGCTGGCGCCTCCCTGGGCACTGGGAGTGGCTACTGATGAACATGCCGAAAGCCTTATACTCTGTGGTGCCATCCGGGCACTATTAGATTAGGCTGCCAATGTGGCAGGCCATTCCTGTCAAGGGTGAGCCGCTGGGCTGTCTGCATAGTCACTGAGCACCACTCCTACCCACTGTCAGACGAGCCCCATTTGGCCAATTTGTCTGGGAAGTCCGAATACCTCCTCTCCTCCCCACCACTTTCTTCTCTCTCCCTTCTCTTTGTTGGATGTTGCTTACTTTTCAACACCTGTTGACTAAGAAGGTAGACACTTAAAAGTAATGTTTGTGCCATTTCATATAAAAATTAAAGATACATCTTAGAAAAGGCCACAGCAGTAAAATTGTCTTGGGTGAATGAGGTGGAGTAGCATGGCAGGCACGTGAGAGGGCAAAGCCCACAAGCCCATTGTTGGTGATCCTGGAGCTGGTGGACTTCCACCCAGATCTATCAAGTTTCTACATCTCTATCCAGAGCTGTTTCATGCCTGAGGCACATAAAATGAAAAAAAAGAAAAAAAAAAGTGTATGGGGAAGACCCATTTTACTGAACCTGAATTAACATAAAAATAGTATCTCATGCCGAAACCGGTTTGGCTCAGTGGATAGAGCGTCGGCCTGCAGACTGAAAGGTCCCAGGTTCGATTCCGGTCAAGGGCATGTACCTGGGTTGCGGGCACATCCCCAGTGGGAGATGTGCAGGAGGCAGCTGATCGATGTTTCTCTCTCATCGATGTTTCTAACTCTCTATCCCTCTCCCTTCCTCTCTGTAAAAAATCAATAAAATATATATTAAAAAAAATAGTATCTCATTGTTTCCATCTGACTTTCTTTAATGAAGAAATTAATGTCAATTTGTAGTGAAAAACAGTAAACATTTTTGTATTTAAAAAAAAATTGTCTTGGTTGAATGATGTGGAGTAGCATGGCAGGCACGTGAGAGGTCAGAGCCCACAAGCCCATTGTTGGTGATCCTGGAGCTGGTGGACTTCCACCCAGATCTATCAAGTTTCTACATCTCTATCACGATTTTAAGAAGCAAGGTTATTTGTGGCCAAGTTGAGGTACACAGAACAGGGACTCATGGATTTCTCTGAAGAGGACTAAAAACCAATAAAGCCTCTCATTTGTGTCCAGTGGTTTTTACACAGATTTGCCATCCGGCAGGGATTTATCCAGCCAAATACAACAGAATTGGGGTGTAATGTGGAACCACTGCTATTTGAGGGCGAGGGAAATAGAAAGTTCAGCACACATACTCACACACGCATCCTTCTCATTGGGAGAACTTAGTCCCCTGATTATTCTAGGTCAGTGATTTTTCAACCTTTTTCATCTCATGACACACATAAACTAATTCTTAAAATTCTGCGGCACAACAAAAAATACATTTTTTGCCAATCTGACAAAAAATAGGTATCATTTTGATTCATGCACACAAGATGGCTACTGTTGTGTTGGTTGTTGTCACTTTTAAATTTGAAAATCTAAGGGAAAAGAGGTCAGTGCCCCTGACTAAATAGTCAGGTATTGCATGTTTTAAAAACTCTTGCGGCACCCCAGTGTGCCTGCCACAGCACATCCGTTGAAAATCACTGTTCTAGGTGTCTGGTCTGGTGCCCAAACAGGTGCACACACTCACCACTGCTTTTCAATGCCTAGGTCTTCCCTTTCTCTCCCTTGAGTGGATTCCAGAGCTTTCTAGTCATTTCCAGATCTCCAAATCCCATTCTAGTCCAATTTACCACCATCATACTATATCACCTGTGATTCCATCTCTCTACCCTGGAGACCCCTCCCTTTCCCCCCTCCATCAGCACCCAGGGAAAGAAAGGCTGATTAGGTCTGGTTTTGGTTACACACAGCCCTTCTCCCTTGCAAAACGCTTTCAAGATGTTGGTGGAGAGAAGGAAGAGGAGAGAAGGGCTCTAGTCCTGCACGTCCCACTAGGGCTGTCCTACTGCATGCTGGTTGTTGTGATCACTACGTTCACAACAGCCATGATCTTTATATCACATAACTTTTTATTGTTGTTAACAGTGAATGCAGAAACAAATGAACATTTCCCCAATAAAAAGATTTAAGTAAATTTCAAGCTTTTTTCCAAGATTCTCAAGGTTTTTCAAGTTTTTTTTGGGTCAAGTTTGAAGTAAATTTCAAGGTTCTTTCCTTTGTTTTAACATAGTAGTATAATTATTCTTATATTATCCATGGATCCCCAGAGGACAGACATGACCTATGATGACTGTGCAGGCTGAGCTACCTGTATTTTGTCCAGGACTCCAGTGCTGTCCATCCTACTGGCCACGTTTACGGTGTTGCCCCAGATATCATACTGTGGCTTCTGAGCTCCAATTACACCAGCTATTACAGGTCCATGGTTCATACCTGTGATGCATCAGAACTGGATTAAGATTCACATTATCACAACTGTCTTAAACACAAAAGTTTTACAGGACCATCTTGAATCATCATTATTAAATGAACATTACCCCATATAACTCTAAAGCTGGGGGCGGGGGGCGGTGGATGGGGAGCCTGGGTGGATTATTGCTGGCAATGGGTGATCTCTACTTAACTGCAAGTGTATGCTCAATTTGTGATCCCCATTAAATGACTGAAGCTTAACATTCAGAAAAGGGCATTATGAGTGAGTTTGGCTATTATTTGTTGCATCACTTTTTTGGGGGTGTGGGGGTGGGTGGGTAATATTACCCTTCCAATTTCCTACTGTGACCTGCCACTGGATGGCACCATGCACAGAGGTAGAGCAGGAAAGCTGACCCAGGAGAGGCTGAGGGTTTGGGTAAACGCAGATGCAAAGTCCAAGAGAAACACTGAGCTTAGGTTACCCTAGAAACCCAAAAGAGCTGGCATGTGGGGTGAATGTTTCATTAGTCAATCAATAATCAGTGTGAAGTAGGCACTCAATAAATACCTACTGAAGGAGGTCCATTCTGTTGCTCACAGTAATTTGGAAAACATTGCTAAGGTCCAGACCAAGTCCACTGTGCTTTGATGTAGCACAGGGGACCAGCAAACAATTGTCCCTGTTCCCCCTCCCAGTGAAGGGCAATGTGATTTTGGTCCATAAATGTCTGACAATAGAGGGGTCATTCTGCAAGGTGATAGATTTTCTTTTAAAGGCAGGTAGTGTGAAAGTTTGAGGAGCCCATTTTCCAAGTTGCCAAACAATAAAGAATCTCCAGGGTGCAAGAGACACCTGGAGTTTGATATGGTCAGCAGTGTGATGGGCAGCCCTTCTTACCTCTGTATATAGCAGAGCCTGGGTAAAGTCTACTGTGCATAGAGGTGAGAAAGTATAAAGAGAAGTGTGTCCAGATGTTAACAATTAATAGGACACACAAAAAAGTGAAATATTTCTGGATTGAAAAGAATATATGCAGAGCAGAGGAAAAAATAGCTCTAAATATCAGGATTTTTTAAATAGCTGAAATCTGTGCAAAGAAAGTGAAAAGCCATTCAGATGGAATGTGTTAAAAGATCTACTCTTATGTGGACTTGCTTTCAGAAGGAATAAAATATGTTGCCAAGAAAAACATACAATAGTCAAAGAAGTTCTTACAAACCCTGAATGGCTGGAAGCAACGGCAACCTCACAAAGCAGCTGTGCTAACCTCAGGGCTGAACACATTTTTTTTTTTAAAAATAAACATTTGTAAAAGGCAAATAATCATGAGACATGCTAAAGAATCAACTTAAAGTAAGGAAAGAACTTATTAGAATTTTTTATTTTATTTGAAAGAAAATTGGACTTTTCTCTTAAATTTGAACATCCAACCTGAAAAGCTATAGCTACTTCAGAATCTAGGACACATGTTTGGCGTTCTTGTAGGTTGTAGCTCCAGGGGTGTGTGGCTATTTTAACAATTCTAAGATGCACTTAAAAACAATTTAGAAAATTAAAATAAAAAAAATGTTTTTACAACTCTGAGGTCTAGAGGCATTTTCTAGCTTATGACGGGTCCTAGTTTTACAGGCAGAGGCCTACGAAATAATGAAGTGGTTTAGTCAGTGGCTTACATGAGCTCCTCAGGGAGGCACAGCCTTAGCCTCCCTGAGGAGCTCATGTAATCCACCTCATGGTCCAGTTGTTAAACCTGGGTCCAACCTACGGCAGTATATTTTTTGTTGTTCTAATAATTTATGCCAAAATGCCTCAGGGGCTCTCAGCTTCCCTGAGCCCTGCCAGCTGCAATTCAGTCCTGCTGCTCTAAAAGCACATTTGTCACGGCCCTACTTCAACGCAGGGAATAGCCACATTTCCTGGGAACTCGTCCTTACGCCACGCCTCCACCACAGCTGAAACCCTGTCTCTGCTCAACGTACCCACTCGCAGCTTGAAGTCATTGAAGGAGTGCTTGTTGATGGCGTCCAGCTTGGCCACCAGTGCGAAGGCGAACTCCACCATGGTGCCGATGTGCATGTACTGCCTGTCGGGCTCCTGAGGGAAAGGAGACACGTGCAGGCGGGTTAGGGCTTCACAAGCTGGGGAGTATTCCCTCCAATCACACACCGAGGCTCCACTTAGAAAGGGACACATACAAATTATGGCCCCGCAATGCACTGCAGACACTGGTGAGAATTAAATCTCATCTCTAGGAAGCATTGTGTGCGAATTCAGTTTTATGACCACAAGGAAATGTGAAACACTCTAAGACACAGGCCCACATTGTTTTAATTTTGGGGAGGGGCTGGCTCCTGGTTCTCCATTTGATCCTCACACCTAGTCATCCCCCTTCTCTGCTGGGCTCTGGCACGGGGATGCTGCCCTGTAGGAACTGCCCCTTCCTTGTCCCCTAGTTTTCTGTTGGACTGACCCATGGGAGGGCCAGGGGGAGAACAGAGGGTGGTCACACCCTTCACACCTGCTACAGTTCTTCCTGAGTCTGCAAACACCACTCCCTTCTCTGTCCTTTTGGGGGATTGGGTGTTATGGGCTGAAATGTGTCCCCCCACAAAACTTATGTGTAGAAGTCATGAGCCCCTAGTACCTCAGAATGTGTCTGTATTTATAGACAGGGCCTTCAGAGGTAATTATGCTCAAATTAGGTCATTAGTATGCCTCCCAGTATGACAGATATCCTTATAAAAAGAGGAAATTAGGACACAACCAAACACAGAGAAAAGGCCGTGTGAAGACATAGGGAGAAGACAGCCATCTACAAATCAAGGAGAGAGGCCTCAGGAGAAACCAGTCCTGTTGACACCTTGATCTTGGACTTCTGGCCTCCAGACTGTGAGAAAGTAGATTTCTGTTGTTGGAGTCCCCCGGCCTGCATTACTGTGTTATGGTAGCCCCAGCAAACGAATACAACAATTTCCTGCCTTTACTGTCCCTGGGTGGTATCTCATGCTTTGGGCAATGGAGAGTGATCATATGTATAGAGCTGAAAAAGAAGGGAAGTCCAAGGTTTCCAGTGGGGAAAATTTCAATTTCATTTACTCTGAACATATGTTTATTATTCCTGCTGCTAGTTTATATTTACCATTAATTTGTAACACTTATTATATTTATATTTACTTTTGAAGTTCATCTTTTAAAAATATCTATTTTGGGTTAATAGATCATATATATATATAATTTCATAAAATGTTTTAATGTACATGTTCTTTATGTTCCCGCTCCCCCAGTGTTGAATGGTTGGGTGCACTAAGATAGTTTGGAGCATAGCTTCCATTCATAGCCTGGCTGATGAAATGAAGTCCCAGTGCTGGTGGCAGGGTATGGGACATGTGTCCATCTTAGCCCTAAAATCAATGTGGCCTTTCCCTTAAGCCTATCTTATTCACTCATTTGTAGGCTCCACAAGGGCGGAGACGATGTTCTGGTAATTTGTGCCTGCACACCAGGATAAAGTATCTGGTATGCAAGAAGCATTTGGTACATGCTCAATGAATGGCTACACTTAGGTGGGCCATGGGGTAGCAGAGGAAGTGACTAGGAGGATCAGAGAAAGTCATCAAGCTTTGGTGGGAGGTCAAAGCCAACTAATGTTCATCTGGGGAGCATACACCCAGGAGGGATCATTCACAAGTCCACTGAGGTGGATGAGGACTCCAGAAGAAGCAAAGCAAAGGGAATATTACTGGGGTAGACTGGGGAGTGCCCTCAGTTGGGACAGGTATCAGTAAGGGACACTGGAAATGCTTGAGAGAAGAGTAGCAGAAACAGACCACCAAGCGTCCAGGGTGTCACACATGACTTCTGACATGAGTCCAAAGAGGAGGCACCTGGTGGCCTTGGGGGAGCATTCTCTATGGGAACGAAGACAAAACTGACTTTGAGGATTCCAATAGGGATGTGTAAGAAGAAAACAAGGACCTTGAACATAACCTGCTATTCAAGATGACATGGGAGATGAAGAAAACCAAGGTAATAGTTAAGGAAAATGACAACAGGATTATTCATAGAATCCACACAGCATTTTAATAACAAGAGTGAAGAGAGAGAACACGAAGGCAGGGTTCCCACTGCTGACATTCAGGAGGGATAGTTCTCTGTCCTGGGCATTGTCCTATGCCTTATAGGATGTTGAGCAGCATCCCTGGCCTCAACCCTTCCTGCTGTGACAACCAAAAGTGTTTCTAGACATTGCCAAGTGTCCCCTGGCAGGCAAAATTGCTCCCAGTTGAGACCACTGCACTGAATAAAGTAAATAGGAATATTCTCGTTTAGAAAGATTTCTTCCTTCCCTTTGGTGAATTATATATATCTACAAAAAATCAAATGAAATCCTACTGTTGCCATAAAACCACAACTTAAAACTGTGGAAGAAAAACCAAACAATTTAAAACACTGGAGCTACGAAGCAGACTGCCAGCTAACTTTGATGGAAATGCAGTCATTTCTTAAGAACAGTTTTCCATCAGGGCTTGCTAATGTTTCTTTTCTCAGGACTTATAAGAAGAGAGTTTGGAAGTTTATGCAGTCACTTGGAAAACATCTTGCTCCTTAATGAAGGACAAACTGTTAAACCAACAGGCAGAACCCTGTGCAGTAAAAATCGCCACCAGTTTAGCAAGGACAACCGATTTGCTTTTTCCCAACCAAGGGCTAGCAAAGCAGCCCCACTCCCCGATAAATTATCGCCCGGTCTGTTTTCCTGCAGTGGGCCTTACACTGGAGGTTTGACATGACCCAAGTAGTAGATGAAGAGACTGTGTTCTGGGAGCGGGGTTTAAATCCAACGTCAATAACTCATTTGGGCTTAGTAATAGAGAAAATTATGCTCAGTCTCTGGAAGAGCTCAG
Organism: Myotis lucifugus; assembly: GCF_000147115.1. Lineage (NCBI taxonomy): Eukaryota > Metazoa > Chordata > Mammalia > Chiroptera > Vespertilionidae > Myotis > Myotis lucifugus. The sequence continues at coordinate 53,318,074 of NW_005871048.1, read as the reverse complement.
TTCATTTCAAGACGTCGCTATACCTGAGCTTTTGATAAAACTTGGATGGCAGTGAGAAGCAGCCCTTTCTCCCATGATCTAAACAATTTGTTAGCCATCTTGGAATATTTTAATGACTTCCAGGCGCACAGTGCACGGTGAGACAACATGTTTGCTTTTGTGGAACACATTTTGTGAGCTGTGTGTTTTGGAAGTTGCTCTAAGCAAGGACAACTGCTTAAAGTAAACTGGCATTTGTCTGACTCTGAAGATTGAGAACTGCTGTCTAAGGAGCACCATGTTCTGTGCCTGAGGCTCCTGGGCTGATCTGACCAGACCTCTCTGTCCTCCAAAGGACATCAGCCCTCTCCCAGGTAAGCTGCTGACTGCAGCACAGAGATCAGCCCGCTCAGTGGCTCTGAACACCGGAGATTCAGGCACCTGTCAGAGAACAGGACTCAACACCTTCCCAGTGTTTATCAAAACTCAGAGGCACTGCATAACATTTGTGCAATGCAGCCCAATCATTATGCCATCATGGATCCCTCTAGATTCACTCAACTTGGATTAAATCAGACTTCCACTGTTCTCCACCTAATCTCACTCTACAGAGAGCATGCTTTATTAAAATACACATTAAGGGATGTACGGGCAAGCATCTCTGCCCCCAACATTTTAAAGCATTTTCCATGAGGGAGGTACTGAGCACACGGCTCACCACAGACCCATCGTCATGGTTACAAGGGCCTCTGTTTGTACTTGGAATGGGGTCCAGTGGAGCTTCCAACTCTAGCCTGACTTGGCCTGGTTTTCAAATATATTAATGGTTTCATCTACCAATTTTCAGGAGAAGCTGGAAATGATATTTTTAAATGAAATGTCCTTTTTCTAAAAAAAAAAAAAGTCTTCAAGTCAAGGAAAACACCTGTAATGTGCTATCATTGCCAGAAGTCTAAAGGTCATAGCAAGGGTCAAGCAGGGGCTGCAGTGTGGGGACTGGAGGAGAGTGACAGTAAAGCGAAGGGCAGACAAGGGGCAGGGTCCCCGCTGCTTCCCACCGCTGACTTCATCACAGAACATCTACTGACCAAGTGTTCATTTGTGGAATTATGAGAGCGGGCTTAGAATGCAGGCCCATTCTCAAGTTAATATTCCATTTCTTGACCAGTGAAAACAGCAGTCACTTGTTACACATTATGCAACCAAAATTTAGTCATGCTGTGTTTAAGCTTAGAACTAGAACACATTTTTTTTTTTCATCTGAGAAACACAAACAAAGGCAGCAAAACAAAGGCAGGCATGGAAGCCCCACCCAACTAGGTGGCAATAGGCTCCGTGCATTTCTTCTCCCGGTGGATACGGGTGCTGCAACCACAGGAGAAAATGCAGAGGTGTCACAAATAAAGAGAAATTTCAAAAGGCTTTCATCCAGATAACTTTGCCTCTCTTGGGATTTAAGGAAAACACATCAATCCTCGAGAAACCCAATGTGTTTTGCAAATTAAATGTCATTTGTTAAAAAAAAATGTCATTTGTTGCCAAATGAAATATTTGGCTAAGCAACAAACAGAAAGTTGTTTCATTTATAAAAATCAAGTCGAATATGTTTTGTTTATAACTAGAGAAACAAGTAGATGTGTTACAAAATGCACAAATGACTTTCATTCCTTATAAAAATAACTAATATCCATATTAATATTTATCAAGCATATTGTTTCCCCCTTTTAGAAGATGTTTGCTGAACTTCAAATTACTTGTAGGATGACCTTACAAGATTCCACTTAAATGCTCTAAACAAAAGTAGCTCAGATAGAGTAAAAACTCCCTGCATGGACATGATGACACACCACATTTCATTTATGTCCAAAAGCCCCTTATATCTGGTCTCTTGGAGGAGACAATGGTATCAACATGAGAAACAGTGCACAAACCACAACTGGATTATTGTTGCTATTAGCATTTACGTTACCACTCTGTTCATGAGTCTACTGAGTGTTTTGCATGTTCATGTAGTCTTCCTAAGTCTTTTGAAATGGGTATGATCCTCATTTTATATATAAGGACACCAAAGTGCAGAAAGCTTAGCTATTATAGTAGTAATGAGTAGTCTCACTTGAAAGTTAGACTATTTCCACTTGTTCACCTGGAAAAATGCTAACATACATTTCACACTCTATTCTCTGCCCATGAATGAGAAGAGGGGAAAGAGGACCCTGTGCTGATGTTCCTGGAGAAGGGCGCTGTCTTAGCACTGCTGCCCCTCTGTCCCTCTCTCACTCCACCCATGGGAGGTGGGTCTGAGAGAGGAAGCTGAGCATGTGTGGCTCAGCCCTTTGGAGGACCCCACCTGCCTTCAGTAAGCTGTGCTCTGGTAAGGTCTTGTCTGTGTTGCACCCACTACTTCTGTCCCACAGAAAACCTGTGCTGGTGCCCATCAGGGAGCCCACTGTCCTATGGGGAAAGGGGGTCTGGTTTATGAACCCAAAAGTTACATACACATATCTATATACACACATACACACACACAGAAACAAAACATAACATAATGGAAAACCCCCTAAAAATCCTAAATGACTGAAGATACTCAATTTTGTCCAATCAGCTTTTAAATCAAATTTCTAATGGCCAGCTTGGTTTTTGACCACATGTTTTTAATCAAAAGATCAGCAATCATCCTGTGATGAGTCACCTTTAAGTAAACAGCTCTAATCCTGGTTTTGTATATTTATCTGGTATCAAGCAACTACTGGATTGGTTAGATTTTTCTCTCCCTGTCCACCAGAAAAAGTTCAGTGGACAGATCCTCAGAAGTCTCCAGAATTCTCATCTTTTCTCATAAGACCTTAATCATTGAGATTTACATGTCCACACAGAACAGTTTATAGTCATTGCATGACTGTTTTGGCTTCATGGATGACCTACGGGCGGAGCTGAGACTCACGTGTGCCCTGTGTGGCTGACATGTCTGTACCTGGGCATGCTCCTGGCTGGGCACAGCGCTCAGACCTGTCGCTGCCATATATGTGCTGCCGATGGTCTTGATCTTTTCAACTCCACTGAATTTTGGCTTGGACAGCAGCTGTGAGGCAATGACAATCATTTAGTTATTCAGTCGAGTGCTTACCCAAGGTCTAGTGCTTTCAAGAGACATCCTCAAATTCTAGTTCACAGTAATAGTAATATGAGATGTTTCAACCACTGCTTATTCATCCTTCAATCTTGGGCTTTGCCAGGAAATAACATTTCATGAATTTCACAAAGAGCTTGTCCTTGGAAGGAAATGCAGTATAATGATTTACTTCTAATTAATATGAATTATCTTTCAAAATTTTCCAGTGAAGGAACCAATATTAATTATGATGCATGTGATAGTGGCTTTACATAAGGGAACAAGTGAAAGAAATTCTGGAGGGTCATGTATCTGCTCAGGAGGACAATGGGATCAACCAAAGTCTGAGACATCTTTCTGACCCTTCTTTGGTACTCCTGCTTTCAAAGAAGTTTCCTTCAAGATTACATATAAGAGAATTTAAGATAAGTGAGCCAATCCTCATATCATTTATCTAAAAGACAGTCCAATCTAAAAGACCACTGTCACTCATCTGCTGGTACTGGGGAACATTTATTTTGCTGAGGGGAACTGAAGGAAATATGCCACCATTTTTCACTAAGAACTCGGCATAATAGTGGAAATTTCTAGTTATCATTACTTTATCATGAGTCTTGAGTCAACCTCATGGAGAAGGTGATGGTAGTAGAGAAATGTATACATCCCACATGACATTTAGAAAGTTGGCCTGAAATCATCACTGTATTTCAAAGTTTCATGAATCATGATAAACATGTTCGTGGATGTCAATTTTCCTATATTTTTCATAATATTTATCAGAATAATGTAGCAGCAACATTCTTAAAACCAGAGTTGTGTTTGTTCTTACCAGAAAACAAAACACATTATTCTTTATGTAGGCAGAATATTAAAAATTGAAAAATGACATCTATTTCAAATTCTAAAACATATACTTTGTCCCTTCTAAAATATATTATCCCAGGTACATATTGCTTTTTCAATAACAAAACATGTCATCCATGCACAGTTCAAGTTGATATCTGACAAAGATCTTGGAATATGTACAGACAGGCCAATAATCTATGATAAATAGATTAATTATAATTTTATATAAAACTGATGGACAAATATTTTCTTTGGAGTCAAGCCTTTTGAGAAAATTCATGAGCACACGAGATAGGTATTTTATTGAACAGATTTGGTAGTTGTTCCTAGCAATCATACCATCTCACAGATAAAATACATTTGTCACTCCAAACTTTTCAGGGAGCTAAAGAGAGCAATAGGCTTTAACTCCAGCCATGAGAAATTACACCAAAGGAAAAGTTTTAAGATGTACCATGATGAGCAACTTCAGATGTACTGGCCTTGGGATTGCCCAAGGGTGGGACTAGGGCTACCCTTGTCCTTCAGGAGTCACTCTCAAATACCTACATCATCAAAGTCAGCAATAATCTCATTCAGGAGCCGCAGGCATTCCAAGCCCTCCTTGTTGACATCTGATTCTGTGTAGAATTCTTTGAAATCCGGAATGGAAGCAAACATAACGCAGACGCATTCATAGGATTGGTGGTATAACTCCTGCCCAGGAGAGAAGGAAGAGCTCAGCACCAGAAAACCTTTCAAACACATGCTCCTAATGAAAGTGTTTCTTTTCACTAGGATTGGTAAAAAAGTCACCCAGTGCCCCACACCACCTGTCCCACCCAATGCCAGGCCCATTCCAGACACTGGCCATTGATCACAGGTGAAGGGTTCTAATGAGCTGGATGTAGGCTCAGAATCTCCATCTGCTGACACCACCAGGTAATATGAAGAACCCTTCCAGTTCAAGCTCTCTGCCATCTCTACGTTAGGTCTCTCTCTTACAAGAGACCACAGACTTCTGGTTTAGGAAAAAGTTTCCTTTAACCAACTGAAGGGAAACAAAATGATTTCCCAAACCACTACATTGTCCTAAAACGACTCCTATGGCTTCATTCTTTGTATTGAGGTCCTGATGCATTTTTCTTTTTAGGGTCTCCTGAAAGGAGCAAATGAAACTCATCAAGTTACTCCTTAGTTGATCAGATGGAACCAGTGAAACTCCTCAGGCTATGTCTCATGTTGCATTAGACACCAGCAATATTTAATGCAGATATCTGTTTTTAAATAGAAAGAGGCTCATAGTTCTTTGTCCATGGACACAAATAAAATTACAATGTCTTGTTAACACAATTTCAAGGTGTTTCCGTAATTTTCCCAACATATAGTTAATCCTCCAAGTTCAGTGAAAGTTCCAGAAATGGAGGGTTGTTATGAGGGTGTGGGGGCTAATCCTAGGAATGAGGATCTGCCCTCCCCATAGTGCTGGCTCATCAGGGCACTCTGATAACCAACAAAGGCAGGATGGCCAGGTGCCTTGGTGGTGTAGCACATCATGGGAAACGTTCCTTACTCTAGGGAATGTGAGGCCAGTTCTGAAAAACAAGATGACCACCATCTGAGTGAGGAAAGAATGCTAGCAGCTGGTGCTTCTGGTATGCCTGGCAGGGTGAGGAAATCCACTCTGCATGTATGCTATCAGTGAGTTCTGTCCTCTGGGGCACCCAGATGAATCCCTGGTAGAGAGTGAGCACTCCAACAGCACTATAGCTCGAAGGTGGCCTCTCAGAAGAACGTTCTTCCCCCACTGAGGTCTCATAATAAACACATGAGGGCAATGGTGACCCACTGAAGGTCCCAACTACTCCCTGGAAAAGCTAGACTCATGTAATCTTCCTGTTCTCAGGACCAACCACCTCATAATGCCTTCTGTTACTGCCTCACAATTCTGCACACAATACACGGATGATAGAATCAAGGTTTCCCTTTTCTACTCTGCTCTGAATATGGTTGAGCTGGCTTATTGTGCAGACCCGTACTTTCTCCCTCTGCAAAGTTGTTTTTGTGAACATTCATATCCTGGGAAGACAACTGGTGGCATATGTGGTTACCAAGCTTAGGTTCCAGTAATGCTGACTAAGCTAAGGAGCCAGGGTAACAGATAACCCCCTAGGAGCCTGTTCTAGTTAAAAATACCAATTTTTATAAACACAGGGTAGCCCAGCTTATGGGGCGCAGTGGGTGGTATTGACCCATGAACCAGGAGGTCACAGTTTGATTCCCAATCAGGGCACATGCCCAGGTTGTGGGATAGATCCCCAGTAGGGGGCATGCAGGAAGCAACCGATTAATGATTCTCATCATTGATGTTTTTATCCCTCTCTCCCTCTCCCTTCCTCTCTCTGAAATCAATAAACTCATATTAAAAAAATAGTATAAATTCAACTTACCTCCCTGCTCTTAAAAGGGGTATGTCTAGGAAGGCAAGGGTATATTTTTTATATCCTGAATTTCCCTGTAGTCTGCTGAAATCAACCAGAGTGACTCTCTGAGGAATGATAATGATGACAAGAATAAGCATGAAAATCACCAGCACTGACTGCTTGCTGTATGACAGGATGAGTGCTCTTACATCATTAGTGAAAACTGATGGTTCCTTCTTAATAGATGTAGTGACACCGTCATCTATGACCAATATGTAACTTGGTTGCTGAGTAACCTACTGAGTGTAGAAAACATCAAGAGAAATAGGAAAGTGATTGGTCTGTGGTCAGTCATACCTGCTGTGGGACCCTGGGCTGGCTCACATGCCCAGCACACTTCTAGTAAGATGACAGTGACAGTGTCCAGCATCTCACCCCTCCACCTGGCACTTCACAAAAACACTGTTCCAAGCCTTTTCTCTCGAGGTTGCTTTGTACTCTAGCACCACCACAATTGAGCTTGTTTATTAAGGAGTTCATCTATCTATATAGGTTCCCTGATCCCTCATCTATTCCCAACCTCATTAAAAATTTCCTAAGAACAGCATTGTACCTCACACGTCATTGGAACTCCACTGTTCTCAGTCCAGGCCTTTGCACACAGTGGGCGCTCAACTACATGTTTCTTAAATTAATATAGTCCCATTAGAGATATATCTGCTGACTCTTGTCACGCAGAAATATTTAAAAAATTCACATTTTATTCCATATGCCATTTCAACACTGATTTTTAGAAAGGTTGAAATTCAGTGTTGAAATGGCATATGGAATAAAATGTGATTTCTAAAAAATATTTCTGCGTAACAAGAGTCAGCAGATATATCTCCACAACCTTTCTAATGCGAGTTAAATATCCATACCTTTATATTTTCTGTGAAATTTCCATTGAATTCCATTAAATTAATGGACTCAAGACTTTGATCTGGTCCTGTATGGATAACTTCCAAATTTTATCTCATATCTTTGAGATTCTAAAACCCTTAAAAGGCTCTCAGGAAAGCTGTGAGAAGTGAAAGAGTGGATGTGTGGGATGTGTGGTTCGATTCTGCCCCTGGACTTGGGTCTCTAGTACATGCCGGTACTCAAGGCCCCCCTCCGGCGCCAGGGAGAGGGTGCTGGCCACTTCTGTGACATACACATTTGGAACCCTAGTGCCTCATAGTGTATCCTCAGAACGTTATGTGATTGGGGGGAAAATGAGGAATAATGAATCAGTTCCATGCTAAGACGTTCACAGGTGATTCTAGCTCACTCTTCTTGACTGACATTTTGCATCTAATCAACATCCTCTCGAATGTTGGACTTGAACACGAAGGTGTTTGTAGTACCACAGGCATCTAGGTGATCTCCTGGAGCTTCCAGCCCTCACCTGGCCCACCAGCCAGTCCTGGCCATCAGTCCCACCTCATCTCACCTCGTTCTTCAGGCTCCTGGCCAGGAAGTGCTCGGCCACGTGCGCCGGAAGCACGTTCTCCAGCAGCACGCGGTTCAGGTTCTCCATGGTTTCTATCTCCTCCCGCTCTTTATTGAACTTGTTCTTCCATAAGAAGTCTAACCTACAGTAATATTCATTCTGTTACAAGAGGACACAGAGGTAAAGAAACAATAGGCATCTTGTCCTGCCAGAGAGTGGAGGTTTTAAAGAGAAAATAAAAAGAACGAAAAACAAAACCGAAAAAAGAACCCCCAAACAGAACTGTCACCTTCCCTGCAAAGCCCACTGTTCCCCACCAATGCCGCTCACTCAGCCTCTAACACGGATTTGCAAAAAGCAAGATCAGGAAAGGACCAGCCTCAGGAACAGAGACAACAGTTATGTTGGAGGCTTGCAAGGAAAAAAGACAGGAAAGCTCCTTGCTCGGTTTTGTTAATAAAAGGTGGCTTGAATTATTTTTTGAAAAGAGGCATAATAGAATGTAAATAATGACTAAATGACTAAAAATGGAAAACACATTAGTAGAGAGAGTGCTTTGTTTGATGATTTGCATTTGAGAAATAATGGTGTTCATTTGTGGCAACTTGCCTTTAATATTTAAAAATCCGTTTTCCCCTAGCACAAATTATATAATTAAGTATTCATTGAAAAATATGCATTTTTTATTTGGTGTTTCATTGTACTGAGAGAGTGACATAGTTAGACAAAAGTTCATTTTGATATCATTTAATTAAGATGGTGCCTGGTAATAAAAACATGTGCAAATGCTTTATAATGTATTAAAACTTAATGTTGTTTTTTAAGTTATGAACATTGTAGAAATGGAGAGACTTGTTTACTGTGAAAGGGTCTTGCTGGTTTTGGCATCATTCTGTGCCAGCTGTGATGTGAATAACTTAATAGAATAAAATAGACTTGAGTAGATCCTCCTATGGCAGAGGGGCCTAGTACACAGGGTGTATTTCAGCACAGAGAGTAATTTATAGACAAACAAATGCAAAGAAGAACTGGATGCAGGGGGTTTGTTTGTTTTATGGTTTGGGTAATTATGCCAGTGATGTAAAACAACAACAACAACAACAACACACACACACACACCTCTAATGAACAAATAACAATGAAAAATAAATCCACATCCTGAATCCAACAAACAATGATCGTTCATCTATTACAGCGGTTCTCAACCTGTGGGTCGTGACCCCTTTGGGGGTCGAATGACCCTTTCACAGGGGTCGCCTAAGACCATCGGAAAACACATATATAATTACATATTGTTTTTGTGATTAATCACTATGCTTTAATTATGTTCAATTTGTAACAATGAAAATATATCCTGCATATCAGATATTTACATTATGATTCATAACTGTAGCAAAATTACAGTTATGAAGTAGCAACGAAAATAATTTTATGGTTGGGGGTCACCACAACATGAGGAACTGTATTAAAGGGTCGTGGCATTAGGAAGGTTGAGAACCACTGATCTATTATAACTGATCAAATTATGTGTGATCCACTAAAAAGTTATTCCTTCTCTGGTATGGCATTTATTTTTTGCCTCATATAGCCAGACATTTAAAAAAAAAAGATTGCAAAGGATATTTTTAAGTTTCTTTATATTAACTTTTTACATTAATGCCAATTTTCCACATTCTATTTTATGGCAATCATGCTGGGCACTTACTAGAAATGACCTCTCACTTAGAGAATAGATTATTCATTTGGGCCTTTTGGGGAATAATCCAGTGATGTGGCTGGTTTTGAATTAAAATGACAGAGCAATCAATGGTGAGACAGAAATGGAACATGAGATGAAACCAAGGAGCCAGAAGGGCAGGCAGCAAGCCCAATTCATGCAGGTTTGAAAGGTTTCTGAAAACTGTACAAAGAGGCTGCTCAGGTTTTCCGAGTAATCGCTCTTGCATCACAGGGGGGCATTTTGCAAGTTGTTTAATAAAAGGAACCGGATTTGGGACCAGCCACATTGGACTAAAAGTGACATTTTGCCCAATCTTCACATCTCCCCTCCCCAGTGCTTTCTGCTGCAGATTCCTGTCCTTATGTGCAGGTACCTTAGAAACTTGAGGGGAGGCCCCCAAAGGAAGACAGATGTTCCCACCCCAAACCACTTGTCATGGATTTAACGGTGTGCCCCAAAAGACAGTTCCAAGTCCTAATCTCTAGTATCTGTGACTGTGGCCTCCACTGGAAATAGGGTAGTAGGAGAAACAAATGAAACCAAGAAAAAGAACAACACGGTATAACAAGGCTTACAGAAACGTGCGGTTGTCAAAAAGGCAAGCCAAAGAAAACAGAACCAAGCAGGTGCCAGGGACAGAGGCAGGGAAGGGCAGCAGGCAGACCGGGATCTCCGAGGCTCTGCAGCAGGACCACAGCTCAGCTCCAGGCAGAGTGCTGAGGGCTGCCCTGTGAGCTCCTGGGGCAGGCTGCCACTAGACTATGGTGTCCCCAGGCTGCTGGGCTGGCGGTCACAGATCTGGTCTCTGCCCTGGCTATTAGCAGCTTCCTATTGGTTCACAGTTTCGGGATGTGTACACAGTTTCGGGATGTGTACATAATGTAAATGGATTTGCATCTTAGTTGGTTATTTCCAAATTAATCTCTACTTGGTTTCACGTTATCCATCAAAGAACTCAAAGCAAACTTTGGTTGAGGCAGAGCCACCAGGCTTGAGATGAATGAGATGAGTTTATTCTTTGAGTGAGTGTCCTGTAACCAGGCAGAGGAAGGATATTGCCCTTAAAAATCCTGCACCCACAGCCTCTACTGGGAGGCCAGGAAGGAGTACAGGGCCCAAGGAAGGAAGCACAGTTTTATTTGCATCATAAAGTAAAATTTTGAACAAAAGACTATTTCTAGGAGTGATTACAAGTGACAGCACAGGTCTTCTACCCACTTCAAAGAAAAGGAAGCATATTACACATTCTGAAAAGCAAATGAAAACCCAGTCAAGGGTAGTTTTTTCCAAGTAGTGTCAGCTTTTTTAGGCTTAGGAAACCTATAAAATATATTTTGAGACTTAAAGGAAATGAATTGATTCACATCTTTATCATTTACAAAGTTTGCCACTAGTGGAAAATAGTAACTTTCTTCCTTCTGTCTGTATCTAAGCCCACATACCCTGTGCCACCCAGTTTCTCCTGTGATAAGATGTTTGCAAGAAGGTAACTACAATGCACATCCTCAGAGTGTTATTAATATGACACTTTAGAGAAATTGTGTAAAAAAACCAGACTTCTTACCTGTCTACCCAGAACAAGCAGTGTGATGAAGAATATAAAGAGAGACACAGAGCCCATGGTCTTCAGGTCTTTCCAAATGCCTGGTCTATTAAAAACAAACAGACAAAAACAAATCAAAACAACATACACACAGGACTTAGAATCTGTGAATCGGCAAACTTCAGAAATTCTAGTTGAGTGTCTGCATTCCATTCTGGCCACACACACACACACACACACATCAAATATATTTTCAAACTCAGATTACATTAAAACAAAACAATCCTATTTTAAGAGCTTCATAAAACATTCTTCCAAATTGGTAAAGGTTTCTTATTTTATACCAAGCTCTAACAAATATTAGGGGAAGAAATGTTAATCTTATTTTCTTTATAGTTCGGGGATCATTATGGATAATCTCATATATTACTTTTTCAAATTTTCAAATTTTTCTTAGAAAGAACTTCATTTCTACACGCTATCACTTTCTCAAAAGCACCCATTCTTAGACCCTCTTTTATATGACTTTGTATCACAAAAGTGTAATGAAGTTGGAAACCCTTCATCCACCGGCCCACTTCCCCTCAGGTCCAGATAGATATCGGTAAATTATCCCTGCTCAAGTTCTCACATCCTTACCACAACATTCCAGGCAGCGACCTTCCACACATCCAAGTTGGCATGTGGGTTGGTCAATTTTATGTGTCAACTTCAGTGGGCCACAGGGTGCCCAGCTAGTTAGTCAAATACTACTCTGGGTGTTTCTGTGAGAATATTTTTTGGGTAAGATCAACATTGAAATTGGTAGGTTAAATAAAGCCATTGTCCTCTGCAATATGGGTGGGCCTCATCCAAACAGTTGAAGGCATCAACAATAGAAAAGGCTGATCTTCTTTTGAGCAAGAGAGAATTCTCTCTGGCCTGACTACCTTTGAACTGGAACATTGATTCCTCCTGGTTCTACAGCAGCTCCTGGCCTCCAGACTCAAACCAAGACACTGGCTTTGCAGATTTTGGATTTGCCAACCCCCTTAATCACATGAGCCAATTCCTTGTGGCAATCATATCTATACCTCCTATAGGTTCTGTTTTTCCTGAAAACAATGAGAAATACAGCATGCAAAGGAAAATCTGCCATCCCAGGACAGTCCTGCATAAGCTGACAAAGAATAATTTCCCACATAGCTCTGTAAGACCTGAAAAAACAGTTGATTTAGTATGACACCGTGTCGCATAAGCATCATAGGTTGTATTTAATCAAGTATAAATATCACGTAATCACTTTGTTTGTGAGTTGAAGTTGCTTTGAGATTTTTCTGTTTCTCTATGGAAGGTTCATGTAATCTTTTTTAAAAAAAATATTTTATTTTTTCAATAGTTTTTCTTTTTAAAATATATTTTATTGATTTTTTTCTTTTTTTAAATTGATTTCAGAGAGAGGAAAGGAGAGGGATAGAGAGTTAGAAACATAGATTACAGAGAAACATCTATCAGTGGCCTCCTGAACACCCCCTACTGGGGATGTGCCTGCAACCAAGGTACATGCCCTTGACCAGAATCGAACCCGGGACCCTTCAGTCCGCAGGCCGATGCTCTATCCACTGAGCCAAATCGGTTAGGGGCCAGGATATAATCTTGACTCCTCCTTCTTTGGCAAGCTGTGGGCCCTGGGATTAACCCCTTGAAACTACACTTTCCTCATCAGCCAAACGGGGTACCAATACCTACCTTATGGGCTGCTTCCATAACTAAATCAAATAGTTATATACCTGGCAGAGAGCCTGACACCGAGGAAGCACTGCATAAAGGGCACTCATGACTTTAGGTATTAACTACAGGGAGATGGGGTGGGCGATGGAACTGGGAAGGATACACAAATGCTGATTGGAGGATATCATTAACAGAATAAAAGATCCAAGTGTAAAGCAGAAGTGGATTCCTACATCAATGAGGACACAGTTGCCCAGTCCCTGTGGTTTAAGACTCAGGACCGCAGAGAACTCGCCAGAAACTGGTGGTGCTTGCATTCAGGGCTCTCTCCTCCCTACCAAGCCAGCTATGTCTGGAAGAATCTGAGCTCTTCAGCCAGCAGGTCAGCAGTTTCTCTCTGAGAATGAAGTAAGCTGAAAAGTGCCATTTTCCTGTCTCACTCATATTGATTTTAAGAAATGAAGCTCCATTTTGAGCCAGTGGCAGCTGTGTCTAACAGCACAGTTGAAGGGGCTCAGGGGAGCAGTTGTTTATAAACAGTGCTGACTGCAATGAATGTTAAGCTCATCTTTTTTCTGTACTGACTATATTGACATGATCTTGACCAGTTAGTAAAAGTGGTACAATACAGCCAAACAGCCTAAGAAGCTGGCACAGGCTGAGTTTTGAATTTTCATATTGTCTTTTGAACACCTTATTACTTTGAACCAGGGGTCTGAGAAAGCAGCTATGCCACCCCCCTCTTCCACTTACCACCTCTGTAAACCCCAAACTAAGAGTGAAATGTTGACTCCCAGGTCAAGATCTTACATTAGCATCATTGGCATAACCAATCAGAACTCAGGTCTCATTGGTATGCCCAGGAAAGGGACCTGATGCCCCAAATATGCCAGCTCAGGTCCCTGTCACTGGGGGAGAATGGGAGGAGGTCCCTCTTAATGTAATCCAGGTCCTGCCTGGGTTTGCAGTTACTCACACAGAAAATATATGTAAGCAACCTATGGGAACAATCCTTTCCCAGAACGCCTCACATCGATGCACTTGAGCATTGGTTTAGGGGTGGAAGTATCCTGCTCCCCACTCCCACATCTTGAGCCTCAGTGAAGAATAGTGGTGGCTGGAAGTAGGTACTTGGACGAAGCAAGGTAAGGGAGGACTCTCATGCTGAACTTGGCAGTGGGTTTGAAAGTACAGACCAAAATGGACCTCAGACAATAAGAAGGCACAACCCAGATGTAGAGCAGACTTGTGTACCGACACATGGATGCCTTTTTCACTTCTGAAAATCTCTGTACTAGGAAGAACTGCACCTTGCTTTCTTGAGTTTCATTTAGATGTCTTTAAAACTTCTTTTATTCATCCAGCCAAAAAAGATTTGCCTTCTCCCACCGGAGCCCTTCTCTCCCATGGGGGCCTCCAAGGGATGCATGCTGCCAGGGCTCCTGTAGTTCCAATGGCGAACTTCTCCATCCACAAATTCATTCCTGGTTACCATGCTCTTTGTGTGTATGTGGGGGAGGAGGGGAGGAAAAGGAATGTGTAATGTGGAGGGAGCATCGGAAGAGATGGAATAAAAGGGTAGGATGTCCTCCTGGCAGAGTCTAGTCAACTGTGTGGATCACTGTATTAGTTTCACAGGGCTGCCGAAACATAGTACCACGCACTGGGTGGCTTAACACAATAGGAATTTATTGTCTCACAGTCCTGGAAGCCAGAAGTCTGAAACCCAGGTGCTGGCAGGGCGATGCTCCCTCTGACACTTGCTGAGAAATCCTTTTTGCCTCATCCTGGCTTCTGGTCACATCGACGCACTCTCTGGCGCTCCTTGGCTCACTCCTGCATCACCCCAATCTCTGTCTCATCATCACATGTGTCCTCCCAGTGTGTCTCCTTCTTCACATGGCCATCTTCTTATAAGGACACCAACCATGTTGGATTAGCACCCACCCTGCTCCAGTAGGACCTCATCTTAGCTATCACGTCTGCAATAACCCTGATTCCAAGTAGATTCATGTTGTGAGGTGTGGGGGGTTAGGACTTCAGCAGGTCTTCTTTTGAGGGACACAGTTCTACCCATAACAATTATGTTAGCTATTTATATAAAAAATGACAGCTAGTTGGGTATGAGGCCTCTTTTTCTCTCCCCCTCTTTGAGTTTTAAGGATAAGGTCCATTTCAGACTTTCATGTGTGAGGGTTGTGCTATCACCGAGTTATACAGTAGGGGAGACAGAGCTGATATAATTGAGAAAGTTTCTAACTCGATGATTCTTATCTTGATGACAGTTTCAGTCAAAATGTGACCAAATATGTTTTCTTTAATAGCTCAAAATTGGACTCTGGAGATGTAGATATCCAAGTACGCCTGTAGCCACACACTAATTTGCAGTTGGCCTTCGCCCTGAGGCTGTTCATGGGGTACTCATTCTGGCCCTCAAGTTTTGAGAGTCCAAAAGAACAAAGAAACCTAACAAACTGGGTGGCAGATATGGAGGGATTACGTGGTGAACCAGTTTCTAACCTAAAGGCAAACAGTTCTGGTGAGGTAAAAATGACATTTTCATTCTCTGAGGAGAGAAAGCAGTCCAGGCATATGGACACAAATATAATCCTTAAAATTTTTTTCTTGGTGAAATGAGCCTCTATTTTTAATTTTTTTTTTCAATTTTAAAGGACTCAGTTTATTAATTGACCAGATTACAAAAATAACCATGGTAGATACCTTAGTTCATTCTCCTAATAAGCCTATTGATCTGGTCTTCCCTGTTCCCAGCATCTCCACCTTCTACACAGTGGGTGGTTTTTCTCTTCACCCCAGCTCCTGGAGAAGATAACTTGAAGGGCCACAGGAAGTTGTTACTTCTTTGAAGCACTATCCAACAATATAGATCTCATGAATCAGATCTTCCATGCAGGTGATGCCATAATTACCAAGAGATCAAGCAATCAATGAGTTATCTGTCAGGGCAGTTTGTTTTTTGTTGATTGTGCCATAACCACGCTTGTAGATCAATTCATTTACTGACTTCAGTAATATATGGTCCCACAATCCTCAGCATGTTCATGGAAGCCTTGTTGAGCTTAACAAAGGTGCCACTGAAGATTTGGCAAAGGCAAAGAAGATGCAGCACCTTTTGGACCTTTGGGCTCACACCATTGATACCTTTGATCCTGATGACAAATGCCAATTTCGGTTCGGCAGGTACATAGAAGTTGCCAGCTTTTCTTGCCATCCTGGTCATTCGAAGCTCAGTTCTGTACATCGTCTTGTATTCCTTGTGATAGTGCTTAGCTTTTTCATAGATGAGCTTCCTTCTTGCTTTCGAAGCATCTTTTGGGCAAACTTCTTTCTCAGGTGCTTGATCTTCAGTTCTGCGAAATTCCTTCGCTTTTTCTTGACCGTTTCTGGCACAGCAGGAACCTTCTTCTTCTTCTCTTCTGCACCCTCCATGGTTCCAGCCGGAAAAGAGTGAGCCTCTATTTTTAAATAAAAAAAGCATCTCAAGAAATCTAGTTATCTGTTGTTTTGGTAATAGTTGATAAACTGAAGTAAAAGTGTGACACATGTTTATTTTTTTTTAAAATATATTTTATTGATTTTTTACAGAGAGGGAGGGAGAGGGATAGAGAGTTAGAAACATCGATGAGAGACAAACATCGATCAGCTGCCTCCTGCACACCTCCTACTGGGGATATGTCTGCAACTAAGGTACATGCCCTTGAACGGAATCGAACCAGGGACCTTTCAGTCCACAGGCCGATGTTCTATCCATTGAGCCAAACCGGTTACGGCGACACATGTTTATATATCTGACATGTCCTTTACCTATTCATACATTGACAGACTTAGGTCATTTCCATGTCATGGCTACTGTGAATAAGCTGCAATGAACATGGGAGTGCAGATATCTCTTTGAGATCCTGATTTCAATTTCTGTAGCTATACTAGTATACCAGTAGTGGGATTACTGGATCATATGGCAGTTCTGTTTTTATTTTTTTCTAGGGACTTTCATACTGTTTTCCATAGTGGCTGAAGCAATTTACACGTTCATCAACAGTGCACAGGGTTCCCTTTTCTCCACTCCCTTGTCAGCACTTGTTATTGCTTGTCTTTTTGCTAATAGCCATTCTAACAGGTGTGAGGTGATATCTCATTGTGTTTTTTTAGATATATTTTTATTGATTTCAGAGAGGGAGAGAGAGAAACATCAATGCTGAGAGAGAAAAATCATTGATTGGTTGCCTCCTGCACGCCCCCTACTGGGGATTGGGTCTGCAACCTGGGGATTTGCCCTTGACTGGAATTGAACCTGGGACCCTTCAGTCCGAAGGCTGATGCTCTATCCACTGAGCCAAACCAGCTAGGGCTCATTGTGGTTTTGATCTCCCTGATTAGTGATGTTGAGCATCTTTTCATGTACATGTTGACCATTTGTTAAGTCTTCAATGAAAAAATGCTCCATGCTTCTTGCTCCCTCTAGTGGCAGAATTCTTAAGCTTGTATTCCTCCTCTCTATCCTACAATGCATCGGGTCAAGTGCTGACTGCCTCCCTTTAGTTTTCCCAACAAAACCTACTAAGGTTCATGTCCCCATATTTGGACCAGCTTTCTGTGTGTGCTCACTAGCTGTCTGCCAAAGCTCACTCTCTCTGCTGCCATAGGGAATGCACACAGGGAGCCGGCCACAGAGCAGGGGTGGGAGGTGGGGGAGGCACAGGGAACAGTGGAGGTACCCGTGGGCCAGGTGGGGGATCTGCGGGCAAAGTGTTCTCCATGGATGGTGGGCAGGATGCTTGATGGAGGCCTCAGTGCAGTTAGTGGAATCCCTTTAATGCCCATGGAGAGTCCCATCTGCCCCTCTTCCAGCCTCTACCTGACCCCCAGTCATACAGCTCCCGATGTAGTATTCAGGGTGGGTCAAGAGGACAGGGGCTTCTTTGTAGTGCCTGCACAGCTGGGGAAGCTTTGTGCTCACTTACATGCTCTTGTTTCCCCTTCAGGACCATGGGTGAGGGGATGTCTCTTGAGCCTAAGCTGTGCCATCATGGGGGAGGGGCGCTGTGGGTAGAGTCAAACTGTTCTTATTGCCTACTTCAAAGCATTCAAATTCTAATTTTTCTTCCCATAATGTGCTGGGACTTTCCTCTGGAAACCTGGGCTTTCCTAAGGCTCTCTAATCCACTGGTGACTGGCTGAGAGTGTTTTCCCGGCCTCCCAGATCATGGCTGAGAGGGGCTAGAGCAGGTGCCTAGGCCACCCAGGGCACATAGCCAGGACCAAGGTCTATATGACATTACCTGATGCACAGGTGGGTGAGACTCCACCCAGATCCCTTGGTATCGTTGCTGGACCCCACAACTCTCACAAAGGTACTTTTGTCTGTGGACAGATTTCAAATTATTATTATTAAGGTGGGGAGGGGGGAGGGCAGAAACGAGAGATATCTTATTCTGCCATGATGCTGTGCTTTGTCCTGTGCTTTTGAATCTCCATGGTTCTTCAAAGTCTTTCCAATATTGCAGTCAGCTCTGGGCTACCTGAGGTAGCTCCCAGCCTGCATGCCACTCATTTCCTAGGTGTGCTGTACAAACGTAACCACGACTCCCTGGCAACCTCCTTTTGGCCTTCTGCCGAACCATGGTTTTCTTATAGCAGGTTTGTGTGACCTTCTTGACAACAGAGACTATATGTTATCCATCTCTGTGTGCTCCGACTCCAGGAGTTGGGGCGGGCATATGGAGAATGCTCAATACAAGTGTGTTGTAGAAACAAATGAACGAGTGGACAAATAATCACGCTGGTTTGAAACCTAAGGGGTTTCATTTCCAGACAATCTTCCTCCCCCTGGCTGGACACAGATTTGCCGAGATCCTGTGGAAGCTTCCGGAGACGATGGCCCAGTGTCATCCAAAGACAGACAGCTCAAAGCCTCATGCCTTTTCAGAGTGGTGTTCAAACTTGGCCAGTGGAACATGCAGGGGCTGAAACAGACTAACACGGTAAGGGATGTGCACAGCTTCAGCACCACCGATGGGAGAGTTGGTGATAAGAAGTATGAATTCTGTACAGTCTGTGGGCACAGGCTCTGGGAAATCTTCTCCCTCCCCTCATTCTAAAATCAAACAAAACAGCCCAGAATTGAGTATCTTCTTGCAGGTGGGTCCAAATCACAGGACATTTTCTATTTTAGGTTAGACAACAAAACTGCTCACTGATGGCTGCTTTCTGGAGAAGAAAAGAAAGCTTGAGTTGTCCTAGGATGACTTGCTTTTTTGTTAAATTAGGCATATCAGGTTACCTACCTCCAGCCCCACTGCCAGTCACAGGGAGATGTGTGTGTTCCTTGCTTTCTGGAGATGGCACAGGGTGGGGGAACTCAAAAGGGGAAGAGAAACTGAGATAGGAAATGTGAAAATAATATTATTTCAACATTAACTTGGACATATTATGGGTTTGAATGCAAATTTGAAATACAGTTTTAATTTAAAAGAGAAGACTTCAATGGAATACGCCCAGACTGTCTACCGCAGAGGGAGTCTGCCCTGCTCCCTGGCCTGTCTCCTGAGTGGTTAATTCTGCAGTTCTTCCTCCAGACTCTCAGTGGGCTCATCACCAGTTGACCCCAAGTCAGGGCATTGTCAAAATATGTCACAATATCTTGAATTCTAGCTGTTGGGTTTTCCATGAGACACAGGGAAAGAAGAGCAATTCCACATCAAAGGTGTCTAACTCACAGCTCTCAGTGGTATATGTCTGCCTAAGCATCTGCATCACTACCCTTGATACCAAGCTGTTGATGATCTGGAAGTTAAAATTATATAGACATTTCTACCAACAACAATCCAGAGCCTCTGAATGATGCCGGGCACCAGTATGGCTGCTGCTGATTTATATACTTTATCCAGAGCCTCTGAATGATGCCGGTCACCAGTATGGCTGCTGCTGGTTTATATACTTTATTTATACGCTATCCACAAAGTATCTATTTTATGAGGCTTAAGTGCTTAAACAGAGCTGGTTAGTCTACCAGGCCCCTGGTCATCCCCTCTGTTCTCCATGCCTGACACCTCTTTGAATTTAATGGCACATTTCTGGGTCGATATGAAATGGTAACATCCATCCCTTGAGATTTTTCAGTTCTGCAAGGAAAAAGCTTCCAAGAAAAACCGGACACTGTCTTGCAGACGCTGTAAGAAGCATCTGTCATGGGAAGTGTCTCTGACACAAAAACAGCTTCCAGCAATATCAATGGTCATCACCATCCATCACCAAGAAGAGCACTCAGTGTCCTCGAAGGCCCTGGCTTTGGGCTGAGGGCTGAGGGCTGAGGGAGGCAGTGTCATGGACAGGAACCAGAATCCTGATCGATCGATACAGCAAAATATCTTGTCCTCAGAGACAAGATGGAGGAGTGTTGTAAATGCCAAAGAATTAAGATACATCTCGTTCTGGCCCTTCTAATACCAGAAACTTCTGCGGTGACTTAGCAGAATCACAGAATGGCAGGTCATGTTAAGTACTGAGAAGCTGCTGGCCTCCATTCTAGATTTAGTTTTTAAATTTTTATATGACTGATCATCATAACTGAAATGTACATCAAAACTGTTAAAACATATTTTAGAGGTTTGTATTCCTTTACAAAGAAAAAAAAGAATCTGCAATTACTATTTTGCTGTCAAGTCATTAAGGCAAAATGAGTTAAAACTATTAAATTCAATTAAACTACTACATTAGCGTTGAAACTATTTTTGTCATGTTCATTTCATACTTTGCATTTTTTTTTGCTTATTTATTTATTTTTCCTTTTTAGTCCTTTCCTCTCCCCCACCGTCCCTTTGGCAACCATCGGCTTGTTCTCTTTATCTGTGGGTCTGTTTCTGTTTGGTTTTGCTTGTTCATTTGTTTTATATTTTTTAGATTCCACATATAACTGAAATCATATGGTGTTTGTCTTTCTCTTTCTGACTTATTTCACCTAGCATAATATACTTTAGGTCTATTCATGTTGTCGTGAATGGCAAGATTTCGAATTTTTAATGTCATACTCTCTCAAAGTAGTCTTTTTTTTCTCCTGAAAAGTTGATTTTCCACATTGATGAATCTGTAAGAATATGTTTGATGTCACTTTCTAAATTTTTCATTGATCTGGAGTTGCATACTTGCATACTTTGTAGTGCATACCTCTGTTTTCTTTGCTAACCCTGCTGGCAAAAACTGCCCTGTTGGCTTGTACCATGTTGTTGGCTTGTCCATTATCCATGTCAAATTTGGTTTGAAAAAGCCCTCTGAAATGTAGGTCATGGTGAACTCATGTACAGGACAACACTATCCAAACTGTGTATTGAGACGATGGCTGGGCACTGCTTTATAAACAGAGATGCCCTCCCATATTTTCTCTTGACATTTAAGGTATAAACAAAACGGATGCTGATCCTGGAAAGACACACCTCCAAGGTGCCTCTTCCTCTGGGGAAGCAGGTGAGGTGAACGTGTCATTAGAGCCAGTATATTCAGGAGCACAGCCTGTTTTTATTCATTCATTCAGTCGATATTCACTGAGCACCCGTTTACAAGGTGCCAGGCACACTTTCAGGCACTGTGGACACCACCGTGGTACCTGGTTCAGATCTGCTCTTTCCTTAAATCAAGAGTTTCTATGAAAATTTTCAGTGTATGTACCATAGAAAAGGGATGGGCAGACATCAGAGGCAACAGATTTGTCCACGGGGGATACTCCCTAACCTTCTGGGATGGGAGTGTGGCTCAGTCCTCAGGCACACCCAGGGGTGAAAGCCCAAAGCTTGCAGTAGGCCTACTGGGAACATTCAATGCCAATGAGGAGCCAGCCCAGAGGCCGAGGTGGGCAGCAAGGACAGTGACTGCCACACAGGCAAGCACCTGTCCCAGAAAGAAGACCAGGACACCAGGAATGAAAAGCGTGTGTGGGGGGCAGAGATGCGGTGACCAGAAACAGGTCAGAAGAGGAAAAGGACCAAGATGTGACTTCAATGACACACACTCCCTCGGTCATTAAAGGAAGTCGCCTGGCACTCCTTAAGCCAGCTGCCTCCTTGAAGAGCACCTGTGGCTTGGGACTTGGGATATCTACTCTCAAGGCACCAATCCATGTCAGGATCCTAGTCCTAGTTTCCTATCTGCAGGCGTTGTGTCAGCATCAACAAACCAAAGGATGAGGCAACTTTATCGGTCATTTGATGGGGGATCTCTGGAATCTCAGCAGAGAAAGAAAACATTGGGATGGGTGGATTTGGGCTCTGGCATGAATCGAAGGGTTGAATCAAACACACACAGAGGCTGAGAGACCAGGAGGGAATTCTAAACTTGCCCTCTTAGGAGTTTCTCAGATGGGGTTAGTTTTAAGCTGACATTAGAGAAAATTTGCTGTTATGTCAGCAAGATTTATCTTTTGGCAGAGGGATGCTCTGGGAGTGCTGTGGCAGCTCCTTCAGGAATCGGGTCTGGAGGTGGCAGAACCTTGAGGTCAAGTTTAGGAACAGGGAGACAGGTGCATCCCCCCGGGAGAGGATGCGGGCTTACTGTTGGAAGAGAAGGCAGGCCCCTGGGCCTCTCCTGCCAGCCCTCCCTAGCTTTAAGGCTAATAGAAAGACAGAACCAAGGAGCAGACACAAAGGAGCTTGAATTAAACAAAAGGGGGTAAAAGCTGAGGGTAAAAGCTCCTCTCCTTCAGCCCGAGCCCTGCTCCACTGCGGTGGTGTCTCTCTCAGACCCCACACGGAAATCTCTCCCATCAGAAACCCGCTAATCTAATTTCTTCCTCTGCCTCGGCTGTGTCGCGCATTCGGGAGCTTTAAATTTAATAAAGGGAATTTAGTAGCGTCGTCAGCTGCGCATAAAAATCAGTAATGCCGCATTTACTTAGGGATTCAATACAGGCTTTCTGGATACAGTACAGAAATATTGAAGCATGTTTGCCGGGCGCTTTTGAGAATTTATTGGAAAATTAACTTCTGATTTCATTCTCATCTTGGCTAAGGAATCATAAAAATTTCCTTAATACAATTATACATTTTTTGCAACTCCACTACCCTGAGCTTGATTACAGATTATTTGGATTTCATGGTGTGGAGGATGATGAAAATTAAATTAGGTGAAGAGAATGCTGTGCGGTTGTGTTTCTGAAAGCATTCTTATCGGCACGAAAGGTTCACACAGTGTCCCTGGCTCTGGGCCTCCGAAGACGTACATGGCCATGCACTGTCAGCAACTACCATCTTTCTGGAGCAACAAATCCATGCAAATACTTAAGGCATTTACTTTATATTAAAAGGAACATAGAAATATTATGTAGGATTATGCAACCTGCTCATAGAAGACACGTGAAGTCTGGTGGGTCCAGAAATAAACCGAACACTTGCTATAAAACATTGTCTTGCTATTAAAATGTGAGAGGGACGCTGAAACCGGTTTGGCTCAGTGGTGAGAGCGTCGGCCTGCGGACTGAAGGGTCCCGGGTTCGATTCCGGTCAAGGGCATGTACCTGGGTTGCGGGCACATCCCCAGTGGGAGATGTGCAGGAGGCAGCTGATCGATGTTTCTCTCCCATCGATGTTTCTAACTATCTATCTCTCTCCCTTCCTCTCTGTAAAAAATCAATAAAATATATTTAAAAAAAAATGTGAGAGGGAGGATATCATAATGATTAAAACATTGTTTTTCAAGCAGGGAATAAATATTCATTATAAGCTTATGGAAGTAATTTGGTCACAGGTAACCATGTATAAACCCGACTGAGTGTCCGTGAGAGGACCATTCTCTCAGCATCCAGTCCTAAGACTGGGAGAGTAAACAGTCATATCTTTTCTTGAAAGTCAGTTTCTTCATAGAACAGAAAATTGACACAGTGATAGGAGTACTCCCTCCATACCAGGGTATTTTAGGAATGTAGCACTGTAACTTGTGAACGTATTCACTTAGTTTCCAGTATTTTTATGTGTGTTGATTCAGTTGTTCTGGACTGGGGAGGGGGGCATTTTGCCTTGCAGGGTACATATGTCTGGAGGCATTTTTGGTTTTCATGGCTTTGGGGGAGGGGATTGTGTCTGGAGTCTAGTGGGAAGAGGCCAGGAATGCTGCTAAATATCCCACAATGCACAGGACAGCCACCTCATCAGAAAATTATTCAGCCACACCCAACCGTACACTATTGATATTATTCAGAAAAATATCAATAACGCTGAGGGTGATAAACCCTAGCTTATTCTTATCAATATAGTAATATAGTACAGATTATAACAAAATCATCTCTAAACCACTTCATACCTTCCTTTTATGATAATACATATTCTGTGTAATGTATAATAAAATCACACATCACCCTTCTGAACCATCGCTTCAAAGAAACTCTCACACAATGAATTCCAATTCCAATGTTATTGTTAATTTGCATTTACTCAACACACTCACATTATCGACATCCCATACTAAAGGAAGGAGAAAAAGGAGGAAGCCGGTTACCTCTCAAATAAGACCTGGCTGTAGTCGTCCAGGACATGGGCGTGAGTGTGGAGAAAGATGATGTTGTAGCCCACCAACGCCGCCAGCATGATCAACATCTTCAACTCGTAGTTCACCCGCAGGAAAACCGAGCAGGATATCAGCCCCAGAATGCAGCTGTATATAAAGTACTGGGACAGGAAAATGCGTTGAATCAACACTTAGAATCTCTTTTGAGAAATGCTGAAATAAGGATTAAGATTGGGGACCACCACCAAGCTCACTGGTCATCTTACAAATTTCATGGGAAAGCAAATGCCTTTTTCTCCTCTTTGATGCAGTGGTCAATGCCTGCACACATTTGATTTGGAAAAGGATTACTCATTACATGGCTTGCTGACCCAGCTTAGCATGTTTAATAAAAATAATCAGGCATACTGCCAAACAGACATAATTCTTTAAAAATCTATACTGAAGACATATAATTATAAGCCAGTGTCATCTTCTTTTTTTAAAAAATATATTTTTATTGATTTTTTTACAGAGAGGAAGGGAGAGGGATAGAGAATTATAAACATTGATGAGAGAGAAACATCAATCAGCTGCCTCCTGCACACTCCCTACTGGGGATGTGCTGGCAACCTAGGTACATGCCCTTGACAGGAATCGAACCTGGGACCTTTCAGTCCGCAGGCCGACGCTCTATCCACTGAGCCAAGCCAGTGAGGGCGTCATCTTCTTGAAAGTGAAAAAAAAATGAACAGATCTTTTTAAAAATTTTAATACGTAGACTCTTTGTTGGCCTTTCAATTCTTTAATTCTTTAAGTGGATGTAAGTCGTTACTGGTAGTTCTGTTAAAAGGTTAAGAAAGTGTAGACATTTTACTAAAAGAGACATTGTTTGTCAGAAGGACTATTTAAAACAGAAAGGATTTTTAAAACTCGAATCACTGACCAGGGTGAGCCATGAATATCCTGGAAGCAGACAGGCACCGGAAAAAATGGGAAGAACCAAGTGGGAGGGAGAAGCGGGCACCTGCCACCCGTTTAGTCCATTAGAAGCAGCTCAGGCCAGCCTGTTAGCACTGTTCTCACTACTGACCACAGTGGACGATGCTGAGTCAGGACACCCCCGGATTCCATCCTGCCTCACTCATCAGCTGACTCAGGTGAGGTCAGTGACCTCGCCTGCCTGTGGCACAGCGTCGTCATCTGTGAAATGGGGGTAATCGTGTCCTCCTTGCAGGTCACTGAGAAGAACAAGTAAAGCTTGGAGCCCAGAGCCCTGGAAACAGTTGTCATTCTCACAAAGCCTTTTATTTTTTATTTTTTGCTAATATGGTGTTTTTACGAACAAGCAGTTTTGCTACTATATTAGCATTCTCGGAACAGACACAGCACTAGAAAAGTTAGTAACTTTAATAACACACAGATCTGACTGATGTCTGATAAACCCTGTCTGAATAAGACAGCCCACTTTGTAAGCTACTCCACCCCAGTTTCATTGTGTGAACAGAGCCATGTACAATCTGCTTATTGTTGTCATTTTAGCTCTTGCTTTTATTTCCCCAGCTGAGGTCATCCACAGTGAACTGTCTGGAAGCTACTGATACTCGATGCTCATCAGTCCTGTTCTTGGGGAAGAAAGGAAAGTTGAAAATGAGCTGCAGGGGTCATGGTCACCTCATGTTTCCTTCTCTGTACCGATTCTGCTGTTAGGATGATAAACTGGGGCTCTCTGTAAGGTTTGGTTTTCAAAAGGATTCGGCTGAGAAAATTAGGTTGAAAACCATTATCAGAATGAAAGTGATCGACCAGTTCTGCCTAATGGAATGACAAGCAGAATAAGGAGCCACTTATATGAACTCGTGTATCAATGTGTGCATGGGTATTTTTTTGGGTGCAGATAGGATTGTAAAGGTTTTCTGGAGCACCCCTAATTTGATATAATACCTATGCAAACCTGCCTATGGTTTCATATTTTAAAATTCATTTGTAGGCTTTTAAAAAGCTTTCACATTTTGGGGATGGCTACAAAAATACATATGTAAATGGAAAGGAGGCTCTGGGTCCATTTTCTATTAAAACACCTTTCTAGAACTCTTGAAGGCCATGCACAAGGTATGCTGGGAGTTAATGAAAGGTAAGTTGGGACCCTGAATCTAGCCACAGAAACGTGTGCGAATGAGGGGCAATGGCTCCGGGAGGCCAGGTGGGAGGCCTGAAGATCAGCCATCACTGCTGCATCAGGCAGTGGCCAGGGAGGCGCTGGGTGGCCAGGAGTTCCGGCTGTAGCTCGTGAGCTGACTGCTGCTAGGGTCTATCCTAGTAACTTTATTTTTATAGAGTCTGGGTACAGTTAATATTACTATTAGCGCCCTGGCCGGCTTGGCTCAGTGGATAGAGCGTCAGCCTGCAGACTGAAGGGTCCCAGGTTCGATTCTGGCTCAAGGGCACATGCCTGGGTTGTGGGCTCGATCCCCAGTGCGGGGTGTGCAGGAGGCAGCCGATCAATGATTCTTTCTCATCATTGATGTTTCTATCTTTCCTTCTCCCTTCCTCTCTGAAACCAATAAAGAAATATATTTTAAAAAATAAAATAAAAGTCCTCATCTGAGGATTTGTTTATAAAAAAATATTACTATTAGTTAATAATTGTATTGTTGTTTATTAATATTTAAATTAGCAATCATTAATATTTTAATTACTGAATAATATAATTTATTAATACTAGTTAATATTTTACCCTTTACTACCCCCCTACAACTCTCTTCCTTCTGGCAACCACCATACTGTTGTCTGTGTCTATGAGTTTTTGGTTATTTCATAAAGTAAATAAAAATATTAGTTGATATTAAGTTAACTAAGATTATATAGTTATAAGCACTTTTAATATAGTTAATCAATGACATTAACTTGTATTTTAATACCTATGGAACAGCCACTGGCATCTTGGCCTTCTACTTAAGACGCCTTTGGCCTCAGTTCCCTCACCTGGAAAATGGAAATTCCAATAATATCTACCTCAAGGATAGTTTCCCAATGAAATGCTATAGATGCCTGGTAAAGCACAGAGTGCCTACATGGCAAAGATCCTTGATGAATGATTTCGTTGGGTATTTAAAAACTAGCTTTTTTCTGCTACAGCAATTATAAACTGATGTTAAAAATTAGGAAATATACAAAGCACACATATAAAAATAAGGGTCTCCTATAATCCCCAACATCCAACTTGAGCCTATTAATTATTTTGTCTATATCTTTCCAGCTTTTTTTCTACTTATTATTGGTACAATTATTTTATAAAATTGGGTTTATACTGTTTTGGTTGTTTTTAAATGATACTTTTCAATTAATAGCATCATAAATATATATTTCTGTGTCATTAAATATTTTTCAACATCTTTTGTAATGGCCGGATGTAACTAAATAACAATTTATTTAAATACATTTATTTTATCTTTCAGGTTGCTTTCTTTCTTTTACTTTTTTTTTAAACAAATATATTTTTATTGATTTCAGAGAGGAAGGGACAGGGAGAGATAGAAACATCAGTGATGAGAGAGAATCATTGATTGGCTGCCTCCTGCACCCCTCCTACTGGGAATTGAACTCGAAACCCAGGCATGTGCCTTTGACTGCAATTGAACCTGGACCCTTCAGTCCACAGGCTGGTGCTCTATCCACTGAGCCAAACCAGTTAAGGCTCTTTTACTTTCTTGTTTATTGTTGATGTTACATAAACACTCGAATGAATGCTTTGTAGCTAAGTCTGTGCATCTTTAAAATTAATTTCCAGAATTAGTACTGCAGTATAAAAAGTATGTCTGTGTTGTGCTTTTCGAGAACTATTAAATTACCACTAAGAGGTTATATCACTTTGTACCACCCACAGCATGAAGGGGACTCTCCCCATCCTTTGTCAGCCTCAGATATCAAGGAAGATGGGGTTTGAGAGGAATAAGGCACACTTTGTGCCTTTCCACAAAATGGCTTTCCTAATATTTCTAAAAATATTTTAAGGGGGAAGATGGGGTGTTTCCCGGCTCCCCTGGAACACCTAAACTTGCGAGTTAATAAAGCAGTCTCTATACAGGCAGCCCATGAGCACGCGGGGCTTCCTGGGCGAAGCTCACCATAAACCTCTTCTTGAGGACTTGCTGTTGGAATAATAGTGGCCTGTTGACTAATTGGGGCCTAGATTTTAAAGAGCCTATTGTGTATTTTTTCAGGATCTTTTAAGGTTGAGTAAATATTACCTTTCCCCATCTTGGGTTTCTAATGATTTTCTCCTTTTGAAAATAAGATGTCATACAGACTTACCTAAATGAAATTCAGAATGATCACCCAATTGCCGTTCGTGGTGCCAAGCATGGTGAGTCATTCTACCCAAAAATATTGGATGGAGAGATTTAAAAAAGTGCTTTGCTGGCTATGCTGTTCTTTCCTATGAAAATGCATCTTCAAAATGTTAAACTTAAAGTGCCCTGTGAATGTCACATGAGGACAGCTTGGAGTCACTCTCCCTCCACTGTCCTATGGACCATGTGTACTAATGCCATCCATTCAAGGATGCCCAGTGAGGACACAGCCAATAAGTCATCATGAGACCCATCTCTCACCAGTCACATAACTAATATAGAAAAGATGGTGTCTAATCCTCATGGGGGTTTAATGCCTAAAACGAAGGCCAGGACCCTTTGGATAAGGGACAAAGCTTATGCTATCCTCTCTTCCCGAGCCCACAGGGAAATTCCTAGGGACCCTGGTCACCTTGCCTTTGAAACAGCCATGGCCTCAAAAGAACACCAGACACCCCTACTCTCTGTAGGCAGAGCAGTGAGCTTCCCAGAAAACTGAAATGGCAAAAAGTATCCAAGCCAAATGTCACCAGAACAAATCAGCGAAAAGAGAATGAGGTAAGTAAATCACCTTTATTGCCATTGCTAGTGGAGTTTTAAAAATTGGCAGGACATTTTAAAAGTGCACATATTAAATGACCAATTTCAGTCTCCAAACTAGTTCATTCAGCACCCTCAACACAGAAAGTAACTGTTAATAATTTAAACTACGTTCAGATGATTATTCATAAAATGAAAAGGAGAGTATCAGAAGACTTTTTTCCCCCCACAAACAATTCATGGGTAAGACCTATTAAGCAGTAAATAACTGATTTACCTCTTTTTACTTAAAACACTGACGTGTTAGTCAGTTTTAAAATTCCAATCTAAGCCTTTTTGGACATTGGTTAAAATGAGTCAGTTTGTAAGGGTTATCTGAGGCTATAGTCACTGGACGGTATTGCAGCAGAGGCAGAGAGAGGAGATGTGGTCCTGTGATCACAGCATCCAGGAGCCAACAAGAATTCACTGGAACAATTCACAAAATTTATGAGCAAGGAACCCAGGAATTCAGTGACATGTAATTGAATGCCAAATGCTGGGATCCATGCCATGAAATGCACCAGTTTAGAGAATAAAGGCAAGAGTCACCTGTGAGAGCAGCAGAATGACATTGCGACTTTGCTTTTGTGCCTGGCGGTGCCAGCCAGCCAGGACTTCTCTTAAGAAAGGCTGGTGGGCCCTAGCCGGTTTGGCTCAGTAGATAGAGTGTCGGCCTGTGGACTGAAGGGTCCCGGGTTTGATTCCGGTCAAGGGCACATGCCAGGGTTGTGGGCTCTATCCCCAGTGTGGGGCCTGCAGGAGGCGGCCAATAAATGATTCTCTCTCATCATTGATGTTTCTATCTCTCTCTCCCTCTCCCTTCCTCTCTGAAATCAATAAAGATATATTTCAAAAAAATAAAAGAAAAGAAAAAAAAGATAAAAAAGAAAGGCTGGTGGTTCTTAAGCGGTCTGGACCTACTCAGGTACTGACACCAAAGAAGAAAAGTGAAGTCCAGTACAGGTGAGAATTCGGAGGCCATATCATCACACAGGTGAAAAACAATAAAAGCCACCCAGGAAAGCAATAAAAGCCATACTAACGAGGAAAATGCTCTTACCGGAAGAAAAAACAAGCTTTGCGCACGCAGAATCGCTGCCTGATTATTTGAGGCAGAAAGACTTGTGTTTGATGTATTGGTAGTTGGAGGGACTGTTTCCTCTGGGTCACTCAGGAAAAACTGCAAAGAAAATGTTTGTTTTTCAATGAATTAGTGCAAAGGAGACGGAAGGGTTAGTAGGCGGTGCTGTTTATTGGGGCCTGTGTGTCACCCGCAGTCAGCAGGGCTATGTGGGCAACCCAGCACCTATGCTTCAGATGCCAGTGGCTCCATCCGCTTTTCAAACTGTGAGAATTTCTACTGAATAAGTAAGTGACTATTCATTGTTGTGCTCTGCACTTAATAGTGAGGTATAGAACTGCAGGATTGATGTTAAAGAACACACAAGCACCTCTGTTAAATATTATATTAAAACTGGCTCGGTTAGAATTACATTTGAGGTTGACATCACCACGCATACAGACACCCAACTCCCTGTCCTGAAATGAAAGCCTTTGGGATATGTTTTCAGCCTCTTCACCATCTTGCTTCAAACATTAAATGAGTCAATGAAGTTTATGAGTTTTTGATTTAAGAAAAAAAAATTAATTTTATGAGCAAAATGCAATAACTGGTATCAACATCTTATCTATTACTTGTGAATGCTTGGCAGCTCAGGGTTACAGGGGATTAAAATTCAGAGGATGCATAGTCTTAGCACTGTTGGAAAAAGGATCCTATTTTCTTTTCTTTTTTTAAGGTAATTCTGAGAAAACGATACTAGATACAGTGTTTCTACCCATGATATCATTTGGTAAAATCAAAATGCTGATTTGAAAACTCAAATGTTGTAGATTTCTTTATTTACTACCAAAGAATTTGTCAAAAATGTCACAACCCATCGTTGAACTATAAATGTGCTAATTCTTTGGGAAAACTTATATCAGAAAAAAAGTTTGAACAGCAAAGGTAAACATTGGGCTTCAAAATGTTACAAATTTATATTTGACAGATCCCAAATAAAATTTATTTAAATACCAAAGAATAAAAAAAAATAAAAAATAGAAGGAGATAGTTTAGCTTGTAGGTTACTAGTCTCAAGGACCTGGGATCTTAAAATTATTAACCAAAATATCTTGATTATATCACTCTATAGAGAAGAAAATAAATTCTTGCTGTACAATGGGTAGAAGTACATCCTGTGAAAACGCAGTCTTTCAAGGAGGCTCTACAATAAACATGATGGTTTAAATTTGAAAACCAATAGAGAAATTCAATAGAGAACTTCAATCACTATGCCTAACAATGCTCCATTGAGCCCCTTTTGCACACACTCTCTCTAGTATTTATTAACTACCCCCAAATCAAGAAACTCTTCATTGTGTCTATATGACATCACACTGCAATTTTGAGTCAATTTCCCCAGTCTGTCTTCTTAGTCACTTTAAAATAACAAACTCATGTCATCCTCTATATAGCCAGGCAAATCCTCGATTATTAATCCCACGTTTCTTTCCATTCCAGGTTAAACTGCCACAACATTCTCCACAGAATGAATTTCTAATAATCATAATTATTTGAGGAACTCCTCTCTAGATCAATTTTAACATTCATCAAACTTTGTCGTCATTAGGAAAATAATATCTTCATCCTGGACAAGATGTCCTCATAAAGGGCCTGTGAACACTACATATTTTTACCTTCACTTCCAAATTTTACAATTTTCAGAAAATTTAAAACCTCTCAGAATTATGTCTTCCAAGCAATATTAAATTATGAACATGCAATGTAATATTGTTTTATGCCTGATGACATCATTGTGCTTTGCTTGTCATTTGGTTGGAATTAGAAGTCTGGCTAGACTACCAGTGGACTAAGGCTAATCCTGGGCTAGGTGGTTCATAAAGCTGTTATTGATTGCATTCTCTGGGAAGTTTCTCAGAAGAGATTGCAAAATGACGTGGGAAGTCACAGGATGACACTGTCAAAATGTCAGAAAAAATGGCAGAGGATTTGAGCTTCTCATACAGGTTAAGCCAGCTGGAACTAAAATGGAACAAAACACGTAGGTCACTCACTGGCAGTTTGATGAAACTCTGTATTTGATCAAAATCTGGATAACTGTTTCCTCCACTTTTTATTGGGGTGTATGGTGTTACATAGATGAGTATCAGGTGTTTAAAATATCCTGTTAACACCTCACAGTTCATTTTCAATACAACTGACCTGGGTGTTTTGTCATTCATATCACTGTGTGTTGAGATTTTAAAAGCCAGCCCCTCTGAGACACCGTTCCTATTGACCCCCTAAGTGCTGTTAAAATGCAGGTGCCATGTCCCCAGATATGAGTGAGTGACCTGGGAGCCCACTTCCTTTGCATGTCACCTCACTGTGCTCAGTTCTGATTGGCCAGTGTCTGAATCTGCATCAGCACCACTGGGTGACGAGCATGACCCAGAGTAGTCACATCACCTTACAGTGTGGCTGGGGACAGGACCCTGTGTCTGCTTCATGTAGTCCTAATTCAAGAAGGTGTGGATCCGCGTAGCTGGACAACATTCCCTATAAATCTGCAGCTGTGACGAAAGCCAGCCCTCGCATGAATAAACCCTTCCCCTTCTGTGATCAGTAAGCTCCATAGTTATTCTCTAGTAAGAGAAAAATTAGTTCCTTTCTGTACCAAATGTCTGCTTTCATAGTATTTTATGATGATTCTTTGAAATGAATATATGAGGAGCTCAGATGGAGAACCACCACTCATTTCAGGGCCCCAGGTATCAAGGAAAATGCTGTTTCTGCTGCATGGATGGGGACAGCACCTGCTTGAGTGGTTCTGACTT
Organism: Myotis lucifugus; assembly: GCF_000147115.1. Taxonomy (NCBI): domain Eukaryota; kingdom Metazoa; phylum Chordata; class Mammalia; order Chiroptera; family Vespertilionidae; genus Myotis; species Myotis lucifugus. The sequence continues at coordinate 53,284,991 of NW_005871048.1, read as the reverse complement.
CCTCTCCCTCTCCACTGGGCAGAGAAAAAGTACTCTTGTTTATTCCTCGCCCCACAGCCTGGGCTGCCACAGAAGGGAGCTCAGTATGTGTAGCAAAACCTTATTTCCTTTCTCTCTCACACATCACCCATCATAGTTTTAGCATGTCTTCTAAAAACTTCTCTATCTCACTTGGCAATAAATTCCTTTCTTTGTGAGGAAAAAGTGGCCCTGGAAGATGTATTTCTGGTACGGAAGATGTATCTCTTCTCTCCAAAGGGATCATAGTTACTGTGAAACCAATCTCCCAAATGCTCAGCTCATCAAACATTTAGACATTGACTGAACTGCCTGTCAACCATTACTACTTATCCTTTGTGAAATACAATTAGCTTATAAAACTGATTTGTTTCCCACGTAGATTCTGTCATCAAAAAATTAGGTGATACATCTTGATTTTATAAGGTCAAACTGGATTTTACCAAAATAAATGGTTGCTTTCTGGAAGGGTTGTGTGCTTACCTGTTCATTCACTCATTCTTTCATTCAGTAACTATTAAGTAGCCACCCCTTATATGGAAGGCACTTTTCTAGGTGTATGATGGTGTGTTAAAGGTCTTGTTCTCATAACTTGTATGGGCAGCCAATGGAGAAGGTCAACTCTCAGGAAGTGTGTTTTATGGGCTCTGTGCCTGCCCAGGTGAGTGAACACACTCTTGGGGGACAAGAGGGATGATAAGGGGATTGCGGCAATCACCCCTTGCAGAGTGAACACCATGTGTCTGTTAGAATTACTGAGACCTCTAGCTAGTGGGCCCTGTGGTCATAGCGTTCTGTCCCAGTCCCTCATGGTGGAGTTTGCTAGTAATTCTGACCCATCTGTCTCCTGCAGTTTTATTTCCAAAACTCCCCTTGGAGCTTGTTGGTCGCTCTCCTGGAACTGGGAGCAGTGGGGCTAATGCACACTTGCATGCTACCAAGTGGAGCATGAGGACATTTTAGGAAACACACTCATGTTTCTATAGGCTCTCACTCCTCCCTGCCCTTGGCCTCTCTGTTCTTCTTTCTCCCTTGTGATGCTTTCACACCCTTGCAATAACCATAACGTTGCCTGTGCAGAAAGTTTAAGTATCCTAATGGCTACTAATACATAAGCAGACAGGCTCCAGGAAATACCTCTTGTCTCAGTCTTGAGTCCCTCATCTCACGTTCCCCACCCAGTGCTCTGAGGACAGCTCTGGAGCCACCATCTCAATCCCCTTGGGTCCTCTCACAGAAAGCCTGTAGGTCTGGGCTCCTCATAAGCACATGCCTCAGGTTGCCTGACTACTTAGGTCCTTGCATTTTAAAGTCCCACTAAAGCAGGGTAGTTCTAGAGGGAATTACTGGAGGTCCTGACATGGCACAGTTTTCTAGTTGTCTGCCAGTCAGTCTGGATCAAGCTCTTGTTGGAAATAAATGTCATGGTCCAGGTATGCCTGAGACCTAGAAGACGAGGCCCCACTCCTTAAGGGAGGTCTCATGATGCCTGCAGTAGAAAGATAGGCCTCAGCTGCTGTGTATGTCCAGGAGGAGGGGAGAAGAGCTTAGTGCCACTCACTCATTTTATAGTGGAGTTCCCAGGATGGTGGAGTTCCCAAGGTAAACTTGACACATCAAGAAAATCCACATTCCTTGGGGAACCTGAGGCTGTGTGGGCTTGACTGCTGAGCCACAGGCACCATTAGTTCTAACTGCCTACAGAGGCAAGCCTCTTCCATGAGCTGATCTCCAAGACTATGCAGGGGGCAGAAGTCACACCTCTCACTAACCCGTGACTGGGGAGGCCCACATTAGGTCTGGACCTCATGTCCTTTCTCAGGGAAGCTCCCAGATAGAGTTGGGGGGCATGTGGTCAGGTGAGGTATGGAGAGCTAGCATGCCTGTCCTGTAGTTGACCATGTGGAGAAAATACAGGAATCTGAACACGTAGGAACCCATACACCCACCTCCTGATAGCACTGGAAGTAGCCAGAAGAGGGCAAGCTATGGCGTCTCTCTGACTCCCCCTTTGCAGGTGTCCTTAAGATCAACTTCGCAGCACATGAAGAGGCTATCCTGACTGGCACCCCAGTCCATCTGGCTTCCAGTTAGCATCACCCTCATTGGAATCTCTAGGTGTGTGTCAGGAGAAGCTATTGGCTCTATAGTTTAATGTTGAGAATTGAGCCCAAGTCAACATTCAAGATCCTTATCTATTTCCTCAGCTTTATATTCTACTACTTCTTAATACAAATGGCTGCCCTATTTCTAGTCCTAGATGACAAATGTCTTCCCTCATTCTCATCTCTCATGCACCATCTCACATACTCCTTCTACCCATCCTTTATAATTCAGTCCAGCAGGCCCTGCTGTCCCTGCCCCTTGTCTCCTCTCTACACACCTCTGTGGCCCTCAGACTCTTTATAGCGGGTTTACCTGCTGCCCGTGTCCTAGGCTCCACCATGAATGTCTGGAATGCAGAGAACTCTCTTTGGCTGCTGAGCATCTAGCAAGGTATCAGGCACATATTTATGCTTAATGAATATTTTTGGTTGAATGAATGCTGTCTCATTTATGAAAACTATGTCTTATCGTGTAATACATAAACTCTATCTTCTCAACCGGATTTTATGCTTCTGAAAGGCGAGGACTGTACCTCACAAGACCCTGCAGTTCCAATAACTAGCAAAGCATCCAACATTTGAAATACATTATGCTTTATGGTTAATGATGGTGACGTCAGGATAATGATAAGGATGTGTCTCAACGTGCACTGATCACCCACCTGCCTATTTTAAGAATATAGCAGTCATGATTATATCAATATAGTAAGAGCCACCATTGGTTAAATATTTACTAAATGACTGGTACCATCCTAAGTGTGGTAGAAACATCAGCTCATGTACCCTACAACCACCTTGGCAGTGAAGTGTCAGTTCTCATTTTTGAAAAATGGAAATGCAACCCGTGGAAGTTTAAGAAAACTCTCCAAAATCACACAGCTGATAATGTGGGAGCTGATGTTTGAAATTAGTCCTTTTAAACTCCAGAGCACGATGCCTCTGCCACTGCACTTTCCTTAATTTGATGGTTCTGTTACTCCTCAGTGATTATCTGCTGACATTTAGTGTCATTTCCATGCCCGAGAGCCCCACAGAGCAAGAAGTTGGGAACTGCTGGGAGGAGCCCCTCTCTCCGTGGCTCTAACAGAGAGCATTCTTTTTCTTACAGAGGCTGCTGTTGCTGTGGATGGATGTTGAATTTAATAGGCAGAGATTGGTGCTGCCAAAGCAGCTACAAGCAAGGTTTGGAAATCCCACTAAGACAAGCCCTGGAAGCAAAGAAGTCCCTGCCTGGTAGGAGCTGTGACTCACCATGTTGAACACGGCCATGGTTAAAATGATGGCCGTGGTGATGACCGTGAGAGAGATCCGCGGCCAGGGGCGGTTCGCGATGATGCCTGATGACTTTAAAAGCCACAGGAGAGAGGCAGATGCCTTTTTGCTGCATTGCTAGGAAGAGAGAGAAAGAAATAAAGAAAAAGCATTGCTATTTTATGTATTCTCTCAAGTTTGTTAATGATATTTAAAACCACAAGATGCACCAATATTCTTCCAAGAGTAGACAAGTAGGCTCTGTCCTCTGGTGGGGGCTCAGACCAGATCACACACCTTGTTACGTTATGTTGGCATCACTGTTACAAAGTAAGAATAGATTAATTAAATTTTTATAATAAATGTAAGTTGCGACTATCTGTCCTTTAAAATAGATCTAAAATTATATTTAAAAAAAATCTGGTAAAGAAACAAATATGTCAGTTAATTAAACCATTCTGTGGGATGTGTTGGGGCTCAGATCACAGCTATGATGAAGCAGTTGTCATAAATTTAGCCAATCTATGTAGAAAACAGACCAACATGTAGCTAATCATAGAAATACAACTGTCAAATACTACTAAGTTAATACAATGGTAAAACTTGTGTGACCTCCATAAAACTCAAACAGAGAATACTCCTTGACAGCTATAATAAGCAGCACTTTTATTTCTCTACATTTTTCACATCTTCTTTCTGCTTTATTCTCTCTCTCTCTCTCTCTCTCTCTATATATATATATATATATATATATACATATACACACATATATGCATATGTACATATATATTTCTTCTGTTAAAAAAATCAATAAAATATATAAAAAAAGAATTAAATGAGATTCTATAATAAAAAGTGAGAGATCGATAGGTGAGCTTAAAGAACAAGCCCAGCGGCCCAGCATCACACCCCCATTGTTGTGAGACTTTCTGCAAGTTAATTTCCCTCTAATTCTCCCAGGTCCTTCTCTGATTTCTCCTAGAGCCTGTCTGGAAGCATGAGCTGCCCTGCACTCCAGGGGCTGCCAGCAGCCGAATCTCTGGCTGGTGGCAGGAGGCACACACAGTGGGGCTCTGGAGGGCATTTTCCCACCAGCAACAGGGGAGGAGCCAGATTTGTACCTCAGGCTTCTAAAGAGCAGGATTTGGTGGTGGCATTAAATATGTCATCCAATAAGATGCACTTTCATGCTCTGAACATGCAGTGTCCTGGAGGGTCACAGAGCTGGAGGACACCCACCCGAGGATGCTTACTTATATCATTATCATTTAATGCATGCTACTTTTAACAATTTACTACCACAGACCCTAATCAGATTTATATTCTGGAGGAGAAACTCTAACAAAGTGTAAAAAGCAGAGATTCAATAAAATGTCGTAGTCATCTATTAGAAGATGATGGCATTTGGTTTGATTTTGGTAAATTAATATGTATCTGCATCTTAATCAACTAGAATTAGTGTTTTTGTTTAAGAAAGAATTGTTAAAATCAATGATTTTGGGTCTGTACACAGGAGTTATCAAAAAATTTGATAATAAATATGTTTAAGGGCAGAAATGCAAAATTGTATTACTCTAGGAAAAATTTAAAGCCAGCTCAGATTCCATATCACTCTTAGGTGAAATATTATCTAGTTATTGCACAGACTTATTTTTGAAATTAAATTATTTTGTTTAAATTTTAGAATTATATATGATGATAATCTTGCCAAATGAGCTATCTAATAGGAATATGTTATACTCTGAGCAGAGATTAGTCGCTTACTGAGACAGATGTGGGCAGACACACGTGAAATTGTTTCTGCTCCTGCAACATGCTGGGCAGAATTACAAATCGGGGTCCACGTGTGGCTACTGAACATGTGGCAGGGTATCCGGGAACACCTTCACGCTCCTATTTACCCCTAGAAAGAAAACACTTGGGGCACCTCACTAAAGACCATGGGTTTGGCACGCACTGGGTTCAGGATAATGAATTTAGGATGTAGTAGGTTCAATTCAGTCTCCTGTTCAGTCTTCATGTATGCCTCAAAGTACCCCCATGCAAGCATTTTTAAACTTATGAGAAATATTCATTGCTATCAAGGTCAGGGAGGCAGGCAGCCACCCCAGTCTTTTCACTCCTGTGACTGAGTTCATGCAGAGTGAATAGAACTGAAATATAAAGATTTGTAAGCATTGCTGGTGGCAAGGACAAAGAAACAGAAGATAAGAGATGAGTACGCTGAACTATAGGGACATTTGGGGAAGAAGAAGAGGGAGATAAAGATTATGGAAGCAGAAGGAACCAATAATGAAGAAAAGAGGAGAAAAAAAGACCAAGATCTTAAAATAGAAAAGATCTGACTAAGGAAAAATGGGAACATTGATTTGATTTGAAGTCCTGAATAAAAATTACAATTGGATCTTGACATGATCATTTACTTCAGTTTATTCTGTTTTGGGTTAAGTATTCAAATAAAGTCCTGGGTGCAAAAATAAGTTTATCAAAATTTATACCATCCTAATGAAAGGTCCTATATAATAAAAGTCTAATATGCAAATAGACCGAATGGGGAACAACTGAACAACTGGTCGCTATGATGTGCACTGACCACCAGGGTCGTGCGTGGAACATGGCGGGCATCAGCCGCGGCGGGATGGTGGAGCAGGTGAGCGGGAGCGCCAGACCAAGGTGGGGCACCGGTCGCTGTCATCGGGGTGAGCCTCTGGTGGTTACTGAAAATTCTTTGCTCCTGCATGCCTAGGTCCTGCCCAGCACTTGCACCTGCTGCTGGCGCTGGAGCCTCTGCTCACCGTTTGCACCCACTGTCAGTGCCGGCCCCACTCGCACCCACAGCCAGTGCCAGAGTTGCCACTTGCACCCACTGCCGGTGCCTGATGCCGGTCCTGATTGCTCAGCACCATTAGTGGGTGCAAGCAGCAGCTGCTGGCCCCCATCATCCCTCAGGGCTTCTCTACCTCCCCCTGCTCCTGAGGGGTGATCAGGGCCAGCAGCCGCCACTCACATCCACTGATGGTTCTGGCCCACTTGCACCCGCTGCTGGAGCCGAACCAAATTGCTCTGCACCATCAATGGATGCGAGTGGGGCTGGCACTATTAGTGTGTGGGAGCAGCAGCAGCGGGAGTGGGGCTGCCGGCAGAGAGGGGACCGGGGGCCGCGTGGGAGGGTCCGGATGGGGGCACGGAGGTTGGACCAAGACCCAGCCGTATGCACACTGCAGCCTTGCGGCCCACAGTTCCTTTAAAGGTGCACAAATTCATGCACTGGGCCCCTAGTAAATAATAATATCTCAAAGAACATTTCAGCATTTATTCAGAAGATGCGACTTATGGAAATGAGCCCAGGTTAGTCACTCTAGTTGATCTTTGGCTTAATTACTGGCATAATATTACCCAACTCTGTTTCCTCCCTCTCCTGATCATCAGTGGGTCTCACTGTATCCTGTGTTTGGCTCTTACTTACAGTGAGCTCACTGTGGGCCTTCTAGCAATGCTCTGGCTGTCAATGCTACACCCACTGACAAATTTGGTATTAGTACTAAATGCAGTGGGAGATGTAAAGGAAAAATAATATAAATTTATATGAAAACCCTATCATAGAGATGGTGCTGGGGAAAATGAGCAGTGTGGTTTGCTAGAAAGGGTATAGGGTGAATGTCAATGTTCTTCATTCAGTAAAGGCAAAATATTCTCCACAGAAAAATACAATAAAGTGTTCATGCACTGTATTTGTGTAAAAAAATATTCCCACCAAAAATGTTTCCCTTCCTTTCTTCTTATTTTTATTTTTTAATGTTTTGCACTGGAAACAATTGGTAGTCTCTCACTCTAAAATACCGTATAATTTAATGCAGTAATTATAAAAGCTTTTGCAGTTTCATTAGTGTCCATTTAAAAAAATAAAATTAAGTACCTGGAAATAAGTAGATGCTTATATCAAGTGAAGTTTTAATTCAGAACAACATTCAGAAAAATTATAACTATGTCAGAGTGGCTGAGTAACAAGCTTGCATTATTAGAAACACAAAACTTATCTTAAAATCTTGCCTGACAAATATGGTGAAATTTATCAGATAAACATGTACTTTTGTGTATTTGCCTAGAGGAACACCTTCTTTGGCATTTAGTTGGCCAAGGACTATATTTTTGAATGGCAGCGATAATTACTAGTAACAGTTAATGTCACAGAGACTGCCATGTGTGCTTTGATTACTTAATTGTACTTGAATTTCTTTCAGAACGAATGCTTTATTTCAATCAATCATATTTTACAAAATCAACCCGTTTCTTTTGTACTTCCTGAGTGAGCCACATTCCTCCGTCATTCACCCACTTCGTGGCACTCACAGCCTGTCCACATCGTATTGTCTTTGCTGAAATGCTTATCTCTGGCCACAGGAAGAGCTGGTTGAGAACAGTGACCACATCACCCGGGTCTTTGTCCTCCCACAGGCAGCACAGTGTTCAGCGGCTAGTAGAAACTCAATAGATGATTACTCAATACATTCATTGTCTTCATGATGAACCCTAAAGGAAATTCCCAAGGGCCAGAAACAAAGAAGCAGCTCAGTACTAGAGAAACAGTGTCCTGGGACTGAACACAGGGAAGAAGATGGTGCCTTGGGTCTGCAAATGGTGGGCAGCTGGAACCAAGACCCCTGAATAAAACCAGAGGCCTCAAAAGGCTGTTCCCTCCATGTAAACAAGTCTAGAAGAACTCCATGAATTGGTTGAGGGAAGCACTAATAAACTTTAATGACAAATTCAAACTCTAAATGGAGGTGTTGGGTTTGAAATTACATGATCTGCTTCATAATGAGAATTTCAAGTTGAGGGGTTGTTAATCAGTTCAAAAACCAGAAGAAGTCTTTGGGGCTGTGGCAGAAGAAAGAACAACACTGCTTATAAATGACTCCTGGTGCACATTTGTGGAGGGCGGGGGTGGTGGGGGAGGGTCCCTCAGCCTGGCCTGTGCCCTCTAACAGTCCAGGACCCCCGAGCGGTTTGCCAGCTGTGAGCCCAGCTTCTGGCTGAGTGGTGCTCCCCCTGTGGGACCACACTGACCACCAGGGGGCAGCCTTGCATTGAGCATCTGCCCTCTGGTGGTAAGTGCGTGTCATAGCAATTAGTCGTTCCGCCATTCGGTCGATTTGCATATTAGCCTTTAATTATATAGGATAGTTTACTTTACTGGGTGCAGGGCATGTCCCAGTTGTGGGGAAGCCATTCCCACTGAAAATGACCTCACAATAAAAAAAAAATTACAAACTACCTAAGACAATGGACCTCACAAGAAATACTCAACAGATATAACAGATTATGGAATTAGCACAAGAAGATCTGTAGATATTATACCAATCTGAAATAGCCTATAAAATAAGATTGAAGGAATAAGGATGAGTTAGAGTCTTTAATAAATGAGCAGTTAAGAGAAAATAATAGGTGTTTTAAAAAATGAGCCTTATAGACTCTCTGGAGATTAAAATGTGGATATTGACATTAAAAACTCAAGAGACTTTATTCTAAAGAGGATAGATGGCTGTGAGGAATTACACATAAAACTGCACAGAAAGGTGAAGAGATGAAAAATATAAAAAAGACACTGATGCACGGAAGCTACAATAAAAAGTTTCAACATACTTATAATGAATGTTTGAGAAAAACAGAACAGAAAGACTGGGAAAGAGGCAAAATATAAGGAGATATGGGCAAACATTTTGTGGGCCTGGACAGAATATGAGCTCTGTGGTCGAGGCAACACACTGAGTCGCAAACAGGAAAAATAAAAGTCTACCTACACTTTAACAAAAGAAATCTATTGCTCATGATAGACAAATAACAAATACTACAAAAACAACCAGAAAGAAAAGACATATTATCTACCAAGGAACAGCCACTAGACTGTAGCTTTCTCCTGAGCATATTTATTGTCCAGGAAAATACAGACTCATGTTTTCAAATTGTTATTAAAACTATCAAAAACAGACAATTTTCCAAGACAAAAGGTAAGTGGATATTTTATGCACAGGCTATCTCTGAAAGGATTAGAAAAGGAATAATCCTTTGAGAATATGGACACCAAGTCCTGGAGGAAGGAATGATATTCATGGAGAATGGTGAGAAATCGGCAAAACAACAAGAATAAATAACAACGAATAATAAAACCAGTTTAAATTAAAAAAATTTAAACAGTACTCTGTCTTTCTGTGTTATTTTATGGATTATTTTTTCAGCTCTTATCACTCCTTCAGTATAGCTATTGAGGTTTTTAAAAAAATATAATTTCTTCATTGTTTAAAGTATTACATATGTTTCCTTTCCCCCCCAATTGACTTTTCCCTGGCCACTTCTACCCCCAGCACATGCCCTCACCCTCCTTCTGTCTGTGTACATTGGTTATGCTTCTATTGAGTTTTTAATTTCAAGAAGATGAAAGATGGAAAAGAAGGATTAGATTTAGAGACTTAGCGCTTAGTCCCTGTATTCTTCAACAAGAAGATGCAGATAGTAATAGATTCTGTGAGTCATGTGCACAGTTACATGTTTTAAGTTAATCACCAAAAGAAAATAGAATTTATAATTTCCAGGTTGCTAGAGGGACTATAGGAGAATAAATAAATCCAATTGGTTCAAGAGAAGGCAGGAAAGGATAAAAAAAGAAGTAGAAACAAAGAAGATACATGAGGGATAAAAAAAAGCAAAATGAGTTTGTAGCAGTAATTATAATACACTGAAGTGTATGACACCTGTCAGGTAACAGAGGGGGATTTTGTGTCTGAGCCAATAACATAAAGCTGCATGTTGCTTATCACATGCACAACTAAACCTGCATAAGGACAAGGACAAGCTGAAAAAAAAAGATGGAAAAGGGACACTTTCTCTTGGAAAATACGAACCAAGAGAAAGCTGCTAGTTATATTGACATTAGAGAAAATAGACTTGAAGGAAAAACACTCCTGTGGGGCAGAAAGCTTTTCCACCAGCCGGTGTGTGACCGACTTTTCTTCCCCAGGAGACCTCGTACTTGTGCTTTCATCTCTGCCTGCAGCAGGGTTGGAGGCTGGCATCATATTATCTCCGCTGTACAAAGCACAAGACGACCAGGTCTAGAGGAAAAGGTCTTCTGACATTTTCTAACATTTTCACTTGGTGTATCTGGCGTACTTGTTCTAAAAGGTGCTTTGGTGTTGTTTCCTTGTGTGTGTGTGTGTTTCTTTTTTTGGGGATAGTATTTTTCATTACAATCACTGTGCTCTATTTGTTACCGAGATGTAAGCCCACTTAATGTAGTTTAGAAAGTTAAACCTGGCAGAAAATGTACACATTATTATTATTACTACTATAACAGTTTTTTTTATTGCTGATTGTAATGAAAACGTGAACTTGAATCTCTTATTCTATGTCTTAGTTTCTTAGATAAAATGGATTGTTTTACCAAATAATATATATGAAAACCCTTTGAAGGGCTCATATATGTGAAAACGTTTTGCAAAGTATTAATATTAAGGGTACTTTCTTACTAGAATATTTTAGAGTCTACATATATTTATAAGTTAATATTTTATTTCCATTTTACCAAAAGTCTTTTAATGGAGTTATACTTTCCCCAGAATCCAGTTTTAAATCAAATGGGACATCTGAAAAAATGTATTTTAGTAAATTAGACTAGAGGAGGAGAATACAAATGAGGTTCTATGTGAGGTTATCTTGACTTATGAATGTAACTAGAGGCCAGGTGCACGAATTTGTGCACCAGTGGGGTCCCTAGGCCTGGCCTGCAGGATCGGGCTGAAACCGGCTTTCTGACATTCCCCGAGGAGTCCTGGATTCCAAGAGGGTGCAGGCCAGGCTGAGGGACCCCACTGGTGCACTATCAGGGCTGGGGAGGGATAAGGGAGGGCTCCAGGGCATGTCCGGACCCCAGCGGATGGGGAGGGATAAGGGAGGACTCCAGGGCATGTCCGGACCCTAGCAGCAAGATCACCTACCAGTCAGACTGTCTGCCCCTGGTGGTCAGTGCATGTCATAGCAAGTGGTTAAGTGGCCTTAGCATATCATTAGCACATTATGCTTTGATTGGTTGAACAGACGACCAGATGACTGGCCACTTAGCATATTAGGCTTTTATTATATAGGATTTTTATCAATGGGTGCTCAGCAGTCAACACAAGGCACCCTCAGTGCTGTGCTGGCCAGTGACCATGAACATAGACATCACTGTCTAGTGGTGGGCACTTGTTTGTTGGCGACTCCACATATAGACTGGCCCCCTGGAACCTGTCTCCAATTAATTTTAAGAATTCTCAGGCTAGATTCAGATTCTGGCTCTAACACCTACTTGTTCTACATTGCAGGGCAAGTTTGTAGCAAATGCAAGGTTCTATCTCATTAACTGTAGAATGTGTGTTTCTTCTAAGGCAGTGGTTCTCAACCTGTGGGTCGCGACTCCTTTGGCAGTCGAATGACCCTTTCACAGGGGTTGCCTAAGACCATCCTGCATATCAGATATTTACATTGTGATTCGTAACAGTAGCAACATTACAGTTATGAAGTAGCAACGAAAATAATTTTATGGTTGGGTCACAACATGAGGAACTGTATTTAAAGGGCCAGAAGGTTGAGAACCACTGTTAAAGAATCTTAACCGAGGGTAGGAAACCTTTGCAGGTCTTATAATTATCACACTGATAATTATGAGCCTGCTCCAGTCTCCATTTCCATCCTCAAGAGATCTGCTCACAACTCCTTCTGCATTATTTTCCATGGGGGGAAACTTCTGAATGATCAGAATAGGAAACTCACTGAAGCCCATGGCACCCCAGAGTCCTGGGTTCTGTTTCAGCTCTCGAGCTTCCAACTCTGAAATGCCAACCAGCCTCTGCCATTGGAAGCTAAGTACCTCTGGCGGCACTGATGCCAAGGCGCCTAATGAGATATGACATGAGAGGACTCCAGGGTGATGGGCCAGGATGTCCCTGGCCAGCAGCCTGCCAGAATTAGGAGCAGCGATGGTAGCTGAATTCAGAGCTGCCAGCAAGGAAGAACTGAGGGTGTGTGAGGACATGGTGGGACATTTTCTGAGCAGTGGTGCCAGGAGGTTGCATTTGGGTGCAACCCAACATTCCTTCAAGCTAACTGATATTAAATATTTATCTTGTGGTTCAAGTGCCTAAAGTACGGCAATGAACAAAACAGGGCTGACGCAAACTCACTGAGGATCATTTCATCTAAAATAATACAAATAAGAATACCAAAGAGGAAGCCCAGCCAGCAGGTACTGGGAAAGCTGGCCATGGGCTCCACAGGGCTGGGTTAGGAAGGTGAGAGGATCATTTCCAACTGAGGAGTCAGCCGGAAGCATGTCGGAGTCAAGGAATCATGGCACATGTAAGGAGGAGTTCCAAAGCAGCAAGATGGGGCCACTGTCACCACTGCTCTCTCGTTCACACATTCTTGTACACACAGAACCCGCTCCTGGCAAGGATGTCTCAAGAAAGAGGATTAACATGGGCTCTCAGGGGCCCCTGGGAATGATGGCGTTGGTGAGACAAGGGGATGCTACACAGAGCCTGCTGGGGGATGGGAGGAAGGAAGATAGAAATGATAGGAGTCCAGCAGCAGGGACTTAGCACATGCTATTCAACACAGTTCTGTGGTCAGCATTCTGCTGGGTTCACTGGGAGAGAGGAAGCAAGTGTAGGAAACAATTCTTGTTGTAAGGAACCTGCTATATACCAGGGGAGAAAGCAGTCACACTCACAAAAAGGGGGTTGAATGAGCTGCCATGTAATCAAGTGCCAAATTATGTGGTACAGATCCTAAGTCTCAGGAGCTCAAAAAAGGACACCTCACAAGGACCGGGGCCGTTTCTGAAAAGTTTTCTAGGAAGGCCAGCAAGTGTGGAGGGCACCCGCATGGGCAAGAACTGAGGAGTGGGCCACGGGGGCAGGGCAGGGGGAGCACGGCTGCCTTAGCCCCTGAGGCAGGGGTGAGGGTGGGGGGCAGTCTGGGCTTCTCACTGCAATACTGACACTAACAAATACATTTCCTGAAAAATTTTTTCAGAATGTGTCACTGAATGAACACCTGTGTGATTTTTTAATCAACAGGAAAGAATTGCATTTCATTAGCACTCTTACTTTTGTGCCCATTTTGATGTTTCTCCACCTGTTTAAAAAAAATCAAACCCAGTCTTACAATGACCAATCAATTTTATTTATTTGCCATGTATGTTTTGTGTAACAGAGGGTAACAAAGGTAAAGCTCTTGGTGGAAAAATATCAGTTAGGCTCACCTTTTATCAACCTCCTTTATATGAAAGTATTTTACTTTAATTCTTCACACAGAGAATTTAATATCAATATTAGTATGAATACTGCCTTTGGCATTTACATTTTCAGAAAGTTAACACAAGTTAATAGAAGGTGAGTCGGGTTATTAAGTACTTTTTCATAAACTCAGTATTTCATCCGTAATTAAATGCAAAGCATAATAAAACCTCATACAATTTGGTAGATTTCAGGAGGCCAGGGAATGGGCAGTTAGGATGTAGCAATGTATTCTCCAAGATCATTAAGGAGTATTTGTGCTATGCATAGATTTTGCTTGAATTTGGAGGGTAGACTAGAAAGCATACAGAAAGCCTTCTTAGATTGGCTGTGCATTAATGTTTGATGTTTACAGTTAAAAAAAATCCTTACAGAATCACATAAATAGTAAAAGGAACCTCTTATTGGAATGAGAAGAATTCCTTTTTGAATTTTACCAGGATTACCTCTGGATCAAGGATTCCAGCTGGCCACTGGGGGGAGACTCATTCACGAGTCCTACTGATTCAAGTTTAGAAAGACCAAGCTGTCTTTAAGTCTAGCCTTCCTGACCATTTTGTCAAAATACAGGCTCTTCTTGTGAGGCCGAGGCAGGCACTAGTTCATCTGTAGCCTTGAAATTTTTCTCTGAGACAACAAAGAGTTAAAAAGAACCCCTGAGCATCAGGTGTGTGGGTGTCAGGTCTAAACCAAGCCCCCCCCCCAGGAACTGGAGGAAGCAGGCACTGTGTGTGTGGCCTGAAGGACCATAGGGCGGGTACAGGAGGAATCAAGAGCCGTGAAAATTTCCATGGTGAGGATGGATTATACTGAGGCCGAGAGGGGAGACTTTTCATGAGAGCAGAGCATTCCCACACAGACAGCAAAGTTGCTCTGCAGATTCATTTTTCAGCCTCCAGCCCTGTGTTCCTTTTTTACAGAAACTTAGTGGGAAGGGAAAAAAAATGAACTTGAAACCCTAAATATACACTATGATCCCCTCACCCCACAACTGGATGCCTTGGACTAGAAAATGACAACTATGGCTCCTGAGGCAAAATGATATAAGGTGCTTTACAATGAGGTTTGGATTTCAAAAGAAGCACAAATGATTGTTCCTGTTCTAAAAACTTGAGAAATGGGCTTCCACATCCTTCTGGAGGCCAGGAAGACAGAGGGTGGAGCCAAATGCTTTCCACCTAAGGAAAATTTGAACGTAGAAAATCAGGCTTCTTTGTGTATGAAGCATTTTAGAACTTGACAAGGATTCCCATGGGTCAATATTTACCCAGTCCTCTCTTCTCTACAACCTATGGTATCTTCAGGGGATTTTCAAGAGATGCTGTGTGCATGCCAGGAAATCAGAAACCTTAGTCTCACTTGTGGGAGAGTTTCCAATCCAATTTAAATAATCTAAACTATGATCCAGCAAATAGAAACCCACAAAAGTTTGTAAAGTTACAAGGCAGAAGAGGCCGACAGTGGAGACAGAGACATGCTTTGGAATCTTAGCACTTTTCGGGCAAAAGATTTCAACACAGACTAGAATACAATGGACACCCAGGGCTCCAAACCATTAAGAGGCCATTCTGTCACTGTACTGATGTTGCTGGAGGTAACACTACCATACATTTTTAAAAAGAAAAATGATATCACAATGAAGAAACACATGAAAAGGGTAAAACCAGGTAGAATGAGAAAAGTGCTCTCCTAGAAGCCACAGTGCATCCTATGGGTGTAGCACAACCTTGAGAAGTGACCAGGAGCCCTGCACACTCTAGGTCTGCTTCCTTGGTTGTGTCATCTACTTGCTCTTGTCAAAGTCTAATTGGAAGAAGAAATCATGACTTCAGAAATATGAAAAATATGAAATTTCCTTAACCTTACACATCTCATAAAATGCATTCATTCATTGGCAGATATTTTAAGGATTATTCCTATTTATTTTGTGTAACAAACTATTTGTGACATTAAAATTTTGGTTAACAAAAATAAGGGAAGTGTCTCCACAGAGGATGCCTATGAACTCTGCTCAAAAGTGGCCTCTCCTCTTTCAACCCATCTCCAATGAACAAAATGGAACATCAGCTCTCTTTTGTGACTTCTATCCCATTGCTGGCCTTCTTAGGATACTCTCATTGCTTTGGACCAGTGGTTCTCAACCTGTGGGTCGCGACCCCTTTGGGGGTCGAACGACCCTTTCACAGGGGTCCCCTGAGACCATCAGAAAACACATATATAATTACATATTGTTTTTGTGATTAATCACTATGCTTTAATTATGTTCAATTTGTAACAATGAAATTGGGGGTCACCACAACATGAGGAACTGTATTAAAGGGTTGCGGCATTAGGAAGGTTGAGAACCACTGCTTTAGACTCAAGTAGATTTACTTTTTATATCCAGAACTAGCATCTAAACCATAAGAGCTTGCAATGATTGCCTTAAATTAAAACACTAAAAAAATTTTTACATTTGCCATTTTGATGTTCTAAGATTTTATATCTGGAAAGTTGACATAAAAGATATATTTGGTATGAGTTTTAATTCTCCTGTATACTCAAAGTCTCCCATTATACTTATATAGTCACAGTTATAAATATTCTGAAAATGTTGAGAAGATGATAAAAATTGCTGACAGAAGCAAGTGGACCTAACTACAATTTTATGATGTGACATCCAACATCTCAAATAATCTTCAAATTTGTGTCTTAGTTGTGTGTGAGCTGTGTCAGTTTGTATTTTTGGCAGATGACAGGAAGGACGCATGTTTCTTTACTGGGATCTGTATGTCTTGAAATGGTAAGTCAATAACCTCCCTGTTTTAGGTAAGAAATCAGTTTTCATTCAATGAGCACAGTTTTCAAAGAAGTTCAATATTTGAAGTACCTACCAAAAGCTGTCCAGCAAAGCAGACAAAAAGGATAAAGGCAAGCAGGAGGAACGCAGCTCCAAAGGAGATCCCGAGGATGGAGGTTCTACAGGAAAGAGAAAAGAATGGGTTAGTGTGGGGAGGGTTTCTCTCATCCTGGAAAGCCGTCAGCCATATCTTCACTTAATTAGGACTTAATTAAATGAGGACTTCAATCCTCACTAATTTTTTTGAGAAATGAAAATGAACGTAAAACAAAACTGAAAATATGTCCATAGAAAACTATGTCCACAGTTGTGTCTGGTTGACTTGTGATGATGGCTCATTAAAACCACCCTATACACAGTCCTTTATTTAAAAATTATCTTTTTTTGGACTCACCTATGCAACTAGCACTTTCCGTCACTGTGTCCTCTTCCCTGCTGTTGATGTTTTGGCAGCTGCTGCCTCCAGATCATTCTTACTCCCGTTCACTTAGGTAACACTGAGTCTTCACCCTCCCCACTACAATCCAACCAGATTCAACTTCCTTAAAAAATAAATGCATCTAAGTGTTTTCTGAAGTTCTCCCAAGGTTTCACAGGCCCCGGCTTTTACATTCTTGCACGAGTCAATGAACACACAAGCTTTCTATGATCATGTGAACAATGTGCCCACTGAGTTACAGATTGTGCTACCAACAGGTTATAAGTATTTATAAGAATTATATACATTTCTGAGCAGTCCTTTAAAAAATTAAAAAAATGAAAGCCTCGTAAGCCTTCATTTATTACAAAGATAAAAGGGGTTGGGGGGTATCAAAAGAGCAGAACTACAATGAATAATCAAAGATGAAATTCAAATGGAACATCCAAGGAGAGGTCAGGTGTGTCTGAGACCATAATAAAACTCATACCAATGACACTGGCTAGAGAAACTGAAGAGAGAGAAGAGCAGCAACTTCGAATGTCAATAGACAGATGGAAGACCTAGATGCAAGTCAGCAACAAGTTGAAATAAATCTCTAGTGGGAAGGTGTTTATATATCAAATACACCTATAGTATTGACTCAGCTCATGCACTAGGCCTATGTTAGGCTGCAATGTTACAAAGATGATTAAGATGTCAACCATATTTTCAGCTGCTTACAGTCTAGTAGAGATAAGCACTGTTTGTCTCCTTACCTTCTAGAACATTCTTCCTTAAGACATCACTCCAATCCTCAGACCCTGGTTGAGGCCACAGAGGCCCTGGCTACCACCAGTTGCCCCAGCCTCATCATCTCCCCTACACAGTCTCAGAGCCTCCTGCTCAGACAAGACAGTGAGGAAGGAGGGGACTGTGAAGCAGTGCACACCTCAGAGGGATGGACGAAAGAGGAACACGGTAACTCATCTGCTGAACTTTTGTTCGCCACCTTTCTCATCCATTTTATTCTTATAAAATAAGCTCTCAAGAGTTTCATTTGACTCTATGTTCACCTGATTCCTTTTGAATATCAAGGTAATGCCAGCCTCATAAGGTTGAGTTCAGAAACATTATTTCTTTTTCTTAGGTCCGAAACTGTTTAGATAACAAACGAGTAATCGTTTATTGAAGGTTTGGTAAATCTCAACTATAAAACCATCTGATGAGGTGATGGTGATGATATGATGATACGATGACACAAATCAACATCCATAGATCATTTACTACATGCCAAGCACTCTTCTAAGGACTTTATATGTATAGTTAATTTACTCCTGGATAGAAGTTAATATTATCACCTCATTTTACTGATGAGAAACTGAAACCCAGATATCTTAGGAGACTTGCCTAAAAGCTATTTCTCTATTAAGTTGTGTGGGTGACGTTTGTGTTCATGAAATTGTATTCCTGATCCATGATTAGAAGTAGATATGTCACATTTCTGTCATGTTTACTGGTTCTATTTTTTAAGTCAATTCGGAAAATTTTCCTAGAAAATTATCCATTTTATTTAGATGTTCAAATGTAAAATATTATATTATTCTCTTGAAAATTTTAAAGTCTCCATATTTGAAGTAATTTCTTTTTGTACTAAATCTTATTTTTATCTTTTTTCTTTAAATCAGACTTTTGCATGTTTGTTGATTTTCTCAAAGCGTTTGGAATATTATTAAAGTCTATGCATTCTGATAGTTTTTTAGATTATTAGTTTCTGATTTAACTTCAAAAAAATCCGTCTTCATTTAAACTTAAATTGTTCTTTTGCTTAATTGTCACTTGTTGCTAATCTTTTGTATTTTCTAATAAATGTATTTAAGCACATAAATATTCCCATAATTACCACTTTAGCCAAATCCCATAGCTTTGATTTATAGCTACTCAATTGTCATTCTTTTCTAAAAGGCCTGTAATTTCAATTTCAATTTCCTTTTAATACAAGAGTAATTCAGAAGTCTAACTTATAAATTCTACAAAGAGGCTATTTTTGGTCTGTTCTTGTTATTTCTAATTTCAACAGATTTGATTAGAGATTGTGCTTATTATTTATACTTTGACAGTTTATTTTTCTTCTAGGCTGTGATCAACAGGCTTTACTTCTATGATGGTTTATGGCTTTCTAAAAATGATATGTATTTTCTATTTTTCTGGAAACAAAGCATGTTCTCTAAATATATCTATTCAGAGGGCCTAAATATATCTATTCAAATCCCCAGTGGGCTGACTTATTGACTCAATTTGGTCTGTCAATTTTAGAATGCATTAAGATTTCTAAATAGGATTGTGGATTTGTCAATATATCTGAACATTTTAATAGTTTCTCTTTATTTACTTCAAAGAAATGCTGGAGTGCACAAAGATTTATGATTGTTAAACTTTCTTGGTGACTGTACCATAATAGGTCTTTTGTCATGTTGAATGCCTTGCATTTGAATTCTGTATTGTCAGAAATTTATATTACTGCTGCCTTCTTTTTTCTGTAAGCTGTTTCTCAAAATAACTATTTTCCATCTTTATTTCCAAACTTTCTCTTTTAATTTTAGGTTGATCTCCCATATATAATACAAAAGTGTGGCCTTTGATTTGTAGCCTCAATCTTTGAGCTTCTGTCCATGAATAGGATATTTTTATCCATTTACACTTATAAAATTCGTTAATATTTGAGCAGTTCCTTCCTCTTGTTTTCTTAAAATGTATAGTAGGATTCATACAGAAAATCACCTGCATGTGAAGTTTTGTGTGAAGATTTTTAAAAAATCAAATTTAATAAATTCAATATGTACATATACATTTAAATGGTCTGTTCTATATGTGTCAGGTTTGATAGACTCTCCTTCCAATGAATTTTTCCATTTCATCTAATTTTAAATCTTGCTGGCCTTGAGTAATTTATAACATTCCATATTTATCCTGCCAATGTCTATAGGCTCTGTAGTGGATTCCCTTTTATTCCTTATATTATTAGTTTGGGTGCTTTGTGATGATCTCTTTTTCTTTCTTGATCAGTTTGGTAATGGTTTAGCAATAATTAAACTTTTTCAAAAAATCAACTTTTGGCTTTACTATTTCTGTATTGATTGGTTTCTATTTTATTGATTTTTTCTTCCTTCTTTACCAATTATTCCCTTCTACATTCTTGATTTGCTCTTCGTTTCCTGGCTTCCTAAATTGGAAACTGAGACTTTTTATTTTAACTGTTTTATTTTCTTTCTTTTAGCATTTGAAAGCTACAAATTCCTCTCTAAATGACTGCTTTAAGTACATACCAGATAATTTGATGTTATGTTTTGATATACAAAACACTTTCTAATTTCTCTTGTGATTTCTTATTTGACTAGTGTATTCAAATGTATATAATTTAACAATAAAAAGATTGAAATAAATTTTGAAAAGATTTATTAATAAAGATGGAAACAATAAAAATCTTGCTCATTGTTCCAAGAATATATGTATATCTGGGGCTACTCCTATTGAACATTATACCAGAAGAGCTAGCCAGGGAAATTAGGCACAAAAATAAAATAAAGGCATCAGATTGGAAACAAACAAGTAAAACTATCTCTACTTGTAGATGATACGATCCTGTATTTAGAATACAATGTCACAACCTGGCATTCAGACCCAGAGTGGCTCGAATTCTCACTGACATGCTCAACCTGAGGCTGTCCCGTGTTCCTGTCCACGGGCACAGACCCTCTTGTTCAGTTGGAGGTACCCTTTATCTCAGGGAACAGAAATACCACCAAGCAAAGTAATGGCTGCTCAAAAGCTCTTAATTATAACCATTTATCATGCCTGTTCTATCAAAAGCATGTTCAGGCCCATTAAGCATACCATGAGGTTATATAACATAACCAATTTTAATTAACATTCTGGTTGCAAAGCTGTTTCTTTTTAAAACCCAAGTATAACTGATTTATGTACTTACTGAAAAGCAAAGCTGACTCCTCCCTGTCATGAGGCAAGGAAAGTCACATTTTTTTTAGTGAGGATTTTCGACTTTGGCACTTTAATCAAGTATATTGTTACAGTAAATGGAAAAGGCTGATTCAGGACTAGGTCCTTTCTCCTCTCTGGTTTTTCCCAGCCAGTTCATTGCTTAAAGATGGTTCTGACAGGGGCAAGGAAGCACGTTTGCTGAGAAAGAAACCAGCAGAGATTACGGACTCCTCCCCCACCAAAAAAGTCTGAAAGTTATATTAGTTATAAACCATTTAAATGGGTAAACAAAGCCTTTCTTTGGAATTCTAGTTAGTGCCACAGCTCTCTTCCCTCTGTGCTCTCACTTCTCCTCCCCCAAGTAGTGTTATGGGTCCCTCCATCAATGCTCTGTGAACCTCTGACACATTTATTTAGCAAAGACGATGAGAACTGAGGGAACTCACAGACCCTCAATAAAAGAAGTAATAAATAATATACATCAGTAAGAAGAAAAATGAAGAAAGGAATTTTTAAAAAGCATCAATGAGCAAAGATTTGGTAAACAATATGGGTAAATCTAAATAAATATTGACTATAATTACCATCTGGACCTAAAATGATAAGAAATAATTATAGAAGAAATATAACGATTACCTTTAAAATTTATTAAGTTAAGAATACATATATTTTCTTTTAACTTAATAAAGAAAAAAAATAAGTTAGGAAGGGAAGTGGAGAACAAAAGAAAAGCAAGGTAAATGAAAATAAGAGGGTAAAGCGGGTCTATATATATCAAAGAAAAAAATCAAAATACAAATAAAATAATATATATATATATATGTATATATATATATATATATATATATATATATATATATATATATAGTAATATGCAAATTAGGCTGGGACTCTGTAACGGGTTGCGACCAGACAGGAGGAGGTTGCGCGTGCAGGTGAGGCCTGGAACAGAGACGGAGACAGAGGCAGGGGGGCCTGCCCGAGCTGGCGTGGTGGCTCGGGTGGTCCCGGAGCGGACCCAGGCAGGGGGGCCAGTGCTGAGCGAGTCAGGTGCAGGTCCCAGCCCCCAGCCCCTCTCACCCAGGCTGGCCATACCCTCATGGGATGAGGGTCCCCGCTGGGGGCCTTGGCCAGCCTGCAAACAGCCAAGAGCCCCTCACCCAGGATGGCCACAGCCTCATGGGGTGAGGGTCCCTGCTGGGGGCCTTGGCCAGCCTGCAAACAGCCATCAGCCCCTCACCCAGACTGGCCAGATACCTCAGCAGAACCCCCACCCTGATCCGGGACACCTTCAGGGCAAACCAGCTGGCCCCCACCCATGCACCAGGCCTCTATCCTATATAATAAAAGGGTAATATGCAAATTGACCCTAACAGCAGAATGACTGGGAATGACTGGTCACTATGATACACACTGACCACCAGGGGCAGACGCTTAATGCAGGAGCTGCCCCCAGGTGTCAGTGCACTCCCACAGGGAGCTCTGCTCAGCCACAAGCCAGGCTGATGGCTGC
>NW_005871048.1:53052934-53262346 GCF_000147115.1 Myotis lucifugus | reverse complement strand
TAGCAAATCCCCCCAGTGAGCGGGCTAGCAGCAGATGACATCCACAGGGGTCCAGCTGCGAGAGGCAAAGACGGGCTGAGGACCCCCCGAGTGCACAAATTTTGTGCACCGGCTCTAGGATATATATATATATATATAAAGCTGGCACAGAGGTGCAGCTCTCAACTATGAAGGGATTGGAGACTCAATATGTTAGCCCCATATCAGGAGGAGGCTGGAGACCAACAGGCAGTCACATGGGCAGAATGTGATTGAGCCTCAATAAAAATTCTGGACACCAAAGGCTTGGGTGAGCTTCCCTGGTTGACGACCCTTGGTGGGTATTGCCACACATGGTGGCTGGGAGAAGGTAATCCCTCTATGCTCCCCTGGGAGAGAACAGCCAGAAGCTCTGCATTTGGGCCCCTTCTAGACTCTGCCCTATGTGTCTCTTCCTTAGGTTAATGTATCCTTTCCCTGTAATAACTCATTCAGTGAGTTACACACACACACACACACACACACACACACACACACACACACACACTCAAGTTTCAACTCTTTTTATTTGAGGAGCCCACAGGCCTTCCTCTGAATTTTCTGACTGCCAACACAAAGAGGGAAATGCAACCAGCACAGATTTCACAATGTTCACACTTGAAGTCTAACTTGTTGCTCAAGAAACACATAATAACTGGTGATGATACCGGAGAGAATGGACTGCCATAATTAAATAACATATGTATGGGTCCTCATAAATAAACAATTCAATAAAAGAGAGACACGAAAATAAAAGCAACGACAGAGCAGACATCTCCTTTTAAAAGTATAATGTCATGAAATGTTCTTCTTGGTCCCTGGAAGTCTGTCATCTTTGACTTCATCTTTTTTTGTTGTTGTTAATCCTCACCTGAGGATATTTTTCCATTGATCTTTAGGGAGAGTGGAAGAAAGAGTGAAAGACAGAGAGAAACATCAATGTGAGAGAAACACATTGATTGGTTGCCTCCTACATAAGCCCCCACCAGAGCCTGGGCTGGGGAGGAGCCTATAACCAAGGTACATGCCTGTGACCTGAATCAAACCCAGGACCCTTTGGTCTGGAAGCCGATGCTCTATCCACTGAGCCAAACCAGCTAGGGCATCTTTGACATCATCTTTTAAAATGCTGACTCACTTTCCTCTCTTCCAACTCCTTCTCGTGGGTGATAAACTATCTTAATTATGATGTAGAAAATATAAAAAATACTTATTAGGAAGATACAGAAAATGAATGAATTTATCTACTTGAGAGTAATAATAAGGATCCATTTCCCTTGGTAGTACTTGTATCATCTATGTAACTTTTTAAAAAAAGAGAATGTTTTATTATTTTGCTCTTTGAGAAGATTATATAAATTATTAATCCAAATACATGACAGAGATGTAAGAACTTTTTTTTATCCTCACCTGAGGATATGCTTCCATTGATTTCAGAGAAAGAGAAAGGAAGAGGGAGAGAGTGAAACATCAATCAGTCGCCTCCTGCACATGCCCAGACCAGGAATTGAACTTTCAATCTAGGTATGTGCCCTGACCGGAATCAAACTCACAACCTTTTTGTTGTATGGGACGATGCTCCTACCAACTGAGCCACCCGGCCAGGGCAATGCCCAGCCTGTAAGCCTTGTGCATGCTGGGACCATTGTTTCTCTCTTGAACCATGTAGCACAGGCCTGGCACTTAGAAGGAACTTAATTTGTTAACTTTTTTTAAAATAAAAAACTTGTAAGTTGACATTAGCAAATTTCACTTAAGTTTTAGAAGAACTCAATTGGCCCACACATTTTAATGCTAACTTATGGGGGAGGGGAAATCTAGTGGGAACCCTTTCCTAAAAGGGGTCTGATAGCTTTGGATTGTACATATATGAGTAATATTTTGATTTGTTATATTTCTATAAAGCCTTAGAATGGGCTCAGTGTCCAGAAGAATATCCTCTAGAGTACAGAGAGAAAGACAGACTTTTCATTTCTAGTTTTCTTTCTATCAATGAGACAAAATGTAACCCAGCCTTAGCAATTCAAGTTGCCCACAAATGCTGGCTGTGCCCCAGAAGTTAAACGCAAATGCTCTAAATTGTACTAAATTAAAAATGATTGCTTTGCCTTAACAGAGTAGGTAACAATAAGGGGAAAGAACATTTATCTTAAAATTTATGTCTATGTCCCCAGTTATCAAAAGACAAGAGATTTGTTTTCTTTTTCTTTTAGGCTGTAGAATGGGAAAAATCTGTTTCTTTAAAGGAAGTCAGTTGGTGTACATTTCATTCATTAAGAAGGTGAGGGAGAAAGACAATCCAGGAATCATAGAATGACTGGATTTTCACCAATAGGTGGGACTAGCAGGAGTCCACCCCAAAGTGTGAACCTGTGAAATCCAGCTCACCCGGTTTCTCCTGTCTGTTTCAGGTCTGTCCTGGGAGAGGCGAGTTGGACAGTGACCTGTAACAATCAGAGATGGGGGCAGGGCCTGGACTTCATGGAGAAGACTGTGAAATCAGAATGAATGGGTGGGCTAAGTGTGCCCAGAGCAGGTTTTGTCCTTTCAATATACAATGATGTTATTTGTATATTAGAAACAACATCGGGCAATTTTGCCTTTTTTGGTAAAGTTTTCCTGGGCGATATTTCTTAAACTGGGCATCAGAGTAATATGAAAATCAAAGCAGAAGGAAACACTGGAACATGAATCCACATGTCCACTTTGAAAATCCAATATTTCTATAACTAAACATGATGCATGGAGACCACTTAACTTCACAGATCCTGAGGTCTACCCCTTCCACCATCACTGTGGTATGGTACATAACCCCTCTGTTTAGAAACTACCATCTCCTCACACCCTTACGCACCATGGGCCAGTAGGATGGTACCAGAAGAGAATCCCAATGGAGAACCACGTGCACTTACTTTGGTAACACGAGAATCTGCACGATAAAGATGCAGAAGAAAATGAGGCAAGCACAGGTCACGTAATATTTGAACGCTGGCAGTGCCGTGGCTCGGTACTAAGGGGGAGAAGGAGGAAACTGTGAGTGGCAGTTCAGTAAGAGAAGGGCTGAAGCAGTCATCTAGCAGCCTAACTCTACCCAGTTCATGCATCACACTCCTACATTATAGACTGTGGCACAAATGAGCTGAGGACGATGGCTGTTCATCCCCGGCAATGAGTACTTCCTCCCTCCAAATGAGCTGTAACTTCCAAAGACCGTGACTTATATAAGCCGGCATGTTCAGAAACCCATTTAAAGGTAACTGAATCAATCACTCCATCAAGGAGAGAGAGCACCTGACAAGTGAGTGACTGATGGACCAGTGAACTGAGTGAACTGTGCGGGAGCCCTGGTTCCCTTGTTGCCCAGTTATTTGGGGAAAGCAAATAAATTTTCACATAATATTTCACTTTTGAATGCTACTGAGGAAATGTAATTTCCTCCTTCAATTTACTAGATTTAGTCTTTTATTTTGTTATTTATTTTAGTGCTACTTAGAGGTAATGTGTAAATTTACAAGCTAGAGAAGCCCGGCGGGCTTTGTCTAGGTCCACATTCATTCTGTTTGCTTGTCTGAGCCTGGCTGATGGACATTCTTTCCACTTGTCACGCGGCTTTCGATCCCGCCCAGGACTGTACACTGACCAGTGTAGCTGCCCACCTGGGACTGCCCCTGCCTGAGTTATGCAGGAAAAACGACAGCCAAAGTTGCAGCTGAGACTATACTGCTTCTCAAAAGAGTTTTATAATAAAATGAAAGGAAATAAAGTTTCTGTGGCAATGCTATTGAGACCCCGGGACAATACTGGCAGGCTGCATTAGCTATATCTGCACAGACTGCTCCCCAAGTTATGGGAAGTTATAGTATGAATTGCTGGGGTTTTAGCCACTGGGGTTTTAGTGAGGGATGCTGGATCTCTGGGTGGTGAATTGAAGTTTCTCTTCCTTGCTACCTTGTATCCTTCCTGCAGGGCTGAAGAGCAGGCTGGTGATAGATGGACAAAAAGCAAGCTTAAATCTCAATGCTCTCTCAACCTCGCCTGAAAGTTGGCCTCTGCAAATATGTCCTCATGGGCAATGTCAGCAAAAGTGGCATTTTAAAACGACGATCACCTTCTATTTGCTAGAATGTTTTTCTGATGAATTTTGTGACTTACTAGCCGGGATAATTTACATGTTGATGAAGGAGCTACATTAGCAAAAGCGCAGAAATGTGATTACATTCTACGCATTCAATTACATCCTTATCTTTTCCCTTCTGCTGGGCTTTGTGCAGAGCTATGAGTTATAGAATTAATAAAGGAGATGAACTTCTACCAGGAAGGGACTACTTTACCATTTACACATTAAGTAACCATCAGTATGTGTTAAAGTTATTCAAGGAAAAAATGGTCAGAATAATAGTAATGAATTATATAAAATATCAATTTGGTAAACAATCTGTAGTCAATATGTTGACTTAGAAGCAGACAATTGATCTTCTTGACCACTAGTAAAAAAAGAAAATTCTGGTGTAACTGCATAATCCAACCCTGATGAATTTTGGGAGAAATTTTGGTATTTGATTTTTTTCTGTTCAATATCCATAAAACAATGAACTGAATTCCCTTAATAGCATTTTAAATACAGTAGCTTTTGTTCAAACTAAGACTGTAATTACATGGTTGGATAATAAAAATCGCCTCTAACTTGTTCCTTTTTTGTATCAACACAAAACAAAAGGCAAATCAAATAAAGCTGACCTAGAGCAGTTGTCCTTTCCTTTCTATAATAATTATTTAATTCATTTTAGAAAATCCATGTTAAACTTGACATGTAAAAATTAAATGTCTGCTTATTATGTGTGCCTGAAATAGCTCTTATTTTATGAGTCATAATGTGAAAGTATTGAGATGCAACAAAACCTAAAAGTTTGAGGTTCCTAATTCTCCCAAACACGTTGACTGTAAATCTCATATTTTTGTCAAAAAGTTAAAATTATTTGTGCAAAGTCACTGTAAATTTATCAGGAAGAATTTGTTTAGATCACGCTCCTTTCTTTAAGCTCCCAATCTCAGATGTGTTCCAGACATCATATACCACCAGGAGTATTGAGAATGATGACTAGCCAGAGATGAAGCTTGGTTCCAAGAACTATGACAAAACAATATATGCATGGAAGAATTATAGAAAAGGTAGAAAGAGTTGGATATAGCTAGAGGCAGTTTAAATGTCACAAGTAAGAAAAAACACGAGTATAATTTCATGAAGAAATTTGAAAAACTAAAATGTCATAAAAAATGATTGATTTTAAAGAAAAATATAGCTTACCTCTTTTTCCAGTATTTTATTGTAGAAAAGCAATGAGATTCTCTGAATGTCTTCGGACTTGAGCCATTGCCTAGAAATAAAAAGGGCAGACATCATAAAACCAAACCTCCAACCAAACATCTGGAACTGCTTTTAAAAAAGTGACTTGCATTCTTCTTTCTTTACTGTAAATCATCCAAAATTGAATATTTTAAAAAAGGTACAATGCCAAATAACTGGATATGGAATCCACAAATATAATATTCCTATTCACACTGCCCTCCTTGGAAAATTTGATATTAACAACCATCTGTTGTACCAGCTTGAAACTCAAGTTAGCCTAATTAAATAACTAGGGATTCAAGTACATTATTAAATGTGTTCCCTGATGTTTTACTGAAATCACATGGTAGTGTCATGTCCTGAAGCATTTGGTCCACAGAGAAGCACTGTATTTCTGCGTTTATACCAAGCAACACATCACAGAACGTCAAACCCATTTAGAGTCCTTTCAAGTTCTGGGCAAGGAGATTTTGCTTCTTTTACCCTTACTGAAAATACTTTCATTGTTATGCTATGTTTTGTTTTCTTTATAATATTTTTTTCAATTAAATACATATAATTACAGTTGACATACAATATTATATTAGTTTCAGGTGTGCGACTAGTGATTAGACATTTACATAACTTATGAAGTGGTCCCTATGATAAATCTAGTACCCATCTGACATCACACATAGTTATTAACATATTATTGACTATATTCCCTATGATGTACTTCACATCCCCTTGACTATTGTAACTACCAATTTGTACTTCTTAATCCCTACACCTTTTTCACCCATCCCTCAAACCCTCTTCCATTTGGCAACCATCAAAGTGTTCTCTGTATCTATGAGTCTGTTTCTGTTCTGTTTGTTCATTTATTTCATTTTTTAGATTTCACATATAAGTAAAATCATCGTTATGGTTTTTTTATTTCTATAAAATAAAAATAGTATTTGAACATGTTTTACAAAAATATCAGTTGAAAATACTAATATAAGAATCAAGCAGTTCAGATCACTAATATTATGTTAACATAAACACATGTGAATAAATACATACATGTCACTCAGATGTTAAAAGAATAAAAATTATATGGAAGTATGCATGCTTACTCATTGATTGACTCACAAAATCTATCTTAAGAAAGTAGTTGAAATAGAGAAAGAGTTTAATGAAAGAACTTTTCATTGGAATGCTCTATATAATCACAAGATAAGCAGAGACACCAGACATATGACCAAGCAAGCCGGGTGCGCAGTGCCTGATATAATCATGCATTTGGCCATAAAATTAACATATATTTTCTGAAAAAAAGTTAAGTAAGAAAAAAATTGAAATGTGTGCATCAAGAAAAATATCTAAAAATAAACACCAATAATGACCAACTGGCTTGAGTCATTAACTGATGAATTTATATTTCTCCTGTCCTAACTTCTCTTAAATATGTTAATAATTACAAATATAATAACCTGAATTATAATGAATATGCATAGATATGTATATTTCTACAAGTATATATAACCTTAGGTCTACATCTATATCTATATATAGGAAGAGAGAACATATACATATATGAAAACATTAGAGATAAAATCCTATATAATAAAGAGCTAATATGCAAATGGTTGCCACACCCTCATGCCATCATGCCTTAATGGCTCAGACACTCAACACTGGGGAGAGAGGAAGGTGGACCAGCCCGGCACAAATGAGCTTGAGATAGAGGAATGGGGACCAGCCAGGCTGCGGCCTGGGAGAGGGACAAGCCGCCCACCCCGCCCGGGCGCCAGTGGCTGCACCTGTGCCTATGGCCTGGGAGAGGGACAAGCCATCTGCCCCATTGTCCTGGGTGCCAGTGCCTGCAGCCCAGGAGAGGGACAAGCTGCCCGCCCTGTGGTCCCGAGAACCAGTGGCTGAGTCTGCGGATGTGGCCCGGGAGAGGGACAAACCGCATGCCCTGCAGTCCCGGGCACCTGCGGCTGTGGCCCAGGAGAAGTTGCCCAGGCAAAGCAGCCTGCCCACGGTCTCCTGCAGCTGCAACTGGCCCAGGTCCTGGGTGCCTGTGGCTGGCCAGAGGGAGGGAAGCCCAGGTCCTGGGTGCCTGTGACTGGCTGGAGGAGGGGATCCTGGGTCCCGGGTGTGGGGCGAGGCATAGGCAGTTAGGGGTGATCAGGTCAGCAGGGGAGCAGTTAGGGGTGATTAGGCTGGTATGGGAGCAGTTAGGGGCGATCAGGCAGGCAGGCAGAGGGGTTAGGGGCGATCAGGCAGGCAGGTGAGCGGTTAGGAGCCAGCAGTCCCGGATTGTGAGAGGCAGTTGGACATCCCCCAAGGGGTCCCGGATTGGAGAGGGTGTAGGCTGGGCTGAGGGACGCACCCCCCACCCCATGCACGAATTTCGTGCACTGGGCCTCTAGTATTTTACATAAAATTCCAAAAAAATTACATCTGTTCAAACAAAAAACAATTCACATGAATTTATTAATATAGAACTTTCCAATCCATTGTGCATCTGCCTATGGATTTGGACTCCTTGAGAGGCATTCGGGAAATAAAGGGTGAAGGCCTTTGAGGATCCAGGAGAAAAGGCCAGGTGAACTGTTATACTTTATCCAGTAATCAGTCACTTATTGATTTCAGGTTAGGGCCCCTAAGTGTACATGAGGTCTCAGATTTGCGTTAACGACAAGTTACCCCTGGAGACCCCTGAGGAGGGACATCTCCAGGTCTATGTGGATATGCTGTGCCCGGAACCCCTGGAGAGTTAGGAAGACTCTCATGGTGCCGACCATGATGAGTGTGAATGTCCCACAAGACTCAACGACAAGCCTTGCACTTTCAGTCGGGGCACAGAAGTCAGTAATGTGTCCCAGAACAATCACCATTAAAACTGGGAACTATATATAACAATACTTAAAAAATATGTATTTTTATTGGTTTTAGAGATGAAGGGAGAAAGGGAGAGAGAAATAGAAAATCAATGATGAGGGAGAATCATTGATCGGCTGCCTTCCGTGTGCCCCTCACTGGGGATCGAGCCCATAACCGGGCACGTGCCCCGACGGGGAATAGAACTGTGACCTCCTGGTCCATAGGTTGATGCTCAACCACTGAACTATGCTGACCAGGCAATAATAATTTTTGATTCAAGGGTATAATCTTTAGATTCAGGGAAACAGACATATTTGGCAATTCTTATTATTACATTAGCTGCAGAAATATGTAATTGCCCTCTTTTATGAGACTAATTGTAGGAATCAAAGGTTGGTTAATATAGAAAAAGGACAGAAAATAAAATTTAGATACATTTTTACTGTACTCATTTCCAGAACTGTGTACTAATGAAACTATGAATCATGTATACAGGTAGCTTATTAAAAGTTTTTTCTTTATTGAGAAACATCTAACTTAAAAATAGTCCTGAATTATATAAGCTTGGAAATAAAATGAGTGAAATTTATAAAGGGGAAATAAAACCAGCTCATCATTAAGTTGCAAAGCCCCCTAATTCCAGTCCAGATTTCAGTTACCTATCTGTCTGTGTCCTGTAGGTAGCAGGAAGTGCTCAAGACCAGGTTTCTCTTTCCTTGTGTCACTGAGTTTTGTAAGCCATGAACACTGGACTGATACTTGAGCAAATGACTTAATTCAAGCCACACGTTGCATTTAGGGCACATAAAGGATCTTTAGGCAGGTGTTAATTCATTGTGCCAGTATATCTGAATTACAACTGTAGCCCGACCAAGATACTTTATTGGGTATATAGTCAATTACACACACACACACACACACACACACACACACACACACGCACAATCATGTAATTTTCTCATAAACCCTATAAATATTTTAAAATAAATACTTAAAATGAACAATGTAGAAGAAGCACACAGTTTGCAAAGACATGCAGCTTAATTTTGGAGGCAGAGTTCTAGGTGAAAATCATTTACATTTTTCAAGAGTCAACTTTCATGATAAAAATTAGTCCGGTTTCCATAAGGATGGAAACTTTTCCATGGAGCTTTTCATTTGGACCTCCTGATGTTTACACTACAACTTAATTCAACAAACATTTATTGAATGCACATGCACCTGGTGTGGTTTCAGAGGCTGATGGATGTGACTGTTCTGTCCAGGCCATGAATGCCACTACTTTCTTTAATTTTTTAAGGCATTTCTAGGACCATTTAAAACTACAACAGCAATTCATAGACTGAATAGACATTCATAGAATTTATAGACTTCATAGACTGAACAATATTGTGCCCCCACCTCAGAAAAACCTGGTCTTCTTCAAATTGCCCTCATGAATTCAATTTCTAATGCATAACACTCTTCCACAATTTGGAACATGGGTAGCTCCATGTTCTCTGGTTTTGCATGGGAATAAATGCATTCTGAATGAATAGTGCTACTTACTATAACTTAAAGTTTTCCCCACAAGGAATTCCTATTGATCTTTCATATGACCTCCTGAACACATTTTGCTATGATTTTTCTCTCCATGTTTACATCTCATGCTTTTTATTAGTAATTTACTTGAAGAGTGTTTATTAGGCAGGAAATAAATCTTTTTAAATAATAGGGTTTGAAATATCATCTCTGAAATTATCAGGATGAATGATAATTAAAGATTAAGAAGAACTCACTTTTGTGCATTAATGCCATCAATTGCTTGAATCATCCTTTCATTCAATTCTTCTTCAAATCGTTTCTTTTGTGACTTGGTTCTAGATGAAAAAGGAAATGCAATGGGTAAGAATCTTATTACTAAACTAAACATTAACCCAATTTTTCTATGATGCCAAAACCTCTGTTTAATTCTGTTAAACAAGTAAAAAGAATGATTCCATGAACAGCCTTTTCTTTATTAACAGCAGCCACTCTATGAATCGACAGAACTGACTTGAGTTTTTGGTGCAGTAAAATGTGGCCTTACTTCACTTAGAGTGAAATTTTTCTTGGTAATCAAAAGCAACACTGAAGGATAGGTGGTTGGTGTTGGAGATGAAAGAACTTTTTGTCCTACAAGACACATTAGCCCTTGACTGGTTGCCTTTATAAACTTTAGTTTATGACAGAACACACTGGCTTGGAAATTCCCCTGCAAAAATTCAGTTTAGTTGACAAAATAGTTATTCCTTGTTCATGTTTTCATTGGTCTGTTTTCAAGAATTTGAAGAACTACAGTCTTTTTTAGGCATATCAAAGCTTATTTGTATGTATTTAAATGTCCCTCAGTGTTTGAAAGCGCAATTCACAGAAAACCCCACTTATATTTGCAGACCACTCACTTGGTGGTGGAAGCAAATAACCTTCAGCTGTAATATGCTTTGTAAATAAATTAAGCCAAAATCATAGTGAGTTTCACAAGGTTAATTTGACAATTAGCATGAGAAAACCAAAACAATAAATGTTTTAAAAAGTTAAGCACCTGCAAAGAACGAAAACACAGGCTGGCCCTCGCCAACTGGCCTGCACCAGCCTGTGCCTAAGTCTAGGTGTGACAGGTCCCTGAGTGGGATGGTTCTGGTTGGTTAAATTACCGATTGAATAGACTTTCTATTCTGTAATAAAAATAACACTTTTATGAGTTCAGAACTGCCTCTAGATATAGACAAGAAAAGCCAATCAATATGCAATGTCAGAGTTATCTGTAATTAATCTCATGGAATCATCATTAATGAGATGATGGGCATTGCAATTCCATCAGCATCTGTGGATTTGTGTCTTCAAGTCCTGTCTTCTTTAAACAGGCCAAGGACAGTCTTGGTTCAAAACCAGAATAATATTAAGTGACCCAGATGCAGATACAGTGTCAAGAGGTATTGACATGTCATATTCCAAACTGCTTGAAGAAGACAAATTATTTATCTTTTCTTTTTTTTTTAAAGCCAGGAATTTTAGCAATCATCTAGTCTGGCTAATTCTCATTTACAGGGAGGAGCTATCTTCACTTTAGACTTTTTGTTTTGTTTTTAATCATCCCTTCACTGGACTTGAGTTTCTTGACTTCAATTTGGTGCTTTCTTTTTCTCAAAATCTCTCTAAGTCCAAGAAGAAACAGTTGTAGGTCCTTGAATTCACAGAAAAACAAAATCCTTCAATATTATGCCTGTGGCTAACAATGGCATTGCCTTCGTGAATCTGTTTTGGGATTAGCTTGGGCAATGCCTGTACAGTGGTCAATGCAGTAAGCATGGCACATGCAGTGGTCAATAAATGCATATGATTTTTCACCTTTGTATTCACTAATTATCTGGACAAAAATTACTAACCTACAGACAGTGTTCTTGCTTCTGTAATTTGGTGACTTCTGCTAGGGAAATAATAATACCGCTAGGTCTCATAATCTACCCACCAGGAGTTCTTAACTTGCCAACCAGGGCTTTGTTCCTTTGACTTTCAGCATTTCTGATCTTCCAGTCCTTGCTTCTGCCTCTGGTCCTTACCGATGGCCTCCCCATTGCTCATTGTCCCCAACCCCTCTTTCTTTCCAATTTCTCTCCATTATTTCTCCCGAGCTCCTTCTCTAACCTGTCCCACCCTCACACTAGGGCTTTTATATCTAAGGAGACATGGAGGAGGTTGTGTGTTAGCTCAGATGATGCCTCAATAGCAGGTGACATTGCCTCATGGCCAGGCTGTAGGCTCAGAGAGGTTTTATGATGTAGGCCATGTGACAAAGCCAGGGTGTTCGAGGGAAGCCCAGGTAAGGCTGGTTTGAAAGTCTATCTCCATGAGGCCCTTAGGGTCACCAGAGATCACCCACCACAGAGGCAAGGGGAACAGACATGGAGGGAACAGTGAGGAGCGCAGGCTTTGGCACCACAGAGTCAGGACACACATCCTGGCCTCACCTCTGCCAGCTGCCTGACTCTGGGCATTCGCTTAACCCCCTGCACCTCAGTGTCTTCCCTTCTTAAAGGATAATGGCCATAGGGTCTGTCTTGGAAGAATACTAAGGACGAAATCAGATTTTCCACATGCTTAGTCCAGATACAATAATAGCTTTTGATCACTGTCTTCCAGATAGCACTCATCCCAGAAGACACTGCCCACATAACCCTGGTGGTCCACTAGGCATTTCCTGCTGTCATTTCTGAAAACAGGTTCTTGCAGCACAATTTCAGGGAGGGGCAGATAGACAACAGAAGAGACATGGAGAATAAAGTGAAAGGATGGTCACAAAATTTCTGTGCACAGTTGCTTGCAGACCTGCTAGTGCCTGCTTGGCCGGAAGAGTCACACACCCTCAAGGTATGCTATGGGGTCCATGATATTCCTTAAATTGGCTGGGGTTCTCTTTAATGTGGCACTTGTCACTTCAAACATAACGCCTCAAAGGCCCAAGAACCCAATTATCCCTGTAACGGAGGGCTATGGGTGTTCTATCTCAACGTTAAAATTTCAAATGTTACACAAAATATAAAGTAGAGCTCATTACAACCAAGTCACCTAGAGGGATTCTGGGGTGATGTGCACTCCTTGCCATGCTTTGCAGGGAATGATCTACCTAATTGTGTTTACTTTTTACTTGGATACAATGTGTTTTCTGTAAGAATAAACTCACTTCTTTGTGGGGAAAAAAAAGACTGGCTTGAGTTTTGGGCCTTCCATGAATTATCCTACTTACTTCAATAAGAAATACTTCATCCCCAAATCAATACTACAGTATAATTCCAACTCCCAAAGCTAGAGGAATGTGGAAATAAAAGATATTAGTGCCTGTAGTTCTACCATGGGTGGTGACTGGGGCCTGGAGACATGTGTGGGAAGTTTTTTTCCCCTTTTTAGAGAGGTTGGGCAGCCCTACTTTTTACCATAGAAAAGCTAGACTTCTTTTGCTTTTATCTCTAAGATTCAAAACAGAAAAATGTAATTTTAAGGACCATACTCATTTTAAGAAAATTCCATTTTTTGCTACATATTAATATCAGGAAGAATCATTTTAAGAAAATAATTTCAAGTTCTACAGTGATTACCAGGTGGTGTTTTCTTTTTCCCCTCTCTTAATTCTAATAACATGATACTAATAATCCTATTTTTAGAAGCTTGAGAGCAATTTAATAGGGCTCTTCATAAGTAGCTGCTATTTTAGAAGAAGTAGCCTTCAAAATTACTATAATTGATGACAAATTACTTTCATAAATAAATAAAAAGTGAGCTTTTAAAAATTAGAAAATGGAACATATACCATACCTTAAGGTGCGATTTTGAAAATTGTGCTGGCCCATTGGTACATCCTATAAAAAAAAGATATTAGTTGCCAAAAATATACTTTTAAAATAGCATTGCGATGATAACTATGTAAAACATATTTCTTCTTTTATCATGAGAAATTTCAGTTAGGTAACATATAATTACCCATGTGGAACAAAGACTTAACTATAAATGTAAAGTAAGATTAAAAACTCAGTTTATATTTAAAATGTTGGTGTCGTCTATAAACTGTGGATGTCAAAAGTATCAGACTGGTTGTCGGGATTTTTAACATTTACATCTTAATATTCAAAGATATGATTTCAAACAATGGCCTACAGAAAAATCATTATTAGAGTTATGTAAACAGCTTACAATCATTTGAAATTGTAGTTTGGCATCAGAAAAATATTTAAAAGTGCTTTACAACATAAACATAACCACAAAGTCTATAGTCAATCCTTATCATTAAACTGTGAAGAAATGGTGCCTTTGGTTAAGAATGTGTATTGGGGGGACCACTTTGTAAAGTATATGACTGTCTAACCACTATGCTGTATACCTGAAACTAATACAGGATCTTATTGAATGTAAACTGTAATTGAAAAATAAAGATTTGACATATGAGTGCTGGGAGTTCCTGAAAACAGAATGAGAGGAAGACACCAGTCAGGGTTTATCAATGGGACACCCACTGTTAATGTTCAATAGTAGACCTAAAAAACCACAAGATTCATCGTTATACAGTTATAGTGGAAATTAAAATCGAAACAAAATGGTTCTAAAGAAACTTCTCTTTGCTGCTTTATCTCCAAGGTTAGTGTAAGAAATGTGTTAAGGGAATAC
The DNA here is from genome assembly GCF_000147115.1 of Myotis lucifugus. Taxonomy (NCBI): domain Eukaryota; kingdom Metazoa; phylum Chordata; class Mammalia; order Chiroptera; family Vespertilionidae; genus Myotis; species Myotis lucifugus. The sequence goes on along the minus strand of NW_005871048.1, from coordinate 53,247,951 downwards.
ATTTACCTAGGAAAAGGTAAAGCATTAAAAAAAAACACAAAACTAAACTCCAAGTTTTCTTATATAAAGTAGAATAATACATTATTCACCAGCTCTATCAATGTTGAACCAAGAATCAATGGAGCTCTGCATAGGGGATTGGATAAAAGAATTAACTTCTGGCAATGACAACTGTTCAATCCTGGGATGTATTAATAAGAAGGATTATTAATCATTTCTGAAAGTGAGTAGGAACACAGCTAAGTAACCATCATATGGGCTTCATGTGTTAAACAAAGCCTTGGAATTTTCTTAAGATATCCTATCTTGCTGCTAAAGCAGCCCCTAGGCTCTGTATCTGTGACTAGTGAAACCAGCCAGTTAAGAAAATTGAGTTTGTTCAGGAGGTCCCTCTGATTTCATAAACAACTTCCGGAAGCTTAAAGCACTAGACCTTGCAACATTCCCTTGAAGGAGGCATCTTCACTAACATAACAGATTAAAGTCAGGTGAAATATTTCCTGTGGTCCCATGATGAGATAATGAGGGAGACAGGCACTGTTGAGTCCTGGGACAATAAGACTGATGAGAAATAAACAACCATAACAATATCAATAACACCTGGACAATAATGTTTTCACAGGTATACATAAGAAACAGCACAGAAAATCATGTTCTAATATTTATACATGATTCTAATTTCTTGAAAACCAACCAACCAACTTCTGATGAACAACAAACACAATGAGAAATATGGTTATTAGCCATTAGCATTAATAATAAATGTAGCATTGAGGTAAAATTATCCAAATTATTATTTTTCATAAGAGTGATAAAAGCATCGACTCTCACTGACAACTTGATACTAGCATCTTAGGATGCTTTTCCTCTAACAGCTCTGAATGCTAAAAGGCCCCAGATGCTCCAGGCCCTCCTCTTTTGATCTCTTCTCTTCTTGATAATTCCATCCAGCTCCATGGCTTTAAATACCATCTAAAACCTGACCCCTCTCACATTCACATCTCCAGCTTGGGCCTCTTCCCTGGGTTCTAGACTTGCACATCCAGCTGCCAACTTCCTAGCTGCACTTAGATTCTAAAAGGCACATTGATTTGAAGATGTCCATTAGCAAAGTTTTGGTTTTTCCATTTTAAATCTTTTGATTTTCCTATAGCATTTGTCATCGCAGTTAATGTCATCATCATTCTTCCAGCTGTGCCGCTAAAAGAAGTGTGAATTCATCTTTGATCCTCGTTTTCACACATATCCACTCCACCAAGTCTGATTTGCTCTACATTCAAAATAGACCCTGAATTTGCTTCTCACTGTATACACTACTAAAATATTAGCATAAGTGAGCATAATTCTCACTTGGTCCCCTGCACTCTTGCTCCGTTATTGCAAAGCACATTCTACCATGCCCGTTCCTTACTTAAGATCCTCTAGTGACCTCCCACTATACTTACTAGTAGAGTGAATTAAACACAGTTACCTTAGTGCATCTCAGCCTGATTGTTTGCTCATTGTTGATGACACTACAGCCACACAGGATCCTCTCTGACCACATTCATTTCCATCTTAGAACCACTGAATTTATTGTTCTGCCACCTCCTTTCCTAATTTCCTCCTCTCCTTCTCTGAGACGTCCCCAGCCATCCTACCGAGAGTAATCACCCATGCACTCTCATGAACATCGCTCCATTTTATCTTTATCATGGCCTTCTGCAGCTCCTAAGATGATCATGTTCCTTTGTTTTCTACTTATATTTTCTCTCTTCCCAATAGAATACAAACTCCTCTAGGACTTGTCCTGGTGGTCTCCTTTACTGATGGTCTGGTAGGTCATAGTCTTCTGTCAAGCCACATTCATTTTTTAGTTTGAAAAAGAACAAGGGAAGTTGAGAGGAGAAACATAACCAAGTCAAACAAGAATGCTGAGCCCTACCTGTAGTGCCTGTAGTACCTGTAGGGCCAGTTTGCATTGTTCTTCCATTATCTTTGGAAGATAAATGTTGGTGTGTCGTGACATGCTGGGAAGTTTGGGACACAGGAAGACTGGAAATGCCCACTTTCACCTGACAACCTGGTATGTTTCTTCTCAGAAGTAATGGAAAATACATAACATTCCATTTCCTTTATTTATCCCAACTCCATCGCTATTAGAGTTAATTTTACTCAGAGATCATGTTAAAATCTAAAGATACCATTGGGGTTAGTCTAAGTGCTTAATTATATTTATTTCTCTCTCCTCTATTCTTTATTTTTTCTATCTGCATTGCAGCCATCTTATTGAAAATGTCCCTGTTGTAAAGAACCTTGAGACTTTATTCTCTGATGGAAGTTGGAGTGATATAAACAAGGAACTACAACAATAGAATGTACATTGCTGCTGCCACAGCCTGAATATTTGGGTGATGAAAAGACCATCTTAATAATGCTGCTCAAACTCCAAGGACATTATGCCTCCACTTGTTCTTTTATTAAGATGCTCAGGTTTTCTACTGAATGATGGCAAAAACAAAGCACAAAACACAAACCTGGATTTTCAAAAAAGTTCAACTGTATTCAGTTGCTACGGTCAGTTGTCAATAATGCAGTCTTAGGGTTATAAAGTTCTGATGCAAAATCGCTCTGGGTTAAAAGCCCTAGCAATGTGGGGTTGGCACTCATTCATATCCTAATAGCTATTTTTAAGGGGCCTCTCCGAGAAGTCAGAGATGGTAAACTTGCTTCATTTTAAGTTATTTTGGCAGGCGATGCCTTTTGGTTTGGGGAACAAGCCTTCATTTAGCGCTAAGATGCTTTGGAACGTGGAGGACATACCGTGGTGCTGATCTTGCCGTTCTCTGTGGTCATGCTGTCTCTGTGGTGCAGGTGTGCAAAGGGCTTGGCCGCCCCCCAGGACTCCAGGTACCGGGTCATGCGCACAGAGGCCCTCATCTTGGCTCCATCGAGGGTGTGACGAGTTCTGAAGAGGTGCTGGGGACTCCGTCGTTCTCCCTTGGGGTGAGGAACTAATCATTACACTTGGCATGGGAAAGCTGCACAACCTCTCCTTCCTGCTCCACCCCATCAAGAAGTTTCCCTTGACTAAGCATCTTCCTCTAACATCACCCCTTCACCTCTATGGCTTCTACCCTCACTCCTTCAGTGCTACTGGCAGGCAGTGTTATAAGCTGTTTGAGCTGAGTCATTTTTTTTCCCCAGGCAGCAAAAGTTACCTGTAATTTAAACTTAGGAAAATAGCCATTTTAATAAACATTTTTATAAAGTAAATTTTTAAACAGATATGCTGATCTGTTCTAACTTTTTCTTGATGGTGAGTTTCACTAAAGTGACAGGAATAGAGATTGAAGCTATTTTCTAATGCTAAATGGTCTTACCTACCCATGATTTGGTGTTCTTTGCCGGAACACAATGTTTTCATGTTCTATTTTTTGCCTTTTCCTTATGGTACCCCCTCCCCCCATCATCCCACAGTTTTTCCTGCTTGTCACAATGAACTAAAGTTTGCCACCAAAGGTAAACCTAGGGTCTGAAGGAGACCACCATGTGTAGATATCCACACATCCACACACTTGATCCTGTTGACTTTATGATACTGGTTTTGACAGTTTAGGAGTGTTTCTTGCTTATTTTTGCACCATTTAAAGCTGTGTGATTTAGGATAAGTTACATAAACACTCAGAGTCCTGGAATCTGAATCTTTAAATAGCAATAACATTCATTTGGCAGGAGTTGAGAGGCTAAAGGACATGAGGGCTCTAAGGCCCTCATTCTGGAGGACATGTGGCGTGAACAGAGGAGGAGTCGGGTCCCAGCCTTCTGGATGGGTGGGAAGGTCTTCCAGTAACAGAGGGTGGTACTGTATGAAAGTTAAACGTGTCTGTATACACCTGTCCTCGCACAAATATATATGTGATACTTTATTGTTAATATTTTAGAAATTCCTTCTTTTCCCTTTTCTTATATGTTTATCCTATTTCATCTCATTAGATTTTTTTTTTATCATCTGAGGGCCTAAGCAAAATATTTCTCTTTAATTTCCCATCTGTCAGGCTGCTCCCAGAAGCACCACAAATTAACATATACATTGACTAACAATACAACCCTGTCACAGAGAGCAATTATTTCAATTGTTTCTTTAATAAATAAATTTAAATGCATTATTTAAAACACATTCCATAATTAAAATGCCATATGCATTTAAAGCTATTTTAGAGGCAAAGACTTACTTAACTGAAACACGTACTTATACAAGTAATTTGCTCCTCTGCCTTTTAATCACAGAAGTCATAGGCCAATTACAGTATAGACTCTTTATAATACTGACCTTGGGGTTGATTACAAAGTAGGTTTTCACCAGGTGCTGCTTTAAATATGGGTCCCTGATGTCACCATCCCCTTCCTCCACTTTGTAAGCTCCATTCAGATGCTCCAGGGTGACAGAAGAAATATGGACACGTCTGAAATTCCATTTAAAACCACAGTCAAGATAGAGAAGGAGGGAGATTATTTCTGTGACTTCAGTAATGAAGGGAAGGCTGTATGTTCTTGGGAAAAGGGACTGTGATAAGGCTGACAGTCTATTAACCAGGGCTTTAGAAAGATGCTTCTGGAGGTCAGGAGCTACTCCTACTTGGCGGTCTCTGCACTCACAGAACTTTGTCTGGTGGGTGTGGTGAATAACAGCAAAGAAAGCTGGAGCATAAAGAATTTTTGTAAATAAGGATATTTTCTGAAATGCCTGCCAGAGGCATTTTAGAAAGCATGCTGATCTGTATACAAATAGGAGTTTTCTTTCTCAAAATTTGCTCTCATTTTTCTCTAAATTAAAGTACTTGCATTGGAAACCTCTTGTCTGAAATACACTCTAACCAGAGGCAGATGCCATAGTTTTCTCATTTTAATAGTACTGGTTTCAGAGGTCACCAATAATAGAGAAATGCCATGTCTGCACTGCAGTATAAAACATCTTCAACTTACGTCCCTATTCATACATTTGCAAATAAGTAAAAGTCTATAATTTAGAATCTGATATCCACAGTCTTTAACCACGGGTCACGGGGGTGGTGGAATTGGGACTTGACAGGTCATGTTTATCTGATTAATGTAAGAGGCTGTAGGACATGAATACCATAGAAATCATCCAACAATGAGAAGTAAGTTATTAACCTTCTGACCTATCATTTCTAACCATGCAGCCAACTTAAAGAGAGAAATCCAACGTCAGGCCTTACCCTGGGACCCCTCCAGCTTCCATGTGATTGGCCAAGGTAACGTCATGCGACCACACATCGTACTGCCACTTCTGCAGGCCAATCACGCCGCAGAGGACATTCCCGGAGTGCACTCCCACGCGCATGTTGATATCAACGCCAGTAGCATCTCTCACTTTCCTAAAAAGAAGGAAACTTACATCACCATCCAGGAACAGCCTCCCCTTCCTTTAACTCTTGGCCAATTTTCAGGGCATGTTATTACTCAGAATTTCTCAGACTGTTGGAAATATTGTCACGAATTCTTCTGTAGCAGATTACTGCCTTGAGCCAGAAAATGGTTTTTCTTTCTGATTATCCTTCTTCACCCTCTTCCAACCCCCACCCCCCCAACTTGCCCTCTGGTAATCATCATACTGTTGTCTGTGTCTATCCCTTCAACTTTGTCACCCAATCCCCCCAACGCTTTCCTTCTAACAGCTGTTAAAAATACCTTAGGACACTGTCTTCAACTCATTAACAGAGACAAATGAAAAATTTCCTTTAAGGGAAAATGCTTGGCAATGCTTATTTATTTCTGCCAGCTAAGTACATTAATCAATTAAAATGTTATTGTAAAAGAAGCATACAGGAAGGTATCCCTAGTTACCCGGAGAGAATCACCCCCAGAGGCTATGTGAAAAGAAACAATGATGTTGGTTGCAACACAGCAAAGAGGAAGGGTTACCAGGTGTGGCTGCAGTAAATGAAACTTAAATGGCTCAAAAAGACTAGGCATAGATGTCATGCTTAAATGGTAAAATGACACCATTGGTGTATGCTAAAAATGATAAAAAGAAACAAACCTACAGTGTAAAAATAAATAGCCTCCTGAAAAAAAAATAGCAAGTTATTCCCTTCCCATCCCTTCTCTTCCTTTCTTTCCCTGCCCTTCCTCTCACTCTATCTTCTTTTATGGTACACCGCCCCCCACCAAAGACAACAAACAATGCAGGCCATCCAAACCCTTCATTCCTGCCCACAGGGAGAGCCAGAACATTTACATAATGTAGAAGATCTGCCCCTGACACTCTGCCCTCCATCAGCGAAGAGTGCTATGGCAGCCCAGGCCCTGTATGGTCCTCACCTCTGGGTCTTTGCTCATGATGATTCCTCTCTCTGCTCCCCACTCCCCTGAGGCTCCTTTCTCTGACAGGGTGTGGGTGTCACAGGGCCAGTCTGCATTGTTCTTCCATCTGTGGCTTAGGCATGACCTTCTCCTCATCCAGGAAGGCTTTCTGGTTGATATAGGAACCCTCCCTAGGTCCTCCAACCTCCCAGAGCTCAGCTAACACCCCCATTTGTGTTGACATCTGCTCTCAGAGTGTCAGCCCCGGGAAGACACAGACCTTGTCCAAATGGTTTGTATACCCATGAGTGGGTTCAGGGCCTGGGGCAATGTAGACACTCAATACAAGATGCAAGTTTATTACTTGACCTGGGTCATCTTGGAAGAATTTACTTTGTTTCATCTTTGGGAGATAAATAATTTGTTGTAGAACCCATAATTGCTCTTAAGATTTTATCTCGTGGAGAGAGAACAGTTCCAACCACGTGGCATTTCTGAACCGAAACATGGTCAGCAGAGAGCCGGGAGGGCATAAAAAGGGAAGGCGAGGCGCTCTACAATGGCCATTGTGACAGAATTGACTGGTTGATGATTTGACTCTTTAAAATAGTCTCCAAGTCCTATGTATCTTTTGTAGAAAAAATGAGTTGGTCGAAGGTTCAAATGAATTCACTGACCAAGTGTTTTAATGCATGCAGATGCAATTTATGTGATCTATAGAAAAATGTTGAAGCAATTGCTTAAAACTTGCAACAGCAGTAGACACATTTTCTAGTTTAAGAGGAACCTTAATGACTTACAACATCAGGATCCTGAATATCACTTCCTTGATTAAGAACAGTTTGCATTCTCATGACAGGAAAAAAAAACACCGCTCTCTAAGCCTTGGGAACATTCCAAAACTGCAGCTGAAGTGCTTCCGCCATGGGGCCTCGGCAAACCGGGGACGAGAGCTGAGTAAGTGAGTGTGGATCCACACACGGAGGGGAAAACACAGGCAAACGTTCACAGACCCATGTTTCTGGTTCCTGTGACAAACCCTGAGATGATCTGGCAACATTCCGATGCCAAGTGTGTGCTTTCTCCTCACCATCTTAAAAATTTAAAATTCCTTTATTCTTCCTCACCTTATGCTTTAATAAATAGGAATGAAATGCTTGCCCTGGCATGTGAGAGAGAACAAAGAATTCCTGAAATTGGCTGCGATGCCCTTTATTGGGGGGTGTAACAAAACAACCTATTAAGGATCACTTTGTGAGCTGTATAAGGAGCCAAATAGGTGACATATAACTGAAACCACACAGAGCTGAGAATTGTTGACTAGCTGAAGTAGTTTTGGGCTGTGTTTGTATATTAATTGCTGCCTGGTGATAAAACTACTTTCTTTCTTACAATTTATATGTAGCCATATTATCTGTCAGAAATCATGAGGGATCCTAAGAGTGCAGTTTCCCTAAGATCAGAGAAGATATTTAAATTTTTAAAAATCACTTTTGAAAAAACCCAAAGTTGTCCTTTTCCATAGATTTCTAACTCAGTTTTGCAAAAAATCTAAGACTAAAAATAATAATACAAAATACTCAGAGAAGTCATACTTTGGATCAAGTTACTCACATACCAGTAAATGGGTCTCTGCATGTTTACATTTATTTTATTTTTATTTATTTATTTATTATTGATTTATTTTTAATCTCTTTATTGATTAAGTTATTACATATGTGTCCTTTTCCCACATTACCGCCCCCCCCATCCCTGCATGTTTACATTTAAATGTACAATAATGCATTTAATGCCAGTAGACTGATAAATACAGATAGTGGCATCTGAGAACTGCAGCTAAAATTATTAAACTGTTTAAAGAAGATCTTACTAAGCATTACACTTACTTTATGGCTTCACACATATCCAGTCCCATTTTCACACAATTTTTGGCATGGTTGGGGAGTGATATTGGGAGTCCAGACACACAGTAGTAGCAATCTCCTAAAATTTTTATTCTCATACATTCATTCTCCTGGAAGAAAAAAAATCACAGAATTTCAGTTGCATTAAAGCACTTATATGAGAATTTAAATTTGCAGAATATCATCAAGAGCTAATCCTACTGACAGAGTGAGTAGGATTCATGGGGAGAGAAATGAGAACAAGTTGGGTTTCTTTTCACTACCCATCAAGAATGAGCCACCATCACTCACATGCCCATTTGCCAAAGTAGGAGAAGAAGGGAAAGGGAATGAAAGGGGAAACAGAGAATGTTCTGGAAATATTTCTACTTAATACTAGCAGAGGAATATACAGACAGGTCATTCTCCTTAGTGTAAACATCCCCAAACATTGATGCTAAAATGAAACATTCTATGCAGAATAGAATCTTCCAGGGCAGAAAACGATGACCAGAACGTCACTGGAATTAAAATCGATGTCATTCCCTACTATGCTCACAGTCTTTGTTTATATTAAAGGTTCTTACCTGCAGACATGTAGCTTCTGATATACATTTCCATCATATAATAAAGCACCATTCATTACTGTCAAGTAATTTAAAACAATTCTGCCCTGGCTGGGTAACTCAGTTGGTTAGAGCATTGTCCCAGTACGCTAAGGTTGCAGGTTAGATCCCGGGTCAGGGCATATACAAGAATCAACCAATGAATGCATAAATAAATAGAATAATAAATCTCTCTCTCTCCCAACACTTTTCTTTCTCTCTAAAATCAACCAATAAAAATAAATAAAACAATTCTGACAGATTCAACCAGTTAACTATAAAGTTAGACTAACTCATCGTTTTTCTTGTCTGGGTTGTTTTTATAATATGGATATCAACTTCATTCATATGCATCAATCTTACACTTACTTCTAATCTTTGCATCTAGCTTATAGACTCTTCACTAAAATAAAAAAGTCCAAAACCAAAACCAAACACATATTTTCTTTTCCTTCCTAACACTAACTCAGACTTATGTATAAATTGAACAAATTTGAAATAATAAAACGAATATAAAATTTTTTTTGTTCTGAAGCATATTATAGGTTTATAGAAGATTTTTCATAATTCTTTCCTTGTCTAATGGAGAGTGGGTATACTTTGATGCTTATCTACAGAACTATAGATGGCATGCTAGTAATTCCTGATAACAGTATCCTAAGTAATAAAAAGGCAAACAAATATTTTTTGATAAGGCTACCCTCTCATATTTCCTGCATAGATATTCTCAATCTAGAATACAGAAATCTGGAATATTAAGCATAGTGAATTCTTGACACACTTATCGAAGATTAGTTGACCATATATGCCTGGGTTTATTTCTAAGCCCTCTATTCTATTTTATTGGCCTATATGTGTGTTTTTATGCCAGTATCACACTGTTTTGATTGCTTTAGCTTTGTAATATGTTTTGAAGTAAAAAAGTGTGCTGCCTTTAGCTCTGTTTTTCTGTAGTTTATTATTATTATCGTTATCGATTTCAGAGAGAGGAAAGGAGAGAGAAAATGTTTTATCAATATTCCCACCACAAATTCTAACAGTTCCAATAAATAAGGTTTAATATGGTTTTAGATCACTTGTCATCATTCCTTCTCTATAAAACTTCTTATAAATGAACATATAAACAGCAACTACTGAACTTGTTTTTTTCTTGAATGGCACAAGGATCAATGAATAAAAGTGAGACAATAGTAAACAAAGGGCTTAGGGAGAAGTTATGCATCCTACTTTAGGGGTTCTTTTAGGATGCTTCTTAACAATGAGAATACATGACAGTTACAACATGATAGTTATAACTAGATGAGAGGAAACCATGTTTCCAGCTCCTTGACATCAAAATGCCTAAAAAGGGACCTTCAAGTAGCATAGTGCACAGAGATATGCAACTTAAATCTCATCATTCAAAATGTATTTATTATATGTGTGCTGAATTATATATAAGTAGAAGTTTTAAAAATAGATGAAAATGTGTTAATTACATGCTATGGCATTTCTCACCCTTGAGTTAGGCTTGAGACTTATCAGGAGGGCTCAATGGCAAATAAATCCAACACATTTACAAACAACATTCCTAAAGGAGGCTTTCTGTAAAACAGCAAAAAGTTGATAAGGGGCCAGAGGAAAAGAAAGCCAAATTTTTATATATCTTCAAAGTGAAAGGGAATCACTAATACTTACCTTTGCAATTTGATCAAACTTCCCAAAAAGTTCATTCAGCATGTGGACCAGTTCTCCTGGGGAGCAGTCACTGGCCAGCCGGGTGAATCCAACAATGTCAGCATAGAGGATACTGTGGGAATGAACAAAGGGGGCAGTGTTTGCAAGTTTATATTCATTAAGAAGGTAATGCTAGATTTTTCTATTCAAAGAGTATATACTCTTTTTTCATTTTTTATTTTCAGAAGGAAAATGTCATTTCCCTGGAAAGAGAATACAAAAACACTTTGCTAAATGTTCAGAGTACATTTTTATGTTAAAATTTTATAATTAAAATGAGAGAAAATAAGTCACATGATGCACTTTTCCTATTCTAGTCTATTCTTACTGATCACCTGTCTCTTTCAGGTTCAGCCCCTCTCTCCCTCTGGCTTATTTAGTAGTCATCCTGACAGTCCATTACACTGTCCTAATCCTGATATCAAATAGGTATGCTTCCATCTGTTACATAAATTTGTACTATAAGAATTCCTAAAAGTAGAAACAGTAAAATAATAAAAGCCAAAATCCTGTTTTTATTCATTTAAAAATTCCTGGAATAATAATCTTCTTAAAGAAAGTCTTCTTACCAAAAGATTCTGGATTACTTACTACCTGCGGGGATGAAACAGTTAGGGTACATCTTCCTAAAGCTCAGAGTTTAGTTGGGTGGTGAATTAAACAAATAAAGATACCTAAAATGTCCAAATACAATGATAATAAGTTCTATAAAAGAAAACAACAGGCTGTTATAGGAAGGAATAGTGTGTGTGGTGTGTGGGGCGGGGGGAGGAGGAGGGGTTGGGCAGGAGGTGGGCATTAGATGGTGAGGAGTCCAGGAAAGTCACTCTTAGGGAATGACAGTGCAGCCTCCCTTCATGCCAGTGGGACAAATCAAAGCAGGGGAAGATGTCTGACTCAGCTTTGGTTGTACGGAGTTGGATGGTGGTGTCTGCAGAACACCCAAGAGGAAGACGCCCATTAGGTAGATGAGTACGGAAAACTATGGTTGCGTTCTGTGTCTCAGCACCACATGGATGGTAATTAAATCCTGGGAGAGAGCTGGAGAGAACACAAAGAGTGAGGGGAGAGCTCTGAAGACACTAATTTTACAGGAGAGTTAGATTTAGGGAAGAGAAAACCACCAAGGAAACTGTAGAAATAAAACAAAGGGGATAGGATGTCTGGAAAATGAGGGATGGGGGAATTCTGTGAGTTCAAGGGCAAGGGACAGGGGCCACGAAACCTGAGCAGTCATTGAGAGAAGGGTGTGGAAGTATGACAAACACAGATCTGGGACAAGACAGTTGGTGAATTTAGCAAGAATGCGTTCTGTGACATGGGGAGGTTAAAGGCAGAGAGTGTTGATTTGAGGAGAGTGAGGCAATAAAGATTAGTCAGAGAGAGTGGAAAAATCTCTAGAATCTGAGCTCTGAAAGGCAGAAAGGTCATCTCAGAGGTGGATGGTGGCATTGGGCTAGGAGCCATGTCTGTCTATTTTCAAAGATCTGATGGGTTTGTGATGTTTCAGCACCAGTGAGAGGGACTTGGAGGAAGACGAGGAAGATTCAGGAAGCAGCTGGTAGTTCTTACCTTTATGGCTATAAATTGTCTTTTCCTCCCCCTCCTTGCCGTTTCCTTATCATCATTATTGTTGTTATTATCATTGCATAACAAAGAGCTAGTAATTATTATTAATGGAGAATAAATGTTTTGTTGAATGAATAGTCAAAGCAGTACTAAAAGCAAGTAACTGATCTCTTTGGTACTATCTACAACCTAATAATCCTCATTAAAAGAAAACCCCAAAACACTCAGGTATTATCTGTGTGACCTGCTTCTTTGCTTGTACATGTCCTGTTGCAGGACGAAAAAGCCACGTCTTCATATTTTTGTTTTAAATTGCTATTTCATGCCATTTAAGGTTTTACATTTTTAAGTATTTAAGTTACTTTTGGATTCCAAATATATTTTATGAATTTAAATTTAATTCAATACTGCAGACATATTCCAGACAATGTGTGAGGGAAATTAAGGGCATTGAAGCTGCTTCCCCAACCCTTTGCCGTAGCCAGTGAGGCAGGCAGTTTCCAAGGTGGCCCCAGGGATCCTCACCGCCTGCTGCTCACACCTGTACTGTCCCCTCCCACACCAGGTGGGGTACCACAGAAATGACCAACACTGCTGATCACCCGGCTAAAATGCTCCCAAATTCCCACCCATAGAAACTGGGAGACAATATTTATTCTTGTTTTAAGTCACTACATTTTGCGGGTAATTCACTACACAGAAACTGATAATTCATAGCAGGAGAAACCTGAAGTTGGTGGTTATCTTTAGTCATTTTTATAGGTCTGTTGGTTCCTGCATTGTGTCATAACTACTTACAGATATTCTTGTGATCCTGGTTAGATATAGTTGCATGGATCTTCACATGTTTTGAATAACTGATGTGTGACTTAAAAGTATTTCCTGAAATGGGAGGGGCATCGTTGACTCTCAGACAGTCAAGGTTGGAAGAGGTTCATTCTAGTATAATATGCCTTGTCAGATACTGCAAATGTTTTTTTTCTTTAGATATGTATGTAAAACACTTAAGAACCTGAAGATAGTATTTTAAATAATTTTACTCCTTAACATGTGTAAATGTTCTTTAATTTTTAATCTATCTCTCCAAATGGTGGGACTTAAAAAAAAATCACTCCCGATTCTTCATTTATCCAAAGGTGCTTTCACGGTTCTTACTTAATATGCAACCATTTTTCTATTATCTCCTTCTCAATAAGCATTTCTATGTATATCACTAGCTCCATGCACCTTTTCTAAAAATCTGTTGTCAAAGTGAGATTTGTTTCAGCAATGCATTTATTTTGCAATTAAATTTATTTCTTATTAATGAGTTTCAAAAATCCTTGACCCGAAGCAACCACACCAGAAGGCAGCATCATGCATTGGAAAGAGTCTGGACGTGGGGCAGAACAGGTTGATCCCAATTATCCCAATTCTAGTCAATGCTCAACAAATTTTGGTTGTTTGTAGTTGTTATGATGGAACTATTGAAGAGGGTGGTGGGTAACTCTGACAGCTGAAGTATTAACATCAAAACATAATGAATGAGGCCAAAGACATGCATGAGAACAAGCCGCCCCACAGGGTTTTCCTTCCTGACCCCAATCCCATCTGATTCCAGGGACTGTGATTCCAGGAATGGCTCCCGAGGAGATATGACTGCGCCAGACTTTGAAAAGCAATAACTTTGACTATAATTAAGCTGCACATCAGTCTCCTGGGATGTTGGTCACTGATTGACCACATCCCGGAAACCCTACATTCCTGATGAACATCTAGATTCCCTAGAAAGTCCTGGCTTCTCTGAGGCCTGTCTGCCAAGCCCACTGTGAGAACTCGTCCTTGTGCTGAGAGCCCACCGACCCGTCTTCCATCTCCCTGCAAGGCTGAGTGTCCTGGGCCCCGGGGAACATGAGATCAGACCGTGGAGTTCCCGGAATGAGGACCACTGTCCACCTATCCCCCTTTTATGATGGTCAGCATAGAAATCAGGGCTAAGAGGGACAACACAATAAAGTAGAGGATCCTATTTTCTTAACGTGAAGGCTCCAAGAGGCAGCACAAGGGTGGGTGAAGGGATAACTACTCTACGTGCCAAGGTTTAACGATTGCAAAGGAGACATGCTATTGCAAGACATTGGCTTCCAGTTAAAAATGTCGCTGCTGCAGCGACCAGGCTCCCCGGACTTGCTGAGAAAGAACAGAGCAGTTTACCTGACGTTGGTGTGGCGCTTGACGTACAGGTTGTGAAAGTTGTTTGTGTTTTCCATCTGGCCGGCTTTGGGGCCCTGCAGCCTCTGGATAATCTCAGCTTTCATTTCCATGGCTATGTGAGCTGGCAGCAGGGACAGCAGCAGCCGCTCCTGAAACAAGGTGTGGAAGGAAGACCGAGAGTTCAAATAACGAAGGGAGCATCCAAGTAATATTCGAGAACATCACTGAGTTGTAGCGCAGCCAATTTGAGGACTATTTTCAACGAGTTAAAAATACAGATTCTAGGACTACATGTTGAAAAAAATCAAAATATTTATGGTCAGAGTGTGTTATTTTATTTATTGAGTTATAATCATGTGTTCTTCAGTGTGGAGAAAAAAAGGAAGGCAAAGTTATTTCCCCAAGGATATTATTTATCCACTTTGATTCTAATGTAGTAAAGCAGAAATAAGTTTAGAATGCCAGAAACCAGTGGTTTAAGATAGAAAACACTTATTTTTGCTGGCTTGCCCATATGAGAGATAAGGTACAAGCTTTATTGTACTTTAGAAAGTCAACCAATACTCCACATTTCCTAAATAAGATAAATATTTTCAACTATTTCATTTCCTCTATGATGAACATTCAATCTCCTTTAGTGATTTTGAACTATTATAAAGACAGAATATCAGGAATATTGGCTTCTGTAAAATGTCATCTATAAAAAACTACTGGTGGAAGGCAAAAAGCTGCTATGAGCTTTTCTTGTATGTTTGGTTTCTAAATTCAGTAAATTCAGAACACAATAGCATGTAATATTACACTTATTTTAATATGTACTTATTTTATTTAGAGTTGTACTTTTCCATTTTCTCCAAGAAAAATGTGCTATATATATATATATATATATATATATATATATATATATATATCTACATCTACATACTGTATTACAGACGGGCAACCTTTCTGTTTATATTCATCCTAGAGTATTTTAAATGTTAATTTACTGTAGAAAACACCATGTTCTTCAGGTATTGTAGATTTAATATTTATTGTGGTATTCCATGTTGATAAACATTTTTGAATGAAATATGTCTCCATCTTCCACATTTTCTCTCTTTTGTATGTGTGTTTATGAACAAAGTGGTGAGAGAGTAGGGGCTTAGGGGAAACTGGGCTTTGCTCCCAGGTTTACAGGGCCAGGGGTCCATCTCCTATACACACCACTTAGGCGGCTGTTGGGAACTACCCCTGAGGAGCAGAGGGTAGTCCAGGAGTGCATCTTGATGGAGGTGGGATGACTCTCACCAAAGCCCATCCCAGCCTGGTCTAGGTAAAGTTAGATGCAAAGTCAACAGGAGACAGAGTACGTGCCTGTAGAGGGACCTCAGTTCTCCATGAACTGGCATAACTGAGTGTTGATCTTTCTTCCGTTGCTCTGAGATGCCATCAAATCTCTGTCGTTATCAAAGCAAATAGACACTGAATATAAATTTGTTAACTTCTAAAACGGTGATAAGGAATGTTAGCATGTAGAACACAGATTATGAATCTGGACCTAGCCTATCTATTTAGAAATCCCAGAGGATTCTATGTGTTTGCAGAGATGTCTGACAATCAGCTCAACTAGATTAAAACCAATTTTGTCCTCTTTCTGATGGGTGACAGATGAGCCCAGGGCTAAGGAAAATAAAATGCACCAGGCCACAATGCTCAGTTGACCTAGTTCTACTTTGCTATCTTATGATAATAACCTGTGTGTGCATGAAGATTCAGTGCAGTCTTCTATTGAATTTAAAGCAACCATTAGACTTTCCCAACATTTACTTTCATTTCCACTTATGCTTCTTGTAGTCAACGTTGCCAGTGTCCTACCCACAATCCCTCTGCCTTCCTTAGAGGTCGCTTGCAGCCTGTTTCTTTATAAATCTGGTTTCCTGTGTCCCAACCAATAAGAAAGTAATTTGATGGAACTGTCCCCACCTTCTGCACCCATCACCCTCCTTGGGGAGATCTGAGCATGTTATACACTTTCCCCAGGGTCTCTAGTAGCACTGAGCCCCTGTTGCCAACAGCAGCCCCTTTCAATAGCTGATCTCCCTCCCTCACTCTCCTACCTGAAACCACTTCCCAACCTAGTATCTAAACTCAGAGCCTTCTCTTAGGGTCTTCTTTGGGTAAACCTAACAAAGAAATTTCTTCTCTCTTCCTCCTGGATTCTCTATTAAGAATATGCCAACCCCCAAAGACAGATTTCATGAACAAAAAAGAAGAATCGAATATAGTAATTCTTCTCCCTGGCTATAGCATCATTTAATGACCAACTGTAAATTATGATATTTTACACCAAAATGTAGATGGATGACTGGCTGTTTTTTTTATTGTTTTATTGCTTAAAGTATTACAAAGAGTATTACATATGTCTCCTTTTTCCCCCCCGCCCTTGACAATCCCCTGGCCTCCCCTAAACTGGCTGTTTTTTTAAGCTAGCTTGAAAAATATATGTTGAATAAACTAAACTGGGCTAAGATTTTCCTTTCTAAAACTGTTCATGAATCCGTGTGAATTTAGACTGGAATAAAGATTTTGGTAACAGCCAACCAGAGAAATAAAAGAACCCAAAGTTCCCCATTACCATGTGATTCTGGTGCACTGGTAGGCCATGAGACCTCTTATAGAGCTCATGAACAAAATCTGTGTGATGGGGTCAGCACGTGTCCACTCAGTGATCACAGCCTTGGACAATGGGGTGAGCCTCAAATAGGAGCCTACACTCAAATGTGGTGAATCAAGACACTTTTAAATTTGTCTTTCTTCTTTTACAAAATGCTATACTTCGAAAGAAAAGCCCAATATTTTGGCACATATGCTAAATTTTGACTCAATTCATAATCTGACAAGGTTAATATTCCCATGAATATTTTAGCTTTTTGTTAATTTAGCTGTGTGAGCTGCCAAGTTATCTGAAAATAATATACAAACCTAAGTGCTTTCCATACCAGATATGGCCTAGTTACATTACCTCTCCAAGTACATTGGAAGCCTTCCTTAAGGGGACTTTTGGAAAATCAAGTTGTCATTAGACTGATTGATGCATACCATTACTTCATTCTCTTGCTAGAAAAAATTGTATAATTACAGAGAATTCGGCTAATTCTGGCATATTCAAAGGTTATCTGATGAATAACTTGGCCTTGGTTTGAAGGTTCCATTTCAACACATCCCTTTATTAAACCTGTAATTATTATTCATTAGCAATAGTTTTCCTAGAATTTGTTCTTTTCAATTATGCCTCATAAAAGAGCTACAGAGTTAGTACTTTTCATTGTACTATCGATCCAAGTTCAGGACACACTGAGCTCAGAAGTGTTTTTAATATAAAACAGCAGATATTATAACTTTATATTTGTATGCTATTTTTGTGATTATTTTGGTGGAAAGGAAAATCCAATTTAAGCAAAGAAGACTTCTATTTAAATTTTCAAGTAAGATTCAGTAATGCATATTCTATCTTATCCCTTCAATAAACCATGCATGTAATAAATATTTAAATCCACTTTACAAAAGGCAGGATGACAGTGACATGCTCCTTCCATAAGAATTTAAACTTTTTTTTTCTCCTTCAAAATTTCTATTTAGTTCTTATTTTAAATGCAATTCAAATACATCAGGATATCAAACCAATGCAATGAACAGAAGGCATATTGTTATAAATGTTCCTCCTTCCAATAGAAAGTAGCTATCAGAATGGACAGACGCCAGGTCCCAGAGCAGCCACTGGGTTACACGTGGTGCTGAGGAAACAGATGATGTCCTTCAATAGTGTCCTGAAGGATGAAAATACCAGGTGTCCATTCGGAATCAAACCTGAAAACGCTGCTCTTAGAAAATACCTGCCAGGAACATGAAAATATGTCAACGCCTTCTCATATCTCCTGCTGCAGCCAGCTTCATGTCTGCAGGTCTCAGAGAAGAAGCATCTCCGTTGGCACCAACCTCCATCACCAGCATGTCCCCAAACTTAAGTTCTAGGGACAACTGCTATTGGTGCTGCTTCCCATTATAACATTTAGTTTGTTTCTCTCAGATCCCTCCTTAGAAATCTTGCTCCTCATCACTCAATCAGAAGGCACTGAATACTCATATTATTTGGAAGGTCTTGCTTTATCTTTCTTTGACTTTTATAAAAGATAAAGTCTTCATATTTATGGATGATGGAGAGCAGCAGCACTTTGTGGTAGAAGCAGCACTGAAATGGGAGATGTGGGTTCCTACCCATTCTCTGCCACCATCTAGAAAACCTCCACCAAATCATTCTGGCCTTTGAGTCCCAGTTTGTTTGTATAAAAAATACATCCATTGACCCAGGTGAGTTGAAGGTCTCCATGTCTGTGTAAGTTCGAAGCATTTTATGGAACCTCAAGAGGCCCTTTTTAGATGTTACCTCTCTCTCCTTTTTTTTTGTTGTTGTTAATTCCCAACTGAGAATATTTTCCATAGATTTCTTAGAGAGACAGAGAGAGAGAAACATCAATGTGAGAGAGACACAACAATTGGTTGCCTCCCACATGCACCCCAACCTGGCCAGAGACTGAGCCTGCAACCAAGGTAGGTGCCCTTGACCAGAATCAAACCCAGGACCCTTCAGTCCACAGGCTGATGCTTTAACCACTAAGAAACCGGACAGGGAAACTCACTCTTTTGGAGTCAAACAATTAGTGACACAGAGGAAAGAACCCAAGTGTTCAGATCCGAACATGATGCCAAGACTATAAGAAGGACTGTGGGTAAGGAGAGACCATTGGGATCTTGACAAAGAAGACCGCGTTCATCTTCTTGAAGAGTGGCTTCCATGAGTGGGAGGAGGATGAAGAAGGATGGCCAAGAGTTTGGGGTGCCATATTAATGGCCATGCGAGTGAAAGTCAGCTTGTTTATTTTATAGTCTAGGAAAACTGGAGTGCTTTGTGCAAGTTAAAACCAATATGCACTTCAACCAATCACTACTCCCTTTTACAAAAGATTGAGTCTTTTCACTGCATGCATATATTGTTTTCTCATATTACAAACCCTGGTCACATATAGTTTCATTTAAATTCAAACATTTTTGGCAAAAAAAAGGTATAGGAGTGGCTCAGAGAGGGTAAAGTGGAGTGGTAGACACTAGGGACTTAAGACCTGATAGAATGGTGTCTTCGGACTTCACAGCCACTGGTGGCTCCACTCACTCTGATTTATAAGCTCAATGAGATGACAGGGATGCTTTTAGAGAGTAAATCATTAATAGAAGGTGAAAGAATGAAATTATCACTCATCTTTGATGACTCTGCAGTTAAGAGACCTTAGAGAACAATGCGCTAATCAAGTCCAATTATAAATTATGTCCATAGTGACGGATGATGGCATATTGAAACTTCTAAACTTTTTTGGAAGGGAGAATGATCCTTTTTCCTAACCGTGCTGAATTGGGACACTTGAACCCCAGAGCAAAACTGCTCTTAGGGCGAGTCTCACAGCTCCCACTCTCAGCAGACCTCAGCCTCTTTCCACCCATCCTGTCCAAACCCCTGACAGGGTGCTCCCAGGGCACCACTGGGGCACAGTTCGAATCACAGGCAATATCACAAGGCTTTCTCTGAGAAGGGGTGAACTGAGGCAATTTCTAAAAGAAACTCAGTGACATTTCTCTCCTGAGCACATGACTGAGTCCTGAAGTGGGCATTTACATTGCTGGGAATGTGAAGCTCAATGCTGGCGGGCAGGGGTGGGGTGATCCAAGGACACTGCAGTGCGGAGGTGAACTTTAAAGCTCTGCTTATCTGTCCTGACACCTGAAGTGCCAGATGCCATCCTCCAGAGCAGAGCCTTCCAAGACACAATCCCGCAGGTAACACTGGTCAAATATTGTGCCTGCCTTCAAACACTAATTGTCCCCATGGGCACCGATATGTTTGATAGAGCGAGAGGGACCCATCATTTCTGCATAACATCAACTTTCCAGGGAAAGAATAATACATGAGGAAAGGGAATCGGCAGAACAGCACTCATTCTCATTCCGCTAATCAAGCAATGTCCCAAACTCTCTCAGATAAAAAGCAAGGATGCAAGCAGCAAACTGTATAGCAAAATCAGCACAGCAGAAAGCTCAAGGGCCATCACATTCCTAGAATTTTAGTAAAAGTAACTCAAATGAACCCAGCTGGTGTGGCTCAGTGGTTGACTGTTGACCTATGAACCAGGTCATGATTCAATTCCTGGTCAGGGCATATGCCCAGGGTTGTAGGCTCAATCCCCAGTGTGGGGTGTGCAGAAGGCAGCCAATCAATGATTTTCATCATTGATGTTTCTATCCTTCTCTCCCTCTCCCTTCCTCTCTGAAATAAATAATAAAAAATATTTTTTAAAAAGTAACTCAAATGGGATGACCATGGCTCACACGCAAGTACAAAGGTGCCTGTCTGCTACAGGTTGCCAGACTGTAAACTTGTTGCACACCTGATTGCGTTAATATTGTTGGCACAAAGTATTTTTAAAGCTTTATCTGCTTTTGGAAAACACCTTCTTGGTAATCAGACTGTAGATATTCTTCCAGGATTCACCCATCTAAATTCCACTAATATGTCTGCTTTGAGAGAATCATATCAAAATAGTTAAACAATATAATTCTTGTTCAGTATCTCATATGCACCTCTACTTACAGAAATAAATAAGTTGTGACTTGGCGCTTCTATAATTAAAAAATAACCCTTCTAACAGATTTTATTGCAAGTTACAAATGATGATAACTCAAGTTTAATCATACACATATGTAGAAGGGAGCCTTGATTTGGTGTATTTCCCAACTCATTTGTTTACTCTGAGCATGTAAGTTCTTATGACCTGTGAAAATTTAAGTTCAGAGGAAGCAAATGGCAGGCTCTGTGGACTGAGCTCTGATTGGCTTGCAGAGAGCACACAAGCATGCTTGTGTGTGTGCAAGTTAAACGAATTATCCTTAGGTAGGTCATGCACTGAACAGCTACATGTGGTCCATAATTTAACCACTCTCTTGCCCCCAGTTTTCCAGAATAAAAGAGCACAACTAGCTAGGGCATCTCTCAGAAGTGCACCGTGACTTCTGCCCACCTGCCACTGGCCAGAGGTCACAAGGATATACTCACCTCTAAGGATGCTGGTCATGTGCCTAGCTAAGAAGACCCTCTTACCATAGAAGAAGAAGAAACATTGGAAAAACAAACAAACAAGCAGTGGTCTCTGTCCCATGCAGAGCGAGCAAAGCAGCATTTCCAAAAGGAAACCATCAATTTCCCTTCCAGAGCTGCCCCTTCCCTCCCAACTTAAATCCAGTTAAAAGTCGACCTGCAGCTGCCACCTGCTCTCATCCTTGACTGCTCTTTCCCTCTTGCCACCCCCCATCCAAGAAGCAGCAGTTCCTGTCCCTCACGCTAGGAAACTGCACCTTCTCCCAACCTACTGCCACTATTCGGGTCTTGGCCACCTGTGCCACCCTATGATGATGGATCGCTTCCTACCGGACTTCCTACCTGCTGTCCACCCCCTTGCTCACCCTTTCTCTTCTGCAGCAGAGGTCTTTCTAAAAGGTGAAGTAGCCAAATCAGGTCAGTCCCAGCTGACTGCTTCTACTGACAAATCTGAAGCTTGCCAGTATGTTACAAAATTCGAATTACTCCTGGGAACTCCACCTCCTTTACTTTGCTGCCCGCCTCCTGAGCCCATGGTCCAGCTCTTCTGAATCCTATGGAGCCCCAGCTGGGCACTGTGTTCACCTCCTCGCTGGAAAGCCTGCTGCCCTTGGACCCGGACCGCTGGCTCCATCATACTGTTCCCACCCATGCTCACCTTCCTTCCCTAAGGCTGTCCTGCCAATTCTTCCTCAAACTTCTAATCACATACTGCCTCCTCCATCACCTCCTCCTGACAGCTGTCCTGCATGGCCTTCCCACCCCAATGGGGTTAGGTCCTGAGTGCTGTTCTGGCACCCACTGTCACCCTCAAACTCTACTGAAACCAGCTGTTTCCTTTCCTGCCCAAGGTTGTAGGTGCCAGTGTGCCCAGGCTGTGCCTTCTTCAACATTATGTTCTGGGTACGGAACACAGAACCTGGCACAGAGAAGAAAGACACCCAATAAACATTTGTCCAGTGAATACAGGAAGAAACACTTGAATGTGTGACTAATGCCTCATTACACTTTGAATAAGATTTCCACTGGGCAGCTCATTTAAAGGGTTGATTTTCAATGATTATCCAGTAGAACATTCTGGCCTTGCTCTGCCACTCAATGAGTGGACAGTGGGTAAGTCATGTAACTTCTTTTTGCTCCCAGTGTCCTCCCTGGGGCCTGGGAGGTGTCTGAGTATATTTCTGCTGCCTGTTCCACTTCCAGGTTTCTTCCATTCTGTTAGGTATCGGGCGGAAATGGAAAGACATCCTTGAGTGTGGCAGCAGAAATGAAATACTTTTAAAAATTATTTTATTGGTAACTTTTAAAACCCTGTGATTTTCTCCATTAAAGGAAATGATGAAAGAATATATATAATAAATATAGGTATATATTATATATGTGTGGAATATATAATATCCATATCTACAGATATCTATGTACTATAGACATATAAATAGTTATCTTTGAATTTTGTCACCATATGCATTAAGTAGGCATGCATGCATGGATTTCTAGGGCAATTGTAGAGAATAAAGGGCCTTTACATTCTTTTATATATATTTTTCTTAAAGGTTTTCTGATATCTGATCGTTCTAGAGCTGAAGAACTGTCACTCTCCTCTTCATTATTCTGCAGGTACAAATCCAAGTGTTCATGTAAATCACGTTGGTGCAGGCTCCTCCTGTCACCAACTCGAGCCCTGGGCCTGATGGAAGGCGCACAGCCCAGGATGCGATGTGGAGGAGTGAAGAGGGAATGAATGAATAAGTTATGAGCTGCAGCCCTGCCAAAGTGAAAAGAGGGCACGGTTTCTGCCAAGAAGCAGAAACTGGGATCAGTATGGTAGTGAACGCCATGGCCACACTGCATTAAAAATACTTATTCTTTGAAACTACATCAGCATATATAAGCTTGGGAATTCTCAACTTTGTCATACCAATAAAAATATTTATCAAGTAGTAAGAAGATTTTTAAGAGCTCTAAACTGACACATGAAAGCCTGGTCTCTGAATCTGACGCAATGATTTCTAAGGAAAATAGCACATTATTCTCACCAGCTCTTGGGCTCATGCTGACTTGAGCTCAGGCCTGGTTTGGATTAGGAATGTTTCAGGACTTTATTGCTGCAAAACACATCCCCAGTGGTTCAGAACACTCATGATACTGTGGATCGGCTGGGTGGTTCCTTCGCTGGTTTTGCTGTGGGCCAGTCACCTGAATGCATTCACCTGGAGGGGGGTGGCCTGGCTGGAAGGCCCAATGTGGCCCCAGTTACATGTCCATTTGGCAGTAGCTGCTGGCAGGCGGCTGAACCCTGGTCTCCTCCACATGGCCATTCATCCTCCTTCAGGCAGGACTGGCTTCCTAATGGCAATCTCAAGGCAGCAGTCCCCAAAAGTTGAGAGGGGATCTTCAGGGCCTCATAAGGCGTGGGCTCTGGAATTCACACAGCCCCACTTCCCAACTTCCATTAGTCACAGTGAGAAACAAGCCTGCCTCCGATTCAAAAATGACTGTCTCCATCGGATGCAAACCAAGCGAGAGCTGCTTCCAGCATTCATGGTTCCACAGGCGTGCAGGAGCTAAGGGTTAAATAACATCTACAGGCCCTCTCTCCTTGGCTTGTAGATGGCTTCTTTCCCCTGTGTCTTCTTCACATGGCCTTTTCTCTGTGTCCTAGTCTCCTTTTATATTCACCCCAGTCAGACTGTATTAGCACCCAGCTTACTGATCTCTTCTAACTTAAATCCCTCTTTAAATGCTGCATCTCTAATATTGTCACACTCTGAGCTACTGTGGGTTAGAGCCTCCACATATGCATTTGTGGGGATACAGTTCACCCCAAACAGAATCTTCGTCTGTAGGGCAGAGAAGGAGGCAGGCAATCCACAGGCTGCTGCAGACTCATGAGCTGACTTTTTCCTGCCCTGCCTTGTGCAGACTTCTCCCCTCCGCTTCTTCATCGCCAGTGCCTCACTTATTCAAATACCCTCAAGGCTCCTTAAATGTTCTCCTATCTCTCCTCTAACTGTCTTGCCCCTGCATTGTTGCCTTTTCGAGTCCCTATGCACCAGGAGAGGCTGCTGGACAGCTCTGAGGCTCACCGTTTCAAGGAGCCATTTCCTCTGGGGAGCTGCGGGATTCTAGGGTCGTGTAGCCTCACAGTCAACAAGTGGAGTTATACCATTGGGAGGGACCAGCACATGACACAGAGCCTCTAGCAGGGCTGGAAAACTCCTTCTGCAAAGGGCCAGGAAATGAATAGCCCAGGCTTTGTGCACTATACCCCCTCTGTCACAGCTACTCACTTCTGCCATAGGGAAACAGCCATAGGCGAGGAGCAAATGAATGGGCGTGGCTGTGTGCCAATACTTTATTTGTGACAACTGAAACTTTAATTTTATATAATTTTCATGAAATATTATTTCTCTTTTGATTTTTAAACTTAACAATGGGAAAAGAAACCAATAATCTTAGCTCAGGAGGCTGTACAGAAACAGATGGTGGGCCAGACTTGGCCCTTGGGCTGTAGTTGGGTGACTCCTGGTGTAGAGAAAGTTTGATGGAAAACCACACTTAAGGGTACTGCAGACACATTGCAACTGTCACTTGACAATAGAAGTAAGAACAATAGAGGGCATATCCTTCCTCCAAAGGGCACTGTTATTATGATTTCCAGAATCTGTCTCTCATCTGTTATTTAACATGCTGGGATTTACAATAAAAGCCATCAAATGGATCTTCTTGGAAAATAATAATTTCCAAGTTATTACTGAGTTGTCAGCTGAGGAGGAGGGTGTAGCGGCTCAGAGCATGGGCTTGGATTATCACAAGTCTGGGAGCAAATCCCAGCTCCTCCACCTCCTCATGTCTTGATGGTACTGACTTGTGCAAGGGTCTGGCCACATCCTGGGTTTCCGTGGCTGGTGGCTTAGAGGTGGCTGTTTGGCATCATGATTCAGAATGATGGTGGGCCAGCAAGACCACAGCACACAAACCAGAAGGTTGAAATTCAAGCCTGAGCTGGTCATTACTTGGAGTGAGACCTCGGGCCACCTCTGACCTCTCTGGGCCTCATTTTCCTCACCCTCGAATGAAGGGCCTGGACTAACCATCCCAGTCTGCTTGCTCTAGAAGCTGGTGAAGCAATCGTTCTATAACACTTACTTTTAGATAAAGTAAAAGTCAACTTGCGTTTAGCTGCAAACAAAGTATCTCATTTCCTCACTCAATAGCTAATACTCCAGCAGTCAGAATTCATAATGCATGTTGCTTGATTTTCAGTGGCAACCAGTAATTTGTGTGAGAAAGACTTAATTTAGAAGAACGCACATGTCATCTTTTTTTCATAACCAAGTAAGACTTACAATTAGCTTGATTCACACGCTGTCACGGATGTCTCCACTGCACACACAGTGAACAATACGACGTTTTCAAGGCAGCTCTTTGATGGAGAGAACTAGTCCTCAGTTGTGTAATTCATACTAAACATAAATCCTCCTCCATTTTCTTCTTGAATACCCCATGCCCACTCGAGCAGCAACTTCCGTGAGTGGATCATTAAGGGGGAAAACCACTGAATACATGCATTTTTACTGTGTTTTGCTCTGCAACATTCTATGCTTGGGAAATTGCCACAGTAAGTAGCAGTAAAATATGCAAAATAAAGAACAAAATATAAATGCCTTAGCTTTTTCTTCCATTTTCCCCAATACTTCTTAACACATAGAAAATTTTAAAATAATGTCATTCTATCAAAAACCAGATGAATCAAAGTGTTTTCCAATGTTTGACTTAGAAATCAAGGTGCTGCAATACTGGATTTAAAATAAGAATGGATATGCTGTTAATAGTTGAAAAATTAGTGTTAATTATGACTGCATTTCTGGTTGCAAAGTTCCTTCTTTGCTGATCATCTCTCTGTCTTATTTGATAGTTAATAATTAAAATCATATGAGGGCTGATTTCATCAGCAAGCAAAAAGAACTAGATCCAATCTTAGAGAACTTATTCTATGGGACAGAGGGAGCACATTTTAGAAAATGTGAAGGTGTGTACACACATTTCATATACCATTGAGAAATATACTCTTGGTATATAAAGCATGCTTTTGTTTTCTAATAATGTTAAATGACAGTATAATAGTATAGGCCTTCAGTAAATGCATTCAGTACATGCATAATTTGTCACACAATGATTGTATAACTTCTTTTAAAAATATTATCAAATATCTTGCCAATAATACGCACTCAATAAATGTTGAAAGAATAAATGTTATTTTGAGACATCAGCTTAGTCCCATCTACTTGGGTTTATAGCACCCTCTTACATAGGGTACACATAGAACAGATTAGAAAGAAGAGGAGTGCTCAAGAAAGGTGGAATGGGGGACCATCTTCATCTTTCCTGCGAATCAAGGGAAATTGAGGCTCTCTGTTATTCAGATAGCTGTTACTCTGGGATGGAAGCCCACAGCTACCCAAGTGCCATGTGACATTTCTTCCCCCTCCCCTACACATCTCATAGGGTACAAGGCCTGATTTTAGGTTAACTATGCAGTTTTTAATGTACTAGGCTCTGAATTAAATGCATTTAAAACCAGGACATTCAGTACATGACAAAACAATACTAACAACTTCGTCTGTCTGGAGTGGGTTCTATGTGCCAGGCACTGTGCATTAACTGTGCGTTAACTGTCTACTCCCACAGGAAGCCTGTGCATTAGGGATGTTATTATTGAAAATGACCCAAGCTCACATCACCTGGAGGTGGCAGTGCTTTTTTACAGCTTAGGTTTGACTCAGCTATGTTTTATTCCTCTGGCTCTTCCTGTGTTTATTCCCTCCAATTCTCTGTCATTTCCCCTTTAGGAAGTACCACTAGTTCAGGTGATTCCACAAAAATCATGACACACTATTTGCACAATCATTGAAAAAGGGCACAAGCAAATAGAGACCCATGATGTCTCTTTACTCTGCCTCCAAATTCTGGGTTGAAGTTAGAGTCAGGTATATTTCAATATGTTTTAGAAAACTAGTAGAGATGTGATGGATTCTAGGCTTCTCCAGAATTAGTAAAGACTGAACAGGTCATTAATAAATATCATCTCTCTCATCACAGTTCACATCTTGGGTCAGAATTTCAGACCACTTGGCTTCTTCCAGGGGAATAAAATAAGAAGGGCTCTGGCTGCTGAAATTCTCAGTTGTAACACAATGTCATATATCTTTTCTTTCTACAATTAGAAAATACCTTTGTTTACTTTCAAATGTGTGCATTAATCAAGTTTTTCCAGAGAAAACAGAACCAATAGATATGTGTATCTAGATCTATAAGTTTTATAGATCTCTATATCTACATTTCTATCTATCTATCTATCTATCTATCTATCTATCTATCTATCTACCTATCTATCATCATCATCATCATCATCATCTTTATTTTAAGGAATTGGATCACATGAATGTGGGGGCTGTCAAGTCCTAATTCTGAAAGAGAGGCCAGGAGACTGAAGGCCTAGGGAAGAAATTATGTTGCAACTGCAGTTTGAAGGCAATCTCTTCCTTGGGAACATCTGTCTTTTCTCTTAAGGTCTTCAACTGATTGCATGAAGCTCACTCACATTATGGAGGGTTATCTGCTTTACTGAAAGGCTACTCATTAAAATACTAATCTCTTAAAAATATCTTCACAACAAAATCTACACCGGTGTTTGACCACACATCTGGGTGCCACGTTCTTGCCAAGCTAACACAAAATTAACTATTGCACCATGGTTTTAGACAACTTAAATATAAAACACAATATGCTATTAAAAGTATTTAATTTTCTTTATATCACCTTTTCATTAGAACTATTTCTGTGGAAACTAGGGAGATATTATACATTTGATTTTTCCTTTCTTTTTCTCCAGAGAGGTTGCACAATCATTGAAAAATGGCACAAGCAAAGAGGGAATTCTCAATCTGGAGAATTCAAACTAGTCACCAACATATCATCCTGCATCCCTGATGTCATCTGTAGCTGACCTGCCCCATATCTACCTGGTCAACACTTAGAATATTTCATTTACAATGAAGGGAGGGAAGTTAAGCAAGCAGTGATTTCACTTTTTATATCCTTTACACCAATTGAATACTTTAGTTTTTTTTAAGGTAATAAAAATTTAGTTAATTTTAGTTAGTGAAAAGTAAAACACAGAATTATTCCACACCAAAGACATCATTTTATTGCTCTATCCA
The DNA here is from genome assembly GCF_000147115.1 of Myotis lucifugus. NCBI lineage: Eukaryota > Metazoa > Chordata > Mammalia > Chiroptera > Vespertilionidae > Myotis > Myotis lucifugus. The sequence goes on along the minus strand of NW_005871048.1, from coordinate 53,219,273 downwards.
CATCAGTATAGAATGTATTCAATCAAGAGAATGGTTTCTCTCCTCCTGAACAAGACTTTAGCAAGTTATTTTATTATTTTAGAAGAGGATATTATTTTGTTGAAAGTATTAAGAAAAGTTAATGAATCGCAGTAAATAGTGAGAAGTAGTGAAAAAAGGAGTATGTTTTAGATTTGGAAGCGGATGGACAGTTACCAAGAACACTGGTTCACCTTTGCGATCTCATTAGGACTCGTATTCCTGGGTGGTTTGACAGTGGATCATGTGGTTCTTGCCAAAACATCTTGTACATATTAGAACTGGAAGGTGGGACTATTATGGAGAGGGCTTAAGCCTTTCTTTCTTAGCCATGTGCATCCCTGCCATTACACCATCTTTAATTTGGGTTTACTCTTTTGCTGCTCATTAGGGAAATGCAAAGGCTAGGAATCTGAGAATTAAACTTCTTCCCCTTGGACAACTTCGGAGACAGTTTATTTGAACAGTTCTTTTATTTATCCTGGCATTAGTATTTTACTCCTTCCATACGTCTCTTTAAAAATTTTTTTTTCTTTATTGATTAAGGTATTACATATGTGTCCTTATCCCCCCCATTGCCCCCCCCCCCACTCATGCCCTCACCCCCCTGGTGTCTGTGTCCATTGGTTAGGCTTATATGCATGCATACAAGTCCTTTGGTTGGTCTAATACATCTCTTGATATACACTTGATTATCTCATCAAACACCATAGCTACTGCGGATGGAAAGGTGCCTATAACACAGACCCTGCCACAGGAGTTCTAGGTCTGGGTAGAGGAGCTTGGGCATGAAATAGATCCCAGTAATGGACTCTGCTGGCTGTTTTACTAGGGTTCTGTTACAAAGTACAAGTGAGACACTGGAAGACAAGTCCAGGAAATGGAATTAGCGAACATGATGCACAGTGGGAGAGGATGGGGCAGAAGCCAGGAGGGGCGGGATGATCCCCAGCGCTGAGATCTGTGATGTGGGGGAGATGGCCAGGCAAGTAGATCCAGACAACCAGGCTAAAATCCCCATCCCTATACACTGCTGTGTAACCTGGACTTCGCATTTGAAATTTTAGTTTCATCATCAACAATATAAACAATTCCCACCCACCCTGCATGGTTTCATTGAAGTTACTGATAAAAACATGAAATGTTTTTGGCATGATGTGGGCACTAAATAAACACAGTTGCCATCCTCTCAGGCAGCCTTTAATGTGTAGGCGGCACATGAGCACATGGAGAGGTGGTTCCTTTCTCTCCTGGAGCCCAGAAAAAGTGATACAATATTTTTCTCTAAAAATTATACCACAAATCAAACACAAATAAACCCAAACAGACATCTTAAAGAATAATACACTGCAGAATGTCTTGTCAGAACCAACCCGGATGCAGAAGGAAGAGGGCATTAAAAGAGGCAAGTGGGGATGGTCTCCATCCAGGGAGAGGCCAGGCAGGTTCAGGACCACAGTGTCTACTACTTGGCTTCTACAGAGGAGATGGAGGCAGCAAGGGAGCATTGTGACCAGCCACTACCGCCACCCCTCTCATCTGCTCATTCTGATGCACTCCGGAGACGGAGGCACAATAAACAACTATAACTGGACCTCCACCACATGGAGCATGAGCTGATCTGCAGATATGAGTATTTTATTTAGTGACAGTGGGATTTCTTGGCATAGTGGTATATTCATCTGTTCTCTGCTTTTGATGCCCAGTGCATATGAAATTCCTCACAGGAGTGGAGCACATGCTTGAGGTGCTGACAGGTCAGGTCCCTGAGCCTCCAAAGTGAGAGGTCAACCCTGGTGGGAGAGAAAGTATCGGCCACCATGTGGGAACCTAGTTTGGAGGACATTCAGATAGACACCTGGGACATCCAGGGGACAGCTGCGATCACATGGTACATTTAAATGCAGCAAAAGGAAGAGAAGAACAGATGGGAGGGCAGTACTCCTGGGCTCAGAGTGTCTCCTCTCAATGGTTTAAAAAGAGAGCCTTTGCTATCCCCCCTCTGAAAGCAAAAATCTTACTGGAGAGCAGAAATTGTTCTTTACAATAGAAGTGGAATTTTAAAAATGACTTTTCAATTCAGCAGTGAGGGAAAAATAAAACTCATCTGTTTTTCAGATTGAACAATTTGTGGCTATGTCTCTTTTGCCCCATTCTGTTGGTATTAAATGTTTTTATTAGAAGCTTTATGAAAAGATTCTTTTCAAATGGTCATATAACTTCAATTTTGATGGTTTCCATAAACAGAAACTGCTAGTGTTACCTTGAAAAACCATTTCTACTTTATAGAGCTTTGGCACATTAAACCTGGAAGCTTGCAGCTGGAGCTCACCGGAATGGACTGGCTACTTCAAACCTCAGAGATCCAGACAGAGGCCTCTCCAAAGAGTCACTCGTTGGAAACCACCCTCTAGCCCAGTGGTTCTCAACCTTCTGGCCCTTTAAATACAGTTCCTCATGTTGTGACCCAACCATAAAATTATTTTCGTTGCTACTTCATAACTGTAATGTTGCTACTGTTATGAATCATAATGTAAATATCTGATATGCAGGATGGTCTTAGGCGACCCCTGTGAAAGGGTCATTCGACCGCCAAAGGGGTCGCGACCCACAGCCCACAGGTTGAGAACTGCTGCTCTAGCCCAACTTGCTGAGTTCCTTCAGATGCCTCCCTGACCCTTGCAATTCTCAGTTTAGACTAAAGAGTTCCAAGATCACATGGAACACAAACCTCTTTCTAAGAGATCTGGGATATGCAAAACCACATTTAGGGTGTGTCAAGCTCCCTGCTGCCAGAATCCTGACCCAAGGTATTTGGGCCTGCTCTGACTGTCTTCCTTCCACCAGCCTTGGATCAGGCCCTGTCCCATGGGCAGTTCCTACTGGTCTTCCAGAAGAACCAATGTTTAAGAATCAAGAATATTAAAGTGGCTCATAAATGATCACCACTCCAGGCACTTCATAAGGACCCTTAATTTGCTTTCCCAACATGGGATTTCATTGGCCCACCATTGCCGAAACCATGGATGTTTTCAAAGGTTCTCAGTTAAAAGGCACAGTCCTGAGGTCTCCTGGTAGGTACCAGGACCTCAGGCACTAGTCTAGAAGCTCCACAATGAGGCACTGCAATGGCAGGATGCCAAACACAGGGAGTGCACCCAAGGACATGAGCCAACTCTGACATCAGAGTGAATGGTGATAGCGCTGGGGTCTTTTGCAGAAAGTGCTTTCATAGGCCCATAATGTTTCCTGCCACATGAAAAACCTGGGCAATGGGTTGGTGCTGGTATATAGCATATCTTTATTTGTCATTGCTCAATTTGTATCAATCTAAAATTTATGTATATAACTCTGTCTTTTATAGCCATTTAATAGATGCCTATCAGTAGTAGCATTAGTAATTCTGCTAGTGATTCTAAAAATCAAGAGATGAACAGACTGACATATTTATAGACTTTAACTCTTTTGGATTACTTGATTAGGCCTCTAACATCTACTTAATCCAGTGTGATATGTTAATATACTAAAGACTGTTTGGTTATATTTTGCTAATTCAAACTGAACATGTGAATGTGTTGAACTGTTGCCCTAAATTTCACTGCAGACCTAAGAAGCAAGGTCCATGTGGAGACCACTCCTCAAATAGAAGAAGGTATGAACAATCTGTGATCACCCTCCTGATTCATGATGTTCCTTCTCTTGCTAAATTTATGACTATGTTTCTGAGGATGGCAGAGTACTCAGAACTTTTCTGTCCTCTTTGTTGTTAAGAAGTCCTTAACCTCAAATCTTCATTCCTAGGAGATTCCTTACTCAGACCTGACAACCAAGAAGCACTGTCTATTAGGTGATCAGTGAGCAAGGTCATCCAAGTAAGTGGGGTCTTGGGGAAGACAAGTCCAACCAGAGTGGTTTTTGGGGGTAAAGGAATAGCATTCTTGGCAAAGCTCTTCTGGACCTAATGCAAAGTGTGTTCCAAATCATGTGAAATGCTATTAAAACAACCATGGCCTCAGAACAACAAATTAAAAATAGAACAGAAAGCCCTACAGCTGTGGTTCAGGGCTGCCAGCTAGATGGCTGGGCACCAGGAGGCAATAAGGCATCTGTCTGCTGGGAGGGCAGGAAAGGGAGGGACCAGGCTTCTTGGAGGCCGGGGTAGAGGGAGGGTGGCAGCAGCTGTTCTCTGCACTTGCAACAGCTGGAGGAAGGAGTCTCAGCTGTGATTCTGCCTTGGAATGGGAGAGTTATCTTTGCCAATGGCCCCTTGCTTCCAGAAGACTTATTGTGATTAAATTTGAACATTTGCTTGATTGGGAAATAATTATATCCTAGCCTAAGGAGTTCTATTATCTTTCTGACCTCATCATTGTATCCCTAAAATCTGCAATCACTTTCTTTTGCTTTTGATGTATGTGTGTGCTGGACTAGCAACTTTTATATTACCACTTGATTGATGGTTATTCATAAAAGTTATGAGGCCACCTGTGGTAGACTTAATAATGGCCTCCCTAAGATATCCACATCCTAATCCTCAGAACATGTAAAAAGAATAACTTGCTTGGAGAAAGGAACTTTGTAGATATGATGAAGATAAGAGTTTTGGGATGAGGTTATTACCTTTGATTATCCAGTTGGGCCCAGTATAATCACATGACTCAAAAGAGGGAGCCAAGTGCAAAGACAGAGAAAAGGTGATGTGACGATGGAAGCAGAGAGAGAGGGACTGGAAGATGGCACACTGCTGGCTTTGAAGCAGGAGGAGGGGCCATGAGCCAAGGTTTGTGGGCAGCCTGTAGAAGTTAGTTTTGAAATAAATTTCTTGGCCCAAAATGGAGCCACTCTGCCTGAGGTGCCATCTCAGCAGACCAAAACTTAGACAACTTTCATGTCCCTGTAAATGCTCTACTTGACCAGAAACATAGTCTATCCAGTCAGCTGTTCCTCAAACGCCAAGCCAACTCTGGGCTCTATACCTACTTCCTTGTTCCTTCTCACCCCAAACAAGGTTGACTATGTTGCCCCCGTAAATCAGATGTTTTCTATATTTCTCTTCCTTGTTTTCTATCCTATAATATCTTCCTGTCTTCTGCTCCATTTAGCAGTTCTCCAAATGGAGACTGTCTGCCATAAATTATCTTCTTTTATGTGTGTGTGTGTGTGTGTGTGTGTAACACTAGGAAGGGCAAGGAATCAGATCCTCCTCTACAGCTTTCAGAGGGAATAAGACCTGCCAACCCATTTTAGACATCTAGTCTTCAAAACTGTAAGATGATAAATTTGGGTTGTTTTGAACCATGAAGTCTATAGTGATTTGTTATAGCAGCAACAGGAAACTAATACCTATGTATAAAGACATGGATATGGAACCAGTGGACTAGAACTTCTTGGAAAGGAAACTGATGGGTGTTGACATGAACTTTACACCAATGGTAGAGTTGGGGCTGTGGAAGGGTCATTGAGCAAAAGTGGGATGCAGCTTATGTTGCGGCTGTGGGCATGTGAGGCAGTTTTCTCAGCTGACAGTGCTACTCTTCAGCCCTCATCCTGGGCTACATTAATCAGATGCAGCCTTGAGTTACAGAGCATGAACTTCAGACCCAGGATAAGTTTCCAGGGGAAATTATTAGCTTGACATCTACTCATCTTGCTTCTACTAACACTTATTTATAATGTGATTAATTTAATAAAATTTACCAAACTAGATAAAAGAGGGACACACTATGCTCCTAATGAGGGTACTGTGATAATTTCTGGGTTGGGTTGGGAACAAGGCTTTCTCCAGAACAGGGTGTGTAAAGAAAAAATTAAAACTTCTATTTATGCCTATCTTTTAAAATTAAAAGTAAGAAAGACATCCAGCTCTTTAATATCTTGATTGACAATGGCACCCTCTTTAGGCAACTGTATCACCTACAATAGAGGGCACACCGGCTGGAAGAGACTTCCTGAGCAGAGGTCTAGCACTGGCACTCTCTCTGGTATGTTAACTCATAGCATATTGCAACATGTGGTGTGCACATGCTCTAGAATGTTCTCTGTATGGTTAATTCTATAGAGAGTAAATCTGTACAAAACTCCAGAATGTGATGCATTTCCACACCACACAGTAGTTTCTGGTTATCCTGTGCACAGTAATAACGTCATTAAACTTAAAGAGGGGTGTTGTTTCTTTGTTTTATTTTGTCCAAATTAATGAAGTCCAAATTTGTTGATATTTCCTAACATGACAAAGAACTTCTAATATCATACTAGCTAAGAGATATTTTTGAATACACACACACTCACAAATCTTTTTCAAAGTAAGATTGTTGTTTTCACCATGAGAGAGAAATTTTTTTTATAAGAAGACATGCTATAGAGAAACCACTTGAAAAGCAGGTATTTAGAAATCTCCCTTGTGATCTTCTTGCTAAAAACAATATAAAAACTCTCATATATGTGTACTTATAATTCTTAGAAATGGAATTTTAAAATCCAGTGAAAAATCTCCCAAATGAAGATTCAGTACAGATTGAACCCATCTGCTAAAAAATAAAAATGCACTAGCTTCCAGTTGATTTGCAAGAACTGACTGACATCAGGAAAAAGTTGGAGAGTTTACAGCTGAATTTCATAAAAAAACCTCTGCATGAGTAGAGACAGGATTGAAAATGAGTGTCATGATTTAGAGGCCCAATCATGGAACATTTTCTCATTGGAATAATTTGGCTATTAAACCAAGTGACAGGATAAACTGAGCTTAAGCACGGAACTTAAAAGCATTAGATTGCAAAGTATTAACCAAAAATTTCTTAAGCAATGAAGCATATTCTATCATAATGCTCTTACCAAAAAAATGAAATAAAAAGGCCTAATGTATTTTTGAACTAATAAAAAGTAAATAATTTAAAAGATTATTTTCATTGTTGTTGGCCTTTAATTCTAATATGTGTTTTATTATACACATAAACATATTTTAAGAATATAAATATATGTATCAAGGTACATGGTTAAATTCTTTTACCCTTAAGTCTTTATAATTAAAACTACTTGAATGCCCGCTGCTTACAGTTACACCTCCCTACCCAAATTACCCTGCACTGGCTCCCAAATAGCAGAAAAAAATTAAAAAATATGTTTCTTTGGGATCTGGGAAAGTTGTTCATGCAGTGAATATTTATGAGGACCTATGGTGCTGAATTCTGCCTCTACTAGTAAGAGCATGTGGAAGGGTGCCTCCTCACCTTGCACCCCACTTCCCTCGCCTGTGTCCATGCTGTGACAGTTAATTTTATATGTCAACTTGGCAAGAATATGGCGACCAGTTGTTTGCCCAAACACCAATCTAGCTATTGCCATAAAGGTATTTTTAAAGATGTTATTAACATTTACAATTGGTTTATTTTAAGTAAAGCAGATTGACCTCCATAATGCACATAGCTCTGTAGGCACGTACCTTATTGATTGTGTTTTCCTGAAGAGCCCTGACTAACCCACATAGGAGGGACCAAAGCTAGAGGTTAACAACCTTTCCCCAGCCATGCCTCTCACTCTTTAGAGGGGAAGGATGTGAGCATGCTCGGTACAGGCCCTGGTCTCCTTTTCCTTTCTGGTACCACACATCTCTTTTGATGTGCTCCTCAGTCTCCTAACGTTTTCCAGGAGGGGTGCCTGCAACTGCTTAGCTCCACCAGGGACTGGAGCTAACTGACTTATAACATATGGGGTCACATCTGAGCCAAGCTTTCCCAGAGCGCGTCATCAATAATAAAGGTGGAATTCTGAATCTCCGTCTGTTTGACCTCTGTCTATATATCAGTTCATTCTGATCACAGGCAATAGGGCCCCTCATGTCGCACGGAGTACACAGGTCACTGGGAATGGCCGACATGCAGGAAGTTGATATCGGCGTGAAATGTGAGTGTGGGGTTTCACAGGCAATGCTGTGAGAGACAGTACAAGCTGCTCCTTCCGCAGGTCTACGGACTGCTGTTCTTGGGGTGGCTTCCCTGGCAGTGCCACCTCGGTTGAGGCTAACAGTGTCAGCCAGGTTGCTGGGAAGTTGGGGATGGGTAGAGGGAAGCAGAAAGAGAGATGGCAGGCACAGAGGCGTGAGGGAGACATCGGTGCATTGGGAGCTGCAGGTATTTGGGCTCTGTGGGCAGCAGTGGTGGCTAATGATGGAGGTTCACATACTGAAGAGGGTCTTACCCTACTCCCATTCTCCCTGTAACCTGCTCCTGCGTTGCCATAGCTACCACAGCCCAAGTTGAAAAGCCTAGATTTGGGAGCACAAAAGCACACGGTAGTGAGGACAAGAGGCATGGAAGTTAAGTGTTCACATTTATATAATAGCTCCACATTTGAGGGCCGTGCTTACGCAGGCCTATTGGATCCAATTAACTTCCCACCGCAGAATGGAAAGCCAGGGGGTGTGGATGAAGGCTCCCTGTGAGCACCCGAGCAGTGTGAGCAGTGGGGCCACCATTCTAAACATAAAGGGGACGCTCCCAAGCACTCGAAGAAAGTCCTGTTCTCGTGCATGCCGATCAGATGCATGAAACTGTTTCCTGCACGTTGGGTCACTCTGGTGGAGCTGGGTCACAGCAGAGGCCTTATTTATCCTTAGAACTCAGTGTCCTGCTCCCACAAGGGTCCTGTTACAAGCCCTGGACACTTGAGGATTAACTCTTGGAATTCACACAGCTGAGGGTTTCAAGGCCAATGGCTAGAGGTTTTCAGCACGTTTACAGGGCAATGACAATGATTTTGGTATCAATTTTACCAGACTGCTTTCATTTCCATTCCCATGCTGGTGGCAAGTGATGACATACCCAACACAGTATGGTAATCTGGGTATTATAAAGTTCTTGAATAGGACACACACACACACACACACACACACACACACACACAAAGAAGACACTTTTGTTTATGTCAAATCACATCTTAAATTACACTGCGTTGGAGAGAGCTACATAATTACACATTATTTAACTGGGACTGGCTGAATGGAACAGGGTGAATAGCTGCAGAATGAAGAAAACGGTACCTATTTTGACAAGCAAACCCTTGCAAAGTTAATGCCAATAGCATTTCTTCTTTCTTTCATCTCAGAATCTGAGTGATTAGCATGTTGAAATATCTAATTTTCCAAAGATTCTTTGTGTAAAATGCATCTTAGTGTTTAAACTGAAGCACCAAGAAAACTCAGTGTGATAGTTCATTGTATATGTCAACTTCTGTAAGGGTGTTTATGGATGAGATTTACATGGAAGTCAGTAGACTTTGAGTAAAGCGGAGTACCTTTCATAATGTGGGTGGGCCTCATCCAATCAGTTGATGGCCTACATAGAACAAAGACCGATCTCCCCAAGCAGGAGGGATTCTGCAGCAGCAACCTTTGGACCTGAACCACAACACTGGCCCACCTTGCAGATTTTGGACTCACCAGCCTCCATAATCATGTGTACCACTCCTTTCAAAACAATCTTTCTATATGTACACACATTCTATTGGTTCTGTTTCTCTGGAGAACCCTGCCTCATATGTGTAGGATTAACAATAACTAATGGTTCTGTTCCTTAGCTTTGTATTCTCAGCAGAAGTATTGCAGTTAATACAGTTTTCTTCACGGGTAAAAAGGCAAATTAAACTTGTCCTAGAAAGAACAATGTAAACATGGCGAAGAACAGCACAGTCCAAGAGTGGAGAAATCTCACAAAGAGAGGTCACAGGAACCTGCTCATGAGGAAAGTCTGGAGACAGACAGAAAGAGGGCCTGAGAAAAAGTAATGCTGCTACTCTCTGCCTTGCCTCCAGGGGTGGGGCCAGTGCATTTGCTGGTCCAACTGAAAATCACTATGTTTTTTTTTATTGCTTAAAGTATTACAAAGGGTATTACATATGTGTCCTTTTTTTCCCCCACCCTTGACAATCCCCTGGCCTCCCCTACCCCCCAGTGTCTTATGTCCATTGGTTATGCCCACATGCATGCATACAAGTCCTTCGGTTGATCTCTTACCCCCCTCCCTCCTGCCCCTCAACCCTCCCCGGCCTTCCCGCTGCAGTTTGACAATCTGTTTGAGGAAGCTCTGCCTCTGTATCTATTGAAAATCACTATGTTGAGAAAAGTCTTGGTGGACAGGCTTTGAAGTCTGCCTCTTTAAACCTGTAGGAGGGCTCATGTTTAAGGTGAGAGACCCCCACATTCACCACTGGACACCCTAGGAAGGCAGGGTGGTCACTGCACCTGGAGTTGGGGGCCCTGAATGTCACAATGTGCAATTCTTCCTATTGGCCTTGCAGGCTGTGGGCAGCTATATCACACCATAGTCACAGCTGCCCCTTTGCAGGGTCGTATGACTTTGCAGAAAAAATATTTGTTGGGAATTTTGGCATCTGATTTTTAGCTGAGGGAGCAAAGGTCTGGTTGTGCACATCTGGACATTTGCTCTGAGCCCTGCCTGGATGCTTCACACCAAGGGGTCTTTTCAGAGACACAGGGTGGGCCTTTGTTTGGTCCTTGAGACAATAACTTAGGTCATTAATCCTCTTTCTTAGGAAAAAATGAATAAAAGAGCATATATAACACTTTCAACAATAAGTTAAATTAAAAAAAGAACATAGTTCTATTGAGCACTTTGCTTATTGGTTTAAAGAAAGTACTGTGTGTGCATACGTGTGTGCATGGGGGAGATGGGGTAAAGACAGAGCACAGGAACAGGTGGAAGGCACAGGAGGCATGGGAACCACTGCCCACCATCCTGTGACTTACTGAACCCTGCCCAATCCTCCACGTTACTGAGTATTCAAAGTAGTCTCCTAGCACACAGCTCCTCCTGTTTTTCCTGAAGGCTTCACCCTACTCCACGCATCTGTAGTGAAGGGCACACGACAAAGGAGGCAGAAACTCAATTAGCCTCACCGATTTTTAACTCTCCACTAGCCTTGCCCATACAGTCCTACTGTGGGCTCCTGCTCCCTCCGCAACTTCCCTGGATGTATGTCATTATTACATGTCCCAGATTTGGCAGATCCATCACAGAAGGCTGCAGACCATACAACCAGGTGCTTGTCTCCCTCCTCACTATACATGGACCCATGAACTCTGTTATTCCTCCTCCTGAAGGATTCCTATCACACCTTGCTGAGTCACAAGGAACTGCATCACATCTGGCACCATCCTGCTTTTGTCATGAAGTAATGAAATGCTGCCATCTGGAAGTGGGCACGCCGGCCCTCCAGGCGCTGAGGTGGGAAAGGATGCTTGACTGCCTGGCTATTTAGATGATGTGGATCCCAGATTCACTTTGATGTGACAGATGAACAATGTTGGCAACCACCTTAGTCCTTCATTCAACTGTCTTACTATTTAGTGAGCAAAACTATCTATATTCCCCAATTAATTCTCTCAGCGTGCTTATTCCTCTGAGTCCACTGATGGCTCTTGCTTTAAACATGCCTGGACATCTTCAGAGCTTAGAATTGGTACCTAATCAATGCAAAATATTTAAGAAAGCCTTTCAAAAGATAGCAACTCACACCTGCAGAGAGCATTCTCTGGGTCAGGTGCTGTTCTAAGTGCTGTCCACAGTAACATCACAGATATCCTTCGTGTACAGGACACAGCTCATGGGGGACGGGGGAAGCCTTGGACTCAGACTGCCCAGCTCCCAAGTGGGGTTCAGATACAGGTGGGTGGGGCTTCCCTCTGCTTTTCTACAATTCCCAACCCCTAATAAACATCATTATAAATAGCATGTAGTTACTTCTTGGAACTAAGACCTGAGCTTTCTTATAGTTATATTAATTGGTCCTAAAATACTCAGAAAAATAATAAAAGCAACAAAGAAACACAACCCAATAAGCCACCATCAAAGGGGAATCTCCCCTAGACACAATCAATTTTCAGTTACTGTTGGATCACTGGGTTCCACCCTGAGACACAGGAGACATGGCTGGGACTCCTGCAACATGGCAGCAAGGGGCGTTCTCTGGGCGTATCAATCCCCAGGGGAGTGTCTGTACATATCTTAGTCTCAAAGCCTAAGAGGGATCTAGAAATACCTTTAAAACTTGAGGGAAACATGTATGTTTCGGCCATTAATGTCTCATCAGCACATATTCCCAGTACAACTGTCAATAAGCAACACTTATTTGGATTCTTTTCCTAAATGACCATTTCTATGTGTCTAGGTTTGGCCCCACTTTTCACTATTTCAAAACTTCACAGGTTACTCATGATACTATTGATGTCAGTATCTGGGCAATCACATTTCTCTCACCATTAACATTTTCAGTCCCAGGAGCGTTTACTGATTGCCCACATCTTGCACCCTCTAGCCGAGGGGTGGGCAAACTTTTTGACTCGAGGGCCACAATGGGTTCTTAAACTGGACCGGAGGGCCGGAACAAAAGCATGGATGGAGTGTTTGTGTGAACTAATATAAATTCAAAGTAAACATCATTACATAAAAGGGTACGGTCTTTTTTTTTTTAGTTTTATTCATTTCAAACGGGCCGGATCCGGCCCGCGGGCCGTAGTTTGCCCACGGCTGCTCTAGCCTGTGTGAGTGGCAGGGGTGTGTAGAGGCACAAAGATGGGTAAATCAAACAGCATAAGGAAGCAATAAAAATGGAAAGGATAACCACATGCCAGCACCTATCCCCATGAACTTGACATCCCCCACCCCCCTGTAAGTCCAGAATGGTCCTGTCCTGTGTAAGCTCCACCCTCATGCACAATAGAAGCCATGACTTCCTTCCTGCAAAGATATGGCTCCAGCAATCCACATGTCTCTCTTACAACATCCATACTCCCTTCTCTACTGGATCATTCAACAGGGTACTCATGTGCGGCTCTTTCTCCATGCTTATAATAACCCTCCTGGACACCATTTCTTCTCCTTGGCCCTCTATGCAGCAAAGCTCCCCCAAAGAGTAACTCTGCACCCTTTCCCGATGCCTCTCTTCTCATTTGTGTTGAACCTACCACCCTATGAGAACCGCCGTTGGTAAGGATATGGTTCGTTGCTTCCCTTCCTCGTGAAACTATGGACACAGTTGCCTTTCTGAGCACCACACTCCTGCTGCAGGAAACAAGCTTCTCCATGCCCTTTGCTGATGCCTCCTTGTTCCCTGGACTCTAATTGTCAGGCTCCCTTGATGGCTGACTCCAATCTCAGGACCTTAAATAGTATCGATCTGCCAACTACTCTCAAATGCACATCCTTGGCCAAGCCCATGACCCTAAACTCCAGACTTATAGCTTCAATTGCCTTCTCAACACTTTTCCTTGGATTTATAATAAACACTCACACTTCAAAACTGAACTCCTAATCTGCCCCACAAATGGGCTCCTCTCCCAGGAATCAAGATCTATTCATCCTGAGTGATGGTGAGAATTGGTCATTTTTGAAACCTCATGTCTCTCATGATAGGAAAATATCCACATGAGAATATTTTATACTCATTAGCCATATGAAAATAATCAGTCTCAATTGCAGAAGATTATCTAAGGTAATTTTTGCTTGAATTGATCAGCAAATATTTCTGATGGCATCTAAGTGTTCTAAATAATCAGGCAGGTTTAGAATATCTAAGGAATAATAAACTCCCCAATTTTTATTGAGCTCTACGTGCCAGGACAAGAGTGAAATCCTAATACCTTTTGCTAATTCAATCCTCATGCAACGCTGAAACATGGGATGGAGATGATTACCATCCCCATTTTTTACATCTTGGATGTTTCAACAAAAAGTAACTTGCCTGATATATCAGAAAAGAGCCAAACCCAAACCTAGCTGGCCGGCTCCAGAATCTACACTCCAGGCCTGGCTTATGGGAAATGTCGTGGGAAACAGAAATGAGAGAGAGGGAGGGAGGGAGGGAGGGAGGGAGAGAGAGAGAGAGAGAGAGAGAGAGAGAGAGAGAGAGAGAGAGAGAGAGAGAAATAATTTGAAATCCAAATTTCTTAGTAATTATACTTAGTTTAAAATAAACCCTGTTAACAGAGCTACCACTACTCTGCACTCGAATGCCAGCCCTCCCCTGTCTACACCCACAGCAATAGTGGGCTCAAGGGAATTAAAACAGTATCAGTTCCAACACAGAGGCACATGGAAAGGACCCAGAATCTTGGAAGTTCCTTTCTGTCGCTTCTAAAATCTCTTTCCTTCTTGTTTATTTTCCTTTCCTTTAAAAAAATTTTTTTTCCTTCTGGGTAATAGTTTATTGCTTTGACTACAAAGTTCACTTCAGAGCTTATATAACAATGAAGGTTGGCAGGTCGTGGTCAGGGCACATTACGGGAAGAAGGAAGATCTTTTCCTAGAAAGGAAGGGAAGCAACAATTCCAAGGTATTCCTAAAGAAGCTGCTGCAAGCCTCAGCCTCCTCATGTAACATGCACATGCTTAACAGAATAACATCAGGGTCCCAAGAGCTACCTTCACATCAGCCCCTGAGACCCAGACACAACCTCTTTGATCTTTTCATATGAACAATGGGTTTAATCTGATAAAAGAAAGTATTAGAAACAGATGAAGTTATGCAGAGCATTCTGCAAAGGTTTCTTTTCACCATCAACACTGATAAAAATTACATAAAAAACATAATGTGAATTTTTGAATAGCATACCCAAAATGTATCCGACCTTCAAGGGTAGATAAAAGGAATATTTATCTATATTGTTGTTACAATGTTTATCACATCTCCACATCTTAAAAATAATCGAGGGCAGAAAAACATTTATGGTTAATACTTGAAAGCTGGATTTTCATTTTGTGAGAGAAATAACAATTTTAGTCAGTCTCTCTTTTTCTGTATTTTTCCCTCTCCAGTAATGTAAATAGCTCAATATTTTTATACATGTCACTACTTAATGAAAAAGGTAATGGAAATGCCCACAGCTATAATCAGAGAATGATTTAAAACTTTTACCTCTTATAGTTCTGTTGATCAGCTTTTATGTCTGTGATAAATGTTTGTATATCTTCTGCTCAGAGCTGGAAACCTCAGCAGGTTGAAATGAGAGGTGGAGGTGGTAGGGTATTAATGGCATGCAATTTATTTACTAGATGAGGCAGTCATTAAAGAAATTGCACTTTTTACATCATTCCCTCTATATTCTTGCCAGAAAAATGGCTTTAAAGAAGAACCCTTTGATGTTGGGTTTCAAATCAGGACTCTGGGGGCCTGGGCTGACGCCCCCATGCTGGTCACCCAGGCAGGTCCATGATCCAGAATGAGGATGAGGCTGCAAAGATGCTGGACGAAGCCTACACACCATTACCCTCTACAGGTCTTGTCTTTGCCATGTCACCAAGGAATGGTCCACTATTCACAGAGCAACTCTTTTTCAGCATTTTTTATGCAAACATTTCTCCCTGGTCAACTGTCCCACAGACAAAAGAGAATGATTTCTGTTCTCAGGGAGGTGCTCAATAGTATTTTATTAATATACTAGAGGTCCAGTGCACAAAATTCATGCACTCGGAGGGGGGTCCCTCAGCCTGGTGTGTGCCCTCTTACAGTCTGGGAGCCCTCGGGGGTTTCCTGACTGATGGCTTAGGCCCCCTGGGGAGCAGGCCTAAGCCTTCAGACATCCTTAGCGCTGCCACAGAGGCGGGAGAGGCTCCTGCCACCACTGCTGTGCTTGCCAGCCATGAGTCCAGCTCAGGGCTTCTGGCTGAGTGGCACTCCCCCTGTGGGAGTGCAGTGACCACCAGGGGGCAGCTCCTGCATTGAGCTACTGCTCCCTGGTGGTCAGTGCGTGCCATAGCCACTGGTAGTTCCGCTGTTTGGTCTATTTGCATATTACCCTTTTACTATATAGGATGGGAACATGTCTTCGCAGTCCTCTCAGTTTTCTTTTTATATGGACTCTTATTCCACAAGGCTCTACAGAATTGAATTTTTTTAGGGAAAGAAGTTTTTCAGTCTCTAGTCATCATTTAACCTAGAACAGCAGCAGCTGTACTGGAGAGTGGACAAGGGGCAAGGGCATGGAGAGTCAGACCAGGGGATGCCCAGACTCTGGGCTTACATTTGGGGGACACCTTTGGGTTTCATGTTTTTGGAAATGCCCTTGAACTACTTTAATCTAATTTTCCACTTATATAGTTAATGCTGTAAAACATTATTTCTAGCATTATTATCCCTGAATTTAAGTTAATCAATTTACCTTCATACTTTTTCACTTTGTGCAAATGATAAAAGACCACAACTTAACAGTGATGGCAGCTGCCACTTACTGAAGGCCAGTTTTAAAATGTATCTGAGAGAGTTGTTTTAATCAGGTGGGGTAAGACACAGAGATACAGAAATGATTGTCATTGAGGAAGAAGTTTTTATACTCGCAGATCACTAGAAACAAGATTGTAAATGATAAGCATCTTTTTATGTGTGCATTGACCATTTGTGTACTATATTTGGAGAAATGTGTATTAAGATCCTTTTCACTGTTTTTAATTGGAGTATTTGGGTTTTTAATTATTGATTTGTAAGGGTTCTCTATATATTATAGATACAAGTCCCTTCTCATTTCATGATGGTTATGTGAAGTACAAAAGATTTCCATTTTAGTGAAGTCCAATTTATCTATTTTTCCTATTGTTGTTATGGTTTTGGTTTCATATCTGAGAAACCTTGCTTAACTCCTGTCATGAAGACTTATGCAATGCTTTCTATCAAGAGTTTTATAGTTTTAGCTCCTACATTTAGGTTTTTTAGAAAACAATTTTGAGTTATTTTCTGTATATGGTGTGAGGTAAGGGTTCAGCTATGTTATTTTATTTATTTTAAATTATATTTTTATTGATTTCAGAGAGGAAGAGAGAGGGAGAGAGAGAGAAAAACATCAATGATGAGCAAGGATCATTGGCTGCCTCCTGCAAGCCTCCCACTAGGGATCTAGCCCACAACCCAGGCATGTTTCCTTACCAGGAATCTAACCACGACCTCCTGGTTCATAGATCAACACTCAACCACTGAGCCACACTGGTCAGGTGCAATTGTGTTATTTTAAATGTGGATATTCAATTGTCACAGAACCATTTATTGAAGGCTATTCTTTCTCATTGAATTAACTTGGCACTCTTGTCAAAAATCAATTGGTTATAAGTGTGATGGTTTATTTGTGGACTTTCAATTATATTACATTGATCAATATTTCTATCCTATGCCACCATCACACTTTTTAAATTACTACTGCTTTGTAGGAAGTTTTGAAATTAGAAAGCGTGAATCCTTAAATTTGTTTTTCTTTTTCAGTATTATTTTGGCTGTTCTGGACCACTTATGTTTGCATGTGAAATTTAAGATCACATTCTCAATTTTCCCTTATTATTTACCCTTGTGTGCTATTATTGTTGCACACAATAATAATTTCTGCATACAATTATTGGTATTATAGCATAGTATACATATAAATCTGTAAATGTTAAAATGTCAACAATACCCTGTAATAATTAATATTATATACTAGTGGCCTGGTCCATGAAATTCATGCACATTAAAAGGGAATTAATTAAAGGAAATATTTTAATATTGCTATTTGCCCTTTATAATAGAAGTGTCAGAAATGAAAGAAAATTAGTAAAATGTATATGAAAATCTCCCTCCTGTCAGAGTCTGGGGTGTGCTGTGGGACCCAGAGTCAAGTCCCTACCCACCACGTGTGCCTTGAAATCGCACGAGACCAGACCCGGCTGGCCCCACCCCCGTCAAGCCGCCGGGTGGGGGGCGCAGCCTCAGGTCCCCTGGCCTGGCCTCAGGTCCCCCAGTCCTGGTGCAAGGGCACAACGGCCATCTGCATATTAGCTCTTTATTATATAGGATAATTTTATGTTTATTAAAGAAGCTGAGAGAAGAAAGAACAAGTGTATATTTACAGAGTTTGTTTTATTTATCTTCTTAACGTAAGTTTCTTGGTTGACCATTTCTTATCCTTTAAGTACTTTGAAAAAGTGGTAGAATATAAGGTTGAATTCTCAGTCAGTGCCAGATCTTTTGAGGCCTTATAGACCAAGGATAGGGATTTAGATTCTATTCTCTGGAGTTAAGGTGAGGAGCAACATCATCTGATAGTGTGGTTTTTGTGTGGTGATGAAATGCAGGGGACAATACTTTGATCAAGGAAAATTTGCTAATGCTGTAGTCCAGGGAGCAGACAGGTAGCATGAATGAGGGTGGTAAGGGAGAAGGTGACAGTCTTTGGGTTTGGGTGTACTGAAAGTCAGAGTCCATGATGGTTCCTCCTATGGTCTGGCCTGAGCAACTGGGTGAATGCGGTATCATTTACAGAAGAAAACTAGGTTTGGGAGAAATCAAAGGTTCCATTTTGATCATGTTATGTTCAAGATGCTCATTAAACGTTCCAATGAAAACATGGACTTGGTTATTGAACTTTGAGTCTGGATTTCAGGGGACTGATCAGAGTTGTAGAGTCCTCAGTGTGTGGATAGTTTTAAAGCCATGAGAAAGGTTGAGAACCCAAGGGAGCAAGTGAAAAATAACAATTGGAGACCCAAACCCTGGCACACACAGCATGCAGAGGTGTCAAGTAATCAAGCCTTCCTGCGAGTCCCCCTCCCTTGAAGTACTGCACATTATAGTTCTTCAGCTCATATTCCTTCACAGATAAAAAGTGAATAACAGAAAAATACATAGTTCCATCACCCCCCTTTCTCTGCATGTATGCATTTATATATAATAGTAGTAGTTTAGTAAAGGCTACACTTAGATTCTCCATACTCAGAAGTTGATATATTTACCATGTTTGATGAAGAACACAGATTTTAGTGGTTCTTGCTCTAAACTGACAGTACATCCAGAAAGACATACAGTGTCTGGAGAACCCAAATTTCCATGCTTAATCCCATATGAGATCATAATGTCAATAATGGAAATGATTTTCATATCAATGTTCTATTCCGCATCAACACCATGTATATATATATATATACTTCTAAGAGATTGGGGAGAACATTTTACTCAGTTGTTATGCAAATGAGGACTGAAACAGGAAAATAACATTACTTCTGCTTTCATACTTCACTATTATCATATTGTTTGACAAACGAACAAAGAAATTCCTTCAGTGAGGATACATCTCCAAGTTTAAGTAGATCTCACTTGTATTATTCTGAAGACATAAAAATGATAGCATTTATAACAGATCACTCAAATTTATTAGACTAGTTTTATGTTTAGTAAAGTCTAGTAGCTTATCTTCTGAACCATCATTGTTTGTTTCAGCCGTAGCTGTGAGAAAAAGACCTTTATCCAATTCCATTAATTTTAAGAACTTGACAGGAAATCTAGTTTGCTTACAATGGCAGAAAGAGCTCACTTTGAAGATTTCAAATAATATCATTTTGCTCATCAAAATTCTATTAAATGACACAAAATGCTCAGTATTAATTTTATCTATAATTAAAATTTTCTAAGTTTAATGACTTGAGACTAGTTCATTGTATGTATTTTCATATATTTCAATTCTCACAATAAGTCAGTTTTTCTGAAATTAGGCACATTGCTTGACAAAGATTTTCTTAAATTATTAGACAACTCTGCCTTTTTCTATTGCCATAAAACATAACCTGAATGGCAAATGAAACCACTAGAATGGAGAATATTGATATTTTTGGATCACCAGTTGTTGATATTCATGGAAAAATATATTTCGAGGCTAAATAGTATTTTTCCATATATCATAGTAGTGCTCTTCATTGTAAATACAACACTAACTGTTCACTTAAAAAACTATTTTATCCTTAAGCTTTGCTCTGAAGAGTTTCTTGTAACCAGCATGCATGAATATTTATAATTCATGAAGATAATTAGCTAAAATAGGAGTAATATGCCATGAGAAATGAGCGCTATGCTCACAGAATACAAATGAAGGTCCACAGAGAGCAAGGAGTGAAAAGCTTAATGGAAACACCACAAAATCATAGCCAAAATTTGAGATCCAGTAAAAAATGAAGAAAAGGAATCCAGTCATCGAGTTTTCCTTTGAAAGTTTCTGAGAGACTGAAAGTAATATTAGAAAAGATAATTCATGTAAATCTATTGGGGGCTAAAGCCCTCATTTCCTTATTAAATTTATTGGTGTAACATTGTTTAATAACATTACATAAATTTCAGGGTACAATTTTATAATATGACATCTGTATTGAATTGTGTGCTCACAACCCAAAGTCTAGTTTCCTTTTGTTACCATGTACTTAACCCCTTTACACTTTTTGTCCTCCCCACCAATATTCCCCTCTCACAGCTACCATTTTGTTATCTGTATCTATGAGTTTATTTGGTTTGTATGTTTATTTTGTTTGTTCATTTGTAACTGTTTGTTTTATATCCCACATCTGAGTGAAATCAGACAAGTTATCTTTTTTATACATACAATGGAATACTACTCAGCCGTTAAAAAAGATAAAATAAGCCAGACAGAGCCTTTATTTTACACACGAAGAAACTGAAGCCCATTGAGCACGGACATCACTCTTAGCATTTTACCCTTGCCTTTGGAAGGGTTCCTCCAAGGGAAGGAAGAAGGAAGGCAGAGAATTGATTTATTCCTTTGCTTTGCACTTCAAGTCTGACATACTTCAACGCAGACAGAAAGAGAGAACATCAGGAAACAGCAAAAGTCAAGCACAGCATGACCTGCAGCAGCTAGAATTGATGTCCTAAATTTTTCTAAAATTTTGTCAAATGATGGTGGAGAGGAAAGAGAAGGCACAATTAGGAGGCCAAATATTGAGCAACACACTAGCAGGTTTAGTGCCTTCATTCTCAGTACCTCTTTACCTTTATACTAGTAGAGTTGTTATTTCTTTAATTTTTAAAATGTGTCAAAAGCATTGCAAATTTCCAAAAGTGCATGTTTGTGGTTACTTTTTCCTGTAATATTTAGAGCATTTCTGAGTGTGCATATAATATATGGGATCTCTGTACAAAGCCTTGGATTTACAGCTCATGGAAACTAAAAGCCTGTGACCTTCAATCTCCATATAATTTCCACTTAGTGGCTAAGGGCCCATGTGTACTGCACACTTCACTGTGTCAGGCTGCTTCAGACTCGGTCATATACTCTTCATCTCCAGAATAACCCTATGGGCAGATACCATGACTGCTTACGTGTTACAGACCTCAAAACAGAGGCACAGAGAAGTTAAAACACCAACTAAAACAGAAAACAACATCTGTCCAGGGTCAGTCACATTACCTGGTAGAGCTCCTGAAGTTAAAGGTTGAAAGACACACCCATACATTCCTAAGACGGGCAGAGGGGTCTGTTTGGTGGGGGAATGAAGGCCCTCACCCTTTCTGAGGGCACCAAACTTTCCTAGAGCAACTTTTTACAGGGGAAAAGCATTAGACTGAATGCATCGGTAGGATGAGGTGAAGACAGATGGTCCCAGGAGCTAATTATTCCCAAATAAAAGTTACACTTGAGCCTTGCCTGCAGGAAACTGTGTGAATGGCCCACCAGCACAAGCTTTTGCTATATCTCAGTAATTCCCCACCCTATGCAGTTATGGCAATAGCACCACCATATGAGACATTTCTATGCAACGTGGTATTTATGATGTTTCTAAAGAACTCAGTTCCCTTAGATGAAAAATGTTATGTAAATGCAAATACCAATAATGCTGAAATGTAGAATGTGCTTCAGAGGATTCTTACTTCCATAGCTTAAGTATAATAAGCACTATTTTATCTGGTCCTGAAGCTGAGATTTTATTGTATATGATGGAAGAAAAATATTAAAGATTCTGTGTACCAAACTGCATAATTCAAGATAGCTAGTCCTTATATAAGCAATGTCTTTTTCCTCCTGCACTGAATTTCGAATAGCACTGAGATAGTTTTCAAACTTAAAACTTAATTTATTTTGATATATACAAAACAATATAATACTCTCTTTTGTGTTTGAAATTAATATAGTCACCATGACTAAAAGCAGTGGGGTAAATAATTCTTTATGTTGTTGTTGATGGCCTAGAAGGAATTGGTTCTTCTAGACAAGAGAGCCATCAACTCAATAACTCCCAAGAACTGACTTGATTTTTAAAATATAAGACTTTTGTTCTTCTTTCTATTTTAATGAATAGTGCTATTTTTATATTATATAACAATTATTTTGTCTTAACTCTCAAGCTTTACCAGTTTCATGGCTCACAACATTTCTTTATTCCTTTAACTTTTTCTCTTTTTTGTTTGAATTCATTTTTGTGTGTTTTACTTGGGGAAAAAATCTTCAAATTCCAATGTCATAAAATATGTGTGTGGGTTGCACTTTAAGTCCATGTATGCCTGAAAGTCTTTACTCAAACCTCATTTATGAATAATAGTTTGACTTGGTGCATAAATCAAAGTGTGGAATACATTTTTAGGATACTTTTAAGATTTTCGTCTACTGTTTTTTTAACATCTGGTGGTGTTTGTGAGAAATGCAAATCTGACTTTTGTCCCACAGCAGTTAATCTAGTTTTTTTAAATTTCTTTCTGGAAGCTTTCAGGATTTCTCTCTTTATCCTTAATACTGAGATGTTAGCAGAATGAGAATGAGTCCAGTGAGGATATTTGGAGTGTCTGTTGAAAAAATGAAGATGCAGGCCTTAACTTGAGTATCTTATCATTTCTCCCTATTTTTTCAGTATAAAAATGTTTCTAAATAATGACTTAAAAGAGATGGGGAGTAAGACATTACTAAAAAAGAAGGTAATGCATGTAGTTAGGAATTTGTTGACTGGTAACTTGGTGATTCAAACGTGGCACCTTCCTTCTCAAAAGGCTTATGAACTCGGGGCATTCTCTCACTGGGACATCCTTGAATCCTCTCAGTTTTTGACATTCCCTTCTTCATAATTGTTGGCTGCAAAAGTAACTCCTAACTTTCAGGGGTGGAACTAGCTTTTCTTTTCTCAGGACTTTAAAGTTGCAGATGCTGGCTCCCCTTTTATTATCATTCTTAAAAGTTTCCAAGTGAAGCCAGCTGTCCTGCCCTGATATAAAGTGTCAGCTACTTTCTGTGGACTCTCTTTAGGCCACTTGGAATTCAGGATGTATATTATATACATATATGCTATATATAATATATACACATACATATATATGTGATATATATTATAATATTATTATGAATTAAATATATTATTATATATTAAATATTCTATATATTAAAAAAAGAAGATAACGTATATAGTCAGGAATTTGTTAACTGGTAAATATAATATATAAAATGTATCTACTAAATATATATTTATAAATCCTATGTAATAAAAGGCTAATATGCAAATTGACCAAACAGTGGAACAACTGGTCACTGTGACACACACTGACCACCAGGGGGCAGATACTCAATGCAGGAGCTGCCCCCTGGTGGTCAGTGTGCTTCCACAGGGGGAGGGCCGCTCAGCCAGAAGCCCTAAGCTGGACTCATGGCTGGCGAGCACAGTGGCAGTGGCGGGAGCCTCTCCTCCCTCCGTGGCAGCGCTAAGGATGTCCAACTTGGACATCTCCCGAGGGCTTCTGGACTGCGAGAGGGCACAGGCCGGGCTGAGGGACCCCCCCACCCCTAGTGCACGAATGTCATGCACCAGGCCTCTAGTAAATATATAAGCAAATATATAAATATATATTTAGTAAACACATATGTTTATTTATATAGTGAGCATACATATACCTTTAGCAAGCACATATATGAGAATAATAAAAATACGTTTATATATATGCACATATTTATATTTTAGTGAGCACATGCTCCTTGAGTGATAATAAAAATGTATAAGATACTGAAAACTCTACTGAGGTAGGTAAAGTCCTTACTTCATTGCTATGGAGTGAATGTTGTTCCCCTCCCCCAAAAAATTTATATGTTGAAATCCTACCCCTTAATGTGAAAGTCTGAGGAAGTGAGATCTTTGAGAAGTGATTAGGTCATGAAGGCTGAACCCTCATAAATGGGACCAATATTCTTAGAAAGGAAACCTTACAGAGCTCCCCCTTCTTCCACGTGAAGATAGAAGGAGAAGTCAGCCATCTACAACCGGAAAGAGGGTTCTCACCAGAACCTGATCATGCTGGCGCCCTGACTTTGGATTTCTAGCCTCCAAAACTCTAAGCCAGCGCTTCTCAACCTATGGGTCGCGACCCCTTTGGCGGTCGAACGACCCTTTTACAGGGGTTGCCTAAGACCATCCTGCATATCAGATATTTACATGACGATTCATAACAGTAGCAACATTACAGTTATGAAGTAGCAACGAAAATAATGTTATGGTTGGGTCACAAAATGAGGAACTGTATTTAAAGGGCCAGAAGGTTGAGAACCACTGCTCTAAGCAATAAATATCTCCTATTTACAAACCACTCAGTTCACAGTATTTTGTTATACCAGCCTGAGTGGATAACACTTCCATTTTACAGAGGAAGAAACTGAGGACCAGAAAGAACTCAAAACCAAACAATGAGGAACCAGAGTCATGCTCATAACAATCACACAATACTGCCCCCCAGTAAACAACTCAAAGAACACCTGTTAAAGGTCCTGCATCATAAATCAAGCCACGGTGTTTACAAGCCTAGCTTCACCCTGACGCTAACCTTGGAAAGATTAATCTGACACTATTGTATGGCATGAATTTGATAAGGACAAGGTGCAGTGAAATCCTAAGGCCACAACAGTAAGAATGGCAAATAAAAACTACTGCAGAGCAATTGATTTTATGGGGGAAATAAAGGAGAAAGCACAAAGAGAGAAGATTCAGAGTTAGGGTGAGGGAGAGAGGATGGACTCACTAATAGAAATAGAGAGGATGACAGTCGAGTGTGGTGTGAGGAAAGATGGAGTTTGAACACTCTGAGTTTGTGATGCTAATGAAAATAAGTTTTGAACTCCAGAAAAGGTGGAGAGCAGATGAGTGCATTGAGAGCGATTAATCCAGACAGGATGATTGGAAATATGTGAGGAGCTGAAAGCTGACCAACACAAGAATGGAGAAAAGACGCCTCTCTGCCAAGCCCTGAGCCACACATGTGTGTGTTGGTGGGTAGGAATAGAAAAGCGTCTCTGAAGAATGTGGAGAGAAAATTGCCAGAGAACAGAATGGTTCCAGATGGTGGGAACTGGGAAAGGAGGTTTGGCTTTTCCCTCCAAGAATACTTTCCCCCAAATAGACAAAAATGAGGGCAAAACCATCAATACTGCACAAATCTAGGATGGAAAATGCTTTTAAATTTAGCAAGTTGAATGGTGACTTGTGATAGCAGTTGAACAGTGAAGTTATGAAGTGGGTAAGAGGGAGAGAGAAATAGAATTGTAGGTACTTTTTCAAGAAATTTGGTGGTGAGTGGGAAAAAAAAGCAAAAATAAAGACACTCATTATGAGATACCTAAGAGAAGATAACTTTTTTCTTAGTTTATTAATTTTAAAATAAGATAAACTGGAATATTTATTAGCAAGGAAGAACATAGATAGCATTATTGGGACCATTTGGATAAATAATGATAATGTTAAAATGCTGGTGGATATTCTAAAGTGCTTACAAGATATGTTAGAAATAGAATAGAGAACTTACAAATCCTACTTAAAATAAAAAGGAAATACAAACTAGAATGACATTGCTATAAAAAATTAAGAAACAACACTATGTATCAGGAAACAGAATGAGAGATACTAGATACGGAATCATGACTTTGACAACAATGCAAATGGTCTAGCTTTATCTCTCTCAACAACAAGGTAAGTTTAGGTTTAAAAGAAAAATCAAAGTGGCATGGCTCAGAAAAGAATGTTTAAAGAAAGCTAGAAAAGATTTAATGTACATTTGAACAAAACACTGGCCATTTCTGTAAACACAGGCACCAATAAAGCTGCCCAACAGGATAATGTCATTCAGTGCAGCGTTAAAGCCTTCTGATACCAGACAACGTGAAAACTTAAAGGTAAAAAAACATAAAATGTCGTCTGCAGGTGATTATTGCACATGGCTCAGGAAGCAAGCACGACTAGAGTGAACAGAGAATTCCCTGAGTGTCTGGAAACAAGATTCGCATCTATCCCAACAGTGTCCCTGCATTTATAACACTATTTATAGTCAGATATAAGCCAAGTTGAAAAGAAGATAACCTCTGCATAAGAGCAGAAAAAGATTGAAAAATATTTCAGAAAAAAACCCATATTAAAACTGTGTGAGAACTGTGTAGAAAAAAAAAGATATAAAAATATATAAAAGAAGAGTGGTAGTAGTCTTGTAAGGTACAAAAGTACTGCAAAATACAGCAATTACAATCATAAAGTTACCGGGACAAGGACATAGCGACAAAATCATGGTAAAATAGATTTTGCATAAAAAGTTATAAAACATATAACAAAGGAAACATCATTCTATACCAGAACACAGACAATTCATTAAGAAGGAAAAAGGCACATTCGCATCTCACGCTGTGATCTTGTCAGCAAGAAAACAAAAAACAAATTTGTATCTTACACCGTTTTTCTTTAAGTCTGTGTTTTTCATCTGCATTTTTTTGCAAATCTAATCTCAGCAGAATTCATTAACATTCATAGAACTCGAGAATCCTGGGGCAGGTGTAATGGACAATTAGGCTCCCTCATAACATATAAACCCTCTAACCCAGTGGTCGGCAAACTGCGGCTCGCGAGCCACATGCAGCTCTTTGGCCCCTTGAGTGTGGCCACGAAGTTTCAATCGCACTGTACGTGCGCACCCACACATGGCATTTTGTGGAAGAGCCACACTCAAGGGGTCGCAGTTTGCTGACCACTGCTCTAACCACATCCCTGACAGGCGCCGAACCTCCCACTTGCACATGTGTAAAGGGCTCTGGGTTCAGAGAAGTGTGCGGGTTCCCTGCCTTCCAGAAGCCCGAGCACTCCCTTGGGAGAGGGGGTGTGACAGGATCAGGCCTGGGTCCTGCATTGCAGGGTCCAAGTGACACTGGAGACATACATGTTAGCATCTGATTTTCAAATTCCTCTTCTCTCTACCCAGGAGTGTTCCAGTAAAAAAAGGCTAAATAGGGAGCAAGTACAGAACTTTCTCTGAAGCCACAGAAAAGCAAGTTCTCCAAACGCTCTCTCAGCTGGAAGTTTGTATTAGCCATTATTTCATTAGATTTAGAAGGCAATCCAGCCCATCGCTCTACTTCACCAGTAAAAAAAAGATAGTAAGTGATGAAATAATTAAACTCATCATTCTCTAGAGAAAATACCCACAAAATTCCATAAAATTGGTGTCTTTCTATTTTTTGCACAATAATATTCTTTATTTGGCCTCTCTAATCTTCATTCTCGTATTCATTTTCCAATCAAATCAAATCAAATCAAATCAAATCATGATGTCACTAAAGGCAGAAGATAGTAGCTAAAATTCTAATTTACAGTGGAAATGATAGGAACATATTTCAGGAAGGCATATAAAAAGCAAACTTTATTTAAAGGCAAGTTTTAAATAATTTAAGTTTTAAATTATTCATTAGCAACCAACTTTGAGAGATCCATCAATTCTCTCTCATATGGAAGTTGCCATATTTTTTGTTCATTTATGTCAGCTGATGAAGCATGTTGCTCTCTAATGAAAGGATTTCCCTCTGTTTTTCAATAAGACATTCAAAATCCCACTCATAACTTTTCAGAAAGTGCACTCATTTGAAAGTTTTGTCCTCAGAGTCCAAGTTTTGAGTGTTTATGGACCTATCTGCCCCCTTTGAAAGAGTAGAATCTGCTGTGGACATTTGTCTCTTTGTTCTGACCCACCTTATGGAACATTCACTCCTAAATAACCCCCCTTCACATATTCCCCCTCAACTTGTTAATAAAATTTACTGGAAAAGAATGAAAGAGAAATTATGTTAAGTGCTATACTCATCAATGTCAAAATCTAGCACTGCTTTAAAGATCCATTACCCTGAAGACTGTCATCACAGCTGTACCCATGAGCCAATCATCTTAATACAGGCTGGTTTAAATGTATGGTCTTAGCAGATCTGGATCAAGTTAACAGGCCAGGCGATTTCAAGCTTGCATTTTATATTTGACATAAAAATTGTGTCATTCATAACACACACACTCAAAATTCTGTCTCTACACTCCCTACTGGAAGGATATTGATCACTTCCATGACAACAAGCCTAAAAGTTCATACAAATACTTCAGCCAAAGTCATAGTTGAAACTTTTGGAGAGAGGAATACAGGCCTGGGAGAATAAGGAGGTGCACATTTTTGCTCTTTATCTTTGTTTTATTCTTTGCAGATTTAACATGACCAGTGTTACTTTAGTGAATGATGATATAAGTGAGCTTCATGAGGGGACGATAGTATCTGAGTTTGTTCAGAGCAATCACAAGGGGTGGAGTGTTCAGAGATTACATTTAACTTTCAGAGAAGTCAGGAGAGATTATGAATAGTGCATCATGAGGGTGTGAGTAGTACTCCAGGGATTGCTATAAACTATGAGGAATCCAAAGTGTCAAAGGATATAGTTGTAGGATGATTGATAACTACATATATATTAATGGTTGCATTGTGAAGATTGACCATAGAGAGAGAAAAAGAGAGCAAGCCAGTGTAGAATATATTTAGGCATTTTGTCACTTGGTGTTTAAAAGCATGCCTCCTTGCCTACTCCATGCAAGGATCTGGACTAGGTTCTAAGAATATAAAGAAAAATAATAATTTAATAGATGGCCCTTGTCACCAAACAATTCACAGTCTAGTTTCAGGATGATGCTAGAGAGATGAGGACCCTGGGAAATGGACCCTTGAGACACTTAGTGTGGCAGTGAGCTCTCAGGCAGCTAGGTAGGCGGCTGCTAGGGCTAAGACAATGGCAAGGCACCGTCACCTGGCACCCTGCCTTATGCTAAGCATGTTTGTGTTTCACTCCAATGTACTTTTATTTCTCTAATCAATGGATTATATAATATTAAAATGAATGGTAGTAATTTTATCCAAATTGAGGCTGAAACAAATTATTTTGCTTAGAATCCATCCTACCCCTGAAGGCAGCACTTTTAAGGGCACTGCTGTTTGTCATGTGACTGTAGATGAAGCAAAGATGGCATGTGGCATAGCGTTGGGCTGGGAGTGACACTCAGAACCCTTGGGCATTAATTTGGTTTGTGAGATGCTTAAACTGGTCTATGGAGGGACCAGTCCTCATGGTCTCAGGGCCTGCTCCTTTGTATGAAGGACACAGATTGCCACTGGTCAATTTTTATTGGTCTCCTTATATCTATCAGATCATATCTTATAGATTTATTAAGATTAATTTTTATTCCTATTTATTTACATGTTGGTCTGAAAAAAGTACAAGCATTCATTATAATTCTAGAAACATATTTCCTGTAGCCCTAACAAGAAAAGTACTACATTCTAGGCACCAGACCCTGAGAGTTGACTCCCAATATTGATAATAAAATACATTGGTGGTATAAAATTATATACTAGGTGTACCGGTTAATAATGCGGATTTTTTCAATAGATGGAGTTACACATTTGTTGATATATATGCGATTTGATATGTATGCTATTTTGTTGTATTGACAGCAAGCTTCAAAACTTCATATGTCAAATTTTCTGAAGGTGTTAATATAGATATTTTTATGCTTAAAAATGTTGAATTTCGTGCCAAAAAAAAGCATTTGCAGGAAGTTTTAATTCATTATTTTGAAGAAAAAGTTATCGTATACTTTGGGAAGCTTATGGTGAACACGCTCCATATCAAGATATTTGTGAATGCTGGTTTAAATGCTTTAAAAGTGATGATTTCAATGTGAAAGGCGAAGAACGTCCATGTCAACTGAAAAAGTTTGAAGACCAACAATTACAAGCATTATTGGATGAAGATGTGTGTCACACTCAAAAACAACTTGCAGAAAAATTAAACATTGCTCAGCAAACAATTTCTGATAATTTACAAGCAATGGGAAAGATTTCAAAGGAAGGAAAATGGGTGCCACATCAACTGAACAAAGACAAATGGAAAACCGAAAAGTCATCAGTAAAATGTTGTTTCAATGGCATTAAAGTCTTTTTTGCATTGTGACTGGTGATGAAAAGTGGATTTATTTTGAGAATCCCAAATGCACAATATATGGGCTAATCCAGGTCAACCATCAACATCGACTGCAAGGCCAAATCGCTTCAGAAAGAAGACAATGCTCTGCGTTTGGTGGCATCAGGAAGGTGTGGTGTATTATGAGCTTCTAAAACTAGGTGAAACCGTTAATACTGATCGCTACTGACAACAAATAATCAATTTGAACCACGCTTTGATCGTGAAATGACCAGAATGTGTCAGAAGACATGGCAAAGTAATTTTCTTCATGATGACACACCATCACACACTTCAAAACCAGTTAAAGACACATTAAAAGATCTTGTCTGGGAAGTATTAACCCACCTGCTATATTCACCAGACCTTTCTCCTTCAGATTACCACTTGTTCTGATCAATGGCACACGCACTTTATGAGCAGCACTTCAAAACTTACGAAGAAGTGGAAAATTGGATCTCTGAATGGTTTGCCTCAAAACAAGAAAAGTTCTATTGGGACGGTATCCACAAATTACCTGAAAGATGGCAGATATGTGTAGCTAGCAATGGACATTACTTTGAATAAAGCACTTTTGATGTTTCTCTTAAAATTATAGTGTTTTCTTTGATTACAAAATACGCCATTATTAACTGGTACACCCAGTATTATTAAACATCTTTAATGTAAGTCTTATTTTTCTTCAGAATATCCCTTTTTGCTTTCTCCCTTTTTAAAAAAAATATATTTTTATTGCTTTCAGAGAGGGAGGGAGAGAGAGAGAGAGAGAGATAGAAACATCAATGATGAGAGATAATCATTGATCAGATGTCTCCTGCATGCCCCCTACTTGTGATCGAGCCAGAGACCTGGGCATGTGCTCTTGACTGGAATTTGCTCTTTATTTTATAACTCTGCTCAGTGCACAGCCATTCTGGGCATGGGCTACTTTGGGTTCTTTCTGATGCCTGTGAATGAGTGAACTGCATACTTGATATTAACAGTAACAATATCATCATAGAATACCTAAAAAATGTGGAATTAAGATTGAAATGCATTTTACCTGCTGACGTTTTTCAAACTCCAATTTGATCCGGGACTTGATGCAATTGCACGTGTCCTGATATGTTTGCTGCAGAGCAAGTTCCATGAGGTGCTTGTGGTATGCTCCCGCCAGGTTCCCACAGATGAAGATGATCACGTTGGCCAGGATCTAAGGACACAGAAAGAGTCACTCAATAGGGTGAGTGTTTAACTCTTGGATACAGCAATAACAAAATGCACATTAGCAACAGTCTTCCAAGAGATGTCTCTGTGGGAAGTTAATTTCATTTCTATGTCCAAAGGAACATTTTTATTTACTTAACAGGAACAGCTATTGCCTTTAGGGATTTTATCCCCTTCTGGGATCCATGCCCTTTGATAGTTGGCTTGGCAGTCCCTCCCTTATCTGTGAGCTCAGCCATGTGATTTGCTGATGACCTGACAACTCTGTGGTTATTGGGGGGGCTGGGGGAGAAGCCAACACATATACTGAAATAAAATAAAATATTTTAATTCACTCTTTAATAACCAGTGACTTATTATGGGCCCTCAGTAGCTATGTGCTTGTTGAGTACTGCATAACATCACAAGACTTAGATTCCAATTTGACATCACCACTCACATTTCTTATTCTTGTCCTGATTTCTGCATGTACTGGTTTTTGTCACAACAACTGCCAAAAACCCAGCTTTTGAACAAAAGGAATGCAGTGTCATCTAATGTTGAAACCATGAACTACCTTGAGCTTGTGGTTGATGATGTCTGGCAGATGTCAAGTGCCGCTGTGTTTCCCCTGAGCATTTATAATATGATGAGGCACCCTGGGTGCCTCAGTTTGGAAACAGTTTGGAAACCGCATCACAAAGAAGTACAGTTTCAACAAAGTAAATAAATATATTAATTAATTAAACAGAATAGAAAGCTATTCAAATCATAATGGGCACACTACCTATTTTCACCTTTGTAAACCCAGAGAAGGTATGTTTGATTAGATCAAAAATACCTTGCTTGCAGCTTCTACAGAGGTGTTTGTTTCTGCAAAGTAAATCTGATCTGAAAGGAGTATTGTGTGGATTTTTAGAAGACACATCTCAGAGTAGCTATGGGTTTAACCTTCTGGGTTAAAGTCCTGCCTGCGCATTATCAATAGCAGGAGCTTCCTCTTCTAGTCTACTTGTCTTCCTGAGAGACAAGAAGCAGCAATCTAACATACCACATGAGTTCAGTTCCATTCAAGGTCTCGTCCCCCAAAAATGGAGTATACATTTTACCTCCTGGGAGGTAAAAAGTCTCATGAAATGATAATTTACAAAGGCTTCCAGATGGGGCTTCACACACACTTTTTCAGCCTATAAATAAAATAAGAGACATAGTTCCATCCCTCATCCGGGACCATCTTAATCATATTTTAAAACCCTCTAGTGATTCCAAGTCTAAATGTTATTTCTGCGATGAATTAACATGCTTCCTGATGGTGTGAAGACATATTTTACTCCAGGAATGAAATAAATCCCTCCAAGGCTACTAGAATTCCAGAGAACATGTATAAGAAGTTAAAAACACTCACTTCCATTTTCCAATGGACATATTATGTAATAAACCTGTCCACTAAAAAAAAATCGAGAGCAAAATTATTAGATGACCAATCCAGAAGTACTAATTTTAAGGAGCATAATAAAGAGTGGAAATCCTACTTGACAATTAACGAAGTTCTTTTTATTTTGTATTATATGTAAATCAGGCTTAACCAATTAGAGCAATATTTACTATCTCACTGTGCATTTTAGCTATTTGAGGAAAATTCTGTCTTTATGATTTAACAAGACCATGTGAGATATGAAGTTAAATAGAAGCAGCAGAAAAGTTGAATGAGTATCTAAAAGAGAAAGTAGTCTGATAAATAATCCTTAACACTAGAAGGAAAAGGCAGGCGGACTCAGAGCTTCCTATAGTCCTGGGTCCTGATGGTTATGTTTCGCTGAGCAGAACATTTGAAATGCTGGGCTTGCTCCAGGGAATAGTTTCACACCTCAAAAATTTCTATAGGCAATCACTGCACTGAAAGATGCTGATGGGGAAAAACGTGTCAGGCATCAGAACCACATGGGAGAATTGGAATGGAGGAAACAGTTAGATTTTAGAATATGCATTTAGAAGTTGCTTTTTATAGTTGAAATTTGACCACCAAATTCCACCAATTGCAAGAACACTTGTTAACTTCCATGCATAAGAAAACCACACAGCCCTGGCCCGTGACCTTGATTAATCAGTTGTCACCAGGCAACAGAGATTCCAGTCTCTAGTTCATTCCTGACAACTTCTATGTCATCAATCTCTCCCTCATTATATCAGTCCCAGCAGCAAGTAAGCCTGCTCCTAACCAAGCAGTACCCTCCCTTAACACATACAATCTTTCCTACTTCTCCACTTCTCATTTTCTCTTTATAGCCAAACCTCAAAGGTTGTCTACTTAAGCTCTTTCTACTTTTGTGACCTCTGACTGTCCATATCTCACTTCAAATGATGTAGCAATCTCAAGATACCACCTCTCCTCTTGTCAAGGTCACTGATCACCTTTAATTTTGCCAAAACCATCAACTTCTTTGTGCCCTCACTACCGTGACTCCTGAGCAAACACCCTCAGCAGCAGCCGGTCCCTTTCACTGGCCAAGAATACTGACCTCTCTTGGCAACCTAGGCTCTGCTTTCCCTAGGGTATGCCTAGGTGACTCCACCTTCTGTGACTCAAATGTTTTACTTTCCAGGCTTCTGTGTATGACCCCTTCCCTTTAAATCCCCCCAATTTCTTTCACACAGAGTCATCTGTACACCTGGCTTTTTCAACACTATCTAAATAGCATAAACTCCTAAAGGTAGACCTTTAACCCAGATCCTCCTTCTGATGTCTGGACTGAGAGGAGCTGGCATCCCCACTTTAATGTCTCACAGATTTATCTTACATTGAACTCTTTATACATCCCACCCCATCTGCATATTCAACTTTACCTCATGTCCTACCTCCAGCTCCACTCATCCCTTTTGGGGTTCCATCTCTCCAGGCTCAAAGCCATTGCCCACCTGGCCCATCTGGTGGGTGCATTCCTCTAGTGCAGTGGTTCTCAACCTTCTGGCCCTTTAAATACAGTTCCTCATGTTGTAACCCCCAAGCATAAAATTATTTTCGTTGCTACTTCATAACTGTAATTTGCTACTATTATTAATCGTAATGTAAATATCTGATATGCAGGATGGTCTTAGGCGACCCCTGTGAAAGGGTCATTCGACCCCCAAAGGGGTCACGACCCACAGGTTGAGAATCACTGCTCTAGTGGAATTATACTTTAGGCTTTTGAAAATTGATGTCTTAAACAATGCATTCTCAATATGGGCCATCTCACTCCAGAGAGGGAAAATATTGGTTCTTGGGGAGAGAAAAATAAAAAAAGAAAATGTATTAAATACATAAAACACAGATATGCATACATCACATAAATAAATATGCAATAGAATTTTTTGGGGGGGGTGAGGTAGAGAAAAAATATCTAAAAGAGGCCCCTGAAAGGAATAGTAATGGAGGTAGGTGGAGAAACATTGCCTTAAACATTTAGTTCTCATGCCACCTGTGCTGTCTCCATGCTCATGGGTAACTTTCAGATAGAGTAGATTTTTGCTCCAAAGAGAAAAGCCAGGAGGTAGTTTCATACAGCTATCTGTCTACCTGATGGTCTATTCTTCATGATAAATTAAGCAGTTAGCATTCTGGGTTTAAATATCATTCTTCTTTGCTTTTGTTAGAGCAAGTCAGCCTTTCAAATCTGGTAAAGTTTGGATTACTAACAACATCACACTTCAGAGCTTCCCTGACTGAGGGTCACTCCCTGCGGAGTGAACACTCCCAGGTGGACAGACACTACCTGTGTGGACAGGCTTCCCCAGGAGACAGGTCTTCTCTCTGATTACATCATTCTTTAAATTAAGAGCAATTTATTTATAACTTTACCAGCCACAGATTTAAATATACCTTTCATAACCTGCTTATCTTTCCTATTTGGTAATATACATAAATTACATTCAATTCTGCACATGACCTTTGCCATTGTTTAGAACTATAATGAATCTAATGAAAACATCACCATAATATGCAAATGTAAATTTCATGCACAAACTGTGCTTTATTTAGAGAATCAAAGACTTATCTTTTAAAAGCATGCTGTCAAGTGTAGGTGCCTTACAAATACATCTTCTGATTCACTTTTAGCAATTGGAAAGATAAAGCTTCGTCAAGGTCTTTTCCTCACAAGGGCTCACAGTACCATGGTTCTGAAACAGGCTATGCATTACAATCACTTGGCAGTATAAAAAATATGTGCCCAGAGCCCATTCCTGGAGAGTCAGTAGGGTATTATTTTTTTTTAACATAAATCTCCCAAAGTGAATGAACTGTGTACTACCATTGAAGAAACTAACTCAGATGAAAAAGTAGACTACTAAACTTCAATACTGCCAGAACAATGAAAGGATTCAGGTTAGGAAAGAGCTGAGGATTTAATAACAGAGGGAATTATGGATAATGCTAAGGAGGATGAGCTTCTCCCAAAGGAGGTGGGCCTTGCTATTCAAACTAACAATGTGAGTTATGGTGTAATTCTTTAAACCAAAAGAAAGTCAGCCTTCCACTCTTTTAGGAGGGTTCTTAGACTGATTTGGGGAGGGAGGTGAAGGCTGTAGAAAGAGAACTAGAAAATTAACTTGGATAAAGCTGAGACTAAGTGATAGGGTGTGGTGGGGGGAAAGAGACAGAATGAGATTAGTAAGAGATGAGCCAAGGCCAACCTCACTTACTCCCATCTAAATAGTCAAAGGGAATCTCAGACAACCTGCAATAACGGATGAATTAAGACCAGAGGTAGGGATTGAAGACTATGTACATAGGGTAACATCACTTCTAGGAAGGGCAGGTTCCCCTGCAACTTCTAAAGGAATATTCTCAAATGCACATTCAGAGTGATGGGGCTTTTACCTATCATGTGAGCATACGTTTAATTTTGAAAGCAAATAGCAAACATTCAGTAGTTTCTAAGACAACTGGAAAACAGAAATCAGCAAGTTGAAACTAGTTAATAAATGAACATTCTGAAGTTAA
This sequence comes from Myotis lucifugus, assembly GCF_000147115.1. Classification (NCBI taxonomy): domain Eukaryota; kingdom Metazoa; phylum Chordata; class Mammalia; order Chiroptera; family Vespertilionidae; genus Myotis; species Myotis lucifugus. The sequence continues at coordinate 53,183,014 of NW_005871048.1, read as the reverse complement.
AATTCATTCTTTTGTTCCTTTGTTAGAGAAAATCAGCATCCTAAATCTGATAGCATTTAGATTAACAAACCTGATTAAGATTGGATTAATATTAAGGGTAACACTTCAGCGTTTACAGGCATAGCCTTCACTAATAAAAAACCACTGCATTTACATGATCATTGACCAAATTTAGATTTAAATGTTAAACTCTATCTTTCATAAACAATATTACATTTTATTAAATTATATAAATAATTAAATATTTCTACTTTCATTAAATTTTGCTTAATAATTGATTAGTTAACGAATGCACAGAAAATATAATCTGCATAATTTTTTTCAGGTTTCTCCATCATTTTCACCCCACATCATCACTGGATGCAGGATCACAGGAGAACACTGTAGCAGGGGCTGTAGCAGAACATATGGTAGTAAAACCCCTGGAGGTACCGTCAGAAATATGGTGTGTACCCTGTCTAGATACATCCTCCTCATGTCTAACAGGAGCTTACGGATGGCTGTGCTGGAGCTTTCTGATCAACTAGTCGAGACCTTTCCCACTCTTTCTCCCCTGATACCTCCCACTACAAAGGGTGGAAATTCACACTTTCGCATTTCCAAGTTTTTATATAACTAGGAGTAAAAGCAGATGTGAATGAAATTGGCTTTAGAAGAGGAAGAATCACTGTGTCAGCTTTAATTTCCTAGTAAAAAGGAGCAGATGTAATTCGTGGGAAATTTCCACTTTCCTACTCATTCTACTTGCTCTGAATGTAGATGAAATGGCTAGATCTTCAGGAGCCCCAACATGACTGTGAGAGAAAAGCCAATGGACTCCTGGAAGCATCAATCCTGATTTCATTAATCTGCTGGACCTACATCAGTAGTCCTCTACCTTCATATTTCATTTTACTTGAGGCAAATAAATTCACATTTGTTTAAACCTCTGTAATCTGGTTTTCTGTTTCCTGCAGCCAAATGTAAGCATGACTCATATGACTGGGGTATCCCAATTGAGTCAGCAAACATGGCCTTCCCTATGTTGTGGCATAAGCTTCTGTTACCTGTAGTTTTCTGTGTGTGTTTGGTATACTGCCAATGACTTAAGATTATACATAAGAGCTATGTATGGAATGCACTGTAACGACGCTGGCAAACCAATAAGAGGAGAAGTTCAAACCAATCTGAGAAAAATTAACCTCTTTATGGAGATAATAATGTCAGGAGAGGTTTGAGTTGGGGAGGTAGATTGAGTTACGTGTGGGAGCAACTTCTAGAAGGTTGGCCTTGAAATAACTAATAAAAGGTAGAATGAGGTTGCTCCATGTGTGAAGGTCTGTAAGTTGAGAGAAGCAAATCCAGCCACACTGGGAAGACATCCAGAGTGTACTAGCTAGAGGGATTAAGAGAGAGCATTATGAACAAGGTGACATGTTCTTTCCCTCAAGGAACTGACTGTATAGTTATGAGAATATAATAAATAATGTCAAAGCAGATTTTGCTCAGGTACTATTTTAAAAAATTCTTTATTGTTTAAAGTATTCCATATGTCTCTTTTTCCCTCCATTGACCTCTCCTTGGCCACCCCCACCCCCCGCCCAGCACATGCCCTCACCCCCCCTAGTGTCTGTGTCCATAGGTTATGCTTATATGCATGCATACAAGTCCTTTGGTTGATCTTACCCCCCACCCCCACCCACCTCCCCTGCCTTCCCTCTGAGGTTTAACGGTCTGTTTGATGCTTCTCTGTCTCTGGATCTATTTTTGTTCATCAGTTTATGTTGGTCATTATATTCCACAAATGAGTGAGATCATGTGATATTTATCTTTCTCCGACTGGCTTATTTCGCTTAGCATAATGTTCTCCATGTCCATCCATTCTGTTGCAAATGGTAAGAGTTCTTTCTTTTTTTACAGCAGCGTAGTATTCCATTGTGCAGATGTACCACAGTTTTTCAATGGTACTCTCCTGTTTAAAAAAAAAGGTATGTCCACCTAGAATCTGTGAATGTAACTCTACTCAGAAAGGATTGGAGATAACTCTACTCAGAAAGGATTGGAGATGAGATCATCCTGGACTAGGGTAAACCCTAACTCCTATGGCAAGTGTCCTTATAAGGAGAGAAGACAGGGAAAGTAGTGTGGAGACTGAGGCAGAAATTAGTAGTGTGAGATAGGACAGCTGGGGCCACCAGGAGCTGTGTGTGTTGCAGGGGATGGGGGCAGGAAGAGAGAAAGGATTCCTCCCACCCACAGCTTTCGAAGGGAATGCTGAGGACACTTTGATTTTTGGCTCTGGCCATCTGAACTATGAGAGAGTAAGTCAACTTTAAATCATTGAGTTTGTAGAAATGTGTTACAGCAGCCCTGAGAAACTGACACACTGGTGCGCAGTATCATTGCTTCTAAGGAAAGATGAGAGTTCTGCAGAAAGGCAGGGTGTTCCTTCATTAGACTTTGCAATTAAGAGCAGTGACTTTTCCATCATCAAGCATGATGCAAGGCACACAAATGTCCCATACATGGTCCTTGGAGGAATCAATGAGAATGAATGAATGAATGAATGGTCTATACCAACTCGATGCTCCTATTGCATATGTCATCCTATCTTCTTTCACTATTAGGAAAAGAAAGTCTCTACTAGGGAGACTTGAGTGCAGGGGGCAGCAAGGAGCAGTGCTGGGACCCCTGATGGTCCATGAGCTACTCATAGCAGCTCTGAATCTTCCCAATTGCTAAGGAGCTTCAGCTGGGGGTACCTACTTCTCAAAGAGGGCTCTGTGTGGTTTCCACCAGAAACTGCCTGAACATTTGCTTTGAATCCTGCCCAAACCACCATCCCAGCCTTAACCTGGCCCCTGCATCCTGCTCCCTTACCTTCAGGCATACACCAGAAATAGCAATTGGCAGAGAAAGGGAGGAACAGCAAAAGCTGAATTTTATTTCCTTGCCCTTCAGACAGTTAAAAAATAAATGATCAAGAGAGAGATTTCTGGGTTTTTCTCCTGGTACAGCTCCGGCCTGAAACAAGTATTTTGGGCTTGGCTGTTAAGGGAGCTCCAAAAACTGCTCACAGAGCTGCTTTGCTTTCCCTCAGTGCCTTGGTTTTCCTTTACCTCACTCTCCTGGCCTATGTGGAATCAGAATAATATGGCTGTATTATTTGTATGTAGCCCATCTTAATTGCTGTTTGAAACAAAGAGAGGACTGATTTTAAAATATTAATGACTTCAATTCACCAACAAAATAGAGACCATAACCTCAGCGATACATCATCTGTGATAATTATGTGAATACTAGTTAAAAAAAATAATAACAACAACAAAATTAATAATAGCAGCAGCTAAAATGCCAGCTCAGGTATACACGGCATTTACATTGGACCAAGCATTGTTTCAAGTAAAAGCCATTTATTAATCCATTTAATTGCTTTAATGGCCCATTTTATAGATGGAGATGTGGGGTAAGAGAGGGAAGAGACTGACTCCTGGGTATCCTGGGAATCCAGGCGGTCAGAATGCAGAGCTCACAGGCTCAGCCTCTCCACTCCTCTGCCACCCACAGATGCGGAAATCTCAGAATGAAGTTTTAGGACAACATTTTAGGTTTTTTCTCATTGTTCACATGTTTTCAAGAAACTAGTAGACAGTTCCAGAAACTACTCACTTGGTAATTGGATCCCTCTTATAAATACCAATTGTGTCTTTAGTGAGGGAACAAGAAGCTACTTATGAGCATGAACTTGAAGTTTTGTGTTGACTTGGGTTCCAATGCCCCACCATAGGCTAAATCAAATGATAGGGCACTTGATCATCATGGAAACATACCTCCTAGCAAGGCTGTAAATTTGTGCCTCAGGTTATCCATCTGAGAAATGGACATTTAAAGAATTACTTTCTACTTTCTTGTGAAAGCAACTATGACATATAGCTTGCCAACCGTGAAAGGCTGGAAGGAAGAAAAAATATATCAATTCCTCAGCATGTAAAGAAATATATGGTGGCAGAATGACACCTACTGAGAATTTTATGGAGGTGTATCTCTCTCTCTCTCTCTCTCTCTCTCTCTCTCTCTCTCTCTCTCTCTCTCTCTCTTGGACCCTGTAGAGGCAGGGTTTGCCCCCACCTCCCCTCTGCAGGAGAGGGGACTTCAAAAACAGGGCAGGGCCCTTGCAGAGACTTCCTGCTGGGGAGGCCTCCAGAGAGATTGTGCTCCCCTGACTCTGAGAACAGTGACAAAGTATTGCTTTAAAAGCATCACTATATAAAATATCTGGCATGCCTACATAATTTGGTAGTATTTAAGTCGTTTGTAACTTGCAGACACTCAGAACTCAGGAGATGTCAAACACTTGTACTTCTGTTTTTGAACATCAGAGAGAAATTTTTATCTCCAACCAGAAGATATGTGAGAAAAAAAAATAACAGATTGCTCTTTCCTTGAGGGTTCTCACCATTTCACAAAGCCAGAAACCAAAAACACTTCACGTAGGTTTGGAAAAAGACGACTGAAACGATCCTAAATATTTCTGAGGCTTATGAGATTAACAGAAACAACATAAATAAAGATTTATGGGAAATGGTTCCTTAAAATATTAACATATACATATTAAAATAATGATTGGAAGTTAGTGATGACAATGGTCGGTAAGAAATGTGCTTATTCAATATAGAAAGTAACTCCAGTGTTGACCACTTTTTAATAAAAACACCATTGTTCATGAATGGATTCCTACTTTATTTCCATGAGCTGACACTGGGTGTGGGCAGGTGTTTGGGTGCCTGCTGCCATGTACTCATTATAAGAGCACAATTGTAATGGGGTGATTAACAAAACCACGATCCCCTTGTAAGCTACTTTGCCTTAAACGACAAAGAAAACATTAAAAAGAAGGGGAATAAAGGCAAATAAATTTAGAAGGATATATCAATGTCTCAAATAATTGGCTTAGAGAAGCAGTTAGGGCACAAATAGATAGCATTTAGCAGACTCTGGATTCCATCCTTAGATACTGACCTCGAGGCTCCATTCTTTCTTAGACATAATCTTTCCTCCTACTATGAAACAAGGTTCATGATATTGATCTATTGATTGAAGACGGCAAAGAGGCCAGTTCTTTTTATAAGAGCTTTGATTGTTTTCTTTAATAAATTCAGTTTTTTAGGTGAATACTTGAAAATCCCACTCTCCCGGTGAAGGTCTGTTCATGGGGTCATTTATGCAGCAAATATTTTATTGAGGACAAGATGGAAAAATGCTCTTGTGAAAATTAAGTTCTGTGTGGGGACAAGGACAATGGATGTGTAAACTCATTAAGTCAATAATTAATTACAGACTGCAGAGTGCAAACAAGGCAAGTGCTGTGAGAGAGGTCCACACAAGAGTTCTCATGCTCAGTGAAATACGTCAGCCAGAGAGAGACAAGCACCATATGATTTCACTCATATGTGGAATCTAATGAACAAAAATGAACTACCAAACAAAATAGAAACAGACTCTAGATACAGAGAACAGACTGACAGCCCATTGCCATCATTTCAAGATTTCTCTTCATTCACATGTGTGGTGTGATAACAGATCACCTACCGCTGTCTGCAGACACAGAGCCACCTGGCTATAGGCCTTTATCTGATGGTCGTGCATATAGACAGTTGGGGCAAATTAAAGCGGCCAGGTGGCTACTTGAACCCTCAAGGTCCCTATCTGCTGCTTATTAGATTAGTTTGTTTCCTTTTCCTAAATCAAGCCCTATAGCAAATATGACAGAATTGAATTAACTGTGCCTTTTCTTTCTATCACATTTGTCAGAATTCAGGGATTGACTTAGAATCACCCAGTACACACATATGCCTGTGCTGAGGAAACCCTGAGGAAAAAAAGATAGTGAGGATAAAGATAGATGACTGAGAGAAGTTGACAAAACAGGCAGGTCTGCAAACTCATCTGAGACCTTAAAACTCACTGCTTTTTAAAATTACAATTATGATATGAATTTCGCCACCAATAATTTAATAGAATTGTTTTTCTCAACCCTGAAACTTCATCTATCACCTTGTTATGGATTAGTCCAAACTTACAATGCTGCTTTGCCACAAAAAATAAAATAAAATCTGTACATCATTTTCTTTCAAAATATAATCACAGCCATATATATCAGTCTTGAGACAGAAAAAATATATAAAGGCGGCTGAATTTGGGGGCAAGCTTATTCTTGTCTAACACACAATTGAGTACAGTATTTTTCTTTCATAAGGAGGCCTGCATTTCCTCACTTCATATATAAAGCCCACCTTTATGATTATTGCTCTATCCTAGAGCTACTAAAATATAAGGTGGGTATTTAGAAAACAACAAAATGAAGAATATATTTTCACTCCAGAAGAACCAATGTTAGACATGGTGATTGTAAGCAGTAAGTAGGTGCTGGTCACATAGGACAATCTTGCCAATGGTTGGTGTTGTCATTTTTTTAAACTAAGCCATTTTGGTCTGAGGGTGCTATTACATCATTTTGACTTTAATTTAATGAATCTGAGCCCCCTTTCATGTGCTTATGTCATCTTTTGTGAGATGTCTGTTCAGATCTTTTGTCCTTTATTTTTATTTAGGTTGTTTGTCCTATTGAATTATAGAAATTCTTTATATATTCCGGGTAAAAGATTTTTGTCAGACCTATGTTTGTTTTCCTATCTTTGGTTTTCTTGTTCATGATCTAAACAGTGTTTTTGATGAGAACATTTTGGTTCTTCAAAGTTATTATTTTCCATGGCTTACCCCAAAAACTCATCTATTTTAGCCCCCAACAAAGATGGATTTTTATGTTTTCATTTAGAAACTTTACAGTTTTAATTTTTGTATTTACCTACAATTAGATGATTCATGTGGATTTAACATCTTTATATGGTGAGTGAGAGGGTTTTTTGTTTTTCCCCGTGTGTATATACAGGTCTGTTTAGGAATTCCCTATACTGTCCCATTAACTGACCCCTTGGTCTGTATGCAACACCACCCTGTCTTGAATACTAAAGCTAACCAAAGTAAGTACTTGAACTATCCTAAGTCCTTTATATTTCAACATAAATTTTATAATATATTTAGGTATTTCTACAAAAAAGTCTGCTGAATTTATACTTGGGATTAAGTGAATATAAACAATAATCGAGAAAATTTACATTATAATAATTTTGAGGTTCCCAAGCTATGAACACAATAGAGATCTCACTTGTCTTTTTTGAAATTTATTATTAAATATTTTGGTTTTTGACTTAACTAAAAAGGGAATTATATTTTTACTTCTCTTTTTTACCTTTTCCTGCCAATTATATAAAAATACAATTACTTTTTGTATATTTCTTTGCACTCTTTAACCTTGGTATATTTGCATATTAGTTCTCCTAGGTGTTTAATTGATTTCTTTCAGTTTTTCAATGTAAATAATTAGTTCTCTATGAAGAGACACAGTTTTCCTTGTTACTTTCTATATTTTCTGCCTTTTATTTCTTTTTCTTGCCCCATTTCACTTGTATGACCTGCAGTAAAATATTGAACAGAGGTGCCTTGTTCCAGATCTGAAAGGGCAAGTCTTTAATACTTGACCATTGAGTAACATGTTAACTGTATGTATTTCACCTATGCCTGCTAATGGTTTGAAAGTGTTCCTTCTCTTCTAAATCGCTGAGCGTTTTTATTATAGAATGGTAATGTATTTTGCCAAGTGCTTTTTCCATTCACTGCAATAGTTGTTTTCATTTATTTTGTAAATGTGGTCGACTAAATTGATTACTTTCAAAAGTTAAACCAACCCTATGTTCTTGGAATAAACCCAAGGTTGTCAAGATATATTATGTTTTGTATATATTAGTGGATTTGATTGCTAAAATTTTAATAAAGATTTTGCATATAAATTCATTAGGCATACAGATCAGTCTCTTTCTTTTGAATATCTTTATCAGGTTTTCGTATCTGGGTTATGCTGGCCTCAACAATAAAAAAATAAACTTTAAAAAAAGAGTTGAGAAGTATTCTTTCCATTTCTTTTTAAAAATTGGTTTATGTAAGATGGATGTTATTTCCTCCCTAAGTATGACCAATTCATTCTAAGAGGATTTGTCTTCTACTCTTTTTAATTTTATTGTTTTATTTTCAACTACTTGAAGTACATACATGTTGGTGTCTGTATGTCTTCCTAATGAAAGCAGCATTATATGATTGAAATGTCTGGTAATTCTCTGGGTCTTGAATAATATATTTAAAAATCTCTATATATTAATTATATATATATGTCCCTTTTCCCCCCATTGCCCTCTCCAATCCCCCTTAATATGACCACTCCAGCCTTATAGTGCTTGTTCATATGATGTACGTTCCAGCTTTTATCTTTACCCTGCACGTCTTTATATTTAAAGTGCATCTCTTGCAAATAGCATATAATTGGATCTTGATTTTATCTATTCTGATAACATTTACCTCTTACTTAGTGTGTTTCCTCCATTCATTTTAATAATGGGAGTGGGTTTAGGTCTACTGTCTTACCAGTTGTTTTATGCTTGTCCCATCTGCTTTATATTCCTCTCTTCCTCCTTTCTTCTTTCTTTTGGGCCAATTGATTTTTCTTCTTGTGCATTCCATTTCAGTTAATCTATAGATTCTTAGCTATAACACTTTGCATTACTACTTGAGTGATTGATGTAGTGATGACAATATGCATCCCTAACTTTTCTTCCTAATGTCACATGAGCACCAAACACCACTGGGTGGGCCTGAAGTCTGTGTGTTTATATTTAGTATCAGGAGCTCTCCCTCTGTGGCTCTTTATTACCCCATTGAACAGACGAGAAAACTGAGGCACTGAGGTTAAGTAACTTTTTTAAGACTCACCAATCCAAGGGGATATTGTTACAGCAAAAGACAATGCATTTATCATTTTGATAGGAAATATGTCTGGGCTACTTCTAGTTGCCACTGTCTGCTTTTACTCCCAACACTCCTACTAGGCCACTAGGACAGACCACAAGGTTCTCATAGTGACTTTGTACCCCATCACCTTCCACCATTAGTTTCCAAGGAGCTCTACCCTGTGGGGAGCCTGGAGGAGTGGAAGGAATGGGGAAGGGCAAGCACCGAGGCTGGCACACCAAATATGAAACCTGGACACGAAGGGGAGTCCCCAGAATTAAGACTGCTCACACTGTAGAGTTATGTAAAAGCAAGCTCTGAAAATAACACACCCACAATTCTAAAATAGTGACTTCAGAGAAATTAGGTAAATTAAGAACACAGTTATTACAAAAATACTCAAACAACTAGACAAAACAAAAAACTCGCTAAAGGGAGTAACTTCTCTTTAAAATAGTATGCCCAGGCAGGATGTAGGAACACGTGAAAATATTTCAGTGTATGGAAAAGGTGAGCATAAACAGCTAAGTGTTACGCTGGGGAGACCTCAATGCCGTATTTATAGAATTTCCTAAATAAAAAAGTGCTGGGAGCTGACTCCAGACTTTTCTTTCCCTGTGACCACAGGCACCACACTGCACAAGCTAACACTTCAGAGTGCTCTTGGAGACACTGCGTGCCAGGAAATAAAATACCAGTGACCCACATTAGAAGCATTCTTATTTCAGAAGTCTTGATCTATGTGTCTTGTGGATAAATTGTCCAGGATGGCAAGAAGTACACAGCGAGAGCCCTCAGCTTGTTAGCTGAGAAAGCGCTGCTGAAAGTGGGAGGCCTTTGCTGAGAACGGAGGAAGGTTCCTTCTTTGACACGTGTAGGTGGGTCCACACCTGCCCTCTGTCCCAGCCCTTAGCTACGTATCTCCTACCTTCTGGGGATCCACCTTCCTCTCACTCTTGTCAGCCATCAAAATTGAAGTGCTTTTCACTCTCTTTTCTCTGGTGCACTGGAGTCTGGTTACAGATTCCCAAAGTTTCCTTGTCCCTCCTTTTTGGGAGGCAAACTGTTCCTTAATTTTTCTAAGCTTTGCTTTAACTTATTTATTATTTTCACTGTATTATCTTAATACTGGTAGTGATAAGAAAGTATAAGTCAAGGGGAAAAGAGCCCAGCTGGAGGGTGTTCTCTGATACTTGGTGAAGCCAAGAGTCAACAGTTTTCACACCTGCTGGCTCCACCCACAATGTGCCAAATTCATCACATTACTTTATTCCTTGAGTTCAAATCACAGACACCCTTTCCTTTTAGAAAAAGCCTTTATCCCAGTGATATGCATATCAAAACCACATATATGTGTGATAACCAATTTGATGGAGGGTAAATTGCTTTGAAATATCCCAAATGCAGGGTTGATCTAGCTTAATGTGTTCCACAGATCACGGGGTAGCTTCACACACATGCTCTAAGGGCTGTCTTGGTTTTTTGATCATAGATCTAATATTAAATTAAAATAGAAAAACGCTCATTTACTTTAATGTATTATAATCATCCTAATCCCAGAGGTCTGCCCTAAAATGTGACCAGATTGGCTTTCCCTGGCCACACTGAACACTTCAGTAATTCCATTTATCTGGCTCCAAGAGAATGAGATAGTTTATGAAGAAAAAAAGAGAGACAGAGAATAACAACATCTCTATCATGAACCAAAGGAAAAGGGAATAATGTTCAATAAAAATTAATGAGAAAGGAACTGGGCATCCTGAGAAGGGGGAACTTCTTAATGAAGACATACACGGAGAGGCGCCATGGAACGAAGAAGTTGCATTTTCAGTAAAGATGAATCTATTCAGGTAAACCACACCTGCACACAAAGTTCCTAAATATAGACTGTCCATTTTAAATAGGTTTGCTACTTCTACTTGATAAATAAAATCTGTTTTATATTCCAGGATGTGCTTAAAATTATTTCCCTAGTTAAGAAAGTCCTTAACAATGATGATGATTATGATGATATATGTGCTTGTGAATAAAACGGTTCAATTTCTGCCTTCACTTAAATTGTGTGACCTTTAGCAAGTACCTTAAACTACCTGAGTCTCAGTTGCATGTCCCATAAAGCAGGAATGCTGCAGTTTTGTACATTACATTTAAAACAAAATAATATGCTGAATAATATTGCTTTGTACAGTGTCTGGCACACAGTAAACTCTCTGGTAGCTATTATTTTTATTTACCCAAGATCCCGTGGAATTATTGGATTTTATTTCAGGTTTTTATGCAAGGCATCATGAGAGGATTCCTTAGTTTTGGTAATCCTGCTTCACCTAAACCATCTAGCATGTCACTGTCCTGTTGATTCCAGATGCAAATCTAGAAATGCAGACGCAAGAGGGAGAAAGGGAGGACTTTGCCATCTGTAATTAATGGGCCTCCTTCTGCTCACTGACCCACAAAGGCAGTCTCTGGAGTGACATGAACACAGTTGCCAGCCACCTCACCCCTCTCCCAAGGAGGCATTCACTGAGGCTGCAGATTTAGCACAGAACCATCTGTGGCAGCCCCGTGACAGCTCTGTTACTGCCATCCCTCTCCTGGGAGGGCCTGTGTACAGCACAGTGAGCCAGAGAGAAACATTTCTGGCTCCACTTCCATGGGGGCTGGAGAAGGGCAGGCAGAGGATGCTCAGCCTGGCCGACTTCTGGTAGAATCTAACCCCAGGACACCGTACCCAGAGGATCAATTCCAACACACTTCAATCTAAATCATACTTCCTTGTTGCTTTCATAAATAGAAAGAGAATAGATCCATGTGCCAAAAATAGCCAGGCATGCACACGCAGACACATGGGCACACCTGCATGAACAGACTCAATGTTTCTGAATTCTTAAAAAAACAACAATATTATAGAGGTAGTTCATTTTAAAGGTAGTAATTTTGTTTTCCAATAGATTTGATTATTTATAGTACATTGGAATTTCTTTTTAGCCTTGGTTTTAAAATAGAACATTTTGGGAAAGATGGTCCACGGTACTTATTTGATTATAAAAATAAAGTTGAAATTTATTTTTTTACAAAACCTTGTTTTTAATATTATATTGATAATCCTATCTAATAAAAGACAAAAAGGGTAATTAACCATACCTCCGCTACGCTTCCCATTGGCTAATCAGGGCGATATGCAAATTAACTGCCAACCAAGATGGCGGCCAGCAGCCACGCAGCTGAAGCGAACATGAGGCTAGCTTGCTCCAGTGATGGAGGAAGCCAAGGTTCCTGCCACGGCCCGGCTCTGAGCCCAAAAGCAACAATGTTTCAATTATAGAAGCTAAACAAACCCCAGATACCTGCTTTCAGCCGGCCGTGGCCTCAGAGCTGGGAGCGCCAGTGAAGGCAACAATGTTTCAATTATAGAAGGTAAATAAATCCCAGAATTAAAAAAAAAGAAAAAAACGGAGAGGTTGGGAGCTTCAGTTGCCCGCTAGCCTGAAAATGGCCCTCAGCCCCTCACCCAGACTGGCCAGGCCCCCCAGTGGGGACCCCCACCCTAAAGGGGATGTGGCCAGCCTGAAAACAGCCATCAGCCCCTCATCCAGGCTGGCCAGACACCCAAGTGGGACCCCCACCCTGATCCGGGACACCCTTCAAGGCAAACCAGCCAGCCCCCACCCGTGCACCAGGCCTCTATCCTATATAGTAAAAGGGTAATATGCAAACTGACCCTAACAGCAGAAAGACTGGAAATGACTGGTCACTATGACACACACTGACCACCAGGGGGCAGACGCTCAAAGCAGGAGCTGCTCTCTGGTGGTCAGTGCACTCCCACATGGGGGAGCTCTGCTCAGCCACAAGCCAGGCTGATGGCTGCCAGTACAGCGGTGGTGGTGGGAGCCTCTCCTGCCTTCTCAGCAGTGCTAAGAATGTCTGACTGCAGCTTAGGTCTGCTCCCCGCTGGCAAGTGGACAACCCCTGAGGGCTGCCGGGCTGCCAGATGGATGTCTGATTGCCATCTTAGGCCCAATACCCCGGGGAGCAGGCCTAAGCCAGCAAGTGGTCATCCCCCAAGGGGTCCCAGAATGCGAGAGGGCACAGGCCGGGCTGAGGGACACCCCCCCCCCAGTGCACAAATTTTTGTGCACCGGGCCTCTAGTTATATTAATAAATGAAGGGATAGATCATATTCATGGATGAAAAGATTCAATATTGCAAAGATGTCTATTATCTCCAAATTGATCTAATTTTCTTAAAAGAATTGGGTATGTAGAAGTTAGTCTCATTCCAAAAGATTAATATAAAATTAATAGCTTTATCAAAGGTATACATAACAACAGAATATCTATTAGTGTGACTCTAGAAATCCTAAGTTTTAGGAATAGTTAAAATAAATAATTATCAGTTAACAAGAGCAAGACATTAACCACTAAGAAATAAATACAAAAGCACTCAACATTTCAGAAATTTTACATCATCATGTTTATAAATGGAAGCAATTACATCACTATATCTTTTCAAGGTATCTTTCTTCTATTTACATAAATTATATTGTGTTTTTAATTATACTGAGTTTTTAAAAACAGTATTGAATGTTTATTTTAAATCATGGAAAATAGATAATCCAAAAACATGTTAAAAATCACCTATAAACACCTATCATTCAAAATAATCCATTTCAGTATTTTTATGTCTATCTTTCCAATGGTTTGTATTTATATGTAGTCATTTTTCTTTACAAAAGTGGAATTGTAATATTTCTATAATTTTGGAACTTTTTTTCATATAAGGTAAATAAATAATTTTCCATATTTTTAACCTTCAAATTTTTTATTATTTTACTTAAATGTAACAAAATTTATTTAACTCATCCCCTATGGTCAAATATTTATTTTTCTCCACCTTTTTTCCATTATAAAACATACTGTGATGAACATTTTTGGAAGCTAAATTTTTGTACATGTCCATTGGCACTTTTTTAGGATCCATAATGACAAGAGTCATTGCTGGGTCAAAGGGCATTCTATGTGTGAAAATCTTTGCTATATTTACCAGATTGCCCTCCAAATATGGGATCAGATTTAAAGGTCATGGATAGAGTAGGAGAGGGTCCATTGGCACAGGTTCTCACCAACCCTGGGTGTTACATGTATTTGGAAACTTGGCCACTTTGCTGGCAGATGCTTTAATCATTGTGAATATGATATTCTCATCTGTTGGCTATTTGTGTGTTTGTGTGTGAGAGAAAAAACTACTCCATATCCATAGCCTCTGGGTCCACCTCCTCTAGCCTACTACGCTTTTCTGAATTCATTTGAAAACATGCCTTTATCCATGAAGGAAATCAACTTAGATGCTCAAATGCTTTCCAAGTTTTTATATGATCATGTTATTGCTTAAGATAACTTCCACGTAAAGACATTTAAAAATCATATAGTAAAATATGTCTTTTCCCTCATGTCTCTCTTTTTAGAATCAATCATCCATTTCCTCTACAATATGTCACTACTGTGAGTATAATCCTTACAACCCCTGTCTAGTCCCCTTCCCCAGGAAACACATTCAATATTTTACTGTATCTTATGTGAACATGAGTTGGCATGTTTATTATATACTAGAGGCCAGATGCACGAAATCATGCACGGTGGGGTTTGGCCAGTCCACCGCGATCAGGGCCGATTGGGGCCGGGCTGGCTGGCAAGAGGGGCCATGGGAGGTTGGCTGTTCTGGTCATTCTGGTCGCTTGGCTTTTATATATATAGATTCATTATAATGTCATGCCACTAATTTCATAAGGTGGATTTTAAAGAAAATAAGAATTATTTCATCAAGTAATAGTTAATATCAAGCCTAAATGTATTCATTTTCTAGACTCCCATAAAAACTACTACAGACTGGGTGACTTAAACAGTAGAAAGTTATTTTCTCATATTTCTGGAGGCTGGATGTCTGAGATAAGAAGTTAGCAGGGTTGGTTTCCTCTGAGGTCTCTCTCCTTAGCTTGTATATAAACTACTTCTTTTGGGCCTTCACATGAATTTTCCTCTGTGTGTGTGTCTGTTCCCTCATATCCTCTTCTCATATAAAGACATCAAGTCATATTGGATTAGGGACCACCCACATGACCTCATTTAACCTTAATTACCTCTTTAAAAACTTTATCTCCAAATCCAGTCACACTGCGATGCACTGGGTGTTAGAACTTCAACATATGAATTCTGGGTGGACATGATTCAGTCCATAACAGTGATTATTAACACAATCCTTAATACCAAGAATGAATTAAATAAAATTCTAAAGACCAGAAGCCTATAACTAATCTGTTCAATTGCTTGCTAAAAAACAAGCCATCAACATTCTCCCTGGAATTTAAACAAACCCAGGATCCAGTAACATAATACTCAAAACGTCCAAAATCAATCCAAAATTCCTCAGCATACTAAGGCTAGGATTTTCTAAACTCAGAAGTAAAAGTAAAATCAGCAAATATTAATCCTGTTATGTCACAGATATTAGAATTATCAAAGACTTTAGACTGGCTACTGTAACAAACCTCTAACAAATAAGGGCAAATACTTTTGAAATAAATATAATGATAGAATGTCTTAGGAAAGAAACTGATGGTGCAAGGCAGAATTAAATAGAGATTTTAAAAACTGAATAATAACTTTTTAATTTGAAGTTTAAACTATTAAAAATCTTTTATTTCAGAATTATATTTATGAATTAGTTTAATGTTAGTTTTCTAATTGCTGACATACTTGTATATTTAAAAATCTTTTTGTCATAAAAGATCCAAGTCCTGCTTTTTCTTCCATCCAAGTCATTTCAATTTGTTCATTTTCTTGTTCAACAGACAGTCACAAAATTTTTCTCTGCAAGGGATATCTCCTCTGGACTTCCTCCCAGGGCTTGCCTCTCCTCTCAGTGTCTGTCCCTGACACCAATGTCATGGAGACTGGCAGTGGGCCTCAGTTCCAGGAGAAACTCCAAGACAACTTTTGTGGATAGACTTTTACAGAGAAAGTCTTGGCACAGACCTAAAAAGGTAATTTATAACGATCGTGTTTACTAATTATTAGAAATATAGTTTCTTCTGATCATGTGCTCTTGAGTGAGCTGGGAATCAATGGTCCATAAGTCAAAGGGCCACTTCTCAAAGCTCCCACAGCACAGGTGTTTCCCAGAAAATTTATAAATATATTAAAAAATTGAATATTTTTCCTTTTGGTTAATAAAAACCACCTATAAGAAAGAGTTATATTTAAATATTGTGAATATGATATTCTCATCTGTTGGCTATTTGTGAAAATGCTAGCAAAATTACTTTTCATAGATGGAACCTAAGCTTTAGATTCCATAAAATAAAATGATTCATATAGTATGTATCTTCCAAAGTACAAGTTATTGCTTCTTACCTTTTGTAATAAATCTCTAGTGACATATCAGCTGAGAATATTTCTATAGAATCAAAAACCAATGAATGCATGTGCACAGAGTGTTTCTGGGACCCTGTAAGGCTGAAGGATGAGGGCTGACTAATGAAAGTATATTACAACAGTCAAGGACAGATGTCTGCTGCCCTCCTATGTCATAATTTTAAACATAAAAAGTAGCATCAGCCTGGCCAGCTTGGCTCAGTGGGTGAGCGTCGACCTATGAACCAGGAGGTCATGGTTTGATTCCTGGTCAGGGCACATGCCTGGGTTGTGGGCTCATTCCCCAGTGTGGGGTGTGCAGGAGGCAGCCGATCAATGATTCTCTCTCATCATCGATGTTTCTCTCTCTCTCTCTCCCCCTCTCCCTTCCTCTCTGAAATCAATAAAAATATATTTTAAAAAAGAGAAGGAAATCTTACCTTTAAAAAAAGTGACTTGCCCAAGGTCACATGACCTGTTTTCACAGTATTATTCCCATAAAACTGAGTTGACATAATACAATATTGAATTGAAACTAACATATTAAGATTTAAAAGAAAGTTTCCAGAAGACACATTCTAGAAGAGAGGGTGAATTCTATAGTGTGGAGGTTAAAAATATTATATATCCCTTTGTGGCTTAATTTTTGATTTCTAATCACAAGCACTTTTTAAATGCCTCAACTTACACAGCTATTTGTTGATTCTCTATTTTCTTTTTCTTCTGCATTTCTATTTCAGCTCATCCTCATTACAGCCCACCTCCAATTGCTTCTACTCATGTTCCAAACCTCACAAGACACTGCTTCACTGCCCTGGCATACTGAATTAGGAGGGAGCCTCCATTGCATGCTTCCTACTACTACACAAGTCCAAGTTGCAACGGTTACATCAAATGCTATAGAATAAAAAATGTTATGTCAAACTATATTTATTACAACAAAGTTACAGGCCATTAAAATATTTTAGCAGGTCCATTAAAGTTCTTTATGGTAATATTTAACCCACAGTTCAGTTGTTTTGCTCAAAAAGTCAAGGAAACCAACCAGTTTTGATCTGTATTTTTCAGTGTTTTCATTCTGTCCCTGAAAAACATATGGCAGCCAGACACTGTGGTCACAGCCTTCAATAAATCATGATTTTGATCTGGTTTGGAATCCAATCTTTAGGGAAAAGCTTAAATGAAGTATTCAAGCAGAAGCCAGATGGTTATATCTATAGGGGAAAACAGGTCATGTGACCTTGGGAAAGTCACTTAATTTATTTTCTCTTTTATAAAATCAATGATATTGGTTTAGAAAATATGCAAGGTTTATATTGCCAAAATTATTAATGGTTCTATTAATCTCTACCTATTGAAAATCTTCATGTTCAAACCAGAATAAACTTTCCTATATTTCTGTAAATGAATAGAGGACTAAAACAGCATAGCTAAATTAAATGGAGATTTAATTCTCAGTAACATATCTTGGGTCATTAGCACCAATCTTCTTTGCTTCTCCCAAGGCAGGAAACCAATCTTTATTTTCTCCTTAAATCTGAGATGTTCTCCATTTTAACTATGAGCTTGGTGTCTGGGAAACCAGAGCCATCTTTGAGACAACAATTCAGAGGAACAATTAGATGAGAAGTTAGGAAAATAAATCAGATATGAAAAACCAAGCTTCTAAAGTTGTTCATTCCAAGCAGCTTGGTGACTAAGGAAAAGAGAAATACTAGGGAGTCAGCTAAGACATAGCTTGGAGACTGAAGAAACCTCACTGCACAGGGTGGGAGGGGGAGGAGGAGAGGGCAGGAGCTGTGGTGCATCTGAATGACAGATGCTTGGCTATGTTTCCCAGGACTCTTGGGTAATGCCCTTCCATTGTTCAAAATTACTTGTCTCTTTAGTGCTTATCTAATGAAAGCCAGATTATTTTTCATAGACTACATATGATTTTAATGATATGTTCTGAGCCCTTCTCAAGCATCATCTCTAAGTGCTCACCTACACCTCTGAGCCAGGTCAAACCACTAGTAGTAGGTGTAGGATCCTTGAACATGCCTGGACTCATGTGTGTGGTTGTGTCAGTCTTCCAGACATAGTTCTGGGCTGCCCTCTTCTCTGAAGCCTTCCTCGCCCACTCTAAGCATTGAGGAGCTCTCCCTTTGGTGCTACATGGCACTCACCACACTGCCTGGGATTGCTTGTTCCCATGTCTACCCATCCAATAGACCATGTGGCCTGCATATGATAGATACACTCTTATCTATAATCTCCTAATGCAAAATAGCTTATGCTTTAGTAGCACGTTACAGTCAAAGCTCTATCATAATCATTAGCCCATCTGACAACAGCACATGAGGAGACATGGCAGGTTTTATTGCCCCAATTCAACTTGAAAGGATGGAAGTCTACAGATGTTAACTTAGTTGCATGCTGTTCCAATGAATCATGGCTTCACACACAAAAAAGGAAGCTATGTAGCTGGAAGAAATAAGCCATTTTCTAGGACAGTCTCACTTGAATAGAATTAAGTAAAAGTTCACCTCAATCATGAACTGTGCTATGAACAGAGATAGTGAATGTTCTCTGATTCCAGCTCTGGCAGCAGCAGCCAACATGGACCTCTCTGGTGAAGAATTCTTGCTCTTAGTTGCAAAAACCATGGTCACACATCAACACATGGACCTTGGAATTTCTTTTCAATCCTAATAAAAATCCCACCATAAAACTAGAGAACTGCCCTAACCGGTTTGGCTCAGTGGATAGAGCTTTAGCCTGCAGACTGAAAGGTCCCAGGTTCGATTCCGGCCAGGGGCATGTACCTTGGTTGCGGGCACATTCCCAGTAGGAGGGTGTGCAGGAGGCAGCTGATCGATATTTCTCTCTCATTGATGTTTCTAACTCTCTATCCCTCTCCCTTCCTCTCTGTGAAAAATCAATTTTATATATATATGAAAACAACAACTACAGAACACCTTCAGAAGTGAGACTAGGCACTCAGATAACATTAATTTCTATAAACTGATAGAAACAACTTTAAAAAAATTAAAGGGCTCTCAACGTGCTAATTATTGTACCAGCCACAAGGATAACACCGTTCGCAGTCCTGTAACTTTCCTTCAGATTTATCTTACTGTAAGCTTAATGAAGAGCTATGCCTATAACTAAACTCCATCGAAACCCAAAGATTCAAAGATCACATTGAGTTACATAAAACAGTGAATATAAAGTAAGTCTGCTATGATACTGTAGAGATGAACTAATTATAAAATAAATGGTGCTAGGATAAATGCATATTAATAAAAGAAAAACTTTGATTTTGAGCTCTCATCACATATTACATTAAGTGCCCAATGGACAAGAAAGAATATTTTAAAAAATCAGATCACAAAATATTAAAAACAAAATCCAGAATGCTGTTCTCTCTTAAAGGAACAGGGCCAATTATAAGAGAAAAGGTAGCTCTTCCTTTGATAGAGATTGACATGTCCCAGGTTTTGTGAGAGGCAGGTCCAGGTCAGACTTGTCTTTGTGTTTCAGTTGTCTGACAGAGTGAATGACATTTCATGGCTACTCATAAATAAGAAAATGCATATTGACTAAATTTAGAAATGAAACAATATACTAGTATAAACATTGGATACTTTTTTACAATGAAATCCAACAAAACTAGAATTAAAAAAGGAATTAGAAAACACCAGAGATAAATATAACTGCTGAGGCTGAATATATAAGCTGCAATAAGAACTAATTTCATTAACAAAACCATTCCTCAAAAGGCACAAACTTCCAGGTTTACACAATATAGACCACAAAGATATGAATAGTCTTTGAAAAAACATGTCAGTTGCATTGATAATCAAAGTAAAAAGGACACAAATTCCTGAGGTTTCATTTTTCTATTCCTTTAGGGATAAAAAAAAAGGAAATGCTAAAATCCATTGCAGCCAAATTTGCTGTGCTTGAAACAATGGAAACTAGGGAAGAATTTTATGAGATAATCCTATTCTTCCAAGGGAATAATTCAGAACATCAGCAGCAACACTAACTACCCTGTATGTCCAAAGACAGTACAGTAGCAACACTTTTAAAAATCAAAGTCTTCTTCGATAAAGATGACACTCATATCATGCAGAAAAATTTATCTAAGTTGTTATCCAAAAAAGTAGAGAAAAATTTATCTATAGACACCATGATGACCCCTAAGAAAGTGCTGTGGCCACAGATGGACACAAATGGAAAAGAACCTCACAGACATAAATGTTGGCTAAGTGACAGAATTATTCATATAAACTATTAAAAATTATTTAAAGGTAAATTATACCAAGAACTTACTGAGACTAATCAACACATTTTTGAGACTAAACTATAATGAAAAGTTACCTCCAGTGGTTCTCAACCTGTGGGTCGCGACCCCTGCATATCAGATATTTACATTACGATTCATAACAGTAGCAAAATTACAGTTATGAAGTAGCAACAAAAATAATTTTATGGTTGGGGGTCACCACAACATGAGGAAATATATTAAAGGGTCACGGCATTAGGAAGGTTGAGAACCACTGCTAGACTTAACCACTTTAATTTTTTTTTTTTTTGGCAAGAATCATCATATTATAATTCTTGGAAACTTCCAAATTTGGTACTATGCAACTTCACTGCCAAGATTCTAGAATATCAGACGAGATCATGCATGACCAAATCCCTCACTGAGGAATCTGAGGTTCACACGGTGACACATTTAGCTCCTGACCAGGAAGGGTGTCCCTCAATCTAGTGCCTTCCGTGATACACCAAGGCTCTGGGTGCTGCAGATTTCACATGTACGAAGTGAGGCTCATTTCTGCAAAATCACTGTGAGAAGAACATGGAGTTTGGGGTGTTCAGTGAATCATAAGAAAAGCAGCCCTTTCTCTTATTGCTGCTCAGTGACTATTTACTGCTGCCTTTAGAAGTGCTGACCCAATGCGGCTCACTCCTTGCTGGACCTCAATTCTTCTTCACTCACAGACACTCGTGCCAATGCTTCCCTTCCCTCTGGAAGAAAACTCCTTTTTACTCATTAGACATGTAAGAACTTTCTAGATTCATTATTTCCTCTCATTTGAAAAAAGCTCAGTTATATTTCCCAAGGCATGCAGACTGGGTATGTTCATAGGTATTATACGGATAAGTTTCCATGGTCAAGTACATTGGGAAAAGCTCAGGACTCGTTGTGGCAGGCATTCCCAGAGCTGTTGATGTTCATTGGGAATGAGATTTCATAGGTGAGCAGGCAGTATGTAAGCGTGCATTTGCACATAAGACCTTTCTTCTTTGGGGAACATCTTGGAAGATATGGGTGTGCAAAGACATCTGGAAGACTCTGGTCCGTGTTGTTATATATCCAGGTGACCCCTGTACTCATGCTAAGGCAGACCATTGGCCCGGAATATACATTTTTTAAAAAATTTTATAGCTCCAACAACTCTGTGAGAATAACTTTTATATTCTGGAAGAGAAGAAACTGCTCTTTTCAAAACTTGTGCAGCAAACTGAGGCTGGAGAAAATACATGGCTTTAAAATAGTTTTAACCCAGGCATTACTTATTTCCCTATTAATAGTAAATAAAGTGGGTGTCATAAAGCATTGATCACAATCAAGGGAATGCACAAGTTCTGAGGCCATGTTAGCATATAAGAAAGATAAGCCTGTTGAAAATTCCCCAATTCTGCATTTATTTCTCAGGCGTTGAAAAGCAACTGAAAGCACTTTTGATAAAAGTCTGAATGAGTTGCCCAGCATTTCATTTCCGTGTGCTCTGAAAGGCTCATGAATGGTATGACTTCACAATTCACTTCAGAGTGTCCACAGACCAATAAAAGGAAGGGCAGGACTTTTCCTCCGGGTCCAGCATGAGAGCCAGTCCACCCGCTGGCCCGTGGGGTAGTACCACCCCTGTGTGTTAATTCCCGGTTCTGAGTATCTGCCCTCATTAGGAGCAAGTTCACTTCCCCTGCTTCAGCATTTCCCTTTGTTCACTGGGAAAAGGCAAATAAAGTGTTGATTTTCTCATCCGAATGCCTGCTAGGAAATTCACTTTCTCTAAAACCTGGAGAGACCTTTATTCAATATTGCACTTTCTTGAATTCACCATCAGTCGTGGTATCAGTTCACGTTTACTGAATGTCTCTTGGTAATAGTCCTACATACCTTTACGTTTTGTTTTTGTAAATCTTCAAAATGAACTTACCATTTCTTTTGGGTGATCGCCACTGTGGTTTATTTGAGCTTTGTTGGGTGGCAGCTGTGCATGAAATCCAATGAAATGACTTACAATGGACCCTCCCTCCAAGCCAGGGCCTTTGGCAGGTACTGTGGTCAGGGCCCACGAAAGCAGTCCATCACAGCAGAGAAACAGTGACCATGATCAGAGAGTGGCTCATGGAGGCCACATGATGACACCATAAAGATGACATTCAGAAGACCCCACACAGGAGGGCGCCCCAGCTCTCCCACGTGCCAGCTGGGTGACCTTGGGCAAATCAGTCACCCTCTCTGTGCCTCACAGGCAATAAGGAGTAAATGGGTTAGTGTACACAGAGGAATTAAAACAGTGCCAGGCATATTGAGAAACTTGTGGGTGTGTTATCCTTACTTTTTTCACTTAGGTTACAATGAATTCCTTGGCTTTCTCTATAGGTATGTTACTCATATTATAATATCTTCCCTGTTGCAATGAGAAGTGAATCTTCAATCCATTATTTCCTTAACCTAGTCTGGAAATGTGTCCATATGTTGTATTTTTACGATGGTTCTTGGCTCAGGAAGAAATGTAACCAGATCAACAGATAACCTTACTAAACTGTGTTTAGAAAAAAAGTGTTGAGTAAGTAACTAAAGCTATGGTATTTCGGTGGAAAAAGAACATCTTAAAAGTGCCTACAAAGACTATCTTTTATAGAATCAATCCTTAACGATCTAATTAAATTCACTTTCAACTCAAATAGAAATGTGGCCATAAGAATTGCATGTGATCAGAATTTGTCTGAGGTGCAATGTCATAAAAACAAAACAAAACAAAACAAAACACCCTTTTACTTTGCTTGTGCTTGGGATGGTACTTATGATAAGAGCAAGAGGAGTCTTTGTTAAATGATAACACCCGCACTATTTGATTATTCACTCAACCAGCCAACATTTACTGACCATAAACAATTGGTAAGGTGCTTGTGGAGACACAAAGTTGAAAACACAAGGGTCCTCACTCCCCAAAGCCTTAGAACATGGAGAGAGTTAGGTGCTCTACGTTGTAAGATACACAGTGAAAACGAAGTCAGGTATTCCCCCAGGCAGCACTGGCGACCTTAAGAAGCTATGAAGCTCCCTGTTCTCATTTACAATGTCCGTGAGTTGTGCTTCTTACCCTGAACCAGGAAGCACGCTCACGGGGGAGGTGTTGCTTTTCGTCTGGATTATATAAGGTCATAATGAGAGCCATTCTACGTCACATTTATGGCTTTTAAAAAGCCTCCATATATTAAGACAGATAGTATAAATATACTACCAAGAGGACCACAACACAAGAAGTCTGCACATTTTAAGTTTAAGAATCAAACGGGAGATTTCAAAAAATGGGCTACTTTGAAGTAGATCTAATAAAAAAGAGTCCTGAGCCTGAAGGGTGCACAGGCAGCTGCCCTCTGGATTCAGGGATGCTCAAGGCGAAAGCGGGGCTCTCTTTTCTGGGGTTCATCTCTAAGCCTCACCTGCATCCTTTACTTTTTGTTTACCTTACATGAAGTTCTGTGTCACTGGACCCTGGAGAAGTGTGGAGAATGGAGGATTTCTGTAAATCATAAATGCAGAGAACATTTACAAAATGGCATTCATAAATATTTAGCTAGTTCATATTGGTTCCTATTTAAATGGTATGTTTGCTAATCCATTTTTAACTTTACTTAAAAAATAAGTATCACAGATCACATCTTTTATGAATAGAATCCAAATATGGTGAGATCAAAGGTTAAATCTGTCCCCAAAATGTCAGGAAAGAGAACAAGAACAATACAATGCATTTAAAGCAATCTTCAGGATAGCAATATAAGCTGACTAAATCCAAGACCCAGAATTTCAAAAGATAAAGTGAAAATAAAATGAACTGAGTGTCTGATAATGTCCTATAAAGACAGTTCTGTAAAACACAAAAAAAGAAAAGTTAATGACTTATTAATGAATTCCTACAGTGAGTAGAGAAAATAATTCATAAATCTACTGAGAATGTAAGGAAAGGGAATAATTTTACAAAGATTTAAAGCCTTGGGGGTTTCTTAGATTTTCAGCCAACAGGTTCTACTATTTGAAACATGTTTTAATCAATTTCATCGTGTGTGTGTGTGTGTGTGTGTGTGTGTGTGTGTGTGTGTTCTGGATAGCGATGATCCCAGGGAATTTGGGAATTTATTACTTTTGGAAACTCTTTCAGTGGAATAGGAAAGACTAAGATATTTACAGCTCAGCATTGGGAACAACAATGACACTAAACACTGAATTATCACAGTAAATAAAATGCCACAAGGAATATAATGATAGTGAGCAAGACAGGCTTGTCCATTACAACCAGATGACACAGAATGTCCACACTCCCCCATTTTATTTAGTGCCTTTCCAGAAGTTAACCTCATCAAATAAAAACAAATAACTTCATTGAATAAAAAGCAAATAAGGTGAAAGTTATAAATACTGAAATTATTATAAAGTACCATTCTATATAATAAAAGCCTAATATGCTGTGTCTGGTCATCTGTTCAGCCAATCAAAGTGTACTATGCTAATGATATGCTAAGGTTGCTCAACTGCTTGCTATGACATGCACTGACAACCAGGGGGCAGACAGTCAACTGGTTGACCAGTCTCTATGACCATCAGGGAGCAGATGCTCTGTCTGGTAGGTTAGCTTGCTGCTGGGATCTGGCTGATCAGGACTGAGAGAGATGGGCCAGACATGCCCTGGAGCCCTCCCGAGGTCCCTCCACAGCTGGCCAACCTCCTGCATCCCTCCCTGACCCCAATCATGCACCAGTGGGGTCCCTCAGCCTGGCCTGCGCCCTCTCGCAATCTGGGCTGAGGGACCCCCTCCCCCCACTCGAGTGCACAAATTTCATGCACCAGGTTCTAGTATTATTCACTGATATGATCATCCATATGGGGAAGAAATGGAACAAAAAATAGGATTAAGAGTGTTCAATTAGTTGGCCTGTTAGAAGCTGCAAATATTAAAATTGGGAGTTTTTCCTATATGTCAGAATAATTCATTAGTACGTATAATTTGTAAAAATTAAAAACCCATTCACAGAGTTAAAAATATATAAAATACTTAGAAATTGACAAGAAATGTACGAGGCCTCTATAAACAAAACTATAGGATTTTCTTGCTGTATAGGGAAAAAAGCACGTGGATGTGTTGCTAAAGGTACAAAATAATATTCTTGGGCATAAACGCTTGGTGCTGCAGAGAATCAGAATTAGTGAAGAGCTAATCAAAATTGGTACTTTGGAGAATCTGAGTAACTCAGGAAGTTGGAAAGAAGAGAGCACGCCATAAAGGTGGCTGCTACAGGATCATGGTAACAAAATGCAGTTTCATCCTGAAAGAGAATGAGTGCCCACCACAAGGCCATGTAGCTGCCAAATACATACCATGTGCACTGTCTAAAGCCTGTGGATATTCCCCATGACGTTATAATAACCATATGTAAAGGCTAAGGAAATCTGGGCTTTGAATTATGTATGCATTCTAATGGTTCTGCAAAGAGACATTTATTAGTTGCCGTCACATTTTAAAAATTCACATTTCATCTTATACTTGAAAAATGCCTTACAAGTCATTGAGAAAGCAAATAAATAAATAAATAAATAAACAAACAAACAAATAAATACTATATAGTACCTCATTGCAGAAAGAGGCCAACTATGTGTTTTTAGGCCATGCTTAATTATAATTAGAACTTCCCTTATGCACTGTTGAAAATCCAAGAGAATACAAGTCCAAGAGAATAAAAGTATCAATAATGGGAACACAATGCTCATATGTATATTTAAAAAGAAAGAATAAAACAAATGATAAGAGTTTAATATTAGAAAAATATCAGTGAATTCAGACAGACCTTTCTTCACATCACTGTAGCGCATAAGAAATATACTTGAATACCTCCCATTCAGGCTCATTCCGAAGTCTCAAGGCCATAAATCTCAAAACATAACATTCAAAATGACATCTGAATGTTGAGTGTGTGCATAAAGGCTGAACACCATGGAAAGAAACTCGGGCAGTTTCTTCAGAATGGAAATACATAAAGAATTTTTAAAGTGGCCATTTTTATACTAGATAATTTTACATCCCCTTAAACTAGATATATTTTAGCACTCATTTTAACTACTTTAAAAAATGAAACCCTTTAAAGATAAGAAAAATACAAAATAATACTGTAAAATCACCAGTGAACCTGCCATCCACACCTACAGAAACAAACGTCAGCAATTCTAAGAAACTCTCCCTCTCTTCACAGAGGCAACTGGCACCCAGTCTTCCATACTTCCACCACATCTGCATATCACCATAAACAAAAGCAGTGTTGCTCTCTCTGTTTTAACCATATAAAATGGCATCTGTATTCGGCCATTTGCTAGTTTGTATTCAATTTGATGTTTGGGATGTTCATCTCTGCTAGAATATACAAACCCAGTTCATTTTCTTAATTTCTGATTAATCTTCTTGTCTCTAAATATAGCTTCAGTGAATTATTTATTTTCCTACCCATAGACATTTGTAAGCTGCTCTCAATTGTTCACTCGAATAAATGATGCTGAAATAAGCATTCTGGAACCTGTCGCCTTGGGGATACTCACTAAAGTCTCTCTAAGTAGAATAAGCAGTGGGATTTCTGCATCAAAGTAGGTATAATTATATCTTCCTAAAGTAGTTATTTAATTTTCACTCCCAGCAGCAGTACAGCAGTTCTTCTTTTATATGCAATCTTGTTTCAAGTATCTGAGACTCTCAAAATGTTACTAGTCTGGTGGTTGTGCAATGGAAACTGCTTATATAATATGTATTCTTCTGATTACTAGGGAAGCTGAATATCAATTCCCATTTTTCATATCTTTTCCATATAAACATGGAATGTATATATTTCATGATTTGTAGAATGGAGAACTTTTACCAGCTCTCTTCATGACAGACATCTTCTCTTGGACTGAGTGTTTCTTCACTTTTGTTGTTGTTTTGTTAATCCTCAGCCGAGAATATTTTCCCATTGATTTTTAGAGAGTGGAAGGGAGAGGGAGAGACAGAAACATCGATGTGAGAGAGATACATTAATTGGTTGCCTCCTGCACACACCCCAACCAGGGCCAGGGAACCTGCAACCGAGGTACGTGCCCTTGACCAGAACTGAACGTGGGACCTTTCAGTCTGCAAGCCAACGTTCTAGCCACTGAGCAAAACTGGCTAGGGCTCTTCACTTTTTTAATGGTGTTTTTGTACAACTGAAAATTTAAATTTCAATGTTCTAAAATTATCAACCTTGCCGTTTTAGTTAGTGCTTTTGGAGTCTAAAGTTCTCACAAAAGCAGAAGCCACAACTGTTGTGAGAATGTAAATTGGTGAGAACACTATGGAAAACAGTATGAAGTTTCTTCAAAAAATTAAAAAAATAGAACCACCATATCATCCAGCAAAACACTATGTTGAAGTCATAGCTGCATCCCCATGTTCACTGCAGTATTATTCACAACGACCAAGACATGGAAACAACTTAAGTATCCATTAATGAATGGATGAATCAAGAGAATGTCACACACACATACAATAAAATATTGCTCATCCATAATAAAGAAGAAAACCTTGTCATTTGTTAAAATATCAATGGTCTTGAAGGCCTTATGGTAAGTGAAATGAGTCAGACAGAGAAAGACAAATACTGTATGATCTCACTCTTACGTGGAATATAAAAACTAATTTATAGAAAATGATATCAGATTTGTGGTTACCAGAGATGGGGGCGTGGGGAAGGGAAATTGAAAGAGGGTAGTCAGGAGGTACATACTTCCTGTTATAAGTAAGTACTGGAATTGTACAACATGATGACTACCGTTAACACTGCTGTATGATATATATGAGAGTTGTTAAGAGAGTAAATCCTAAGAGTTCTCATTACAAGAAAAAATACATTTTTTATTTTTCTTTTTTCTCTATATAAGATGAGCAATGTTAACTGAGCTTATTGTGGTGATCACAGCATTTGTAAGTCAAATCATGATGTTATATACCTTAAATTTACAAGTGCTATATGTCAATGATATCTGAATGAAACTGGGGAAAAAAACTAGAAAAAAACTGAAGCTCAGAATGTTAAAACCTTCTATATAATACACTGGGAGCACATATGTATGACCATAATAATGATCAAAATAGAAACATAGGCATGGACACATGGAACAGACCCAGAACTGACAGAGGAGAGCAGCGAGGGGGACTGGATGAAAGAAGGTGAAGGGATTAGCCAAAGAACACATATGGATAGCCCATGTACACAGACAACAGTGTGGTGATGGCCAGAGGGAAGGGGGTGAGGGGCGGGAGATGGGTGGAGATGGGTGAATGGGGATAAGGGGGGGAATGGGGACATCTGTAATAGTGTCAACAATGAAAATAAAGCAAAAAAACAAACATTAAGTCCCACTGTGCAAAGGTATAT
Organism: Myotis lucifugus; assembly: GCF_000147115.1. Classification (NCBI taxonomy): domain Eukaryota; kingdom Metazoa; phylum Chordata; class Mammalia; order Chiroptera; family Vespertilionidae; genus Myotis; species Myotis lucifugus. The sequence goes on along the minus strand of NW_005871048.1, from coordinate 53,154,005 downwards.
GAAAATCATACAGTCACATATATTCACAAGATACAAATGCTGTCTAAAGTGTGAGAAATACAATATTCCTGAAATAAATTATACATGCTTGGAAAGTATCTAACCCCCCTATTTTAAATGCATCTTTTAAATTAACTTCCTATTTATTTAAATTTAAAATGATTTTTGTCTATGCACATATAAAAACTATGTTTAAATAAATAGCTATGACATACAAACAGGTGTATGAAGCGTATCTTTTCTACATGAATTTAGGCAAAGAACCAACTTTTACCAATTTAAAAGTAAAAGGTCTTAACAATTTGCCAAAAATGCAGCCCTATCCTCAAAATACAAACAAGCTGAATATCAAGTGCTATGTAAATTTTCATAACTCTTAATAGAAAACGTACTTGAAAGCAATCATAGGCATTCAACAATATCTGATTGATAAAAACATTGTAACAGTACAAGAGGCATCTCCCTCCGCATACAACAAACTTTCAAGGAAGAGATGCCTACGGGCTATAGGAGGATTCAACAAGGCCATCACATAACAATGAGTTGGACATGACTAGAAAGATGTATTTTTTGTTGTTGTTGCTAATTCTCACCCAGGGATATCTTTCCATTGATTTTTAGAGAGAGTAGAAGGGAGAGGGAGAGATATATAGAGAGAAACATCGATGTGAGAAAGACGCATTGACTGGTTCCCTCCCACACTAGCCTCAACCAGGGCCAAGGATCAAGCCTGCAACTGAGTTACATGCCCTTGACCGAAATCGAACCAGGGACCCTTCAGTCCACAGGCTGATGTTCTATCCACTAAGCCAAACCAGCTAGGGTGAAAGATGTATTTTAAAAAATAGTTCAAGAACAGAAAGACACGCAGGGAATACAATGCACACCCCCATTACCTACAAAGAGGCCTGATTTATAATTTGATGATGAATTGATTATAAAAGCCCCACTTCCTTCCATTAATCACAGCATCTTGGGAGGAGACCTGGGGGAGGTGAAACTAGGGTGATACCTGGGAAGCTGAAAGAGAACCAGGTCTGAAGGAAACAGATGGACGATTTTCAGCCACAGACCTGATTTCTTCACACTTTGGGGATAGTCATTAACCTCTTTGAATATCTAATGAAAACTGTTCAAATTTTTGAATAGAAACAAAAATATTAAGAAGACTGCTGAGACCCCATGACATCTACTATGAACCTCTGCTCTAGGCATTAACCAGCGAGAGTCTGATACCTATTGGAAGCCTTAAGTAGCTGAACAAGGTGGGGGGAGGTTGAATCAAGACCCTCTTTTTTGGGACTTTCTAAAACTGAGGATTAAAGTTGGTAGGGCTACCCAGCTCACATAGTTTTTAGCCTTAAGGGATCCATCTGAAGTCTCCGTGGGCTTCATAGAGCTTTGCACATTATACTTTTTTGAAGGAGCCACATTATGGAAATACACATGTTAACCAACCCTCACCCATATCCTTATGTACAGCCAGTAAACATTTGATGATTGTAATTATATTCAAATATGTACTTCGTCCCTAAAGAACCACTTCTTCATTAAGAATAGCACATTGTCTTCATTATAGTCAAATACAAAAGTATGCTCACACTTCAGAATGTCATTGGAACACTCTAGTTCTCTCACCCGGGGCAAAAAGACTCGGGTTAATTAATGCTTTTTATCTACAAAGCCAGGCAAATCCCTTTATTATTTATTTATTTTTAATTTGAAAGAAGAAAAATGCAAATTAAGCATATTTGTGATTTGACTAATCATTTTCTTTTCTATAAATAGCCTTGTCATAACTAGTTTCAGCACTAAAATCACTAATAAGCAAATTCATATTTATTTATTTAAGCCTGACCTTTTTATTTATTTATTTAATTTTATTTTTTATTTATTTTATTTTATTTTTTTTAAGCCTGACCTTTTTAATGTGATGCTATTTTTCTTTGCAGACACAGAATGCTTGAATGACTTGTTTTTACTAGCCAACTTCTAAGCCCTCCCTGTTTCTTAAATAGTTTATGCCTTGGTGGGATTTTCATAGTAACACTAGCGGACTCATCATTTGTTGCACTTTGTCACGTTTTCAGAAAGAAATGGAGGCTTACTCTCGCGCTTCTATGTCGGGGCACCACGGTGAGTACCCTTGGTTAGCAGTTCTCTGTGCCACTCTTGTGGGTCTGCAGAGCTCCCCTGTGCTGGCCGGGAAAGTACAGCCATCAGTATGACTAAGGGGTCCATGTGCTTAGAGGGCCCCACCTCCCCAAGCCCTGGTCCACCCCACAGTTAACAACTGCTCTATACTCTCTGGCTCTGATTGCATGCTCACCGTGCTCCCTCTGAAGGAGGAGCTATCTGAAGGGATGCGCTCCTTGTCTGAAAGGCCTTCACAATGCCTCTTGATGTATCCAGGCCCAAATGAGTTAGGTGTATTTTAGACCAGATGAAGGTGAGGGGTCAGATAAGCTACTGCTTTGTATTCTGACTTTTTACTTTGTTTTCTTTCTTTTTCCTTTCTGGAAGGCCTACTAATAAGACCTAGAACTTTCCTAACCCAGGTTGAGAATTTTCAACAATTATACACAAAGAACCTGCCATTGAAAGAATATGATGAGAGAACCCTATTGCATTTCACGCAAAATCTATGAGCTTCAAAATACATTAGGGGAAAAATGCTCTATGTCTTAAATGTTCTGGTGTCTATATAGGGATCAGCAATTTTGTCAAAACTCACTGAAATGTACACTTGAGGCTGGCTGGTGTGGCTCAGTGATTGAGGGTTGACCCATGCCCCAAGAGGTTGCTGGTTTGCTTCTTGGGGCTCGAACCTCAGTGAGGGGTGCATGAGGCAGCCAGTGGATGTTTCTCTCTCATTAATGTTTCTATCTCTCTCTCCCTCTCCCTTCCTCTCTTTCTAAAAAAAATCAATAAAAACATATTCATAAAAAATGTATATTTGAGATAGTATATACATTCTATGTATGCTTTACCTCAATAAAGTTCACCTGAAGTCTTAGAGGAACACAGGTTATGGGGCTGCTCACCTTGTGAAAAGAGCCATTTCGGATGCTCTTCGATAGCCTTCAAACTAGGTCCCAAGGAAGGACCACCCCAGGAGTGGCCGATGGCTGGTTAATGGCCTGAGGCTTGACCAGCACTGCACTGGCCCTTTTCTTCAGTAGAATGAAGGTGGGCCATAGAATTTCTTCTCATTAAAAAAGAATAATAATAAATAGTATATTTTAATTAAAGTATTTAAAAACATTATATATGGGTTATTAATGGAAAAAACACATAACTTCCTTTACAAATTTTTTAGCTTCTGAGATCTCCTAAAAGTAAGTAAGAAGGCCAATCTATTGTGGTCTATTTATGGTTCAAAATAATAAACAATAAAACATTTCATAAAAGAGAACCTATGTATAAACACATCTTTCTACCATCTGATTTTAATGACCAGATCGAAAGGGGATTTCTGGGGACTGGAAAAAGCTACAAAACAACATTTATAAAATGTGTTATGTTCAAGAAAATATTTGTTAGGAGACTAAATTGTGTTATATTCAAAGGCTTTCAAGCATGTGAGATAGCACATCCAACTTTGGTTAAAAATTCTTAAAAAAATGATATTTGGATAATTTTATTCCCTTTGAAAGAGAAATACAAAGGTCTGCAACAAACAGTGATTCACTCCTGTGAGTCCTGGCACATGCAAAGACTTTGGAAGAAAGTCTGTCAACCATCAAAATACTGATTTTCACTGATGAAAGACTCTGAATCCAGACTCTCATTACATTTTTAAAAACAATGTAATTAAAATGTGGGTTAAGGAGAAAAGTTTGGTTTTCTCTGTCTTAACAAGTCAGTTTATTGGAAATGGTTTACCCCAGTACTTCAGCTGGTTTCATAAGAAACAGCCTCTTGGAAGTCTAATAGGATGCTGTATTCAGGAGAGCAATTATGACAAGGTTGTTGCTCCTTCTAATCAATAGCTCTATTAAAATCTATTAAAATATTGCTATTAAAGCATTATAAGATTCTCATTAGGCCATTGATAGTAACATCTTAGTTAAATGGTACAACTTTGTACTGATTTCATTATGTCAGCTAACATACTGTTCAGGTAATAAAATTAAGTTTATACAGCAAACAAAAATAATACATCCCTGACAGGCTTAAACCAGAAAAATAATAAAAGATACTAGGCATAATTTTAGACACAGTCTACTCACGGACTGGTTTTCAAAGGTAAACGACCTCTGTAGGACTCTCCAACTCTTTTTCAACCATACCTGATACTTACATTCTGGACACTCAAAGGTACATACATAGTAGCATGCAATGGGAGTTTTCTGTTCCCTGCAACATCTCTTGAAGCAAGCTTCCTCCAAAAATATGATATTCCAGAGTTAATGAGAACACTGACTACTTGTGTTCAAATACCAGCATTGGCAACACTCAGTGATCACTGAACCTCTGGGAGATTACCCGTGTCTGGCACATGACAGGCTTTCTTAAACATTTTAAATAGTTTAAAAAAACACATGAAGATGCATACTTATTCATGTATGCTTAAAAGAAAATCATGGACATTATGACATGCATTTTGGGTCTTTGGATGGAAGCCTGATCCCACTGACAGTGCGATGCAAAATAACAACACGGACGTGGACACTTCCTGTCAATTCAACGCGGTCAAGTCATTTCAACTCTCTGAACCTCAGTTTTCCAATATTCAAAATGGGATAATAATATTTATTTTGTACAACCATCAGGAGGACATCATCCCTGAATCCTGTCATGAACTCAGAGTAGTTTCCCTTCCTTGCTTGCCCCATTGCCAAACAGTATTCTTAGAGGCACTGATAGAGTGAAATGTGATGTAAGGAAGACTGATCTTGGAGAACAAACTTTGCAGATTTTGAGTTTGATGATATCTATAAATTTAAACAAAAATAAAGACTTAATTCTACCTGTGAGGGAGCCAAGAAATACTTCTTAAAGCAGGTGACTCTTGAGATGACTCAAAACAGCAAGAGAAATTTTGTAGGCAGAGAGAAAAAAGAGGGACAGAGAAAAGAGAGAACACCACAGAGTATCAACCGAAAAGTTCCAGGGGCCCCAGGGAGCATTTTTAAGCAGATGTTTGTGGCTGAGATGCTGAGCGTGAGTGGAATGGTAGGTGACGATGGTGGGCCTGTGATGGCACGCTGGAAGATGTGCTGTCTCCTGTAAACGATAGGGCCAGATGTCAAGGACCTTATGGCAGGGACCAACTGTCTCCATGGATGTCTTGGACAAAACCACATGTCCTGCAGGGCCTCACCTATCTTGATCAATATGCCAGGTTCATAGCATCTATTGTCCTTTATAGGAACTATAAAATAATCCCAGCAGGACAGAGCCCATCGCTGTTACATAACACTGTTGGTTTTATGAGTGCCTTTCTAACTTTTATTTTTTTAGCATCATTATCCTCGCCCACAAAATCGCCACTTGTCATTGTGCGCTGCTGACTGCAGAGGCAGGAGAGCTGCTCAAGCACAGGCTTTCACTGCACATGAATGCAATCAGCTGCCGCCTCTCCTCCCAGGGCGAGCAAAAAACTCAGACGAGTAAATAGCATGGCTGCCTCTTTATTTTTAATTTCACAAAGTTCATTACATGTAAAACAAAGATGGCTTTAGGATTTGGGGCAAGTTGCCAAGAAGATTCTTCAGGGCCTAACGTCTAAGCATATAGTCTTGACTATACTTTCAAAATATTTCAATGATTAAAGTGCTTGAGTCTGAAGAAAGATTTCTGATCCATGGCTATTAAGAAATATTAAAGTTACTGGTAAAAGCTAAGACTCTAATAGCTTGTTCTTGAAGGGACAGAATAATTAGGAGCCACTGACGCAAGACTGAAGTACAAGCAGTTTCTGTAAACACACATTCAGCCCCAGTGGCCCACAGGTACATGGTGTAGGTACTCCGCCAGCCGAGCAAAACCAAATCCATAGCAAATCTTCTTTCTGCCATAATTATTTCTATGCAGGATTTTATTTTTCACCCAATTTTCAATTATTGGCATCTATATTTATAAAACATTATATAAATATATTTTACAAAGTAGATTTATTATCTTTACTTTAAGTAGATAACAAAATCACTTTATGAAGAAATCCTTAATATGGAAAAGCTTCAATTACTAATATTGAGATTTCTTTGCAAAACTGTCCTCCTAATTTAGAAACACTACTTTGATGCATGCCCAAGGTGATATGTTTATTTAATTGGTCATAGAAGAAATGAAAATAGTTTCACAAATGCTGCTCCTTGTTTCTAGGTTCAGCCACAAAATGGGCATGTTCCAATCCAACCAGTGCATGAATCTCAGAGGGAGAAGCTGGGACTTTGAGAAACTCCCTCCCATGGAATTGATGATGATGGAGAAACTTGGTGTGGCCATTCCCATAACAAAGAGCATGCATTTCAGAGCATAAGGAAATGGTAGACCCTTGTCCATGAGCTTCATCAGAGATAACAGTGAGGGGGTGAAAGGCCAGCAGGAGGTTAGATGTGGTGAGGACAGGGGAATTGAGTCTATTTTAAAAAACTAAAGCAAATTAAAGTAGAAAACAGGTAAGCACCAGCTGACACACTTGCTCAGTGCAAAATGCTGTGTTAGCTATAAGGGGGTACGGCTTAAGAACAATCTGCTCAGGACGGGGGCGCCAGGTGTGTCACTGATAATAAAAGGAACACGAAGGCAAATGAGATCAGAAGCTGTCTAGTTTTGGAGTCTTGTTAGAAATTCCTAGAAAGCACCCTTTCCTGCTTATGCTGCAGAACCACGGGCACCTGGCAGACTCTGGACCTCCCCAGGCACATCTTCATGCCAGCGGATGCCCTCACACAGGAGAGACACAGATGCAAGACTCAGACCAGGATCTGCTTTAGTAAAACTTTCTGGGACCTCCTAGAGTGAGAGAGGGCCTCCCCACTCATGCCACCCAGCCCCTATGCTCAATTCCAGCAGCACAGAAATCACACTACCATAGTTATCTGATACCTGGTAATTATGTAAATATCTGAGTGTCTATCTAGTCCAGTAGGTTCGAGTTCATTGAGGACACTGAATAGTTCCTGACCCAAGTCTTTATCAAAGGGACATTTGATGAGAGAATGAACACAATAAGGAAGCCGGGGAGAGTGACACAGCATCCCTTCCCTGGAGGAGACATCCTACTTCTGTGCAGCTTCTCCACGAGTAGCAGTAGCGCGGGGTTGTTAGCATTTGAGAGTGTGCAGAACTAACATGTGCTGAAAGCATAGCTCATATCCTAAGCCCATGGAGCTTAAGGTTCAGGAGGTAACAGACACTGAACAAATAAAAAAGGAAATATGTCCTTGAAATTATGCAAAGTCCTTTATGGCGAATGCATAAAGGGGTTGGGAGAAGGGATAATGGGGGCCTACTTGGGTTGCGGAGGAGTCAGGTTTCTCTAAGAAGAGAAACAATTTGAGCTGGGACCCGAGGGACAAGAAAGAGCCTGGGACACTCCAGGTGGACAAGGCTTGGTGCATTCTGTGAACTAAAGGAGGTCAGGTATGCAGGGAGGACACCAAAGACAGCTGAAGGCTTTGCAAAGATTTGAATTCAGTCTAGTGGGTATGCAGCATTATAATGCATGCAAAATGCAGTCTGATTTACAAGATCACTCCTAATAGGAGAAGGGGCTGAGGGAAGGAAGCAGGTGTAGGGCTTCTAGATGTAATGTAAACTGACCCGGACTCGGAGCCTGACTGCTTGGGAATGAGGGCAGGGGCAGCATGGCCGTGGGCACAGGAGCCGGAGGCAGCGTGCCTGCACTGGCATCCCAGCTCTGCCACCTACATGCTGTCTGGCTGTGGGCAAGTTGCTTCTCTCTCCAAGGCTCAGTTTTCACACCAGGAAAAAGGAAGGAGGAATATTATTACCAGGATTAAGTAAAATGAAACATGTTAAACACAGTAAGCCCCAAATAAATATGCTGATATCAATCATTGTGTCTATTACTGTCATATTTATTCATACATTATCACTCATCCAAGGCCTACTCAGGGTATGGCACTGTGAAAATGAAGATCTATGAGAAAATGTTAGATGAACTGGATTTCTGCTCTGTCTTATGTAGGGAAGACCACAGGGATCAGTAGAGGGAAAAGAGCTTACTTAGTGTACATTTAAGGCATTTCACACCTACTGATGGGGGGCTCTATGGTACTATTATTTTCTAGATGAAAGATAGCAGTAAGAGGAAGGAGGAAGCCTATCTTTAATGAATAGCTTCCTAAGGCAGAAAAAGTAAGTTTCTATGAGTGGTTCTGGAAACTGATAATTTGGAAGTGGAAATATCCTCAAGCTTTTGCAATGATCCCCTATGAAAAGACGAAGGGCACAGATCTCACTTGAGACAGCTGTGGTGGCTCTGATAACACAAGCCAATCAAATCTCCAGGCCTTCAGTGCCTGTGGCTGAACTACACAGAGGGTGGGATTTCTAGGAAAAGCAATTGTACAGAACAGTGAATGTGCAAGAAGGCCACTTATCAGCTGGAACAGACCCCATGGGTTGTGGGCTGAAGGATTATGACGCCATTTCACAATCAATATGACCTTCAGGGAGAAGCAACTGCCCTTCTAAAGGTCAAGCCAAGCTCTTCAAGCACAGAATCTTGGATAATTTAAAGTAAATATACTAGTATACAAGCACCACTTTTCTAAGCTCCGAATTGTGTGACTGTTGGAGTTGGATAGGATGATCTGGGCACAGCTGCTAGAGCTTTTGTGAGCCGCCAGAATGGAATGAGCACTTATCCCTCTGCTTCACAGGCACACACACCCTCCCACAGCCAGCTCTTTCATTAACAGAAGACAGTGGTGTGGTGGGTGAGACTGGAGAAGGGACTGGCCTATGTGGTGGGCTGGACACTGCCCTTCCCCAAAACTTCCATATCCTAATCCTTGTGTGGGAGCTGAACCATGGCCCAAAGATGTCCACATCTGAATCCTCAGAATTGGCTAATGGACTTTGCAGATGTGATTTAAGGTAAGGATCTTGAGATGGGAAGGTCATCCTGAACTGTCTTAGTGGGCTGAATTAAACAGGGATTTTTATAAGAGGGTCTAGGAGATGTGATGGTGAAAGCAAGAGGTTGAAATGAGACAGGAATTGGGTGGCTTCTGGAAGCTGGAAAAGGCAAAAAAATAAAATAGACTTATTCTCTAGAACCCACATAAGGAACCACCCTGCCAATATCTTGACTTTACCCCAGTGAAACGGATTTTATACTTTTGGCCTCCCACATTGTAAGAGAATAAATTTGTGTTGTAAGCTGTCAAATTTGTGGTACATTTTTATAGTAGCCACAGGAAACCAATAATACCTGCTCACCTCAGGCAGTCGTTGCTGGCTCTGTGGGATCTTCCTTCCATGGGGAACATGGATTCTGATGGGCGAGCTGTTTTTCATGGGGAAGGGGCCCAACATGGGTGGGACAAGCAGAAGGACTAGGTAAAGTGCCAGTAAGCCACTTCCTCTCAGGTCCAATGGAGATATTTTTATCTCTGTCTCTCTGAGTCATAAGTGTATCTCTCAGTTGATTCTGAAAAAAGAGGAATCTAATATGGCATGTACTCCTGAAACCTTAATTAGTTTCTTATGTGTGAAGAGGACTGGTAACTGTCTGGAGGTATACACACTATATATATCTCTGCTATTGGTTCTGTGCTATTGGTTCTGTTTTTATGGATAACACTGATGGAAACACCTGTTAATGCTAATAAAAAGAAAGCTGTCATGGCCATACTAATTTCAATAAAGCAGACTTCAGGACAACAAAGATTATCAAGGACAGAGCGTGACATTACATAATGCAGAAGGATCAATTCTGCAAGAATACATAATAATCTCAAATGTGTATGCACCTAACAACCGCGAGTCAAAACACATGAGGCAAAACCTGATAGACTGAAAGAACAGTGACTTCATATTCCTCTCTTAGGAATTGATAAATCAAGCAGGCAGAAAATCAGTAAGGGTTGAAAGGATCTAAATAGCATGATCAATCAACTTGACCTGATTGACATTTAGAAAACACTCCATCTCACAACAGGAGTATATAGATTTTTCTAAAAAATACAAGGAAAAATTCACCACAATCAACCACATTTTGAGCCATAAAACCAACCTTAAATTTGGAAGTATAGAAATCATATAAAGTATGTTTTTAGACCATAAAAGAATTATACTAGAAATCAGTAGCAGGAAAGTCATTGGAAGATCCCCCAAATATTTGGAAATTAAACAATATACTTCTAGGTACTCCATCAGGTAAAAAAAGAAGTCTCAAGGGAAATTTAAAAACATTTTGAACAAAGTGAAAATAAAAATTCCATCTATCAAAATTTGTGAGATGTAGCAAACGTGGTACTTAGAGGGAAATTGACAACAATTTCACAAGTTAGTAAAGGGTAAAGATCTAATATCTATAACATAAGCTTCTATCTCAGGAATGTATAGAAAGAAAAGCAAATTAAACATAAAGCAGGCAGAAGGAAGAAATAATAAAACTAGAGCAGAAATTAATGAAATTAAAGTCAAGAAAATGATAGAGAAAATCAAGAAAAATAAAATCTGGTTCTTTGAAAAGATCTAAAATCAATAAACTTCTCTCTGAGTTAACCAACAATCTTAGAATAACTGGAGGGATTTAAAACATATGTTTTATTAAGTCAAATATCTCAGAATTTAAAAGAATTGCTCTCCTCTGCTTCCCAGTTTGATTACTGAATCAGGGTCTAAAGCAGCACAGTGAAAACAAATATATCGCTAAATGCCATATACTCAGCAAACCTACAGATCTGTGTACTGCTGTCAGATGAAGAGCTCAGGACAGTTTTATGGTGGGATCCAGGAGGAGGTCCTTAAATTGGTGGCCTGTGTGGCATTAGTCTGTTTCTTGCACATCAGTCCTTTGCTTTAGCTAGTCACACTCACTTCACATAAAGGTTTTCTGATTTTCCAAGCTTTGTTCAGAGTAAACTGATTGTGGTTCTTGAGGAATTTTTTGCTTTTTTTCTCATTAAAAAATAAATACAGAAGGCAAGAAGAAAGAGAACTCCAAGTGATTTTCACCTGGTTCTGGGAAATGAATGTGTGTTGATGTCTTCCTAGTTACCATCTATATTTCTCTAACTGAATTTTCTCAGCACGGTTCCATAACAATGTCATAACCACACCACCACCAGGAACCTCCCTGTACTTCTCAGTGAGCCATGCTCTTTCCCCTGCCATTATTTTATAGTACTGTTTTCACACGGGTGCTCTGCATGTTCTTTCTATAAACAGAACTGGATAGAGCTGGAAGAGTCCTCAGGATCATTTTCTCCAAACCCCTTATTTTACAGATTAGGTCATTGGCATGGGAGGGCAGCGAAGGGCTGTGGGCACTGGTCCACCCCCAGACAACCAGGTCAGTACTCTCTCCTGTGTCCCTGTTGGTGTCTTCCCACTGTCCCGGTCACGAAAAATGACTTAGTACCCATATTTCTGCTTCACACACATAATCAACCACAGAAGTGGGAATGGTTCCACTTTAGGCTTTGAAGAGACCTATTCTTTCTATAATATTTACCCTTTCTTTCCTTTATATTTTTTATATTTTTAAAGAAAAATATTTTTTTTATTGATTTCAGAGAGGAAGGGAGAGGGAGAGAGAGATAGAAACATCAATGATGAGAAAGAATTATTGATCAGCTGCCTCCTGCATGCTCCCTACTGGGGATCGAGCCCACAACCCAGGCATATGCATTTGACCGGAATTGAACCTGGGACCCTTCAGTCTGCAGGCCAACATTCTATCCACTGAGCAAACCTGGCTAGGGCTCCCTGTCTTTTCTTTAAATTATAATCCATCATGTCTAGCTATGTGTCCTGTGTCAAAAACTTAATTCCTTCTCAGTCTACCATTAAAATAAAGAAAATCATGTAAGATTCTGCTTTCATTATGTGACTTCTGGGAAAGCTAAGTCTTCTAGTTAATGCTTTACAATAGCATTAACTAGGGGAGAATTCCACAGGGTGGGGTCTGCAGTCAGACTGTATGGGTTGGATTCCTACGCCTACCACTTGCAAGATGGGCAACTCTGAGCCACCTGCTGCCAATCCCTGCATTGGGTCCCTCTCTGCAGTAGGACAGGTGTGGGATGATTAACTGAGTCAAGGTGTATAAAGTGCTTGGAAAAGCAATTGTTAGTTAACTCAATGACAACTAATTAGTAAACGTTCATCTATTAGCTATTATCAACCCATGTTCTGAAAATATACTGCTCTATAAAAGACATGACAACGTGTTTCTGTTGATATTTTGTTTATTTCATGTGGACACACAGCACATGCCCTTGCTGGGCAGAATTGATAATTCTGTTTTGGTCTAAATGAATCACATACATCTTGCATTAAACTAAACAATTTTAAATTCTGTTCCATGAGAAATTCTTACATCATGCTTCTCCCTTCTTGTGCTATGGAGCTCACCGTCTGACTTTCATCCATTCAAAATAAAACTAATCTTAAGTAATCTGTCACATGTACTAATGGGACAATACCACATTTGGCTGTTTATTCTATTTCCATCATATTCAGTATCTCATGAAAATTGCTGTAGGGCTGCTCTCAGCATCACCTCTGTCACCAAACAAGTCTTTGATTTAAAATGTAGGATAGGTAGAGGCAGAGATGACCCTGCACTGTTTATCTGAAGACTTCCTTTCACCTTGACCTTGGCATCACTGGGTACACTGGATCTGCCTGCTCCATTGGGGTGGACCCTCCAGGTGACGTTGCTTTCCCAGGCCACATTGCTCTGTCTTGTCCTCAAGCCCTCCTTCAGGATATCATCAAGTGCCCAGGAAAAATACAGACACCCTCTGTCTCCAATCTCACAGCCCACTGTGTCTACCAGGAGCATGTGTTCCCTTCAGATCTTCGATGGGAAAGGGTTTTGTATTTTCCTGAACATATTTTCATTTTACAGTCTTGCATTTCACACCATCTGCTAATCTGGGTACTTCTCATGCTGCCAGTCAGCTTAAATTTTATTTTTAGATGCCAGCTTTGGGCAGACCATGAAAACTCTGCAGGCTAAATTTTTAGACATTCTAAACAAAATATCTCAATGGTCTTTTTAGACCCTGTGAGAGTGAATTGTGTCAGAAGCTGAAATTGCTGAGAATTACTTGGTGGTTATTTCATGAAAAGAGAAACAAAGCAGCTGCAAATGGAAAAGGATCAAATAACTGCTGTTTATGTAACTGTATCATGCACACTGGTCAGGAGAGTTGACTGTAAACAGGCAATCACATGTGAAACACAAGATTGGGGGACATTTTCAGCAAAGACAGCAAAACCTGACAGTTGAAAGGCAGATAGCTGAGAGGACCCCAGAGGACAGGATGAAAATCCTTAAGTGCCTTTTCACCTAAGAAGGTTCTAATCTTCCCTTGATCCCTCCTTCCATTTAGACTAAATGTAAGAGTGAGAAGAAGGAGTGTCACGAATCAATAATCTTTTAGTAAAATGGGAGTTCTTACTTCACCAGCTATCTGTTTCAAGCTGACCCCAGCGAGGATACTGGCTTGAGAAGCTCTGACCAGCAGATCCTGGAATCTGTTCATTCTGTCCTTTGGAGACTCGGGGGGAAATGTTTAGCAGTGCCCTCACCCCCCGAGGTGAAAAATGAATGGGGCGTGTGCCCGAATGGCCCAGCCAATCACACAGTGTCAGAAAACGTAACTGTTTCATGAAATCCAAAGCATCTGCTTAAAATCCAGAAGAGGATGTTAGACACAGCCAGGGCACCACAGAAATTAGAGATAGAAAGAAGATAAAAACCTAATTCTTACACCAGAGTGGAGGAATTGAGACCAACTAGATAAAATTAACCTCACCTCCACTATGGATACGACAAAAGTGGGGCATCTTATGAGGCTCACAGAACAACGCATGATGACTGTGCTCCCAGAGTCCAACATGGGCTCCTAAGACAGGAGCCAGTTCAATTTTTATCTCATTTCTCTGCCCATGACAAGCAACCCCAGATCCTTGAATTTCTCTCTGTATATCCTGCTCCTAGTTCTTTAATCATCTTAGCATTTTCTCTCTGATTCCTCTATAATAGTACACATTTGAAAAGCTCAGAAAGAGATTTAAAATCCATGTCAGGATCTGATTTGCCTTGAAAACAGAGAATGACATAAAGGTTTAAGGACATTGGGATTGTTGTCACTCTTTTGGATTCTCTTTAAAAGACACCACAACCTCACCTTCTTTACAGTCAGCCATCATGCTCAGAGATGGTGCACCGAGATGGAACGGTCCATTCTTTCCCTTGTTTGGTGATATCCAAGGTACCTGGATGTTTACAATGTCCCTACACTGGGCCATGCATTTTTGCACCCATACACTCAATCCCTCATGGGTTTATTCATGCACACATCCATTTAATATTATGTACCCTTGGTGCTGGGACAAATACAAATATTAAAAAGCTCTGAACCCTGTCACAGATTCAAGGCCCAGGGAATGTGTGGTAGGAGGACATACAGACAAATGAGCATGTTGACATATGATGTGATAATTCCTGTAGAAAATAAGAAGAAGAACAAAGGGCAGGTGCTCTGGGAGCATGGGGAGTGAGGAGAGGGCTCCCATCACCTCAACCCTCATCTCCAGATCAGTGATTCCCCCTGGACACTGAGGGCCAAGGGTACTGACCCTTTCACCACCTTAGCTCTGCTCCTGGTCTACTCAGGTCTGTCTCCTGGCAGAACAAATCAAAAGAAGAAAGGAGAGTGAGAATGCTGCAGAATCAAACGTAAGACTTTGTAGTATGAGTTCTTCAGACAACGCCGAGACAGGCCTGCTAAACGTTGAGAAAAACAGACAAACCCACTGCTTTGGACTGAATGGTCCAAGTCCTAACCCCCGATGTGACCATGGGACTATATTTGGAGTAACAGAGTAATTAAGGTAAAATGAGGTTACAAGGGTGGAGCTCTGACCCAACAGGACTATTGTCCTTATAAAAAGAGACACCACCCCCCCTCCCCACACACCATGTGAGGACACAATGAGAAAGCAGCTTTCGGCCACCCAGCAAGAGAGTTCTCATCTGAACCTAGCCATGTTAGCATCCTAATCTCAGATTTCCAGTCTCCAAAACTGTGAGAAAAATTTCTGTTATTTAAGCCAACCTGTCTATGGAAACTTGTTATGGGAACCTGACCTTCTAAGACACCAACCCATGTAATAAAACTCTGTTTTGTCTCTTTATCTGTCCTTTCTTTCTTTCCCATCCCATTCTTGGCCCATATCTTGACTTAGAGTTTGAGGCTCAGACATGGCATAGAAGGTAAAATTGTAAGAAACCAAAGAAATTATTAAAGACTAAATATTTCCAGCTTGACAGACAAAGGTAACATTTCTTCTTTACCTACAATTTATCCAGAATACTAAAGGGCCTGGAATATCCATATGTAATTTATATTTTCAACAAAATTATAAAATCAATAGAACCACCAGACTCCAAAGTGGGTGTAGGGCCTCCATATGTAAGTAGGGCCCAGTGGCAGGAAGCAGAGAAAAGACATGTTGACTACCCTCCTGGTGGAGGCTGGAGACATCAGAAAGGAAGCAGAGGGGGACCACTTCAAGCTGAGGGCCCACCAAGAGGTGTGAAAGCCAAGTCCCTGGTCTTCAATTGAGGGAATGTTGGTAGGAGGCCTCTCGGGGACAAGTAGGTGTATCCGTGCATGTCTCCATGACCAGAAATCTGAGACATAGGATGGTCAGATCCATCCTATAAAGGTGCCATGTGCTGGTCTGAGTGAGGAGAAATGCGCAACCCCAAAGTAGGCTTGGGAACAGCATCCGGCTTCTCTGGGGAACACTTCCGAAAATAGTCCAAGATGTCCCAGTGGCAAGTGACTCAGTTAATGCCCCATTTTTTATTTCTCCTTCTCACTTCTGACAAGAGACGAACCGTGTCTCCAGGGTTTTTAATACCAGGTGTTCTATTAACCTACAGGAGCTCAGACTTTCAGGCATTAGTAAAACTTTCCAACTCCACTCATTAGTGGAATGTGGGCTTCCAGTGCCTCACGAGGATGAAGCTCACTGCCTTGAGTCTGGGTGGGGCACACTGCAGGATGGTCAACCACACCAGACGTAGTCCCTAAGGGACTTACATGTGCAATTCCTGCCCTACTCAACTCTATAGACCATTTGGAATTCAACTCCAAAGCATTTTTATGTTCCACTTCTCTTAGCTTCCGCAAAAGTCATTTATATCTAGCAAAATACATTACTGCTGCCACTGCCTACTGTCCACTGAGGGCTAAGGATCAGCCCAGCTTGGTAACAGGTTCTTCCCACATGTGAGTTCACTGATTCAGCACCAAGGCCAGCAACAATCGAGGGAGTCTGGCATTACCCTTGCCATTTTACAGATGAGAAAACTGACTAAAGAATCAGCCCAAGTGCGGGCAATGTGGCCATATGGTCCTCCAGGAAGCACATTCTGAAACAGTTCACCATTGATTCGGGAGTGCTCTTTGGCTCAATGCCCGTGGGGAGGAAAGGAAGCCAATCTGGTCAGAGGGAAACACTGAGCTGTGATGCAGACTTGACAACTTCAGACAAAAACAAAAGCTCTAGAGCTAAAATGACCCATCAGAACTGCCCTGCATTGGGCCAAGATGGATAGAACATTTAATAAATCTGTAATAATGTATCATATTTGACATGAAACTATTGCTTTGAACAAAAAGTAGAGGCAGCTGATAGGGGACAAACCATCATTGTTCATTTTTTCAAGAAACCTTTCTTTTTGATGCTCCTTTGATCAAATATTTTCAAAACAAAACTTATGGTCTGATAGGGCTTCCCTTTACCTCTGCTCCTTCTATCCTCTCCCACAAGCAGCCCCATAAATGCTGGAATATAAACTTCCACTATTCCACCATGAGAGTAAAATAGTCCATGAATGACATGAAAATTTTCTGTCTCCAACATTCTGATAGTTTCATTCTAAAAATTGCCAGAGCATTTTAAAAGTAATTTGGTGTCCTGCAGGGAAGCACTAATGTTTGTTGTTGTTCACTTGCCCAACCAACTGAACTTTCCCTGGTGGGACGATGGGACACATTTCCTGCCATTTAGAGGAGAAGGGGTTTCATCTGCTGGGCTTGGGAAGGATAAGGAAGGAGAAAGGAGAGGACTTTGAGATGCATTTAGATTTGCTTTAGGATTTAGACACATTAAGCACTTGCCTGTTTTTACCTCTTCTCCATGCTTATTCCCACTCCTTCTAAATCAACGGTTCTCAACCTGTGGGTCGCAACCCCTTTGGGGGTCAAATGACCCTTTCACAGGGGTCGCCTAAGACCATCAGAAAACACATATTGAATATATAATTACATATTGTTTTTGTGATTAATCACTATGCTTTAATTATGTTCAATTTGTAACAATGAAAATACATCCTGCATATCAGATATATTTACATTACAATTCATAACAGTAGCAAAATTACAGTTATGAAGTAGTAACGAAAATAATTTTATGGTTTGGGGTCACCACAACATGAGGAACTGTATTAAAGGGTCGCGGCATTAGGAAGGTTGAGAACCACTGTTCTAAATAATAATCCTTAGAACAGATAAAAGATAGTTTTTAGAAAAGATAAATGCTAACTTATAAAATAGAAGGTTGATCATACTCAATCAATAGCTTGATGCTACACAGAATGAACAGTGGTACAGTCTCCTTCCCCCCCACTGGCAGAACATATTAATATCTTGTGTTTCTCTAAAAACAAAACAGTAGGAACAGAGATCAAAATTCCTAACAATTAGTCTCTTCCACAGCCAGGAACCAGGCAGCTGGTAACCTGTTGTTTTCCCTTTGAGCTTCTCAGATTAGATGCTAAATGCAATTTAATTCCAGACTCCAATATACAGTTCCTGAATTATACTGAAAAAGAATCAGTTATGTAACAAATCCGCATTACTACTGATTACACGCCTGCCATAGATGAGAGGCTATCTTTTCTATTTTAGGTCTTATCTAAAATTTTTCCAATTATATCACAACTTAAAGATATTAAAGTATCCACCGTGTAAAAGAATCCTATATAATTTCTGTAAAATTGAGTGAGTAATCCTGTTAGAAAATCAATAAACACAGCTTAGTTTATCTTCTTTAATAAATATGGATTTTCATTTAACTGGCTTGCTTCAGTAAATCTATATTCAAATTCCTCCATCTCTCATGGGAAAATAAAACTTATATGAAATGAAAACTCATTACATATAAATACCAAGGAAATAAAAATTAAGAAGGGTAAGTCTGTTTCAAATATAAAATGCAACTGTGATATATAAACAGGAATATCTGAAAATTCCTGAGGATGGGTCAGCATCCTGCTGACAGCCATGCTGATCTACAGAAGTTTAGCAGATGGAGAATAGAAAAAATGTATATTTAAAATGAAATTAGTGTTATACAGGCACAGGCTGCAGGCCAGACCAAGCAACTAATCAATGGATCCACTGCCTCTGTCTGGGAGGCAAGATTCCTGGCCAGGTTCCTACTATTGTTTAAGGCAGTGATGGCGAACCTTTTGAGCTCCGTGTGTCAGCATTTTGAAAAACCCTAACTTAACTCTGGTGCCATGTCACATATAGAAATTTTTTGATATTTGCAACTATCGTAAAACAAAGACTTATATTTTTGATATTTATTTTATATATTTAAATGCCATTTAACAAAGAAAAATCAACCAAAAAAATGAGTTCGCATGTTACCTCTGACATGCGTGTCATAGGTTCGCCATCACTGGTTTAAGGGCTGCATAACTGACACCCCCAAGGGCTCAACCAGGGAGCAGCCACCAGGGCATCGGGTGAGAGGCTTCACTGGGTTTTCCTAGCCTCCCTTTCCTTTTGCATTGATATAATAACAAGAAATGACTCTTCACTACTCTTGTGGAACTTTTAGTCAAATGCATGTTATGCTACTAATATAAGCAAACTTATTTCCTAGTTAATTATAAATTGGTAAGAGCTTTTCATTCTTATGCTAAATTTATGATAGATAAAATATTCTTACACAAATAATATAAAAATGCTTTTATTTATGTTTCCAGATACTTAAATATTTTCTAACCTTTATTATTAAGGGATTCCAGATTCCCTTAATAAATGCAGATTCCAGAAATCTTTTCTTTGAAACGCAGTTGGGAAAAAAAATAGAAAACAATTAGAAGAAAAGTTGTTGCAACCTGTACAAAGGGAATCACAGAAAGTAACTAAAAAGAATCTCTTTCTCTTTAATAAATAACCCCTGTTTAAAACGTGTTGCTTCACTTCCTCTTGCTTGTCCCATCCTCTTTCCCTGCCCTTCTTGTCCTTTTCCTTCCCTCCCAAAGAACTCACTGCTCAGCCAATGCACAGCAAGGAAGCATTTGTACCCACAGGACACGGGAAACCAAATTCACCCACAGTGACAAAGTGGGCTGTCTGTCAGAGTGTCTACAGAGGGGAGAGCCAAGCACAGGGAACAGAGCCTGAGCTGGGGGAGTGGGATGTGGCTGGGGATGGGAAGCTGGGCCAGTGACAAGGCACCAGTGCAGATGGAGGGGTGGAAACTGAAATAAGAGACTGGTTATATACCTGGATTCATCAGATAAGTCAATATATTAAGGATCAAGGGAGCTACATTTTTTTTCACTATTGGTCAAGGTAGCCATATTAAAAAGGGAGAAAACTGTCGTGAAATGTATGGTGAGCTGAAAATGGAAATATCTGTGTGAAGTCTTGTGTTTAATAAATCAGTATATACTTTTATATGGGGGACTAACTAACCCATTGACAGGTAAGGATGGATCATTCAAACAGAAAATCAATAAGGAAATATCAGCCTTAAATGACACATTATACCAAATGGAATATGAATACACACACACACACACACACACACACACACACACACACACAGATGTAAATGTACTCTGGGCCTTGGAGTATTGACAACCCAGTGATAAGACACAAAGTTCAGATCTTGCCTCCAAATGTTATTCTTCACTAAAAAGAACCAGGACTCCTTGGAGAGAGGCTGGCTTTACGGCCAGGGCAGGGAAAGCACAAGATGAACCTGCAACATCGTATTATGCCAGAAAGCAAGGATGGGGACACAACAAAAGGACACTGAAACCAGCTTAAAGGGGTGCCCAGAGGACAAATCTGAGACCATATGGACAACAAAATCAACATTCACCATGGTTTATAATCTATTGACTAAAATAGAAAACACAAAACATTGTAGATATAAATAAGTAAAGAAAATGGCATCTGCCTAGTTTCAAAGTACCTCTCCACATATATTAATCACAAAGAGGAAAAGAGTCATGTCAAAGAAGAAATGCCTGATGGACAGCACCATCATCCTAATGACCCCCATAAGTAATGGGGCAAAATGGAATTATGCAGCCCTGATAGAATGTGATGCAGAGACACCATCATGTCTGTGATTCCTGCCAACAAGACATGACTTCCCCCTCTTGAGGAGGAAACATCAGACACTCCAAACTGAAGTACATTGTACAAAATAGCTGGTCTGCAATCTTCAAAAGTGGTAAGATCATGAAAGCTAAGGAAGACTAAGCAATCGTCCCAGACTGAAAGAGACCAAAGAGACCTGAGATCACAGTGCAGTGTGTTTCTGCTCTGTCTTTTGCTTCAAAGGACATTAATGGGAAAGATGAAGGAACCTGAACGATAGTAATAGACAATGTGAATTTCCGGATTTTGTATGGTTATGTAGAGCATGGCACTGTAGGAAATATACACTAAGGCATTTGGGTGATGGGATATCAGATTGGCAGCTTACCTTGAAATGGCTTACGGGGAAGAAAAGATTCTCTGTACTGGATTGGCAACTTATTGGCAGACCTATGATTGTTTCAAAGTAAAAGTAAAAAATGTACTAGGATTATATCAGAAAAACAAGCCATAAAAAGGCTATAGGAAATCCTCATACATCAATAATCACCATAAATGTAAGTGGATTGAATTCACCAATAAAAAGGCACAGAGCAGATAAAAAAAACAAAAAACAAAACCCAACTGCATACTACCTTCAGGAGACACATTTCAGCTGAAAGGATAAATATAGATTCAAAATAGAAAATGATTTTCCAAGCAAAAGGCATCCAGAGAAAAGTGAGTGTAGCCATACTTATATCTGACAAAATAGACTTCAAGATAAAAAACAAACAAACAAGAAACAAAGATGGACATTTTATAATAATACATCAAGAAGACATAACACTTTTCAATATATATGCACCCAATCAGGAAGCATCAAAATATATAAAACAACTACTAAAAGAACTAAAAGGAAAAACTGACAAAAAACAATTATACCCAATTAACAGGCATAGATTTATCATTCAGACAGAAAATCAATAAAGAAATAATGGCCTTAAATGACACATTAGACCAAATGAACATAATTGACATTTACAGAGCCTTTTATCCCAGGACACCAGGTTATACATTCTCTAGGGCACATGGAACATTTCAAGGATAGACCGTATGTTGGGACACAAAACTAAAAATTAAACATCATATGTAAATATGTTAGGAAATATCATTCATAATTTTCAGTTATTAACTACGTTTCCTCAATTAGATGATATATCATAGTCTTAGGATGAATTTTACTTCAGGACAAATGCTGGTAAGATGAATTTCCCTAGAATAGCAAACTCCGCTACTCAACAGGAAAGGGGGCTAAGGTTAGATTTCCTATCAAGTCAGTATTTTGGTTAACAGATAAGTACTACATGTTATCAATGGGCTGACAATGTTCAAAAAATAAAATGAAACAAAACTCTTTAGTATGGGTCCATGCTCAATAAAATACACTCTTTCATTGATGGTTTAGAAGGCAGGGTGATATTGATCATCACTGATGGGTTAGCTCTTCTATCAAACCAATATTCTCTGAACAATTACACCACAGCAATCTGTAGCATTCTTACACACATTTTCATTAAAACAATTCAATAAAGTGTTTTTCCTGCAACACAAACCAGTGCTATTTTTCAGTTATAGTTTCAGCTCTTTTCTTCATTATTTTGATGTCTACCCAGGAACCTTCCATTTTAAGTCTACTGACATATTTTGCCTTTCCCAGTGAAAGTATTCCTAAAAGGATGGAAGACTGACCTTATGTTCTTCCGTTCCTTTCAATGGTATTCTTATATGAAATACTATAAAATGAAGAAGTATTAATCTTTTTATTATTTCAGGATTATATTATCTGGCTGTCTAGTGACAAGTATTTTTTGTTGTTGGCTTTGGAAAGTTAATAAATAAAAATGTAAGATTACATTCTTTCCCTTCATTATATTTTCACTAATAAAAGAAAATCAAAGTGCTTTAAAAAAACTCCATATGGTTCTTTATGAGCTAGAATATGCCAGGTTCTTTGCAAAGCAACTTACTTTTTCCTTTAAAAAAATCCTATTTAATCATACATCAATAATCACTGAAAATGTAAGTAGACAGGCATTATAATCTTCATCTCCCAGATATTTTCCTATGACATCTGCTCCAACAAGGGGCAGAAAAGGCAGGTATAAAATGTTCAAGGGATGCATTCCATGGTAACCCAAACCAGAAAGGTGCTGGGGGCCAGGAGACATGTTTGAGTGCTTGTTGCAATGTGAGGAAGACTTTCCTGCCGTGATTTCATAATGTCAACAGGCAAAAACACACCCGCTGCCTGGCCCTGCATGGGACCACCTCAGGCTGAGCGTAATGGCCCTAGTAAAGGGTGGGTGGAAGAGTGGAATTTATGGGAGAAAGAAAAATGTCCCATAAATAACCTCAAGGGAGGCTCAGAAATGCAGAAAAAGGAAGCAAAAGCTGGGGCAGAGGAGCGTCTCCTACCTCCTCTAGGCACGGCTGGGTTGTTTCTTCTTTTAAAACACCCACCTTCATTCTTTCATTTGATTAGCTACTGACTGGCCTCCATCTGTGTCAGGCGTGCAGGTTACAGGCATGTGTCTACTCTGCTCGGTCAGTGGGATTGCACTGACGAAAAACCTGGCTTTCCTCTGCTTCCTGGGGGTGGACTCTTCTTAGCAATATCTGAACAAGTCACCATGAACCTGGAGCCCACTGTGCAAAATCAGGGGCCGTTGCCTTCACAGGGGCTCAGTGCCCAGAGGATGTTTCACAAACACAGGCTGCTTTTTATGAACATTGTGTTTTAAACGATGGGAGAGAAATACTGGGAAAAGCAATCGATCCCTAGAAAGCTTTCCAACTAAGAGAGATTACTACAGACCCAAGGGTCAGCCTCCAGGTCTGTCTCATGTTTCCAAATAAAAAACCCCATCAAGCACATGACAACTAGTTTCTAAGACCCCATAGGGCTCAGGTGACCCACATCTTAAATCCCCTTTACGATGATAGTACTGTTCTTCACTACTTCTCCCCCTGATGCACTTTGCACCATGGCTGCATCTCTTACATTTGATTCCAATAGAGCAAAATAAAATACACCTTTTACAGGTAAAAATAAAAAGACTGTTAGAAATTACTCTAAACTCCTGACCCTCGTGTCTACAGATGCACATAACAAAATATCAAATTGCCTTTCAAATGCTTTTAACTAACTAAATGGGTGGCTTCTTTGAAATACCACTTATTAGTAAAGCTAAATTTGCTGTTATCACGTTTTTAAAAAACTTTTTAAAAATGTCCATGGACCTGCCAGAAGATTAGAAATGGATAAATCTTTTGTCCTCTGTAAAGACAGGTAGGAGAGAATTATGAATTTAATTGCAGAAGTCAGTTCACTCTAAAAATAAGAGCACTAAATTATAATGTATAATGAGAATAGCTTTTAACCATCAAAATCACACCGCCATTCAGCAATCAGCAAAATGGAATTGCCATTTCCAACTTTCACTGTTTCTAATTGCTAAGTGACTGTTGGTTCCACTGATGAAGGGGTGTGTGTGGCTGGATACTCATTAACAATACTCAGAGTCAAGGTCAGAGAGCAAAACTTGAGCACCTGCCAGGTATGAAGAGCCACACTCTGAGCAGGCGTGTGGCACCTCAGGCACCCCCAGCAGGATGGGGAAGGTTACCTACCTGCCAGACCAGGTGCTCCTTGGCCCCGGGTGTCGCAGACAGGCAGACGCTCAGCACAATGGTGTGGGAGGAGGAGGTGAGCACGCTGGCGATGATGGCATCTCGCATGTTGAAGGGCAGCATGGTGTAGACCACGAAGATGATGAAGAGGAAGAAGGACACCTGCGGGTGGAGAAGAACAGCAAGAGTCACAGAGAATCCCCATTCCCAAGTGCTTCCAGTGTCCTTCCCATTACAGGCTGCGTAAAACATCATGAACTGCACTCGTTTAAGAAAATACTGTTGCCCTGACTGGGTTTGGCTCAGTGGATAGAGCGTCGGCCTACGGACTGAAGGGTCGCAGGTTCGATTCCAGTCAAGGGCATGTACCTTGGTTGCGGGTACATCCCCAGTAGGGAGTGTGCAGGAGGCAGCTGATCAATGTTTCTCTCTCATCGATGTTTCTAACTCTCTATCCCTCTCCCTTCCTCTCTGTAAAAATATCAATAAAATATTAAAAAAGAAAATACTGTTATGACAAAGCCAAATAGCGCATTAAAAAAACCCAAAAACACCTCTGGATTACAATAAAGGAATAACTATTGCAATGGTAAAAAAAAATCATCCTTTTTCCAAACTTGGGGATTTTTAGTTTTGGTATCCAAACCATGGCAAACATTAGGTTAGTCAAAGTACTTCATTGGTATGGGTGCAAGGCTGGTTCTCCACCCTCAAGGATGGCTACCTGAGCTTTGGAATGCACATCTGGAACCTTTAAGTTATCAATGGCATGATTTCAGGAGACCCAAGAAGGGAAATAGATACCTTCTGGGGGAGTTAGTGAAAGTAGATGGCTGCAATGAGTATGCACATGTAAAAAACAAACAAACAAAAAAACAGCATAGAGGTGGTTTAGCTGTTATGAAAACAGTTTGGCAGTTTCTCAAAAAGTTAAACATGGAATTACCATATGACTCAGCAATTCCATTCCTCAGCATATACCCTACAGAACTGAAAACAGGTACTCAAACCAATACATGTACATACATACTCAAAATAGCACTATTCATAATAGCTAAAAGTGGAAACAACACAAATGTCCAACAAGAGATTCATGGATAAGCTGCAAGTGGTATATCCACACAATGGAATACTATTCAGCCATGAAAAGGAAGAACATACTAATACCTGCTACAATGTGGATGGATCTCAAAAACATTATGCTACATGATCAAAGCCAGGGCAAGAGACCCCATATTGTATGATTCCATTTATATGAAATATCCAGAATAAGTAAATGTATAGAGAAAGAAAGCAGATTAGTCATTTCCAGAGGCTGGAGAAGAGGGGATGGGAAGTAAGTGCTTAATAGGTACAGGGATTCATTTTAGGGCGATGACAAACATTTGGAACTAGATAGAGGGGGTAGCTGCACAGCACTGTGGATGTACTAAAGGCTACTAAATACTTCCTTTTAAAATGACTAATTTATGTTATGTGAATGTTATCTAAAAAACCAATATGAAACAGCTTAAAGAAAGGTTTGTAATGAAATAGAAAATAGATTAATAGGCAATAAAACAGGCCAATTGCATTACAAAAGAAGTAGAAACAGAAGAACATCAAAATGGATAAAAAGGTTGTAAGTAAAGCAGAAAAAGGACAGACAACAGGGAAATTTGGAAAGTAGCATTTGGTGAGCCTCGCCACACAGCTCTTCACTCAAAAATGAAAGGGAGGAGAGAACCAAGATGGCGGCATAAGGTGTATACCTGTACAGTCCCCCACAACCACATTAAAACTACTACTAAAAGACAAAACGGCTATCAGCCAGAACCACGGGAAAGCTGGTTGAGTGGAAGTTCTACAACTAGAAGGGAAGAAAAAAGTGCATTGAGACTGGGCGGAGGCGCCAAGAGCAGAGTTACGGAGGCACGCGAAATGACTGCACCTTGGTGCGTGGTTTTTTTCAATCAGAAGTGAGATACTAGCTCCCGACTGCACTGAACTCGTTTCCGGCGAGAATCTGGGGACCCAGACTCCTATGGGGAGAAACGACTGTCTGGCAGTGGGTTGGAAAGTGAGGGTGGCTTTCCCACAGAGCTGCTTGCAGGGATCATTGTTACTGTGGGGGCGCGGGACTTGGGGACTCCGGGACGCAGAGATGCCTATAAGCGGAGACGGGAGATGTGGAGACAGCTGACTGACAGCCATTGCTGTTTGCTCTGCCCTGGTGGTTCCCTGAGACCCCGCCCCACCCAATTTACAACCCCACCCAAGCTGTGCACAGTGGTGCAAATGAATTGCCTGTCCTTTCGCAGCCTAACCTAACAAACTGCTGCTGGGTCAGAGAGCTCCAAAACTTCCAAACCCCAAACAAAGAGGAGAAATATGCAGATCTCACTGTAGCTCCTGCTGGGTGGACTCACACAGTGGCTGACTTTCCACCTCCTTGGAGATCCAGGAGCCAGTGTACCCAGTGGTCAGATACCAGATTTCAACTCCTCACATCTATAAGTGACACACTCAAGAGGCAGACTCAGTGAGCATCAAAGCCCCACTGAAGCAAGTCCTGCCCCATAAGGGTGTCTCCAGCACAGCAGTTCTTCCACTATAGACACAGCGGGTCTTCGCAGTTAATTGTCCTGGAGGTCATTTCCTCCCAGGGATACCAACAGCAATCAAGGCTTAACTACAAGACTGTGTACCCAGCCCACAAAGGGGTGCACCAAGAGTGTCTACCTCAGGTGATTGGGGAGGCTGAGCCACTGGGCCCAATAGGACACCTACCACACAAAGCCACTCTATCAACACAAGGAAGCAGCCAAAATGCGGAGACAAAGAAACATGTCACAAATGAAAGAAATGGAGGAAAGTAAACTACTGGATATAGAGTTCAAAACCACAGTTATAAGGTTACTCAAGAATCTTCTACAAACCTCTGAAAAACTTAGTGAGACCTCCAAGGAACTTAGTGAGACCTTCAAGGATCTTAATGAGAATGCCAAAAAAAATGGAAAAGGACCAGTCAGAAATTAAGCATACACTGACTGAAATAAAGAATAATATACAGAGATCCAACAGCAGACTAGAGGATCACAAGAATCAAGTCAAAGATTTGAAATACGAGGAAGCAAAAAACACCCATCCTGAAAAGCAAAAAGAAAAAAGAATCCAAAAACATGAAGATACTGTAAGGAGCCTCTGGGACAACTTCAAATGTACCAACATCCGAATTATGGGGGTGCCAGAAGAAGAGAGAGAGCAAGATATTGAAAGCCTATTAGAAGAAATAATGACAGAAAACTTCCCCTACCTGATGAAAGAAATAGACTTACAAGTCCAGGAAGTGAAGAGAACCCCAAATAGGAGAAATCCAAAGAGGACCACACCAAGACACATTATAATTAAAATGCCAAGGAAAAAGATAAAGAGAGAATCTTAAAAGCAGCAAGAGAAAAACAGTTACCTACAAGGGAGTACCCATTCGAATGTCAGCTGATTTCTCAACAGAAACTTTGCAGGCCAGAAGGGAGTGGCAAGAAATATCCAAAGTGATGAATACCAAGAACCTACAACCAAGATTACTTTATCCAGCAAAGCTATCATTCAGAATTGAAGGCCAGATAAAGAGCTTCACAGACAAGAGAAAGCTAAAGGAGTTCATCACCACCAAACCAGGATTATATGAAATGCTGAAGGGTATTCTTTAAGAAGAGGAAGAAGAAGAAAAAGGTAAAGATAAAAATTATGAACAACAAAGCGACAACAAATACATATCTATCAACGAGTGAATCTAAAAATTAAGTCAATAAAAAAAATCTGATGAACAGAATAAACTGGTGAATATAATAGAAGCAGGGGCATAGAAAGGGAGTGGACTGACAATTCTCAGGGGGAAGGGGGAGTGAGGGCTGCAGGAAGAGATTGGACAAAAATCTTACACCTATGGATGAGGACAGTGGTGGGGGTAAGGGTATGGGGTGGGGTGGGAACCAGGTGGAAGGGAGATATGGGGGAAAAAAAGAGGAACATCTGTAATAATCTGAACAATAACGATTTATTTAAAAAAAAAAATAAAGCAAAAGGGAAGCTAAGGGCAGAGCGTGCCTCACATTCACAGCGTGACCCATATTTAAGGATCCTGCATCCTAGCACTGCAGGAAGGACTGGAGTGAGAGCTGGGATATGTGTTCATGAGAAGGACAAGCCAAGGGCCCTGCTCCTGATGGATGTAATGAGAGGGACTTGTGGGCAGGCATTAGGCTTGTCTACCCTCGTGCGTAGTTATAGGACTCTGTATCACATACTACAACGGAAAAGGACTGGTGCCGAGATTCTGTGCAGCAGGATGCCTCAGCAGCAGCCCTACTGACATTTGGGGCTGGGTAA
Organism: Myotis lucifugus; assembly: GCF_000147115.1. Lineage (NCBI taxonomy): Eukaryota > Metazoa > Chordata > Mammalia > Chiroptera > Vespertilionidae > Myotis > Myotis lucifugus. The sequence continues at coordinate 53,125,374 of NW_005871048.1, read as the reverse complement.
CTCTTGGTGGTGGGCACCTTTCTGTGCATTGTAAGGTGTGTGGCAGCATCCTTGGCTCCTACCCACTAGATGCCAGGTAGCACTGCCCCCTTTAAAGTTGTGACAATGTCTTCCAGGGGGTAATATCACCTCTGGTTGAGAACCACTAGGCTATAGAAAAAGTTTCTTTTAAGACGAGAAAAACAACTGTTGCATAGTCATGGTTTACTGAGAAAATTAAATTTTCTTTGGAATCCCCAATCTCCAACAAATATACAGGAAATATTTCCAATGAACTTATTGTTATTTTTTACACATAGCATTTATGCAAAACCCTTATATCCTATAAGAGATATTAAATTAATACTTTCAGGTATAAGAATTTATAATCAAGAACCAAAGAAAATATCTGTTTTATAAGTACATATTTTTCTCCTAATATAAAAAACTTTAACACTTCTTTGAAATTATCAGTACTTTGAACAGCTTAATTTTGGACAGCTTTAAACCTCTAACATTATTTCAATTAGCATACCATTTTGCAAACATCGTGAGCTTTGAAATGGAAGCATGTGGAAGGCTTATCTACAGTAACCAAATGGAGAATAGACATTAAGTTTTCCAAATACCATTGCTCCTGTTAAGTGTTCCTTTTTAAAGGACAAAATGAATTTTTAAAGGTCAATTAAATAAGTCTCATTAAATTAAGTTTTGGACGTCCACGGCAGCATTTTGGGAGCACAGCTCGTGGTGCCTGAGTAGCATCTACAGGCTGGAAGGGGAGGAAGAAAGTCAAGTGCAGTCCAAGTCTCACAGGGAAATGTTCTTCACTTCTTACTAATCCCAGAGGTTTCTCATTTTTTTTTCAGATTTCTTCCCAAAGAAACTTCAAATAGGGCCATATGTAAACCAAAATGAATTTGGCACATCTAAAGAATGTGTGGGTAAAAATCTCCAAGAAGTCTAATGCAGTCGCTTGGGTTTCCATGTTACCATGGGGACATTGAGATTCCTCGAGGATGAATCTCTGTCTGGAGGATGGTGAAGGAGTGGCCATTGGTCAGATTACTGGGACCTGCAGAGAAACTCAGATTAACACAATACCTGAAAAGGGAGCACTCAGTCCAATAAGATGGTTTCAAGTGTTTCTCTTCACTCTCATCCATCCTGCTTTTGCATTTTGCAGGGCATATTTATCAGATCTACTTGAACCTTAGCTCCACAGGTTTCAAACCAACTAAGAGCCTCTCCTTTATGTTCTTAAACCTGTTTGTCTTTCAGGGGTAACTTGATTCTGCCCATGATGTCTCTGTCCTCCGACAACCCAGATGAAAACTTCAGAATCTCCTGTGACAATTTTCCTTCATGTCCACACTAAAAAATAATGTCTTCTTACTTTAAGACTCCAGTGTACTGCACCTGTCCACCCTACTTCCACCAGGCTGGTCCATTACCTTTCAATTTGTTTAAAATGTATGCTTCCAACATGTTGCTTTACCTTGTTACTCCCACCATTCTGCCAGCCCCGCCCCCACCCGCCAAAAAGCATGCTTCTATGCTTCCATACTTTCTCTCAACATGGATATCAAGGTGTGTGTCCTTTCTTGTCATTGTTTTGGCTCATTCCATTCCCCATGCTTTTGCTAATCATTAGGACTCGTAAGCAAACATTTCTAGCTTCCCTCCTTCTGGGCACATGGTACAATCAGCATTTTTTCAGTTAAGTCAGGCCAGTTGACTTGCTTTGACAATGAAGTGTAAGCAGAAGTGATATGTGTCCTTTCTGGGTGGGAATTTTCAAAGCTAGTGCACAACTTGCCAAGTCCTCTTCCCTCCCTGGCAGTCATGGAGACACAACATTGGAGCTTCTCTGAGCCTTGGGGTCAAGTGAGGAGCAAAGTTCCTAGGCTGATCTACATAGCCCGGTGGTCATGAGTGAGCCATAATCCTTTGTGGTGGGAAGCTCCTGAGTTCCAAAGCACAGCTCAGATGATCCTGAGGGATACCAAGCTCACACACACACACACACACACACACACACACACACACCACACACACACACGTGAGAGAGGTTTTATTGATAAAATAAATAGGATGCTTTTATGTGCATAACTCTACAATTTGCTCTTATCACTGAATTATATATCATGGGCTTCGTTCCAAGTCTGCCCACAATGTCTCTATCTGCAAACAACCCAGGTGAAAAATGTTATCAGTTGAAAATATTCCATAGTAATGGATGCACTAATTACTCCAGCATTTCCTTACTGATGGAGATTCATAGCATGATAGGAATCCCATGTCCAACTGCTGCAGTCATACTCTCACTAATTTCCCTTCCTCCAACATTTCCTTTCTCCAATCCAGCCAACAGGTAGCTGCCAGCTTCATGATTCTGAATGCAAAGGTCAAATTGGTTCCTTCCTTGGATGAGCATTTGCTCTGGCTTACCCTGTGCTCTGAATACATCTATCAGAGGGTTATTATGATCACAGAGTAAAGTGGAAACCATATGGCCTGGAAGTCAAGATCTCCCCAAACTAAACTCTCCATCCTTCTCCATGATGCTCTGGAAGGATCCTCTGCTCCAGCAAATCTAGGTTATTCCCATGCCTTGAGCATGGGGGTGCTCACCTATAGGTCTGAAATTCCCCACCACCAGAATTTCCTCTCATTTTTTGCTAGTACTCACGACCTGCTTTACTTATTCACAAAAATTAAAGTTCTAGGTTTATTTGTTAATTTTCTTTCCCCACACTGTAAAGGTCAATGACCTTTGAGGGCAGAGACTTGATTCACTCATAGCCAAAATCTCAATGCCTAGGAAAATACCTTTGCATAGTAGGTGCTTTACAAATGTTTGCTGTCTGCATGAAAAACTCTATTACATGTCCCAATATGAACCAAGTCATATCCACTCTATTAGCATCTACTCATTAAATGCATCTCTAAAAATATTCTGTCATCCTCTTTGGTCTAATTAGCCTTGCCATAAACCATAGCCATGTTGAGTTTCGAATGATCATTTGTCTATTTAGTAGACTAATTACACTAAAAAACCCAAGTGAACAGACATTTGTTAATGTCTATGGCAGGCAGCAGCAGATACTGCATTAAATAGGAAACATTCTTGTTCTCAGGGAATCTCCTATGTTGTCTGACTCTGGGAGCCCTTGTGTCCTGCAAAAAACACACAAACAAGCAAGCAAACAAACAAACACCTCTTTTAGTACTGAAGGCATAAAGCCAGTGTTAATCTACAGAAGAAAAGGGTGACCCAGGCTAAGGATGTTTATTGAAGCAGCTGGATTTCCTAGGCTGCTCCTCTGCTCTGGCTTCTGAGAGGTCAGCTCAGAGGAGCTGGTGCCTTTCAATTCCCATACATAACTTATCCTTCACCCAATATGGCAGCTGACAAAAAGGATGCTCATTCTGTTTTCCCAACAACACAAGCTCTTCCCACAGTGGCCACTTGAGATGTTGGTACAATGAAAACTCACTAAGCAAAAAGGAGGTGGCAATTTTGTCACTGCTTTCCCATAGAAGTAGCTCTTTTGCAGAGAAAAGCTCATCTTCACAGAAAGTGGTCGCCCCTCCTTGGTTAGCAGAGAGTAAGGGAGATTCCCTGGGCTGCAGTCTCATTGTGCTAATGAGATCCTGAGCTGTATTTTTAGAAATAGGATCAGAACTGTGCAATTGAACAAGGATGCACTGAAGGGTCCATGTGATCCATCCCTTCAGAGGTAGGCTAGAAAGAGCAGAGGACAGGGAGGGCCAGATGCTTCAATGACTTCCTGACTTCTTCAGAATATCATGTCAAGTGTATGAGTTTCTTGTGGTTGCTGTAACTAAGTACCACAAATTGGATGACACAAGCCAATACAAATTTATTCTCTCACAGTTCCAAAAGCTTAAAATTTGAAATGGAGGTGTCAGGAGGGTTGGTTCCTTCTGGCAGCTCTGAGGGAGAGCCTGCTATATGCTTCTCTTCTAGCAGATTCTAGTAGCTTCCTGTAATCTCGGTCATCCTTTGACTTTTAGGTGCATCATTCTCTGCCTCCATCTTCACCTGGCCTTGTTCCCCTTGTGTCTGTGCCTTCATATGACCTGCTCCTGTCTGTGTCTCTCTGTACAAATGTCCCTCTTATAAGGACACTATCATTGGATTAATGACCTATCCTAACTCATTTTGACCTCATCTTTACCAGTAACTCCAAAGACCTATTTCCAAATAAGATCACATTTACAAGGACTGGGGGTTCAAACTTCAACATATTTGGGGGTAAAGTAATTCAACCCACAATATCAAATTTGTGCTATAGCTCAAACCAGAATTTAGATTCCAAGTACTTTCTGTCCACCTCACACCATGCTCCATTCCCACATGAGAAATGAAAACTATGTGACCCCTATATCCATGTTATTTAGGTTATGACTCCAACAGAATTTAATAAAAAAATACATTTTTAAACAGAAAATCATTATGAACAAGGAGAAGAGATGAGGTACAGCTTAAGCAAGGGTAAGAAAGACACAGAAATGGGTCTTAACTGGACACAAATCGGGTCTATCAGTGTCCCACTTTTGTCTCAGGCCTCTGGTGCAAAGCCCACGATTTTCAGATCATGGCTCACATTTTTTTCAGAGTTCAATGAGAAGCAAAAGGTTCCCAGACATGCCAACAGTAGCTTTAAAGACAGAGCTTTTAGTTTTTTCTTTTGAGAGGTACCTCAACTCTAATATCTTTATATCTAGACTTACTGTCTAGTCCACCCTCTCCTACAATGTATAAACAAGCATAATCAGCAAGATAATCAGGATTAGTTATGTAAATTGCTGCAGTGCTCTTGAGAAATATACATGTACATCAGAGAAACATCTCCTATTTTTATGCTAATAATGTTAAGGGAAATAACACCCCAGTGAACATATGAGATTATTTTATAGCCAAAAGTAGAGCTACTCAAATCATTTTTCTCTCCAACAAACCTCTGAGAAATCATAAATATAGTATTTAAAGTAGTGGCTTAATTTTCAAAGACATAAATTTTACTAAAAATTATAGACATTATGTCTCCCCAACTAAAGTACGAAGTGCAGCACTTTTAACATTGTATTTCATTGTTGTTTTAGAATATAATTAGAAATGCCAAAATGTAGTAAAAATTGCCCAAGAAAAAAGTAGAATTATTGAATATATTTAACTGATTGAGCTTCCTATAACGCTGAGAAAAAAATTCAGTCTTTATTATGCTGATAAGGGTCCCTCATGATCTGGTCTGGCTGTCATTGTCTCTAATTTCATATCTTATCATCTTCCATTACCCTGTTCATATATCTTCCATATGGACCTTCTTGCTGTTCCTTGAACAACATCAGAGCATTTGCATTGGCTATTCTTCTGTCTAAATACTCTTCCTCCAATCTTTCCAGGGCTGGCTTCTTGTCATTCAGGGCCCACAACTCAAACACCACTTCCCCAGAGAGAATCCCACTGATCCCCCATTCTTTCTAGCTAGTCACTATGCTTTAAATTTTTTAGATCCTTATAGAAATTAGATTGTTTATTTTATATATTTTTTAATTTTGTAGTTTCTATCTTTCCCCACACAAATGTAGGTTCCATGGGGACAAGGACCATGTATGGATCTGAGAATAGTATGGTACATAAAAGACCTCAACAAATATTTGCTGAAGGAATGAAACATTTCAGGTGAGATTACGCTCAGTGATGTGTAACTCAAGGGCATGAGCTTGGCTCTGCACATGTGTGCAATCCCCACCGCCACAACTTCATTCCCACTAAGTAAGCAAAAGGGCCAGACCAACAATTACTGATTACATGTGATGTCTGGGCTGTTCACACGCTGTCCTCCATCTAGTCATTACCCCATTCTGCTTTTTCCATTTTACTAACCAGGAGCATTTGCTTCAGAGGAGGGAACTAAATTGCCAATTGAATTATCAAGTACCATCTCTTATTCAATATCTGAATGGTTCAAGTGGAACCATACCTTTCTTACTATGAAAAATATACTTAGAAATTCTCAGAAGTGAACTCTATACTATTTCAAAACAACCTCCATGAACATAATTCAGGATATAAACTCAGGGACACCATGATGACTCGATGATTGAAAAGATTTTATTTCTCTTTTATCATTATCTTTGGTCAAGGTATCAACTATAATTTTTTTAAAATTTTATATTATTAAGTAAAAAAAATACATATTATATTCTCTGATGGAAAGCCTGAGCTTCAGAAGAGTAATGATGAAATCATGAGTCACTGGGTTCCTTTCATTCTTCTGAAAATGTTATTCAGAGTTAGAGAGATTAATGATGAAATAAGAAGTAAGACAATAATGTTCCCTGTGCCTTTTAAAAATCTAAAATGGGTAGGAGGTATGTCATAAATGTTTAAAATCTTGAAAAAAAGTAGAATTTAAAAAACCCTGATATACTAGGGGAACAAAGGCAGCTTTCTGTCTTCCCAGCCCTGTCTATCCCAAGCTCTCGGCCCTGCTTTGAGCCAGGTGATGATGGATATGTCCCTTGTTTCTTCTCACAGTTCCTTCTCTTCCTCCCGATTCCTCATTTGGTTGTGGGTATCCAACTGTCTCTATGTGTCATCTTCCTTTTTTCAGTCACCATTCATGTATCCATGTATCTACCAGTGTTTATCTCTACAAAACATATATAAGGCACTTTATTAGCTATTATGGATAATACAAGGTCCCTGTTCTTAAGACACTTGAAATCATTTGGAGTAAAGGTCAATTTCCAAACTTGTCAATTTATTGCCCTTACCTCCTTTTTCCCACATACTCACATAATGACTGCAGGGTCTGTCTATAAGTCTGATTTGTTTAGAGTTAAAACTCTGTAAACTTCCCACTAATAATTAGCAAACTACTATGTCTCAATGTGGTCTAACTGTCTTCATTGTTAAAGCATTTAAGTTGTATTCCTTGGGCCTGGCAAAATAATAGAGTGTTCCCACCTTATAATCCTGTTTCCCAGAGTATCTATTCAGATTTTAAAGACTTGTTTTTGATGGTGGTCATGTGGACAAAATTAAAATGAGAATACAACAGAATTCTTTAAATTTTACTCAGTTAGGGATAGTTTCCTAATGTAGAAAGAAGATACAGTGGAATACCGTATCTGTTCACAATTCTTTCTTGTCTCCTTACCCTTGTCAAGAAAATCAGCAGATGGCATTATGTGTCCTTACCCCACTTGTACTCGGCCAGGAGACTGACTTGAGCCATGGAACATAGGCTGAAGTGACAGCATGCTAGCTCAGAATGAGGATTTAAGAGGCCCAAATGACATTTCTGCCTGCCCTCTTAGAGTTTTGGTATTCCAGATTGAGAAAACTATGGTCCAGAAAGACACATCTCTTTTTACTGCATGTATAAAAACAAACCTGAATCCAATACGAAGTCTGGAATTTGCACTACCCGCTGAGCCAAGGTAGGGCTGACAGAGAAATTTGGCCAACCTGTAGACTAGTGAGTACGAAATATGAAATGTGCTATTATTACTATAAGCCACTCATTAGAGCAGAAACCTGACTAATATAGCAATTGGTATCAGAAGTGATGTGCTTCTGTAATGAAAATCTAACGTAAATCACTGCCTTTGGGACTGGCAAGGAAGGGCTCCAGTACAATGTTAACCCACTGGCAAAAAAACCAATAAGCATGGCTTCTAAGAGAGCCATTTACGAAAATGTTCAGGCTTCATAAGGTCTTTGAATTGCATGATAAAGTCTTTAGAAACAACAGAAGAACTGAGAAAAAGTAGTGTTCCCAGAAACATCTCTCAGGATATAGGAACAATGTCACCAACCTAAAATTGCTATTTTGTCTATATCAAAATACATTATAGACCAGATTCATTGACAAGTATTTCCTTATTTTATAAGAGGAAAAAGGAGCTAAGGCATGTGTTTTTTTAAGTCATAAAGCAGCATAAAAGCAAGGTCTGATGTACTGCTAAAGCTAACACATTAATTTGCCATAATCCCTGAAGGTTAACGGAGCTGCAGGAGATGAGCATTTCTCAGTGCATGGGGTCCAAATTATTCAAAATAATAAAAAAAACCTGTGAGAATCTATCTGCCCTTTCAAAACAGCTTCTTCCAACACCAGGAAGTCCTCTTCCTTAAAATCTTTTTTCCATCAAATGCAAAAACAAAACAAAAAAAACCAAGTTCATTTAAATGGAAGCAATCAGGCAAAATAATGTTTATTAGAAAATGTCTACTTATCATGTTTTCTAGTTACATGATTAGGAAAAAATAATGTGCACTGTGATGATTTTTGGATCACTTTTTTCCAAAAGTGGTAAATAGCTTTCTACTTCCTGACGTTAGATTTCTACAAAAGTGACCCCCTGAACCTTTTCACCTCTCATGGCCACCTTTCTGTGTGTCCCAGAATGACACAAGCCCACCTTTCATGTAAAGAACCTCCCATCCAAGTGGAGAATTGACAAGTGAATATTGGACAGAAAATAACAAGGCATCACACATCTAACCTTTCCTACTGCAACTGAACATTCAGATTTACATTATACAATACACCGACATTTAATCAGCATTTATTATGAGGTCACGTGTTCAAAGACAAACAGGTACAGCCTTGGGTAGCTAGTGTCATACAACAGACAACAAAGCTCTCCAACTGTCAGTAATCTCAGAGATTACTTAAAATAAGGACACCCTGACAATGCCATTGATAGAATTAATTAAATATCACAGTATACTGGCTCCTTTTAAACCAACTGTTTGGGCAAAAAATAACCACACCCTTAATTTTTATTTGTCTTTCTCTTTCTGAGAAATGTCAGCCATTTCATTCTACTCTTGGCTCCACCCGCCCTTATGGAGCTGGGATAAGGATGTTCACTACCTATGTTTCCAGTATCTAATAACACATTTTGCATGTCTGTGTTTGTAAACTTTACATTATTGGCTTATATATAGAAACACCTAAAAATATTCTGCCATACTTTATGCGTATGAGCTAGCTACATTTTGAAGGTACATGATCTTATTTTATTTTGTTGGATTTTTAAAAATATTCCTCCAGTTAGACAAACACTTCATTGAGGGCTTGACACCATGCTAGGCTGAATGTATGGCTAATGGGCTGTGCTGCAGCAAGCACCACTTTACAACTATTTATGTAAAGGAAAATACTGCTGTATGGAACCATTTGGAAAAGAAGTATCACCACCTCAATAACAGGTGGAAGAAATTGTGTCCTGAAAAATCACTTTAAAGAACACCGGTTTAGAAGTCTAAAAAAAAAAAAAAAAGTAAAGTCCTCAAAAAATGTTATGTAAAAGGACTTTTATTTATACTCACTGTTTTGGTCTTTATGAATATTCATGCCTATATTCTTTTGAAACATTATATTTATTTAATTCAAAAGGCCAGTGCTTCAGAAGAGAAAAACTCATGCAGGGAAAATGAGTGAATTATTCATCTAAAAACAAATATTGTTTTGAGACTCCGTTTTATACTTGTGTATTCAACATCTACATAAATCAGCCTCCGGTGGGGCAGTGTGTTCCTACAATGGGCTCTTAACACCAAAAAAAAAAGTCTAAAAGCCTTTGTTTGCTTTTATTTTCTCATTCTAAAAGAGAAAAATCTCAAAAGGGAGAATGAATATCCTTGAACTCTAAAAATGAATTATTTTGGCATCTGCATTGGCTGAGTGAGGCTTTCAACACTTGAATTACCCACCTTCTTGCCACAGTATTCAACTCCAACCCATCAGCATGATGGCCACCCAAATTCCTTACGTTCTCATCTATTTGTTAGCGAAAACTGGACAGTCTTCAGAGCAGGTCTGTTCCACAGAAATAATTCCATTCTGGAACACCAGAGCTATTTTATTTGGCTCCTTTAATGATATGTTTAACAGAAGTAAAAGGTTCAAACCACCACCACCTATTGTAACAATAGCTCTCTCATTTACGTGGGACATCATTCTTGTCACAGAACATGGTCTTTCCAAGTATTATTTAACGGTCTTGGTGGTATTAAATTTGGGGCTCACATTGCACCTCTATGGCATGTACCATGCTATCCAATAAAACGTGATTCCATCACCAGTGTCCTAACAACCAGTAGCAAACTACACACTTGAATAGGCTTTGAATGACCTCAAAGTCACTTCAAAAAACAAGAGAGCACTGCACTTATTTCTGGCTGAACATATTTACTTTTGAAGTGATAAGTGCCCTAGTACTACCTAAGGATTAATAAGTGTATGTAAATTCTTGTTTACATGGGCAATATGTTCCCGAGAGCAAGCTAACTAAACAAAAAAGGAAAAATTGCACACTCTGGGTATTTTCACAATTCTACCACATTGAAAATCCATATGCTGAAATTATACTCAATAGGTGTTATTTAAAATATTTGATTCTAGATTCAGTAATATTTGATATTTGGATTTAGGGTTAAATCTGTTTTGTGTGTTCTTTCCAGTTCATAACTGACTTTTGCTCTGTCATTTAATAAATGGGCTCCTTGATCAAAAAGGTACCAAAGACACACGTTTAGTACCCCTGGGACACCATGAAGATGGAGGAAGGTAAAGGACACTGAGTCAGCATGTCATGTCCCAGGCTGATATTGTCTCCAGAAACCTGCCAGGTGTTTATCTCAATCCAAGAAGCCAAGGAACTGAGATGGATTTTCCCATAAAAGCACATCTACATCAGGGTCCAGCCAAAACTTTGGTCAGACTTGTCATTCATTAGCTTTTTTCATGGCTTGTAAACTCCTGTGAAGGGCAAACACAGGGAAAGTAGACGTGGGTTCATGCTGCTTTAAAACACACACACACACACACACACACACACACACACACACACACACACACATCTTTTTCTTCAGGCTGTTTTCTCTCCTTGAAATACCATACTTTTAAAATGATTAAATTATGCTCGTTCTACAAGATGTCTGTATTCCACTGTTGGGCGCAGTGATGGCGAACCTTTTGAGCTCGGCGTGTCGGCATTTTGAAAAACCCTATAACTTTGGTGCCGTGTCACATATAGAAATTTTTTGATATTTGCAACCATAGTAAAACAAAGACTTATATTTTTGATATTTATTTTATGTATTTAAATGCCATTTAACAAAGAAAAATCAAACAAAAAAATGAGTTCACGTGTCACCTCTGACACGCGTGTCATAGGTTCGCCATCACTGGTTGGGCGGCACATGTTCCTGTGGCAATGCCCACATACACATGGGCACCCATCCCTGTACTGAAATGCTCTCCATTCCACCCTCATCCTCACGGCATGAGGGGATGGTGCTCCCTTCCTCTTTGTGTTAATAATCATCAAACAGCCAACATACCTGAGGTAGCATTATCTGATGGATAAGGAAACCAAGTTCCAGAGACAGGAAGTGCCTGTCCCAGGTCTACCCTAACAGCAGGTGGTAGCATGTGGATTGAAACTCTAAAAGTTTGTGCCAGAGTCTGTACCCTAACACACCCCTGGCCTGCCTCAGAGTTCAGCCCCACACTACCATGCGATTATTGAACTGACATGACTTAAGGATTAAGCCTATCTTATCTTAAAGTTCACAAGTCAGTCAGTGTTCTATATGTGGATTTTCCTCTATCTGTGTATAATTTTAATCTTCTTTTTTTCCTGACTGCCACTATTTTCTGTGCAATTTCTTCCTGATTCTGTGTAGGCATGGTTTCCACATCTGGCTGTGCTGGGAGTTGGTATATAAAAGTTTATTTCCTAGCATACAGATTACATAGCATTTGTTAATTTCAGTATTCTAGTTGTGCTTTTGGAATTTGACATCTTTACTAATGTGTATGCCTTTGGAGTGATGTGTGGAGAAGTTTAGATTATGTGGCTATCTAAATAGAAAGAGTGATACCAGAAATTGTAATTTTCTGTTTTTATCCCCAAATGGTTAGATAACACATTTTTGAAGGCTCAGTTCATTTCCCATTGATTTGAAATGACACATATATACTTATGACTATTTCTGTTCTATCCATCTGTCTATTTTTATTGCAGAAACCTAATCTTTTAATTATTATAACTTTCACACATTCTAATACCACAAAAATTCAAGTAACTGTCTCTGGATCTTATTTATATAACTTCCCTAGTTATTATTGTTTGTGTATTACTTTTTCATATTTAAATTAGCAACATGCCCTTAATTTCCCCAGACTTAGTGCAATATTAAGATTAGAGGGGTTGAATAACCTGGCCATGATCACCAGGCTATTATATTTCAAGGTCAATGGATAATAGCTACAGTTAATGATAACTTTTCCTTATCCTTTCCTATATGTATACTTCAATTTTCTCTCATTCAACTAAAGTTTAGTTAAGTACAACAGAATTGAGAGCATACACCCTTCTTTGGTCTTCATCTTAGTGGAAACCCCTCTAATGTCACATCTGTAAGAAGTTGAAGCCGGCACTTGAACTATGCAAATGTTAGTTGCTATTAATACTATAGATTTTGTATACTATTGGACTAAATTTGCCAGTATTTTTCATAATATTTTGCCTCTACTGCCATGAGATTTGTCAGAAATATTATTTTCTGTTGTATTTATGAGGTTAGGATAGTAGGCTGATGCCAGAGTCATAAAAATGAATTGGAAAACTTTTCTTTCCCTACTCGCAATATGTGCAACATTACAGAAACCATCCAGTCCTAGAATAAACTCTTCTGATACTAGAGCCCTTTAAAAAATAAGTTCTTTCTAAATTTCTCAACTGGTTATTTTACTCTTTCAGTTGCCTTGATTCTGCTTAGACAACATATATTTAATTAAAAATCCATCTATTTCATTTAGATTTTTAGATTTATCAGTATAGATTGGTACTTAGTCTGCTTTGAAATTTCCTACTAGTTGTGTATTGTTAACAGTGAAAGAAGGAAATAAAAGGCCGTAGAGAAGGCATGAAGGGAAAATAAGGTACCCTTCTCTCCACCCCCATCACCTCTGATGGGAGTTTTGAAACCAAGGAAATATAAATGAATCATCAGGAGTATGCATGTATTACTCATCATTTTAAACTGACAATCTCATAAGTTCAAGTCAAATTATACCACTCAAGTACCAACGTGGAAATAAAACCTGTAAAGCAGAAATGGTGAAACTCTATGGGGATCCTTGGTCCTCTGATGTGTGTTGATGATCTGGGCAGCAACTATATTTGTGTGTTGTCTGCAGAGTTGTAACAAGAATCCATTGATTGACACTCATCTACATATCTACCTATCTATCTACATATCTATCTCACCTACCTACCTACCTACCTCATCTATCTATCTATATTTCTATCATTTATCATCTATCTCATCTATTTATTTTTCAGTGAATTGATATATAAATGCATTGAAAAAATAACTTTTAAGTTGTCATCATCTATATCTTAATGATTTTATGTCCTCTCTTTTAAAAGCATGTTCTTTTGCATTTTTTGTACTCAATCATAAATTTAATGAGAAAACCCCTGATAGTTATAATATTTCATTTCTAAATTTTAAACATCTCATCCCTATTTTAACCTTGGAGTCTATCTTTGGTCAACAATAACTACACTCCTTTATTTTTTCCATAGGACTCCTAGTATCTACCACAGGTTACCCTACAGAGAAGAAACACACATTTTGGTAGAAGTGAGAAAAAAATATTTGATCAGTTCAGTCATCTTTTGTGTGATTAGTCCTTTTTCTGAAATGAGTGAAAACTTCCCACTGACTGGCTAAATAATTCATTGCAACTGCTTCTAACTCTATACTTAAATTGAAGAAATAATAACTATTTCATGATCTATTTTTAGGTAAGGATGTCAAAATCTTCAGTTTTAGCACACTCATGCAAAGCTCCAGAGAAATTTAAAAGGTACGGAATGATGGCTCCGGGTTTTCTTAAAATGGGTCTAACTGCACTGGAAACAGAATAGTATTTAAGAAGAATTTTTTTATTACCAATAGATGAAGTACATTATCCTAAAAAAATCATACATATATTCAGTTTAGGCCATTTCATTTAAAAGCAACTATCCTCCTTTGTCAATGTATTTAGTTAAATTCCTGGGAATAAAATAGAATTTCAAGTATTAAGGGCTGTTAGAGTATTAATTTCCAAAAGTAATTAATTCACCCATCTTCAGAGTTCACAAGAGCATGCTAGATCTTCCAAACAAGTGAATCTGAGCCGCCTGACACAGAGATATATGAGCTTCCTGGCACATCATGAAAGAGTGGTAAAGTCCCCACATAGCAGATGTGATTCCTTTTATTCAGAGCGTATTCAGTTAACAGGCAGGTGTGATGCCAAGGGCAATTGGAACTAACATATGTGTGCATATGCCACAGACCAGACCAAACTAAAAATGGCCACCAGAAATAAAATATGAGTTACCTGCATTTTGTTTTATTTTAAGGGTGGGGAAGAGAAGGTTTGAGCAAGAAAAAGTAAAAAAAGAAGTGAAGGCAGAGAAGAAACAGCTGGACATTTCCCCTATAGGAGTGTGGGGGTCTCAGGTGGGGCAGCCCATACACTGGCCTTGATCTTGTCCGCAGAGTGGGTCTTCCATTCAGGCCTGTGCAGCAACAGTATGGCCTTGGGTCCAGAAAAGCATAGTTGACAAGGATGGAGTCCACATTTTCATCCATCACCTTTTCTTGCTGCCTAAGGTTTAGTCAAAGCCACTAGTACAACTAATCAAAATGAACTGGGTTGCTTTCTTTTTCTTGGTCTTAACACTCTCTGCTGAGTTCTGTCACTTGACACCCTGGTAGCTCTCCAGATAATTTACACTTCACAGGAAGCCTATGAGAGTGCCTCTCAAGTGCTCATTGTGACTTGAAAATGGAGCCTTAGAGGTTCTCAGTGCTCAGGTAATTGTTTAAATGTGTCAACATCGCTGCCCTCCTTTGCCTCAGGAGCCTGCGCCATCTGTGGGGCCTGGAGGAGTCCTTGGGCATAGGCTCCAGGCCTTGCTCACTAGGATGGGTTGCCGTGGGGAATTTGAGCTCATGTGAGAGTCTTCTGTCTCAGTTTTGAAGAGCAGGAACAATTACAAGAAGAGCCAACTCACAGAGGCATGTATGAGGGGTACGGGAAGCTATAGACGGGCTTCAAGCAAAAGGATGATTTAATCACACCTGGACTTCAGGAAGATCACCCTGCCCTGGTCAGACTGGGCTGCAGAGACCGGAGGGGAAGGCAGCCGAGAGCCTGTGCAGTATTTCATTTTGATCTAAGGCAGCCACTGAAAGAAAGATACAAGGATACAGATTTATCTGGCATATGGTTTGGGCAAATGGGCAGAATCACAGAAACAACTGTGATTTATTATGAGTACAGAGCAGATTCCCAACTGTGCTGATTGCTGCCTGCAACCCCCCCCCCCCCAGCCCCCTTTCAGGGCCTGGGATTCACTGCCTCTCCTGAAATGGCCTCACGTGAACAGAACCACCTGCCCAGGGTGGTTTCTTCCTGGTGCCGCTGACCCAATCAATGACCGGTGGTCACTGGGGTATGAGACCCAGTCCTCTCACCCCAGCTTGGAAGGGTGAGTCTAGCTTCCAAGCCCTGTGCAGGGTGAACTCAGTCCTTGCTGGAACCTCAGTACAAGTGACCCTTTCCCTCAGCCTAGTGGCCTCCTTTCTTTCCCCCACAGTGTCCATCTCAGGAGCCGCCCATTAAACTCCTGCATATTAACCTTGATCCCTGGAGTGCAATCGGCACAGCATCAGTGAAAAGAGGAATACTGAGCATTGGAGAAGCACAGGGCATAACACAGGGCCCAGAGCATGGTCTCAAGGTCAGGCACAAGGATCAGTAACAGTTCTCAACAGGCAATTGGAAACAAATCACATACTTCCCCAAAATTGATGTAACTTTTGAGTTCTATTAATAGGCTATAATATATCATATGTTTTAGGTAATATAGTGAATATACTATAACTTGAGAAGTTGGAAATACATATCAAGGGACTGAAAGTGGCCTTCAATAATTAAGGCATGATTCCACATATATGCACAAAATATGTACAGAAAAATAAGGATTTTACCAGAGAGGAAAAAAGAGAAATATGTCCAAAACAGAATCAAAGGCAAAGCCTAACCATTCAGGAAGGAGGAGTTACACAGTGTGGTACATACAGCCCTTGGTAGGATGGGATCCACTAACACTAGCAGAATACTCCGTGTTCTGGAAAGATATGGAGCCCTGTCTTGCCAGGGTCTGGAAGAAACAGCTGGAGAAACCATCCTGTTCTCTCAGACTCCCCAGTGTTGGCCTCCAGGACTTCCCTTCATAACCAGTGTCTTCTTTTTCAGAAATAGTAGATCCTATTTGTAGATAATGAGCTAAGGAGAGACCTACTGCCTCTGTGACTCTCCTAAGAAGCCCAGCCCTTCAGCAAATAGGAAATGTGCTTTGACCCCCATCCGGATAAGATAGGGGACTAAGACACAGCACTAACCTTCTCACTGTTGAATTTGCAGGACCTGACATTAGAGGAATTGGTCTGGAAGCTGTCCAATTGACCTTGAATATGTTCCTTCACAGGTAGACCAGGGCCTCTGAAGAATGAGATCATCTTAGAGAACTAGGAGAAACTGCTTTATGCCTGGTGGAGAAACTGGATCCTGTGACAAGAAGCTCTCCCTACAGGAGATGCACTCCCACTGAAACCGAGCCCAGGGTTGTCTACACACGTGACATGGGCCATCACACTCAAAGGGCCACTAAGAGCGGGTAAGTTCCTCTGGCATTTCATCCTTTCTCTTTCCTTTGGGATTTCTGCATCTATGTCCCTATGTGTATCTACATACCCTAAGAGGCACTGGTCTCTCTCGATGATTTTAGTATATTGTCATGTTCTGGTGTCAGTCATGCCAGTCTCAAAAGAGTTGGGTGATATTCCATCTTCCTCAATTTCTGAAAAAGTTTTAGTAAGATTGGAAATATTTCTTTCAAAACTATCTGGTAAAATTCACATAACATAACTGCTCTGTGTTTTTCTTGCCTCCAGGCTTGGAACCATCCCTCCCTATGCCCCCCACGCCTTCAACCCTGGTCAAAGATTTCTTACTCACTCTCAAACCTGGTCCAATGTGAGGACTGGATCCATCTTGCTGAGGTGCAGACAGCTCCTGGTACTGGGGACATTCACATTTCTACACCTTTCCCTGTACAGTACATGCCACACTATGCAACGTGTCGTCTTGTCTCCCCCATGACACCTGTGCTCCTTGAAGGCAGAGCCTACTTCTTACTCAGTGGGGCATATCCTCAACAGCTCATTAGTCCTTTTAAAAATTTAATAAATAACTGCAATGAGGAACATGGAGACAGGGTGGATAGGTGAAGAAAACAAAATTAATTGTTCAGTTATTTTTGTGCTTATAAAAAAGCATATTCTAAATGGTCCAAAATGGGAATTACTAATAATTAAAGGAAGACAAAAATTACTAACATAGAAAGTTAATTTTAATCAAAAGTATGTCAACAATGCTGTTAGTAGCTACAACTTCTTTTATATATACTAATAAATTAGTGATTTAATATTTACTTTAGATCGAGATATCAATGGTCTTTTTAAACTATATAGCAAAATTATTGAAATGTTCTGTATGTAATGTACATAATGAAAAACAAAAAATGGTAGCACAAAGTAAAAGTAATATTGAGCAAATGTTAACTATTGCTTTTACTGTTTTCTAGGTCCTCTTACAAACACAAAGATAAAGGGAAGAAAGTAAGTAAGGTGACACAAAATACCATTTCAAATTGAATTATTTTCACAGCCAAGCCTGGATATGTGAGACTACATCTTGAATATTGTATGGCCATAGTTATGAATGAGATAAAATTATAATTTGTTGATAAACCAAGTAAATCCCTTAGCTGCCCTGTGTTAACCCATCTTAAGGTGTTTCCCTTTATATAAATTGTGTACTTCTTGTGCTCCTGCTTAACATAATCTCATTTTGTAATTATTGTACTACCCTTCCGATTGTAGAGGGCATTTCTTAATGCAATAGCATCACCTCTTCCCTCCAGGTCATGTCCTCAATTATGTTTATTTCACCTGAAAAGTCTCCATTTCTTTCTTGTATCATATTTATTATATTTAATGGCCCTATTATTCAACAGATGTCTGATGTAGGGTGACTGGGATTTATAGCATTATTAATAATGTGCCTTCTCTAAACTGCTGCTGAGGCAACATAGCTGTTCAGGACCACACAGATTTCAGACAGCCATTACAATGCAATTCCATCCTCAAGGTGATGCCATTTATATTTATAAAGTGTAGATAAGTAAATATGCATACTGATTTTGTTGTTGTATAAAACCTTTCAAGGGCATGTGATAATTCCCTATAAGGTACATTTCTGTTCTTTCCATTTTTTTTCCTCGATTTTGTTTTAGATGGAGTCAACAAAGTCAGCAGAGGAGAATTTTTGTGTGTGTGTATATAGGATTTCCCCCCAAAATGTATACACTTACAACAGCTGATAACTCACTTAATGTTCACTCCTTTTCAGGTTCAACTGATTTGAAATAATGGGTGAAGTGATTCTAAGCTTTGAACAAAGAAAATGCATCCCAAAATGCCACTAAACTTTTTTTATGGGGATACATAAAAGATAAAGTTTACGGTACAAAACTGTAAGAGTCACAAACTGAGGGCGCACAAATACCGAATGAAATGATTCTTGATGTTTGTGATTCCATTGCTCCGTGTTGTCAGCAGTGCCTGGACCAGAATGGTCATCAGTTTGAAAACAGACACTGATAACAAAAAAAAATATTCATTTCTGTAGATTCTTTTAAATTTTGAAGATGAACTGTATGTTAATAAACACTGACTTTATAATCATTCAAAGTGTGTACGCATTTTGGGGGGCACCCTATATATACCTCATTGTTCCTGTCATCTAAGCTAAATTCACCTAGTCAAGCCCATTTACCTCTGAGCAACAGGCAGAGAAAGCCCTGTGTGTGTACTGTTTCCTGTTCACCCTACAGGTGGATGTGAATGGGAACAGACTGGAGTCAGCTTGAAGTGAACTGTAAACCGTTAAATATTCCCATTTGAAACTAATTCCACTTAATGTATGATAAAAGAACTTCTGAAAGATATAAACAATAGCATTAACTGAATGACAGCTCTTTTAGAAACTATTCATATTATACAACTCCTACCAGTTATAAGGGGGGAAAAGCTAACATCAATTATGTATATTTTAGTCTATGAAAACACCTACTTACTCAACAGCAATAATGAACCTCCAATCACATATCAAATATCCTTCTTTCAAAAGTAAAATACCTTCCCACTACAAATGATAAAAATTTTCCACTCCAGTCCCTAAAGTTTTCACTTCTGCATTAAATGAAATGTTAAACCTGTCTTTAAAATTCAATAAAAAAAAATCACAGAAACCAAAAATAACAGAAGAACAATCTACTAGTAAAACTCCAGCTATGTACACTGCTAGTGGGGATGCAGACTGGTGCAGCCATTATGGAAAACAGTATGGAGTTTCCTAAAAAAATTAAATATGGAACTGCCATTTGACCCAGTGATCCCACTTCTAGGAATATATCCTAAGAAACCTGAAACACCAATCAGAAAGAATGTATGCACCCCTACGTTCATAGTAGCACAATTTACAATATCCAAGATCTGGAAACAGCCCAAGTGCCCATAAGCACATAAGTGGATAAAAAAGCTGTGGTACATTTATACCATGGAATACTATACAGCAGTAAAAAAGAATACTCTCTTACCCTTTGAGATAGCATGGAGGGACCTGGAGAGTATCCTGCTAAGTGAAATAAGTCAGTCAGAAAAAGACAAGTATCACATGATCTCACTCATATGTGGAACCTAAGTAACAAAATAAACTGATGAACGGAGTGGATCCAGAGACATGGAAGCATGGAACAGAGTGTGGGATCTCGGAAGGAAGGTGGGGGAGGATGGGTGGGTGGGAGGTAATCAAATAAGGACCTTGTATGCATATATGCATTGGCCCATGGACACAGACAATGGGGCAATGAGGGTCTGGCGTGGAGGGTGGATATTTATCCTCATTATTTTTTCTAAAGTAAAATAAAGAACAAAGTTGGGATTGAACTATACATACTATTTCACAGTGACATCTCAAGTAGGGCATTAATAAATGTTCATATTAAATTTTTTATGACTGTACCAATAGATCTTTTATAACCTAGCATTTCTCTAGGTTCCCATGAAGATTGTTACATCTTTTGCATATTTGTGTAATTATGTTCTTAGGGTAATTTACCAGATGTGGAACTGATGTGTTAAAGAATATGCACATTTTAAGAATTAAGGAAAAATCTGCAAAAATCTCTTCCATAGATGTGTAACAGCCCACACTCCCCTGGCAGGATATAAGCATGCCTGTTTTGTTTCATATTATTCTTTCTGTTTTGAAAATGACAAATCATTGGCATGTTGGTTTGAATTTATTATTGGTGAGACTGAACTTAAATTTTTATGTTCACAGCATTTTATCTGTGATTTTTATATTCATGCCTTTGTCAATTCCTCTTTTGTGATTTCAATCTTTTTTTTATTAACCTGAAAAAGCTCTCTATATTTCAAGAACATTAATCTTTTGCCTTTTTAGATGTTTTGAGTATTTTCTTCCATTAATAATTTATTTTTAGGATTGTTTATGATTGTGCATTCTTTCTAGACTTATAAGCATTTTAAATGTGTGTGTGTAGCCACATCTATCCAAGTTTCAGAGAGAGAAAAAGGGATGCACTGTGTAGACCTGGTAAAAGGTAGGTTGGAAACTGACCGCTAGGTTTAACAACATGGAAATTAACCAATGACCTTGAGGAAGTGACCTTAACAAGAGCAGTTACCACCTAATGGGCTAGCTCTGTGACCTCTGTCCTCCTCTTGTTGCTCTTCCTGCATTACTGACCTCATCCCCTGGGACTGGTGTGACCTTGGTCCAGGGAAAATTGTGATCAGAGAGAACAGACAACTCTTTCAAGGAGTTTGTTATAAATGGAGACAGAGGAATGGGATGGTAGTCCATGGGAAATGGGATCGAGGGTGTTGTTTTGTAAGATGGAAGAAACAGCATGTCAGTGGCTGAAGGAGGGGGATTTTTAGGATGCAGGAGAGGGAAAGCACACCCCTGGGTAGTTGAAAATACCCCAAAACTATCCAAGAGGAAGAGTCAGCCCACATAGGAGACCCACCAGCAGGTCAAAGGCCATGATGGGCAGGAAGGCTCAGCACAGAAGTGTGTGGAGGTGGATATGGTGGGGGGAGCTTTTCAGGTTGCTTAAAACTTCCAGTAAAATAGAAGGTACAAGGTTACCAGCTGAGAGTGAGGGTGGGGAGGGAGAGGAGAGAAGGCTTGGAACCATCACCTGAAAGCAGTTAGTTTCCATGAAGTTCAGGGACAGGGGTAGGATGGAGTCCCCCGAGCAGGATGCTACAGCTCTTCATTCACTCAAACTACTTCCTATCCTCACTCCTTCAGCTCAGTCAGTACAATGAAACAATTTCACAGTTTTTACAAAGGTTATGCACATTTTTATGGAGTTCTTCCCAAGAACTTTGTAATTTTATAAATCTTGTAAATTGGATTATGTTTTCCTAATTCATTTCAAATTGGGTGTTATTCTATTATAAATAAACCTTGAAAGCTGTGTATTTACTTTTTAACTGGTCACTTAGAAGACTTTCCAAGAATTAACTTTCACGTTTTCAGTTTAGTAGCGTATACATGGAATAAAAGTTTGGGCAATTATAATTTATTTAGAACTATATTTTGTCAAAGAGAAGAATATCTTATACATGAACAGATGGGTGAAAAGTAGATATTGATGCCCTACAGAAATATCATTCACCCTCGCTTCCTGACCTAGAAAAGATAAAATCTGCTCTATCAGCATTTTAATGATGTCAATAATGTAAGTTTTGTATAAAAATATTTGTAAATTGTGCAGTTATACGCAAATGGCAATTATGATTAGTAAAGAGAGAGAACACTGCAGGTGAGTAAGGCCTCTAGAGTAAAAGATGACTGAACTGCACCTTGCACATTGATCAGCATGGTGAGTGGGGAAGATGGGGCAGGAAGCCACTTGGGGGGTGGGGGTGGGGGATGCAGAGGAGAAGGTGTGTCCTGGGTGGAGATGCATGAGGCCCCTAAGTCTGAAATGCCTGCTTGCTGCCCCCTTCCTGTGCCTTCTGCCTGGCACCCTCACCCTGTGTTGCCTATCTGGGCTCCATGTACATCAGAACCATGGTCTTGTCTGGGCAGCATAGAACTACCTAATGTAAAGGAGCTTTCACCACCCATGACCTTAAGTAGTGGAAGACCCTATTACATTTTTGCATGATGCTCATGAAATGAAATGTTTTCAGTGTTCTGGTTAATAATAACTTAAAACAAAATGCAACTGGTCTTCCTGAGATGGAGTGCATCCCTTCATGAAATGTATTGCAGTTTTTAATCACAGAAAAGCTGGAGGGTTCTCATCTGAGGGATTGCCTAAGTAGTATGTTCTTCTATCACAGCCTTCCACAATAGCAGGGCTTTTTGAAAATGCAAGTCTTACACCATTACTGAATCAGCAGGGAAATACACATACGGACAGGCCGAGAAACCATGATAATTCACATTAAATCATGACTCTTAGAACTTCATTAAAAGTAGCTTCCTAGAGTGATTGCACCATCTTAGAAATAAACAAGGTGAGTCTTATTGATGTACTTTGGTTCTGTATGTCCTCATGCTGAATTTGGACCAATAACTAAATATAAGCCGAAACCGGTTTGGCTCAGTGGATAGAGCGTCGGCCTGCGGACTGAGGGGTCCCGGGTTCGATTCCGGTCAAGGGCATGTACCTGGGTTGCGGGCACATCCCCAGTGGGAGATGTGCAGGAGGCAGCTGATCGACGTTTCTCTCTCATCGATGTTTCTAACTCTCTATCTCTCTCCCTTCCTCTCTGTAAAAAATCAATAAAATATATTTAAAAAAAAAAAAAAGAAGTCACAGATGCTTTAAAAAAAATAAATAAATAAAAATAAATAAATATAAGAAACTCCTTTAGATTTCAAGGATGTCACCAATAATACATCGGAAATGATGGTTCCTGCTGGGTTTTAATCATCCAAACCCTTAAAATTATATAGTATGTTTGAAAAAAATGTGAATTTACAAAATAAAAGATAAATGCTGATTTAATTATAAGATCCTATTAGTTATAAAATAAGGTAGCATTTTTCTAATTTGAATGACACCCTTAAATATAAAGTTAAAATTAAAAACACTCTAGAAGTAGATGGCAGCTGTGGACATATAGAAAGCTGAGTGTTTTACTGAAAACCTCTTCCCCCACACAATATATAATAAAAATATATTATCCCTTTGGTTTACTCTACGGTGTCATCAGTGAAAAATAAACATATTTTTGGAATAAAATTTATTTCAGGCCAGGAACTTTACCTCTAAAAAAAGAACACTATCAGAGTATATTGTGTCTAATAATCCTGTACAAATAGAGGTAACTTTGTTTGCTTGCAAAGATTAGCCTTCCTACAAAATATTAGATGACGAAACAATTGCACCTTATCACCTGCCTTTATTTTCTCTCAAACAGTTCAATAAATATTTATTGAGCAACAAAGACACACCATTCATTCAACAAATATTGGAGTGCCCAGTATGTTCAAACACATTCTGTGTTTATTAATATTACACATACATATTTATAGGTATAAACATATACACATATAAGAACATGTGTAAGAAACTAATAGAAAGAGTAGCATTATTTTTACATGGATGCATATTTCCTTAATGCCACTCAAATTGTTTATGCTGGTTGATGGCCTCACTAATGTTAGTTTTTATGTTTGGTTGGTGTTCTCTCCTTTGGTAGAAACAAGATAGTTGTTAATCATTTTATTGTCAGTCAATTAGGCCTATAGTGAGTCCAACTGCTCAGAGAGTGAATCCATCATCAGGACATCCCTACTCACCTGGACATGAGAGGTTATAGAAATGCTTACAGGTTATTACTGAGTAGGTTATGACCACACCAGGAGAAATGAGTGAATCCTGGGCTTGTGATATTGATAAAGCTGCCACAGAAAGTTACAGAAATACCACACCACCATCACTTATATCAGCTATTGTTTTTTTAAAATATTTTATTGATTTTTTACAGAGAGGGATAGAGAGTTAGAAACATCGATCAGCTGCCTCTTGCACACCCCGTACTGGGGATGTGCCCACAACCAAGGTACATGCCCTTGACCGGAATCGAACCTGGGACCCTTTAGTCCGCAGGTTGACGCTCTATCCACTGAGCCAAACCGGTTAGGGCCCAGCTATTGTTTTATATTTATTCATTCACTCAGTCAGTCAGTCAAGAAATTCTTTGTTATTTTTAATCTCCCAGGTGTCATGTAGGGTAAAAAATTAAATAAAGCAAACTAAATGCCCTTAAATTAACATGTGGGTACATTCACACAAAAAAATAATCACTGCTTGGCAAAGTACATGCATATAATTGATACAACTAAATATTTTGGTGCATCATTTAAATGGATGTTAAGAATGGATCATTTACATCGAAGACGATGGGCTCAGTCCCCATACGGGTCAGTTACTTTCACACAGAAACTGGTTTCAGCTCTGCAGATTGTGCCCTTAGCTCTAATGAGGCCTCAAACAACGTTTTAGACAAAGGCATTTTACCTGAAAACACAGAAATTCAAGTAAACTGAAGATAAGATTAAATCTTTAAAAGCTCTCCAAAGAAACATATACCAGTGCCTTTAGAAACAGCCAATGTTGTCTCTGGCACAAGGTTGGCGCGCTGGGTGGGAGCAAGATAGATATGCAGTCAGGAGCAGGGCTCTCTGGCACCTGCAGGGGTAACTGACAGCACACGGGACAGAGAACCCCAGATGATGTCTAGATTACTCACAACTCAACCTCAAAAACTCAGCAAGTAGGACATAAACAAATGCACAGCTGCATATATTTATTTCTTGAAAGATAACAGTTCCAGAATCACGCAGATAATACTCTGATACACAGAGTGAGGGCATGTGAGAAATTAGGCTGGGGTTAAGGATATCAAAATTGCTTTGCGATTCATTTGAAAATAATTCAGTATCCAATGCCTCTTGCCTTGGCCTGTCTTTTTTCATGGAGCCTTTTCTGGAGGAACACAGTTTTTAAGGTGAAAAGATCCTATTGTTTTAATAAGCCATTATCCTACGCAAGGAAACATAGAAGGAAGAGGGGGTAAGAACGGGAGAAGTGATGTTAAATGCAGAACAAGCTTTAACAGATAAATCAAATCTGGAGAAATTATTGGCAGAACTAAACCTTTATGGTTTTTAAGAAGCACTTTTCAATTTCCTGGATGTACAGTAATATTAAATAAATTACGTGATATTTCTTTTCATGTTGCTCCATGTTCTGTCTAGTCCACTCTGATACTAACACTGGCTTACAAAAATATAAAGACAGCAAACTTTAAAAACATGTTCTCCTTAGACTCATTATCTATATATTAGAAGACAAGATATTGATTTCTATGTAGGGAAGCAATGTGAGGAAAGGAAATTCCCAATATTTTGGAAATGAAGAGCTTTCTGGAGATAGTCCATTTGATGTCTATTCCTCACCAGGCACGACACAGAGAGAGCCAGTGCTGAGAACCACTGCTGGGAGTTTGGAAGGTCCTATGGAGTTTGTACCAACTAGAGGTGACTGAGTAACCAAATCCATGAGCAGACTAGCTGAGAACATTCTGATGGCACCAAAAAAAAGGGGGGGGCCTAGAAGAAGCCAGCCTGGCTTGTAGCAAACAACACAGGACTACGTTTTGATCCTGTTCTTCCTGGATCTCTGGGAAGCCTCTGACCGTGTTGACCCTCCCAGTATTCTGACACTCTCTACTCTTCCCTGGCACTGGCCCTGTTTCCTACCTACCTCACCACCTGCTCCTTCTCCTCTATTCTGGGCCATAAAACAAACCTCAAAAATTTAAGTAAATTGCCCAGCCAGCATGGCTCAGTGGTTGAGCATCAACCTATGAACCAGGAGGGCATGGTTCTATTCCTGGTCAGGGCACATGCCTAGGTTGTGGGCTTGATGCCCAGTGTGGGGCATGCAGGAGGCAGTTGATCCATGATTCTCTCTCATCATTGATGTTTCATCTCTCTCTCTCCCTCTCCCTCTCCCTCTCCCTGCCTCTCTGAAATCAATAAAAATACATTAAAAATTTTTATGTAAATTGAAATCATATAAAGTAGGTTCTCTGGCCATAAAACAAATAAACTAGAAATCAATAACAAAGCTACAAAAGATATAAAAACATAAAAAATAATTGTGTAACTTGTGAAAATTATCTAGAATACTGTACAAAGAGAAAGAAATGTGACAATAAGAATGGAGAAGCCAATTGTTGAAAAAAATACATATAAAACCACATTTACTTTGTGCTTTCAGGATAATTCACAAGAATATGCAGTTTATAAAACAATAGATAAAATGATAAAATATGGCAAAACAAATGTAAATGGAAGCTGAGAAGCATGCAGAAGTAAAAAGTGAGCCATAAGAAAGAAAATACACACTAAAACAGCCGTGGGCAAACTATGGCCCGAGGGCCAGATCCGGCCCGTTTGAAATGAATAAAACTAAAAAAAAAAAAGACCGTACCCTTTTATGTAATGATGTTTACTTTGAATTTATATTAGTTCACACAAACACTCCATCCATGCTTTTGTTCCGGCCCTCCGGTCCAGTTTAAGAACCCATTGTGGCCCTCAAGTCAAAAAGTTTGCCCACCCCTGCACTAAAAGAATATCTACATAAAATTACAATCAACAACTACTATCTTAAATCACTTTCAGGGATATTCTAGAGGAGCACCCATTAAAGGCTTTAACAGCACTATCAGGTCTTAACACCAAGAACTTAAAACCAGTAGTTATAGTGTTGCTTATATTGTTTTCCAAGGTCTAGACAAAGCAACTAGATGAAAAGTTATGAAAAAGTGGATAAAAAAGTATCCTTGTGTGTAGATGACCTATCAAAATAAGTAAACAAAATTAGAATCCATACGGTTAAGTTAGCCAATTAAACTATGCACAAAATTAATAGCTGTCATACATATAATTAATGATATAAAAAGCTGATTAAAATTTCCTCATGCAGATTTCAACAAGATATGCCTAGAAACAAAATATAAATATATATAAAGGAATTATGTGTAGAAAACTCAAAGCCTTACCAAGGGTCAGAAAAACAATGACCTTAATAAATAAAGAGAAACACTGTGTTCTTATACAGGAAAGATTATTATGATGATTCTGTTATTATTTTCAAATTAATTTGTAACTGTTATGCAATGCCACGAAAATTTATAAAGAAATTTAGGAAAAATATTTCTTAAGTGACTCAGGAATAATAAACTGAAATTAAAAGGCTTTAAAACATGTAATAATAGAATAATGAGAAATAATTTGAATTGTAAAAAATCAGAACAGGAAAAATGAACCTAAACTAAAGCCAGAACTTAAAATACATACAACCTCTTCCTCCTAGAAATGGCACTTAGAGGATTTTATTCTATGAAGAAATCAATAAAACAATAGAAGACTGGAAACTATTCAGATGATCCACAATAAGGAAATATTAAGTTATGACATAGGATAGAACAATATGCAGCCATTATTGTTAGAAGAATATCATTAACCTTATCATCTATTATAAATAGAACTGTTAACAATGAACAGCCACAGATTTTAGACCTCAGTCCTTGCATTTGGCTAAGAAAAGAATTCAGAGCCAAGAACTCAAATATAAGAGAAAGTTTATTTAGAAAGTCACAGAGGTAGAAGAAGTGAGCCAACTGTGCTGCCTTGACTCAGGAAACAAGTTACAGAGGCACAATAAGGTCCCTTGGAGCTTAGGGGAAGAAACCCAAGTACACACCGTGAGGGAAGAAAGGGGGAAGGAAAGGCAGGGTAGGGCTCTAGAGAGACAGAGTGTGCGTGCTGGGTCCTTTGTCTTAAGGGGTTTTATCTGTTTTCCAAAGGCAGGATTTTAGGGAATTCCTTAGGGGAGGTTTCAATAGAATATTCATCAGCTTTCTAGGTGTGTCCTTTGAGAGTTGTGGTTTCTACTGATTGGTCCATGCTAGGTAGGGGGTCATTAGTCATTGCAGCTGGTTCTGATGTCAGCCATTGCGTTGCTTCCTTTGGTTTTGCTATGGCCTGAAACACAACTGAGGCCTAGATGTTATCTCCAGTTTGACCAAAACTCTGTCTCTGTGGTCAACAGACTCTAGGCTTTGCTTCTACAATTAACTGATGCAGGCCAGAACCTCCTTGTAGTGGGGCTTAATGCTTAAGGGAGTGGTTGTGCAAGGGCTTGTATGGGAGACCTATTAGGCATTCTCTGGCCACATTGTTCCCCTACAGGGAGAACAGGGCGGTCTACCACATGACTAGAGACATGCCGGGGAGGAAAGATCAGGAGAGGGTTCAAACCGCATGACCAGCCATATGAAAGGTCAGGGGGTTCAAACCGCATAACCAGCAATATGCTGGAGAGCAAAGGTCACCCTGGGTGTGAGTTCCCACACTATAATACTTGTTTTCCCAGTTTTACCTGTTGCTAGGCATCCAGGGCTTTCACCCTGGTGATCTTATATATCTGGCTATTGCTCCTACTCTGTTTTTGTAAAAATATAAAAAGTATGTGTGTATATACACACACATAAACGACGGGGCAAAAGTGGGATTACAGTTGCTCGCATGGAAAATAATAGAATGATATAATCCTATCTAATAAAAGGGTAATATGCAAATTAACTGTCACTCCATCACAAAGATGGTGGTGCCCATAGATACAAGATGGTAGCGCCCAGTCCTCTCAGCCCCACCGGAGTCCCCCAGTCCCAGGGGGGCAGCTGCTGAGAGTGGGCAGCGTGAGCGGCCTGGCGGAATGCTTGCTTCATCGCTACGGCGACAAGGCAAGCATTCCACCCCGGCCGCAGAGGGCCTCTGGGCAGCGGGCACAGGGAGCGGCCGGGGGAAGCGGGGGCGTGGTAGGGAGAGGCCGCTGATGGGCCTCCATGCACCGGGCCTCTAGTAATACAACAAATAATAATACAACAATAAATTACGTATTTCGCATACTCACAACTGTAACCTACTTTTGGCTCACCCTATATGTATCAAGTATAAAGCAGACACGCAGGGTCTTATGTTCAAAAATTGATAGTAGTTATGAATGGATGGTTGGCTAATTGGTCTTTTTTAATCTCTTTTGGTTGGGTTCCAACTTCTCTGCAAGAACTCATAGATTACTTTTGTAATTGGGAAATAATTCTATTTGTTAAAATAACCAGAAAATGCAAGTTTAGTTACGAAAGGGCCACTCACTTTGTGGAGATAATATGGGATAGTTAAGTCTATGGGCTGATTCAGCTCTGGTACTTATTACAAGGCTGTGTAAAATGTAGGTAACCTTTCCTGGACATGAACTACCCAGACATTTTTTGAAGGTGTTATTTATTTAAGCAGTGGTTTTAGCATTTGGAGTCCAATGAATTTCTTTAAGACATGAAGTTTAAATGGCCTTAAATCACAAAGTAATTGGGTTCCTATAATAGAGCCTGAATTCACAGCTACTGGGTCCTTGTTTTGTATGCTAACTGCCAAACATGGCAGATAAATAAAATATTTTTAGCTGAGCAACAAGCTATAAATCCAGAGCAATAATTTTCTGCCTCCTTTTCTGTTAGCCTTTCCATTTTCAATTAACAATCTTTTGTTACTGACAACATAATATTGTTTTCTAAAAGATGCATATTTTAGAACAGCAAAAATTCGAAAACAATAACATCATATATAAAATTTAAAAATCAAGCACAAAATCATACTTGCAAAGGCCATACAAATGAATATATTTGATTTGTCAAATTAATATAAAATATGGAAAAATTCTTTAGGAATGTTTTTTCTTCACTTCTACTGAGCATCTTTTCTCTAGGTATGCCCTGGTCTACCCAGGCTCTATATCCTCATTGTCCTCAGACAGAAAGCCTCACAAGGAATCATTTATTCAGATTTTTATACATCATTTCTTGTAAGTATTTTATGTCCTATCTCCTTATTTAATTCTGGTATCACCCTATCCCATCAAAATTTGATCCTTCCCCAGTACATTCTTCAAAAGACTGTTGACTAATTTGTTTGTATTCAAGTTTAGGTCTATTTCTGATCAAACTGGGGCCATACAAATAAGTATAATTTTGTATAGAGCTAATTGATATTTTTTATTATTCTCCTGAAGAACAATCATAATCCTCAGCATACACAAATCACTCAGGGATATTTTTAGAGTATTTAAAGAAAATGAGAAGTTCGTTCAACTGTTCTTTTTAATAGAATTATGGTTTACAGAACTGTAGTAATTTTTTTTCTTCCTCTTCTTCTTTATTCTCATTAAGCAACAATATTTGGGTTAATCTATGTTCATTCTTACCTGACTTCTCTGTTAGTATAGTTAGAATAGCAGCTAAAATGGGGAACTCAGGACCCCTCCCCTAGGTTCACCACCATTGCTTTTCTTTGGCTTTGCTGTTGCTATTCTTCCACCATTTGCCCTTCCTTCCTGTAATCCTGCTCTGCCTTTGAAAGCATTGTCTTCAGGAACAATCTTAGTTCTTCAACCTAATTTGACCCCTTCTTCCTTTGAATTTCCATGGATTTCTGGGGAAGAGAATTTAGGGAAATTTCCTTTATTTAGAAGGTTAAAATAGAGATGTTTATGTACTTAGCCGATTCCTTTTCCAGGCTGTGTCTCATTCTTTTTGTATGGGGCATAAGGACATCCACGTGATGGATGGAGTGTGACAGTATAGCTTCAAGTTGACAGGTAGAGCTCTGGGACTGGACTCAGATGTAGCTCTGAGTCTATATTTGGGCCCCATCAACAAAGACCACTGGTCACTGGGAATGTTAACCTCTTTGGACCTCAGTCATTTTAGTTGTAAAATGTGTGTGTGTGGGGCGGGGGGGCTTGGTAAATCCTTCATAAGGGCAAGTGTGGACCCTGAGAAAGAAGAACGTACTAAGAAGGGCTCCTGGTGGTTACTAACTGGGCTCAAATTTTAAAAATAAATAAACGGGTAAATTAATTAGATAAAACTGATCCTAGCAGCCATTTATATACAGGGGCTCTCATGTAAACTGCACTTCACAGAAAAGCCTGCACTGAACTACCTGCCTCTACACTGTACTGCCTGCCTTTATGTGTTTCTGCCATCTGAACCAGCCCTTATAAAGGAGTTCCTGGAATCCCATTTCAACCAACAGGACTAGGCTTTCCCCATCCACTCTGAGCTGCACAGCTACTAGTACATCCCCATCAGCTTCTCCACCAACTCATCAGAGCAGCTCCATTCTGACCAATCAAGACAATGCCTTTTGGACCAATCAAACTGCAAGGATTTGGAATCTTCATTTGCATGAGACAGACCAACCAGGGACTGGGACTTCTGTCTACTAGCATATTAGCCAACTCCCCTCTGGCTCTGGGAGTGCACTTTCCCTTCCCACCAAAGACTGATGTCTGAGTTTCCCTGGCTAGGCTAAAACACAGATGTCTCACCTGAGCAGCGCGGAGCAGGCCAGCACAGCCAGAGCAGAATGGCACAGAATGGACTAGACCAGAGCAGAGGGGAGCAGACCAGTGCAGCACAAAGCAGTCTAGTAAGAAGCAGAGCAGAGCTGTCTAGCCAAGAGGGCCCTTGCCCCAGGGCTGCCTCACAGCTGTGCTGTTTTCATAGACTTAATGTATCAAGGTTGAGCTGTTTTGCACTGAATAACATTTCCTTCTTCACCACACCCCAAAATGGGGATTCCTGTTGTCATTGAATTGATGCCAATGACCATCAGTTGACACAAGGCACAGGGAATGGTGCTCACCACACCACACCACCAGGAAATGATCGCTATCTTCTACATCTTCATTTCAATGCAGTGGACCCTGAACAGATCCTCGTGGAATTGATGGACAGTATTAGTAGGAATGTGATGATAGCATCAAGATTAAATCCATATGATGAGGGTAAACCAAAACATGGCACAGAATAGGCACACATATAAGTACTGTACTTGGTAGCTAAAGCCAATTATATACGCATATTTAATCAAAATTTTTTTAGTCTCCGATTCATTGACAGCCAAACCCCATCTAGGCATCACTAAGTCCTCTGCTTGCCCCCCCCCCCCCCCCAAAAGTCTCTGGAGGACAGGGGTACCCTATCAGATTTACTGCACACTGCAGGGCAGGCTCCATCTGCCCCCTTTGCTACCTGGACCACTGCATCAGCCTTTCAGCTGGCATCCACTTCGCCAGTGAGCAGGGCCCAGGGACAAAAAAGTTTTTAATATTTATTTTCCAATCTGACCTACACCTGGGATCAAATAGAGAAGCCTACTGAATAGAATATTATCATTTAAATAACAAAGGCCCACCTGATGATAAAAAGAAAACACAAAAAACTAAAACGAAACAAAGGAAGTATTAAAAATACACCAAATATAATTTTGCCAAGTTGTTTATTTAAAAGGCACTTCAGAATGTTTTGGTATTCTTGGTAAGAACGGCCATCAGTTACTAGTATAGTTCTAAGTTGTCATTAAGAAAAATGTCAAATAATTTGATTTTTTTGTAGCTACCTTTGATGGTCTGCATTTTTAATAATAAAAAAATTTCCTATGAGAGATTTGAAGTGTCAGATACATTAGCAATTAACTTCAGTAAATTTGAATGACACAGCAATATTGGGAATGCCACTTAATCAAGAAATTAAAACTTGGCGATTGACCTAGTATTATCAACCAGTAGCTGAGAAATACAATTTTGGGATTGACATGTTTATCACTTTCATCTGCCAGTATTTTTAAAATATTTCCATTAATTAGTCTGAGAGATTTATGACTCTCTTCCAAGTGCTATTCAACAGCTACTTGAAAATAATAAGGTTAGACTTACTAAGATGCAGTGTTTGGGTTCTTATGTTGTTAATTAAAACACATTAGACATAATCGAATACTCAGCAGCATTTTGTAGACAATCCCATCTACTCGTCAACTTGCTCTATTTAAAGGAGAAACAGTGAATGTAGACACACTGCCATAAAAATATGCAGACACCATAAGCCAACCAAAAGGAAAAGTATCTTTACCAAACTATCCATACTTACTTCTTGTTAACAGTTCAAATCATATGTCAGAAAGTAACCTCGCCCTTCACTGCGTTTTCTTCTCTGGGAGATTTTGAATATATGGCAAATATTCATGAATAATGATTTCCATTTAAAGTGCTTTCCTATCATAGATGCCAACATGTAAGATCTTCACATAAATAACTTTTTAAATTAGCAAGCAAACGATGTTTCAAATGTGAATTTACATATAACACCAAAACATTGTTTAAGCTGCTTGAACAGTATAACCAACATTCATTACTTTAAAAAGGCCACAACAAAGATAAACTCAAAGTTTTACCTAATAAATTCCCACTCCAAAATGATGAGGATTTTTTTTTTAAATTCAAATTTAATTTTTCCATAAAAAGTCACACATAAGGTATCATTCAACTAAATTCCCAGGTCTTTTTTAAAATATGGTTTGATTAACTTGGAAGCCACATCCAATTCTAAGATGTGCCAAAAGCACATATATAGAAACATAATCATAGTTTCAAGGCAGCTTATAAAATAAATAAAAGCTATAGGAAGGCAAAATATTAAATTGAATTATTATGCTACTCTGAATGTACCTAAAAGGTTGCTGATTCAATTGTTCTGGGATGAGGCCTGGGAATCTGTTTTTCCAACGATTTTCCAGGTTTTGCTAATGTTATTGATGTGGGTACCACACACTGAGATCATTCTTTTACAGAATCACTTATACTGCAAATAAAAGATTTCTGTAGAGAATACTTATCTCACTAAACTAAAAGAATAAGTAGTATTAGTTTTCAACATAAAGAGAAAAAAATCATATTCATTATTCAGACATGCTGGGCAATATGAACATTAGAATAAAAAACAATAGATTATTGCACCCAGGGCCACCCACACTTCATGAATTACCCCCAATGCAACAATTTATGGTTGTATTTAAGACTAAGTTTTTTTTTCTTATAGTGTAAAGAATATGAATCACATTTAAAATAACAGCCAGAATAAAGTGTTTCAATATACTATTAATATTTAAATTTTAAAAATAACAGCACTCTGAATATTTATTTCTTTGAGCCTGATCGCAATAATATTTCAGACATTATTCATGTTGCTGATGCCATCATGGCTTATGGAGGGTATTCACTTTCATTTCAATGTCTTCTTTCCGTAAGTGAAATATATTTGCATTCTCTGAAGCTCTGAGTTTTATTGGCAGATATTCCTGACTTCTCAGGCACATAAATACTATTTCCTTCCAGTCTCCTTAAACCTATGCATTTAAAAGCTCATCAGTGGACAATGAACCCTAACAACACACAAATCCAGAAGAAAAACTATATCCCCTCAAGGAAGAAAGGAAGGAAGGAAGGAAGGAAGGAAGGAAGGAACGAAGGAAGGAAGGAAGGGAGGAAGGAAGGGGGAAACAAAAGCAAAGCAAACAGACCACACAGGAAAACCCATATATACATGCTATGCACACATATGTGCATGGGTCCACACATGTGCTTACATATGGCAGAACTGAGGCCAAGAATATTAAACCTATCAATAAATCCAAATGGCCTAACTACCTATTTCAAAACATAGTTCCATGCTATAAAACAATGATTTTATTCTATAACTAAAGGCCCGGTGCATGAAAATTCATGCACATGGTGGGGGGGGGGGGAGTTCCCTCAGCCTGGCCTGTGCCCTCTCGCAGTCCAGGACCCCCTTAGGGCAGTGGTTCTGAATCTGTGGGTCATGACCCCTTTGGCGGTCAAACGACCCTTTTACAGGGGTCGCCTAAGACCATCCTACATATCAGATATTTACATTATGATTCATAACAGTAGCAACATTACAGTTATGAAGTAGCAACGAAAATAATTTTATGGTTGGGTCACAACATGAGGAACTGTATTTAAAGGGCCAGAAGGTTGAGAACCACTGTCTTAGGGGATGTCTACCTGCCCGCTTAGGCTTGCTCCCCAGGGGATCAGACCTAAGCTGGCAGTCAGACATCCCTCTGACAGCCTGGGAGCCCTCGGGGGATGTCCAACTGATGGCTTAGGCCAACTTCCCGCAGGGAGCGGGCCTAAGCCATCAGTCGGACATCCTTAGTGCTGCCAAGGACGCGGGAGAGGCTCCCGCCACCCCTGCTGCACTCGCAGCTGTCAACCTAGCTTGTGGCTGAGTGGAGCTCACCCTGTGGGAGCATACTGACCACCAGGGGGCAGCTCTTGCATTGAGCATCTGCCCCCTGGTGGTCAGTGTGCTTCATAGTGACTGGTCCTTCCTGGTCGTTCTGCTGTTAGGGTCAATTTGCATATTACCCAATTTGCATATTATATAGGAGGATAAGAAATTCTTAAAATAACCCAGAAAGATTAAAAATAAAAGGATGTGAAAGGATATACAAAAGGATGAGCAAAAGCAATAACATTTAATCTAGTGTTACAACTTTGGTGTCAGACATGGTGGAATTCAGGACAAAAATTATTTAACAGCAGATAAATGCAGGCACCTTATAACGCTGGTGAGTATAGTGAGCAATCAAAATCCTTAAATATAAGTGATTATATTAAAAGATCTATAGAATTCATTTCTAAAAATGTCAAGAGGCAATTAACAGTACCCAACAACTTTTCTTTATAAAAACACCCAGTAAAAAGGAATTGATAGATGCTTACTTAATGTTGAATGTGATTATGTAAATAAAAATCTGAGTCCAAATGCCAGGATCTTACTTAATGAGGAAACACTGGAGACATTCCTACTAAAGTGAGAAAAATGACACAGATGCCAACTGTCACCACTACTGTTAAATCTGGTAATGGTATATTAGACAATGCAATGAAAAAAAGAGAAAGCAATCAGAGGCATAAGAATTGGGTGAAAAAAAGACAGAAAATAATCTTTATATGCAGATAAAACTTACTGAAACTTCAAAAGTGAATTACAGACTTTTGTAAAAAGAGAATTTATTCAAAAGGATGCAAATTTAACAAAGAAAAATCAATAAACCTTATTTATAACACAAATATAAAAAGACAGATGACAATGGAAAAATACCTCATTCATACAGAAAAATAACTGAATGACAAAACACAACAACACAACACCTCGGCAAATAAATGAGACAGGTGCCACACCTGTATAAGACAGTGAAAATACCTCTAAAAGAAAAAGGAAAAAAAAAGTAGACATGAATAAAACGAAAATATATATGTCCTTGGATCACAGAGCTATCAATTCTCCATAGGGTTAGTTATAAATTTGGTGCAATTTTGATAGTAATAGCACATGTTTGTTTGTTTGTTTTTCTGAAGAGCTAGAAAAGTTCATTATGAAGTATATAATACCATAAAAGACCTACCAAATAATAAAACATATTGTAAGACCTCCCAAATTAAAACAAAGTGATCTGGCACACAAAGAGACTGAAAGAAGAGAAAAGAGTGAAAAATAAAAATAAAAGGCCCCGCAGAAAGGAAATAGTGGCATCTTATGAACTAGTGGCATTGGGCCAACTGGGAAGCCATTTGGAAAAAGATAAATCATGTCACACTTTCTATCAAGATGAATGATGCCACATGAGTCAGTGAGCCACATAAAGATGAACTCATAATCTTTATAATCCAGAAGTTGGGAGAAACTTCCTCAATGTACCTCAAAATCTACAAGCTATAAACTAAAAGGCTACATTAATTCAACTACATAAAAAAATAAAATCAAGCTTTTGCATGCAGAGTATACTACAAGAAAACTCAAAAGCACAAAGGACAAAGTGGGGGAAATATTTGCAACTTCTTTCAAAGGCAAATTATTAATAAGCAAATAATTCTTATAAAAGAGAATAATCTAATGCAAAAATGGGCAAAACTATGAAGAAATAGTTCAGAGAAGAAGAAATTAAAATGTCCTTTGAAAACAGGAGCACACTCCTAACAAAAGGAATGCACTGAGAAATGATTCCTCCATCTAGAGAACAGCATATCCTGTTGGTTAGCAGGTGGCATATGCATGACTGGGAAGGCAATGTGGTCCAAGTCCAGAACAGGGAGATGCGACCATTTCTAGCCAAACTGTGCTTATCCTTTGCCCTAAAAGTCCTACCGTATTTCTAGGTGGCTATACAAACAATATACAGGCAAAAAATGTACAAAACCATTCATTGTGGCATTATTTCTAACAGAAAAGAACTAAATTTAAATAAGAAATATCACTGTAAAGTCATGGTTTCTTTCTTTTCAAAATTATATTGCAGAGAGCGGGCCTAAGCTGTCAGTCGGACATCCCTGAGGGCTCCTGGTCTGTGAAAGGGCACAGGCTGGGCTGAGGGATCACCCCCCGACACACACACACACACACACACACACACACACACAAGTGCACAAATGTCATGCACCGGGCCTCTAGTGGAGCTATAAAGGACAAATGGGTTTATGTCACAGACACATAAGCAGCCCAGCCAGTGAGGCTCAATGGTTGAGCATTGACCTATGAACCAGGAGGTCACAGTTTGATTCCCAGTCAGGACACATGCCTGGGTTGTAGACTCAGTGCCCAATAGAGGGCATGCAGGAGGCAGCTGATCAATGAGTCTCATCATTGATGTCGATATCTCTCTCTCCCTCTCACCTCCTCTCTGAAGTCAATAAAAATATTGACACAAAAGCAAATATTATGGGGCTTTAACTAACTAAATAACTATATTAGAACATCAAAAATAATAATGACTACAACTGATTGAAACACATAAAATTGTTTATAATAACATTCAGGAATATAAATCCAAGAGTTCAAATGATATCCCAAAAGAGGAAGTATCCCCCCAAAATTATAATAGGGCATAAATTCTTTACTCTGAAAACTATCAGTTACAGCAGAAAAGTTAATTTATTCTTCCTTTTCTATTACAGTTTCATCTCAAATAAAATAAATAGCCCTGGTTCATAAGTGAAATTTCTTAAATTCCTTTAAGAAAGTTAGAATTAAGAATATAAACAAAATAATGGCTCCAGGCCAGTGTCATCAACAGATGGGAAAGCACACAGTGGAGGGATCAGTTTGTCACCCTCTGAATTCACTGATATCAATCATAGTACCACTGTTACTGTAGAAAATCTGTCAGGGTGAGCGTGTCAGAGGTCAGCACCGGTCCCACAGCTGGTACCTGCGAAGTGGGCTGTGTCTGATCCCCGTGGCCTCTTTAGAAGATCAATCTCCCACCTAAATGCCACTCAAGGGACAGAAACAGCCCCTTGTGAAGGCAGAGTGGCTCTGAAATGACTCACAGGCCAGCCACTGGGTTTCCCAGGATACTCCCTGAGGAAGTGGCAGTTGTTTTATCTGGAAGCATCCCCGACAAACTGCCCACGCCTGCTGTGCTGTCCTTACGCTGCTGCTCCTCATCACAGGTTGTTTTTCAGGAGCCCAGGAGAGCCCCGGGGACAGCATCACCCAGGCGGCACCTGCAGCCAAGCTGTTGCCAAGAGCACCAGCTGCTGAAGCGCAGGCACATTCTGACTTAAGGACGTTTGTTTTGGAATGTTAATCCTGGAATTCTTTAATCCTTCGCACGGACCTGTTTTTCTGGTTCTCTAATAATATTACCGGTTGTCGATACTTCCAAGATGGGCTGAAATTGAGTGGGACCAAAATACAGCTCACGGAAATATCAAGGCCAAGGCATATATAATTTCAGCATTCAAATATGAAAACGGAAAAGGCAAAGGAAGAGACAGACTTGAAACCAGCGGTTGCAATTTCATCTCCATAGGTTATTGCATTAATGTTGTAATTGACTTCTCCCAAGATAAGGTACAGTCCATTCTCCGTACTCACGGTAGTTGTGTGTATAACATCACCATAAATACTGAATCAGCCAATACTGAACCATTAAATATAGGGCTAGGTTCTTGTGCATCGCGGGTCACAACATTTTTATCAACCGATCAGTACATAACCTTGTTTTCTTGTGTTTCTGTTAAAGATGCCTCATTCACTATATGCTGTTAATTCATTATATTCAACTCCCAGCCAACAGCACTGTAACTCATACCTGAAGAAAGTCTACCTACCCAGCACGTTATTTTCTCTGTGGGGCCCACCATAGCCTCCCTGATTTTAGAACACTAGACAGTATTTCAGCTTGATGCATGGGGGCCATGTTAAGCAGTGAAATCAACAAAAATGCAAAAACTGTGGCAAGAAATAGACCATGCAAGGGACACTTGTTTACAGTGTGAGAGCTGCAAGAAGGCAGAGTGTCACCTTGATCTACCTCAGCTGGGAAGATGCACATTGGGCAACTCAAATTTTACCCCGCTCTGCTCATGTCCACAAATGACCTCGAATATTGATTTTGGGATTACAAATAAATATTAACACGCAGGCAAAATCCCAAACTTGTGATAAACAAGTAATGGGGTTGACTGTAATTGTTTCATGCTGACTCTACTAAAAAAAACAAGGTAAGAACACTGAGATATTCAAGGGCTTCTAAAGTTTTTAACAGTTGCCTTTTATCTGTAAAAAATCATCATCATTAAGTCACTTTATTATCTGTTGGGGGGAAAATACTGGCCAATCGTTATAGGTGCTCAAGTCTGTGATGTTTAATTATGTTGGGCATAAACATCGCAGGGTAACAAGTAAAGCTAAAGCGATGCCTGGCTACCATGTTTAGATGGCAAAGGCCCTATCACTGACCACACATGCACAATATCCTCTATTCAAAATGAGAAAGAAACTTTAGCTGTGCTTTTAGTAGTTGACACATTCTACAGCCACTCATAGGAGCCCTTTATTTAATTGGAACTGATTAGAAGTCCTTTTAGACTCTTAAGGAAATGTGCATTCATTTACTAGTAATTAAGTAATAGCTTATAGTCAATGGGAATCTTTCCTGTGCTTACAAATGAGCAGTCTTATGCCCTGAACTGTCCCTGCTGAGCAAGTCCTGATGGCCACAAACCCCAGGTCTGCTGAAGTTTCTGATTATGTCATATGACCAAAGAACACAGTCTCACACTGGGACAAGTGTTAAATAATAAGCGAAGGGGAATCCAAAAGAGATGATGTCAAAGAAAACCAAGCCTAGGTTTTCCTCCAATTGAAGGGAAAATTGCTCTTATTCCAAAGTCATTCATCCTCTTCTCTGGGCCACACTCTATATAGGAGATCTTTGATTGGTTCACTTGAGATTATGTGCAAGACGTTGATCCTGATCTCCTGGGATCTCCAAGCAACATAGCCCAAAACTTTTACCCAACATAACCTGTCAGAAGCAAAGTCCCCCTTGTACAATTGTGATATTCCTCAGACTCTGTGGAAGCCTGAATAAAATACCAAGAAGAGCTCATCACCCTCTTTGTTCTGATCTGATCTTCAACACGCACCCAATTGAATAGGTTTCCCAGGTAACCTAACACCAGAAAGAAGGCATTTTGTTTAGCAGACAGGAGCATTCTCTGAACAGCAATGAAATCATAAATTGGCATTCTGGGTAAAAGTGAATTAATTCCCCACAATCAGATCATCCTATAAAGCTACAAAACAGATTCTGGACCCGTGGAGACCTCCCACAGGATATCTAGGCTGAAACCCTTGGCCCTTTATTATCACAATATGCGCAACACACCTTGGCAGGACCCCACTTCCACGCTATAGTCTAGGGTCTCTGCCCCCGCCCCTGAAACTCACACATAACCAAACTAAAGCTTTCAGAGACTACACCAGAGACCAGTGGACCAATGCCCTCCAAATTATAAAGGCCTGATTCCACTTTTAGTTCACAAATTTGTGCTCATATCCTTAGAGTGTGCAGCATCCACATATCCCCTACTTCGTCTTGATGGCTTTACATTTTCAATAGGGAAAGAAAGAACTATTGGCTGTCATATCTAGATTCTGAGTTTCATTTTCTTCAAAGATGTATGTAGTGTGAATCTGACAAGCAGTAGTGTTGACCACGCCCCTGTGGGCATCACACTTAGAGTTTCTGCAGTTAAATGAAAGCACAGGCCTTATATGTAGAAGACAATGAAAAGAAAGAGAGTGGCAGAATTTTAATCTATCTGCAATTATTTTATTTAGTTCTCTGCTAATGTAATAGCTATTATCATAATAAAAATGTCAAAAATACATTGATATCATAATTAACAGCATGCCTCCATGAAGCGAAAAGGATCAGATGCCTTCATTTTAATCCTTCATTTCTCATATTTTGTCAATAGTTTTGGGGTGAGGGGGAATAGTTGGGAACGAAGGAAAGCAATAATATTCAATTATAATTACTTTATGCCTAAGGAATATGCCACTAATTAATCCCTCAAGTATGCCAAGTAAATGTAATGATATCACCTTTTAGCTAATTCTTTTATTTTTTTTAAATTTTATTGACTGATCTTTAGAGAGAGAGGGGAAAAGATAGAAAGAGAAAGAAGTATTGATTTATTGTTCCATTTATTATGCATTCATCAGTTCTTTCTTGCATGTGCCCTGACTGGGGTTCGAACCCAAAACCTTGGCATTTTGGGACTAAGCTCTAACCAATTGAGGTATGGCCTGGGCCTAGCTATTTCTTTTAAATGAGAATATTCTTTTAATGTTTTGATTGAGGTTCATTAATTGTTAAATACAGATCCCAGTGACTAAATCTTACCATCATTCAGTATTACATCCCCTGGCATTTGTGTAGTGCTATACAATTTTTTTTTGTTTCGAAAATAGAACACTTATTAAAACTAGTGACAATAACACACATTTAGGGGAAAAGGAAAGTGGTTTTCTTTTCACCCCAGTGAACAACAATCTGTTATTACCAAGCCCATGGGGGAAGGAGCGCAAGGAGACATGGCTGAGAGGCAGATAAGGAGGCCAGATTCTAAAAGCTGGGCTAAAAGCTGGGCTGGGGACAGACAGCACAGAATGGCAAATGCAGTTCAAAGGCAACGTTATATTTAGCATAGCTGATGTTCTTTTCACATTTTTTATTTTACTATAAGATGCAAAACACTAAAACTACCAAAACCCAAATTTTTAAAAGTACAACAAATATGACAACCACCCATGAGCACACATCATACACTGAACATTATGCCATACTAGCTTTTGATACATATTACACACACACACACACACACACACACACACACACACACAGTGAGGAAGAAACCCTTTCTTATACTGCTGTTACAAAGAGATTTCCCTCTACATATTTGGTCTGCTTTCCTAATTTAGATTTAAAACCACCTTGAATTTGTATTTTTATATGGAATGAAGAAGAAATTTGATTTTTACCATAATATAGCCAATTTTTTCTTATTTATTTATTTCATTTATTTCTTTTTCACTTACTGAATAGTCCACCCTGCCCCACTATGTTTTAATTCCACCTCTGCCATACACGACAGGTGTGCTTCTGAGCTCCCTCTTTCCCCTTGGTCTACTTATCTATATCTGGGCCAATCCAGTAAAATTAGATTTGGTTATTTTTCTATTTTATTATAACAAACCCCTATTTATTTCCCTTCTACAGGAAATTCAGCTTTCAACAAAAACAAACTCCAAAATTTATTTCATTGCTGCATGATTTTTGGAGTAATGTATCTGTGTTTTAATGCTTCTTAGAATATTTGGTTCTTTAGTTATATCCCCCATCAGGAGGTAAAAAATAGTAATAAAGATAATTTTTACACATCAAGAGCATTAAAGAAAATGTAGGCTGGTGACCTAGGCATTTGCAGGCGTGTATGTTTTTCCCATGTTCAGTGAAAAATAGTCTTTTAAAAAACAGTCTAAACGGAAATTGAATTTCAAACAACTCAGCAATCCATTTGCCAACCTTTTAGAAAGTTTAATATGCAATAAAACTATGCTTAAAGAATCATCTCAGACTTGACAAAAACAGAAATACTGCCATTCTCTTACATCTCAGTCACTTTATTCTCCTTATAGATCCCTCCTTCCTTTGAGCCATTATAAAGGCATGGCGGGTCACAGCCAAGAGCTGATGAGTCAGCACATCTGAATGCCAG
The DNA here is from genome assembly GCF_000147115.1 of Myotis lucifugus. Classification (NCBI taxonomy): domain Eukaryota; kingdom Metazoa; phylum Chordata; class Mammalia; order Chiroptera; family Vespertilionidae; genus Myotis; species Myotis lucifugus. The sequence goes on along the minus strand of NW_005871048.1, from coordinate 53,082,015 downwards.
AACCAGGACAGAAGAAACAGTCAGTTCCAGCTGGAGACCCGCCACGTTTTTGGAAAGTCACAAAATCTCTTTTTGTATCTCAGGTTTTTGGGATTTCCCCCGATGTTTAAAATGGAAATTATGCCTCCCCTTTGAGGATACTATATCAATAATTTGAAATGGAGTATGTGAAAATTATTTGTGTGCTACAAAACCTCATACACTATTTTTACACCTCCATCGAGTACAATTGAGTTGTAAGAGTCTATTATATATTCTAAGTATAGACTTTTTGTCAGGTATATGTTTTGTAACTAGTTTTCCCACTCTATGGTGTGCCTTTTCACTTTCATAATAGTGCCTTTGAATAGTAAAAGTTTTTTCATTTTGGACAATCCTATTGATCAGGTCTTTTTCTTTAATAGTTCAGGTTTGGTGTGTTCTATTTCAGAAAAAGCTTTCAACCCAAGAATGCCAAAAATTGTCTCTTGTGTTTTCTTCTATAAGTTTAACAGTTTGGGAACTACATTTTTAAAGCCTTTGATCCATTTAGAGTTAATTTTGGTATATTGCATGAGCTGAGGGTGGAAGTTTGTTTTTTTGCACTCAGCTGTCCAATATTTTCAGCAGCTATTTTTGAAAAGTTTATACTTTCCCACTGAATTGGCTTAGAACATAGTTGAAAATAAACTGACCATACGTGTGGGACTAATTTTGGACAGTCAATTGTATACCAGTGGCTTAAATATTTATTTTTCATGAATCCCATAATATGTGATTACTGTACCATAGTTATATAATAAATCTTGAAATCTAGTAGAGTAATATCTGCTTTCTCAAATTTGTTTTGGCTGTTCTAGGTATTTTATTTATTTATTTTTATAAAACACATCAGAATTTTATTTCTTGAAGAATACAGCATATAAAATCACAAGAATGACCAAATGCAAAGTCCATATACATTTTAGAATTCGCTTGTTATGCTATAAGAGAGCTGGAATTTTTATTGCAATTGAGTTACATCTAGAGGATGAATTTGAAGGGAACTGACAACCACATTGTGTCTGTGGGTCCATGAACATAGTCTATCCCTCCGCTTATTTCTTCATTTCTGCCAGCAATGTTTTATAGTTTTCCACGTAGAAAGAAGAGTTACACACATTTATTCAAATTTACTCCTAAGTGTTTTATATTTTTGATGCAATAGTAAATGGTATTTTTTCTATTTCTGATCGGAAGATTCTAATATATAAGAACACAGTTTATTTCTGTATCTCAACTTTGTAAACTTCAAACTCAGTAAACCCATTTCTGGTAGCATTTTTTAGGTTTCATAGGATTTTTAACATAGACTACAATTGTTCAATACAAAAGCAAAACAACACAAGCCACATGTATAATATTAAATTTTCTAGTAGTGATAGTTCCGAGACAGTCTCTAAAATTTCTTATTAATTTCCATCTTTTTTTTTGAAGAATATTTTTTTCCATGCTTCTCCTTAGAAGCTTCTAATTTCCAAATCAAGATATGCTTCTCATATAGTCATTCAGTTTAATTTTAGAGCTGGCAATTTTCTAATTTCTACATGCAAAATATTAATATAGGTGCCCAAAGACAACTGCATTTTGGCCATTCTTAAGTTGATATTTTCTAATTAAATCTTCCCATTTCTATAAAGCACTTGCAAGTAAAGGCTTTCTATCAGGAGTATTAAATGAGGGCTGGGAATTGGGAGTTTCTGGCCTTGGAGGCACAATTTCCCATATTAATTTTTTATTTATTTCTGGATATCTGTAATCTGAGCAAATTTTCTAGACATGTTATGTAGTGGGTCAAATGTGGCATCAGTTTCTTTCCCGGCTGTCTAAAAACAACTGGAAGGGTTTGGGGCCCAGGCAGACCAAACCTGTGCTGGCTCCCTGGAGGAGCCAGTTAGTTAATTACAGTTGAGTTGGGACTTCCCTATGGGGCTCCTGCACACCCCCAAAGATTCTTAGTCACCTAAGAATACCCAAATTGGGCTGGAGGGAGGATGTGCCCCTTTCTTCATAGCTGAATGAGCTAAGCTCTCATAAAAAAACAATTTCTAGTAACCACAATAAAAGTAGGTAAATTTTGATTTTAATAACATATCATATATAGCCAATTTTTCCAAAATATAATCTCTATATATAAAAGGCTAATATGCAAAGTGTCCCCCCTTTCGACCAGGAGTTCGATTGCTCGCTATGACGTGTGCTGACCACCAGGGGGTGGCACGGAACATGGCAGGCGACCAGCCACGGTAGCGGGGCGCTGAGGGAGTGAGGGAAGGAGGAGGCAGGGAGGTGGGGAGGTGGGGAAAAAGAGAATCTGATTGGCCCTGATTGCTGGCTAGGCTTAGGGACTCTACCCGTGCACGAATTTCATTCACTGGGCCTCTAGTTTCATGTTATGAGTAAAACAATTACGAATGGAATGGTTTACTTTTTTCATACTTTGTCTTTAAAAGTCAGTGTTTACACTTGGAGCACATCTGGATTCAAAACAGCCACATCTGATGTGCTCAGTAACCTCATATGGCTAGTGGCTACTATAATGGACAGTCCACACGCAGACAGATAAAGCCAGCCTAAATTCTTATTTTCTAGTCTGCCTGCCTTTTATTTTTTCTTCTTGCCTTTCGCATTGTGAAATGTCCTTTGTCTCTGGTGCCTGCTCTCCAGGCCCAGGACCAGGGATTATTCCATCTACTGTTTCTTGGAGGTTCTTCCACATCTGTGGTACGTTCCTCCCAGGCAAGTGCTCATCGGTCCCAGGTGGATACTGGACAGATTCCTTTACAAATCCCTGAGCTTGTGTCCTCTCCCCTCTCTCCATTTTGGTTTTCTGTCCTGAGAATTTCAGCACCTTTCCAAACTCTGAACTCTGATTTTTCAACTCTGTGAAATTGCTGGGTGAGGATGTTATTAGTGGCTGCTGAGGAAAGGAAATTTGAAATTCTGAATATTGGAGAAGCTCAGTGAGGTGTTGCTTAGCAACTCTTAATAGCAAATAATTTAAACTCTGGATTTATTTTTTCCTGCGAACTTGCTGCTCCAGCCCGGAATCTGGAATTCACTCCCTTTCACGGCAGCTCGCCTGCATGCTCGCCTGGGTACACACACACAGTCCAAACGTGACGGTGACAGGTTGTGCTATTTACCAGTTCCCAATAAGTATGTTTCTTTGGATATAACAACGGCTTCCAAGATTCAAGGCCAAGGTAGCTGGAATTCTATTACAAACACAACCTTTCATAAAATCATCTGGCAAACAGTAGGGACACTGAAGGCAGGAAGCCCTAAGACAACCACCATCAAAAATGTCTGCATTTAAACTGTGTCAACAACAGATGTTTGTTTGGAAAGCCTACAGAACATTTTCCCTCCCTTGTAAAATATAATTCTAACTTCTTCAGGAAAACACGCCGAATTCCAGATCACAGTCACAACATCTTTCAACTTCAGGCTGACCTCCCTCGAGGTGCTTCCAGATGCCCTGAGAGCAACACACACAGGGCCAGCATCCCCAGTCTCCGCCCCACCCCCCCTCAACAGTGGCAGCCCCAGGAGCCATGTTATCCAGACATCAAGCAAGGTATTGGACAGGACCCAAAACCGGCACAGCTTCTCCCAACACAAGGAGAAGCCGGTACTGGGCTGGACTGCACCCTGAGCTGGCATCCCAGAGAATGCCTTCCGAGGGCCCTTGGAATCTGATGGGGTTTTCCTATGAGGAGGAAAGTGGTAGATTATAGGTGTCAGGAGCTAAGACAGAACCAGATGACAATGCCAGCAGAAAGGAATAAAATGATAAGGAATCTGTTTATAAAGAATTGATGTTAATTTCATTATAAAAGCAACCAGTAGATAAACATTTGTTCCTTGTGTCAAATATGTGTCATTTCTCTTAGTGATGCATCTGAGAAGCGAAAATACCTCCAACAAGGATTATGTGCTGACAAAACCAGCAACATGACTGATTTTTTGTCAACTCTGAAGTAACAGCTACCTCTTCATGAAGTTTTTCCAAATAACAACTAAGCCAAAGTGGTTCAGATAGAACAATCCAAAATTCCTAAATATCTCCCTCATCACACAATAATCTGTCACTTTCCAAGTCACAACAGGAAACACCACACAGCTGTCAACCATAATGGATATATGAAGATGATGGACGATGATCACTGTGCCAAAATGCCACGTTCAAATTCTGGCTCTCTTCTTGCTGTGTGACTTTGGGGAACTTGATTAACCACTCTGGGCTTCAGTTTTCTCCTCTGAGGAATTGCAAGTAATAATAGTACTTACTTCACAGAGTTGTACAGATCAAATAACTTATGTATATAAAGTAACTGAATGATGCCTGAATGATGTATATAAAGTAACTGAATGATGTATATAAAGGGAAGGACCAGGGCAATGGAAGTGTTTTCTATCACTATTACGGTGGAAGAGGAAAGCAAACCAATATGCTATGTGTACACTCATTCAGTATTTCCACAAGTATTTGGGGTGTGATCCTACCTATGTGACACTGTGCTAGACACTGGGAAAAGAGAAGCCAATAAAAATGCCTCCAAAGCCACCCGTCTTTCAAATGTAGCTTGATGTGAGGGTGAGGTTGGGGAGGACAACAAAAGTGCCAAGGAGAGAATGGCTGTGCCTGTTTAAGGAACAGATGACAGTTAATTGCAATGTCCATCTCAGCACCAGGGCCTGTGTTCCTCTAAAGCAGTGGTTCTCAACCTTCTGGCCCTTTAAATACAGTTCCTCCTGTTGTGACCCAACCATAAAATTATTTTCATTGCTACTTCATAACTGTAATGTTGCTACTGTTATGAATCGTAATGTAAATATCTGATATGCAGGATGGTCTTAGGCGACCCCTGTGAAAGGGTCGTTCGACTGCCAAAGGGGTCGCGACCCACAGGTTGAGAACCGCTGCTCTAAAGGAAAGCACAGGAGGAGAGAAGGAAGAGAAGCAGAGAGATTGTTCCAGAGACCTGACTGAACTGTCTATTCGAACAAGGTCAGGACTGGAAGGCCCAGGGAGGGTTGTGGTAAATTCCCAGTTCATCGCATAGCCAGTATGACTTTCACACGCTCTGGCTGGGAACTGAGAGGAGGGAGAATACAAAAATGCCACCTCCACTCTGAAGTGCAGAAATGTGGGGGAATCTCAAAATAACGACACTTCAGGCTGGTCCGTGTTGCTGCACTTCCTTAAAATTCACACTTTGTCAGTATATTATTTGCTTTTAAAAACAGCAAAAAATATTAAAAACTCTCATCTTTGTTGTTAGTTACAATAATTTTTATATTGCTCTTTTATTTTTCTGAGTTGTGTGTGCCTCTACATATTAACTCCAAAATACCCTCTGAGAAATCAACCTGGTGCACAAAAGCAGACAGCGATGGTTTCTTGGATACTCAGGGACAGGCTGGATTTGTCTCCTTTCATTTATATGCTACTAGGTCCTTCGCATGGTAAATCCATTGTTTAATAGCATTCCAGGTGACTGCACTAAAGGAAAAGCAAACCAATTCTGTACCATTTCAAAGCCTATGAGAGCTCTTTATTTTCTTACATTTCACCCACTTTCAGTATGAAAATGATATTTGCACACTTATGTCCTGTTTATGTAAGAAAACACAGATAGGCACGTGCTGAATGCCTGACATCTTGTTAGGAAATAGAACAAAGAAAGTCTCTTCTTCCTGGAGCAAAATGTTAGCCTTTCGAGTAGGTAATTTAACAAATCTATACAATAACTTCAGCATGGTCTCCCCGCCAAGCCTGAAATGGGGTTGTCAGGAATGGAAGTGTTTATTAACTCCATTCAATGAGCTCTTAGTGTGAGGGAAGCAGAAGACTGGAGTCAAATGCAGATACAATTCAGCCCTCTTGTCCTCACTCAGCCAACCCAGCATCTCTTGTGTGTAAGCCTCACCCCATCCAGACACTTGCCCTCCTGTCCTGCTACCTTCCGAATGGCATTCCCATCTCAGAGCGAGGGTCACCAGTCAGTAGTTATCAACTAAGAGGAAATGGATTTGTCTTGTTATAAATTCATTAAATAAAATGGCATCGAAAAGCTTAGGCTTCACAGATGAATGAAGGACATTACAACAATGTGCCAGGCAGGAAAAACTTACTCAGTGTCACTAAGATGAGTGTGACATAAACACTCATGGTGTTTATGTGGGGATCAATGAGGTTCCATGGGGAAAGTGCTCAGGACAGGGCCGGGCATGGAACAGATGATGCACGTGCTGGTTGCTTATACTCTACTAGTATGTTCTGCACCAGAGATGTTAACGGCTGGGATCTACACTGAAGCCACCTGGGCAGCACAGAATTAACCTGACCCAGACAGAGGTCTGGGCTTGCCCTGTGCTCCTGGGACGTCATCCCTAGGCCCCTGGAATGCTCTGCCTGACAGGAGTGCCTTTGTTTGGTCAGAGACAGTCTAAATATGATTTATGATGGGGTCTTAGGGCCATGCAGGATCTGTTCTGCCTCCAGAGGGCTGGAGACTGCAGGTGTCAGACCAGCGTCTGTGAGGCTGGAGACTAAAGGTCAGCCACGCAGGCAGTAGGTGATTGAGCCCCGAAAAAATCTCCGGACAGAGAAGGGCCGCTACGCTTCCCGGGTAGGCAGTACTCCCTGCATGGTGACATGTAACATTGTCGAGAGAGTAGCGCTGTGCGTGACTGCACAGAGAAGACAATGAAAGCTCCACACTTGCTAGTTTTCCTGCCCCTTCCTTTGGCTGATGTTCATCTCTATTTTTTCCTTGTAATAACCCATAACTGGGAGGATAATGGTGTTCAGTGAGTTCTGTGAGTCCTTTTACGAAGTTACCCAACCTCAGGGTGGTCCTGGGAACCCCAAACTTGCCATTGGAGTCAGCAGTGAGGGTGGTCACGTGTGGATGGCCCCTCTGCCTGAGCAGTGGGCTCACTCCTGCATTTCCTTATCACAATAGTGTTAGTTTAACCATCTCCTACGGGGAACCACCCCTTGAGCACAATCCCTTAAGCACAGTGAACCTATTATAACACTTCTGGAAGTGTTCACTGAGGGGCCTACATCTGTGGTGCCAATATTAAAAGATGCCAGGCTTTTTGCTAATGTTTGCATATAATTTCATTTTAAATCTGCTTGCCTCTGGAATGGAGCAGCTGTGGCCAGAGGCTTGGGCAGGATTTGAAGCTCCAGTGGAGGAATGGGGCCCAAAGTGGCCCTCTTCTGGACGGATGTGTGAGCAGGTCCACAGTGTGAGGCAGACCCCTGCCCAAATCCCCAACATAGAAAAAGTGGCCAAAAATAGCTGCAACCTGCCTGGCTATGGCACTTCTGAGCATCAAGCAGACACAGCTGGCCCAAGGCACAAGCAGGGCTGGTCACCCCACCTGCAATGTCATCTGGGCTGAGGCTCCACATATAGTCTAGTTTTGCCCAGGGCCCTGGCTGCATAAGGAAGGCAACATCACAGGTAGGATTATGGCTGTGGGCAGAGGAAGAAAATCCCACTCAATAGGAGCCTGGAAGTAGCAATGCCAAAGCTCACAGGAGCAATTAACGCTGAGACATTTAGCCAACAAACTCAAATCCCGCAAGAAATCAATCTTAAGAAAATGAAAATAAAATGACTATGGAAAAGGTATGTTTAATATGCTTACAGGCATTTTTTTAAAGCATCAATATAAGCAAAATATATGTCATAAAACCAAAAGATGGGCAAAAACAGAAAAAGCAGATACAAAAGAAATTCAACAACAATAAATATGGAGATGACAAAATAAAGTCATCCATTAGGGAGACACTGAGTGAGCAGCCATGGGTGCCTTCTATTGTAGTCTACTCTCATAGGTGCAAAGACATGACAGTGAAAAGAATATCACTGCCCAGGAGTTTATATTTTTGCAGAGGATACAGTCAACAGACAAAAAGAGAGAATATGATTTGAGGTGCTATAAATCCTTGTCAATGCTATGGGAAACTGGAGTAGGCTGAGGTGTTGCCCAATGGGGTGGCATCTGAAGGTCGGGAAATGCTGCTCTGAGACAGGGACCCATGAGGTCAATGAAGATAACACAGGAGCCACGCTGCATGGGGAAGAAGAGCATTCCAGACAGATGGAGGTCCTTATCCTGACAAACTGATTCTATTAAACTACTAATCATAGAGCAAACATTTTATTTCCCGTGAAATTATGGATGTTCTAATTATGTTGACAACAGGTCTGATGCCACTCGAACTATGCTAATCCATTCTGTATCAGGAATCCTGGCTAATACATGTAGACAACACAATGCCTGCAAATAGAGTGAATTCAGGATTTGAAAGGGAGAAAATGTTAATTATCTGGAGATGATGATACTGTCTATATAAATAAACTGAGACCCTCAGACAAATGAACAGAGCTAATAATAAGAGTCCAACATAACAGATCAACATAAAAAGCAGCAGTACCCTTATGCAAAGATATTAAATAGAAAAGGGAATAAGAAAAAAATGCCTTTAATAAAACCACCAAAAAATATAGGTACCTAAGAACAAGTCTAAGGAACATTACTACTGATTTCATGAAGTAAAAAAGTCTCGGAGGGACATAAAAGAAACCCAGAATCATTGGAGAGACATGCCATGTCATTCTATGGAAGGACTAGATACAAAATTATAAAGAACATATCTCTGGATGTTTTTTGTAGTGTCCTTTTATTATTTCCTAGTTGTTAAATATCTTTCAGAGCAAAAAATAGGAAATGCCATATAATTTAAATCCAGATCTTGGTGGAGTTTGCACTGAACATGACAAGCTGATTCTGAAATTCATATAGAAAGTAAGCTAAGAAAAGTCTAAAGAATAGGAAAACAGAAGAACATGCTCTTCCAGAAAGCAGGCTTCTTATAAAGTAACTAGAGGCCTGATGCACGAAGATTCGTGCAAGAATAGGCCTTCCTTCCCCTGGCTGCCAGCACCGGCTTCCTCTGGCACCCGGGACCCAGGCCTTTGCTCTGGCTGCCACCTCCCGCCTTTGCTCCAGGCCCAAGCTGCCCCCTGCCTTCGCTCTGGGTCTGAGCCGCCTCCCACCTGCTCCGGCTGGCTTCGTGGCCGCTGCCCAGAGGCTGGCCCTCGGCAGCCGGCTGGGGCTTGTGGGAAGCTTGGCTTCCTTCATCGCTGGGGTGACGAAGGAAGCCAAGCATCCCACCCGAAGGAAGTCAAGCGTCCTGCCCACTCCGGTGGGCTCCGTGGGTCCAGCTGACGCCGCCATCTGTGTGGCGAAGGGCGCCACCACCTTTGTTGTGGAGTGATGGTTAATTTGCATATTACCCTTTTATTAGTATAGATAGCCTTAAACCAAAGTAGCATTGGTTTGAGGAGAGACCAGTGGGTCCATGCCACAGGCCAGCAAACCAAGGCTCTTAATCCATCTCCTTCTTCTGTTCTGTGTGCGCCAATGTGAAGGTGGGAGGGACCGTGGACCATGTGCACCACTTAAGGCAGGAGGGGAGGCCAGAGAACAGGGTACATGATGAAGAGAGGCAGTGCTGAGACAGGGAAGGCACTGGCCTGGGCATGAAAGTGGGTTCCCATCCTTCCAAAGGTGAGAGTGATAAGGAGACTGACCCCTAAAGCCTCTTCAGGGAACTGCAAGAGAGGAAAGATGCAAGCTCGGATTCTTGTGTCTATTATGACAGTGTTCTTTAGAACCAGAGAGATCAACCTGAATTCACTTACTCCAGTCCTCACCCTTTGCAGAAGAAACTGAGGCCCAAACATGGTGGTGGTTAGCTGAGATCATGGGATAACAGAACCCATTGGAAACCTCATCCTGGGCTCTCTCCACCTAAAGCCCACCCGTGATGCTCTTTCCCTCACCCTGGAACTTGAACCCTTTAGTCTGTTCCCATGTTGAGTCTCCCTTTTCTTTTGGTCTCTACAGTAATTCTCGCTCACTGGTTCTCTGCTCCCACAAATGGTTCTTCCTCTATCCATTCCTGGATCCTATTTCTCTCCTACCCCAACTCTTGAGTCCCCACCAAGTCTGTGATAACCCTGTTGGTGCTTAATTCACTCTCTCTAGGGTGGCTACAGAACCCCATGGCTTCAATGACAAGCTTGAAGCTAGTAACTTGTACATCCATATCTGCAGCCCGGACTTGTCTGTGCTCTGGACCATACACCATCTAATTTAGCAGTCAGCAGGATTCCCCCACGTGGCAGCCCATTAGTCAGAATACACTCTCCTAAAGACAAAACATCCTCCAGTGGAGCCATTTTCTAAGCCGAGAGCATCACTAGGTTCAACACAAAGAACCGTGAGTTTCCTAACAGGTAAGGAAGCAACCTTATTGATATGATGTGTTCATGTTGATACAAAATCAGTATCACAGAAGTCTGTCTGTAAGAACAAAGGTCCAGTGATTGAGAAATAGTTCAAGGGCAACTACTAGTGTTCGAGAATTGGAGGCACAAGGTAAGGCTCCCACCCCAGAGGGATCCTGGAAAAACAGGAAACTCAGAGAAGCAGGAGAAGATGGTGTGAGGTGTAAACCCAGACTTGGCCATCTACAACCAGCGACAAGTGAGACCCAGGCCCGTGCCCTGGCTGCCAGCAGGTCTGATGACTTAAAATGGGCATCGAATGACTTCAGGCATGTCACCATGAAGAGAATTACTTCAAAAGACTTTCTTCTAAAGGTCTCTTATTTGCAGTCCAGGGCCAAATTTACAGAATTAAGTATGTCACCAATCAGAGCACATAAAGAAAATGTAAAAGCCATTTTAACACCTTACCTGGTCCCAGGGAGAGACGGTGCCTCCGAAACACATGAATAGGTAGGCCATGGCCACAAGACAGATCCAGATGACCACAGAGAAGAGGCGGAGCAGCTTCTTAAACACAGACTCGATGCAGGCGAGGATGAATATCGCAAAGAAAATTGCCAGGGCAGTGGGAACTGTTATTAAAAACGCCACGTGGTCTTCCACTTCCTAACAGGAAGAAAAATATTGCAAGGTGCACTTTAGTAAAACTGTGGAAGCGATCATTTATGTTATCAAAATCTCATCGACATTCATCAGTGTCAAAATATATTGGGTTTTAAAAATTATTTCAGAAGTAGAACAGTTTGAACTTTTGAAAATGTAATTTTCCTCTTAAATAGCCATGTTTTTCTATAGAAATATCCCAGTATTCGATATTTAAAGTATGCAAAAGAACTATGTCATCAAAAATAAAATTTCCCTGAAAAAATGGAGAAATGAATTTTATTAAGAAGTGAATGCAAGAATACATAATCCCTGGATAAAATAAGACAACCAACTTGACTGCCTGCATTACAGGATGTAAGAAATGGCCTGACCATAGAAAATGAAGGCTTGCAAAGGATTTGAAATCTTTTATTTTTTAAAATCTAAAAATGATCTCAGTCTCTAAAATGATGAGCTCTTATTTTAATGCATGGTGATTAATGTTTCAACAGGATCATAGGTTAATAGAATAGGGACAGAAAGTGCTAAATATAGAAGATGAGAGAGCGGGAAATACTTCGAAGACTGTGCTGTTTTGCTGGTTTCCTTCCCCACCTCTCTTGGGCTTTAGTAGCAAAAAGAAAATGGGCATTTATTAATAGCCTCTTACTAATTCATGATTTTAGAATCCACATTTACTCAATAATCCTCATTTTCTATACATCTCTTTCTAGCTCCTTCCCAAGGCACACTATTTCAATTCTACACAATTCAACACAATGTAAGAGACAGCATGTTTCCTTTGATTATGCAAGCAAGGGTGTAGGCCTTAGCTTGTGCAAACCACCATGCTGGAACTTGCTAGGAAAAGTGTGTACTCTGGAGAGAACACAGTTCAAGATCTTAAATCCTCATCCAACATGTTTAATTACCAAAATACCCAAAGGACTTTCAATTAAAAAAAAAACACCCTATGGCTGGGACCCTAAGAACTTCCATTGAGGTTTTAGAATTTTTAAAGTTAAAGTAAAAGCTGAGACTTATGGAGCAGCTCCTTGAGCCTAGTGAGCCCCTCCCGTTTTCTGGTTGCTCCCAGGTTCACTCCTCCCATGAAGCTTCACATTAGGTATGTCCCCATCCAGATATCAAGCCATTAACCACGGAGCAGATCAGCCAATTAACCACACAAGTCCAGAGTCCAGATAGACATGGAGGAGGAAGAAAGGCACCCTTGATGACTTTATTTCCCTTTCTTTCTCACAATTATATATGCGTCAAGTGATACCCGGGAACTTGGCAAGTATAACAACCATAGGAAATACTAATAGATTTTCGTGCTAAGCACTCTTACATATAGTAACCTCTTTAATAACTACAACAACCCTATGATGGGGCACTGGTGTTAGCAATACTCTACAGGAGGAAAACCGAGGCACCAAGAATGAAAATGAGTTGCCATGGGTTGAGCAAACAGATGAGGGAGAGAGAACCAGAGCTCAGGACAGGGATCTGGCTGGGGGTCTGTGCCAGTCACCACCGCAGTACTCTGCCCTCTAGCTTTGCAGAGACGATGAGCCGCACCAAGTGGAGCCAGCCCTAGCGTGGCCAAAAGAATGTATGTTTCCAGAACTGGCAGGAGACAAGAGGATTAAATGTGATGTTCTTATTCTCTCCCCCATTGCTATTTTTGTCCATGATTAAGTGTCTAAGTTGTACTCTTCCCCTCAGACACATGTTACAACCATTGCAAAAGGGTATCAGATATCCACCAGGCTGCCAGGGCTCCCCTGCACTCAGACACGGCGAACCAATGTAAGCATGGACATGACAGCATGCCCTCTGGGGATATCAAATTTGAGATTGTGATCGCTACACACATGGAGCTCTGAAAACCTGTTTTATTTTAAACCTCCCTAAATGAGCTTAACTGAGCTATGGGCAGAAAGCTAACTGGGGAATAGCCAGGACAGCTGTTTTCCCAGTACGACTTTTCACTTACTTCATTAACCCAGTAGGGGAGAAACCATCGTGGATTTTATTGCCTCTTATTTCTCCAGAAAGACTGAAAATGGTACAAAAATATGCATAACTGTAAAGTGAAAATTAGTAGGCAAAGGAACTGAAAGATTGTGATAGAGTCCTCCCAGGAAGTGGAGGACATACCTATAGGCACTTTCCCTGCACTTCTCTTAAAAGATCTGTGAACACGACAAAGACCCAATGGCCTATTACATTGGGTACAGTATAGGGCAGAGGTGGGCAACCCCTGGCATGTGTGCCAAACATGGCACACCAGTAACTTTTGCTGGCACGCGAAACCCTCTCTTATAATCTTCCATTTACAATTTTTTTTCTTAATATCGACTTTTTTGTTTTTCAGATAAATTCAGTGTAGGTGCATCTTAGATAAATAAATAATTTTACATAACAAGTTATCTTAAAGACCATAGACATGGATTGACGAGAGAGGGGAAGAGCAATTTCTATGCCTCTGCCTTAACTCTCCCTGCCTTCCTAGATCCAACCAGTGTTTTGGTTTCATCCACATACGGTTGTGAATCTTTGTTCTCAGTGATGAATTTTGTTAAGTCTCGTAATAGGAGTAGCTTGACGGATGAAAGTAGTAGCTCTCGCATATCTCTGAAGGTCACAAAATATAAACCTGATGTAAAATCTCTGTCATCAGTGATGCAGCAGCAAAAGTCCCACTGATAATATCAAACGGAGTCATAAAGTTTTCTGTCGGACTATCAGTGTACATGTATACATTAAAAAATAAATGCATTTTTCATCATCATATACTGTGTTTTTGTCGCTTGAATGAATTTTATTATTTCTTCAAGGTTCTTTACATACGTACACCTTAAGAGATATCAAGTAGGCGTAACACGTTCTCAAAAAATTAGGGTTGGCACGCAGAAGAATTTTGAGTCAGAGATTTTGCTGTTTTTGGCATGCACTCACAAAAAGGTTGCCCACCCCTGGTATAGGGCAATATAGGGTAAGACTTGATATTGTGCTGGCTTGAAACATGGCAGTCTTTGCCTCACTTTTTTTTTTAATGTCAGGGTCTTCATCACTGAGAAGACCTCTGTTAGACACAATGTACCCGGTGCGTAGGTCCCAAAATCTTTTCAAAGACCCATAAAAGTACCTTGATTTCTTGAAAAATTAAAACATCCAAGCTTTTAGGGTCAATGGTTACATACATCTTCATGCTAACACATTTGTAAACTATAATTGTGAACATATTTTTAGGGAGGCAGGAGCATAGGAAAGCCTCTGAGTCACAATGCCATCCTAGGGGCTTGTGTCATACTCCTGCTCACCAGATGCCTGGCATCACCAGGTGAATCCCACACCCCAGAGGACGGCCTTCCTTCAGCTTCGGTGTCCCCCACCTAGGCAGGTGATAGGATTGTGAGATGGCCAACGGCTTCAGATAGTCAGCAGCTGCTCATGAGGCTGTTGCCCTAACCACCGTAAACCCTGAGCCCACAGAGAGACAGGGGCTCTTCTAGAAATAGAACAGCCATCAATTTATTCTTCATTTGCCTTTGAACTCTAACTCTGAGCAAGTTTTAATATAGACTTCTCCACAAAATAGAATCTTTTATAAGAGTGTCAAGGAGAGTATTCATTAAAAAATGTATAAGCTTATAAACTACATTCTTTCCTAGTCTCACTGTTGGCATCATGCATTTTTCTTAAGGCTAAATAAATTGAATAAAGGAATGCCCTCAGACCTTGAATGACACGGCCCTCCTCCCTCTCCTATTCCATTCCCTGTGGACTGAAAGGTGGATGAAGCCACAAGGCACACCCCGTGGCTGTTTTCTTCTGGAGTAGTTGAGTTTTCAAAATTCAGAATACAAAGCAAACAGAGTTACTTAAAATAAAATGAACTAAAACATTGTCAATCTAAATAAATATGTTTATGTACCCTAATCCCTTCTCCCTTCATTCAAAAACTAAATGAAATGTGCTTAATTGCTTTTATTAGTACTAAAATGCCTTTAAAATATGCCTTTAAAAAGATAAAAAATTACCATATAACACATACTGAATGAAATGTATTAAAATGCCTTTAAAAGGGAGATGTCAAGTATAAACTCCTGTAATGATAATAGGTTCCTATTACTCTCTTTGATCATTTTATCCTTTCTTTTTCAATGCATTTTCTGTTACTTTTGGATGGCTTCTAATTGCTAGGCCTATTAAATACCCATTGCTTTTATTTATTACGTGACAGCCTCTTTGTTTCTTAGAGGCTTTTTCATGGATCAAGGGATTATCTGTATTTTCATTCTTTTCCATGTGCATTTTTTGCTTTTTGTTAAACAGAACTATTTTTCATTTAGATAGTAAAGAGCACTGTAATGTAAAACACTGCTTTTCTATAAAAATATATTTAGTGAAGTGCTTTGAAGTCCCAAGACTGCGGGTAGCAACCCATTACTTACTGCTGTGTCTCAGGGGGAGCTCTGAGCCTCTAGCCTACGTTTTCACGTGAACAGCAGTATGAACATTGCATCGCTAGATTCAACTCAATCCCTATCAAAATACCAATAGCATTTTTCATAGAACTAGAACAAATAACCCAAAAAGTTTTTAGAAACACAAAGACCAAGAATAGCCACAACAATCTTGAGGAAGAAGGACAAAGTTGGAGGCATCACACTACCTGATATTAAACTATACTATAAGGCCTATAGTAATTAAAACAGACACATAGATCAATGGAACAAAATAGAGAGCCCAGCCCACTAGTGTTGCTCAATGGTTGTCCGCCCATGAATAAGGAGATCACCGGTTTAATTCCTGGTCCGTGTTTCAGACTCAATCCCCAGTAGGAGGCATGCCAGGGACAGGTGATTGATGTTTCTCTCTCATCAATGTTTCTATCTCTGTATTCCTTTCCCTTCCTCTCTCTCTAAAATCAATAAAAACATATTTTTTAAAAAAGAGAGCCCAGAAATAAACCTACACTTATGTGGACAATTATTATATGACAAAGGAGGCAAGAATATACAATGGAGGAAAGATAGTCTATTTCATAAACTGCATTGAGAATATTGGATAGATACATGCAAAAGAGTGAAAATAAACCTTCTTACACCATATACAAGAATAAACTCAAAATGAATTAAAGATTTAAATGTAAGACTCAAAACCATAAACCTCCTAGAAGAAAATATAGGCAGTAAACTCTAACACTTCTCTTAGAAATACTTTTTTTTCTGATATATATCCTCAGGCAAGGGAAACAAAAGAAAAAATAAAGAATGGAATGACATCAAAATAAAAGTTTTTGCACAACAAAGAAAACCATCAACAAAATGAAAAGACTACCTACTGAATGGGAGAACATATTTGCCAATGAGACATCTGATAAGGGGTTAATATGCAAAATTTATAAAGAACGCATAAAACCGAATACCAAAAACCAAAGAATCCAATTGAAAAATGGGAGAGGACCTGAATAGACACTTCTCCAAAGAGGACATACAGGTGGCCAACGGACATATGAAAAGATGCTCAATATCAGAGAAAGGCAAATTAAAACCACAATGAGATATCACCTCATGCTTGTTAAAATGGCTATCACCAATAAATCCACAAGAAGTGTTGATGAGGATCTGAAAAAAAAGGGAACCCTCCTACACTGTTGGTAGGAATGCAGATTGGTGCTGCCACTCTCAAAAACAGTATAAAGAATCCTCAAAAAATTAAAAACAGAAGTACCTGTACTCCAGCAATTCCACTTCTGTGTATATATCTGAAGAAACCCAAAATACTATTTCAAAATGATATATGCACTCCTATTATGTTCTTTGCAGCATTATTTATAATTAGAGGCCTGGTGCATGGAAATTCGTGCACTGGGAGTGGGGTATCCCTCAGTCCAGCCTGACCCCTCTCACAGTCCAAGAGCCCTCATGGGATATCCTACTGATGGCTTAGGCTCGCTCCCCACAGGAGCTCCCTAAGCTGCAGTCTGGCCTCCCTCTGTGGAAGGCGACCAGCTGATCAAGGGAAGGCTATACCCCCATCACACTTCTGCTGCTGCCACTGCCAGCCACTGCAGCTGCCTGAGCCTTGGCCCTCGCAGCCACCGCGGCTTGTCTAAGCCTCGGGCTGGCCCTCGCAGCAGCAGCTGCCATCCGCTATCTGCCATCCACAGCTTGCCTGAGCCTCAGACAGCCACTGCGGCTTTGTCCAGAAGGACGTCTGGAAGACGTCCACCCTAATTAGCATATTACCCTTTTATTAGTATAGATAACCAAGCTATGGAAACAATCCAAGTGCCCATCAATAGACGAGTGAATAAAAAAGCTGTGATACATATATACAACAAAATATTACTTAGCCAAAGAAAAAGAATAAAATCTTATCATTTGCAACAGCATGGATGGACCAACAGGGTATTATGCTAAGTGAAATAAGTCAGACAAAAAGACAAATACCATATGATTTCACTTATATGTGGAATCTAAAGAACAAAATTAATGAACAAACAAAATTAAAACAAACCCATAGATACAGAAAACAAGACTGATAGTTCCCAGAGGGGAGGGGGTTTGGAGGACTGAGTGAAAAATGTGAGTAGATTAAGAAATTCAAACTGGTAGTTACAAAATAGTTACGGTGAGGTAAAGTACAGCATGGGGAATATAGTTAGTTATATTGTAATAACTATGTATGGTGCCAGGTGGGTATTGCAAATATTGGGGGGATCATTTTTAAAATTATATAATTGTTTAGCCACTATGCTGTACACCTGAAATGAATATAAAATAATATTGAATGTCAACTGTAATTGAAAAATAAAATTTCTAAAAAAGAAATCTTCTCTAAAAGAACTTTTAAGAAATTTAAGTAATTCTAAAAAGACCATGTAGTATGAAAGATGAAAGTGAACAAATATAGTGGTAAACACCTTGGTACAACCAAACACACACTGTCTATCTGAAAGAATAATAATAAGTGTATAATTTCTAAGCTTAAAAAAACAAAATTAAAATATTTAACAATAACAATAATAAAGTCAGGAAAATAAAAGTACAGATAAAGTGTTTCAAAGTCATTTAATGAACTAGGTGTCAAGAGTGACCAACTTTTAATTTTTGTTACGATAAAATTTCAAGGGTGACCACCAAAAGAATACAAATGAAATATATAAATCCCAAATGATCAGAGAAAAAAAATGAGAGAGAGAAAGAAGTAAACAAAATCAAGCCAAACAAAACAGCAATAAAAGAGTAAGGAGAAGAAAGAATTGGGACAAATAGATATCAAAGAAGTAAAATGGTACAAACAAATACAAATTTATCAATTATCACAATGACATAAGTAGTTTGAACTTGCCAATTAAAAGGCAGATTCCTTTTTTAAAAATATATATATTTATTTATTATTTTTTTTTATTGATTAAGGTATTACATATGTATCCTTATCTCCCCATTGTCCCTCCACCCCCCTCCCCCACTCAATGCCCTCACCCCCCTGGTGTCTGTGTCCATTGGTTAGGCTTATATGCATGCATACAAGTCCTTTGATTGATCTCTCCCCCTTACCCCCACCCTCCCCCACCTTCCCCTACCTTCCAAAACTGGATTATAAAACAAAGCCCAACTATGTGCTATTTAGAACAGACAGAATTAAGCAAAAAGACACATGCCCTGCTGGCATGGCTCAGTGGTTGAGCGTCAACCTATGAACCTGGAGGTCATGGTTTGATTCCCAGACATGCATGCCCAGGTTGCAGGCTCCATTCCCAGTGCAGGGTGTGCAGAAGATAGCTAGCTAATCAATGATCGTCTCTCATCCTTGTGTTTCTATCTCTCTATCCCTTTCCCTTCCTCTCTGAAATCAATAAAAATATATTTTAAAAAGACAGAAAGATTGAAAATAAAAAGATGAAAATATGCTAGTTTAATATCTTACAAAATATGCATTAAAGAAAAATAAAATTAAGGATAAAGTAAAATAATAAAATGCTCAATTCCTGGGCAATTATAACAATTTTAAACATCTAAAAACCCAATAAAACAGCCTCAAAATGTATAAATCTAAAATGTATATAACAAGAGGGAGAGTAAACTAATGTACCAAGAATAGAAGAGTTCAACATCTCCTTCCAGCTATTGATAGGTTGAGCAAACAAAACAAAGCAAATAATGCAAAAGATTTAAATGTCACAATTTAGCAAGCTTGACCCAATTGACAAATACAAAATTCCAAGCTAATCTAAGGAAAAACAATATTCATCTCAAGTGCACATGGAATATTTTTAATTATGTACCAAGAATTTTCCAAGAAGAGATATCATAAAGACCCATGTTCTTGGATCATGGTGATTTTAAATTAGAAGGTTATATAACAAAAGGATAAATCAAAATCACCACTTATTTGTTGGATAAAAAGACAACTCTAACTTTTGGATTGAAAAATAAATCATTACATAAATTTGAAAAATATAATTAAAACAATACCTATCAACACTTGTCATGTACTTGAAGAAAAAAATGGATCTTGGAGGGAAATTGGTCATTTTTAAAGTT
This sequence comes from Myotis lucifugus, assembly GCF_000147115.1. Classification (NCBI taxonomy): domain Eukaryota; kingdom Metazoa; phylum Chordata; class Mammalia; order Chiroptera; family Vespertilionidae; genus Myotis; species Myotis lucifugus. Next base: position 53,062,463 of record NW_005871048.1, on the reverse strand, counting down.
GAGCTGAATTATCTATCCTCAATTTGGTTTTGCTTGGAGTTACATTTCTCAGAAGCCCTTTCTCTGTATGGCTCTTAGAGTTGAACAGATGAGGAATTTGTGTGGTTCTCACCTAAGGTCTTCACAGTCCGATATGGGCATGCACAGAGCTCCAGGCAGGCTCCAGCTGGCCCTCACTCGCCCCTGCCCCATATCCTGCTCTTCTACCCAAATGCTGCCACTGGTGAACAGAGGCCCAGCAGACTCTTGATGGCAGAATCTCAGAAGTAGTAGCTACACAGAAGCACAGATTCTCAAAGCCCTTTCTATTGAGCCCCCTTTGAGTGCCTAGCCATGTTTGTCTTCACAGATTGCTCTCACTTTTTCACTCAAACCAGCACGTTGTGAAGACTTGTTAGTGATTCTGCAAATAATTATTCTCCATTTGAGAAACAGTAGCTGGCTTGTTACTAAACCCCAGAAGGGACTGAATATTGACCATGGATACCAAGTCCCTAGGCCATCTGAGATGTCAGTCATTAACAGAATGTTGTGTAGCCCTCTAGGCAATAAAGCTGGGTATGCACAGAGGCATCTCATACTCAAGTGGAGGTGGAATGAAAGAATTAGGGCTCAGATAGGTCTGAAGGCACAAGTAAATCGAATGAGCACTTGATACGTAGTCTGTACTCCTGCTACACCGTCTCCTCTTTCTAAACTTGCACCTAGTCCTTGTAGAAAATTGCCTAGGCCTGAGGAAATAAAAATCCAGTTCTGGATTACAGCTGGTTCTGCAGAACACACTAGGGCCACCTACAAGGAGGCAATTAAAGCACCATAACTCAGAGCCCCTTACATGTGTCATCTTTTGGAGAACCAGCCACCATCCCTAGCAAGCTGATTACAATTGACTTCTTCCATGATGGAAGGTACAGCACTTTGTTCTCACTTGAATTGAACTTTCCTGTCCACAATGCTTCTGTCCAAACCACCATGGGAATTCACTGGTCTTACTCTTTTCTGCATCACTCTAAAGCAGCTTCCTTGATTGAAGGCGGGAATGACCTTCTGAAGACTCAGTTACAAGGCCTGCCTGTGGACAACACCTGGTGGAGCTGGGAAAATGACCTCCAGGATGCAGTAGAGGCTCTAGAACAGCAACCAATGCATGTCACTATCCTCCCAAAGCCCACGGTCATGGATAGAAAAACAATATAAAGTATAAATTCTCAACAATGAATCAATATATTCAATATAGATACTATTACGATCCCAATAGAGTTGTCTTATATGGAGATTGACATAGGTGATTGCAAAGTTTATATGGAAGAACAAAAGAATAAGCAAGAAACATTTAAAGGAGTGCATGTTATTTGCCCTGATTAATACAAATACTTATCATAAAGCTTTAGTAATTATAATCTGTGTGTTTGTGTGTGCAAGTGTGCAGTTTTACCAAGGGGAAAAAAAAACAAGACAAAACTTGAGCAATGAAACAGAATAGATAGTCCATAAAAAACCATTGATATGTGGGAATTTGGTGTGGAAAAAGGAATAACTAAAATGGACCAGTAAAAATTCATTCTCCACAAAAAAAAAATATGGAAATTGATCTTGATCACAATCTCACACCACATATATATCGGACATATGTGATATGTATATATATATGATATATGTGTGTGATAAAATGAACAAAAAAGAGAATAATAAACAGCAAGTGTGATATGAAGCTGACTTCTGAGGGTGGGCAGGGGAATGGGATAGGTGCAGCGTGTAGATAGAAATACATTACTGGAAGTACTCTAGGCTGGACTGGTCTCATGAGTGTTTATTTCAGCATGAATATATATATGAGCCAGATAGAGATGAATGAGGATTGTGCTCAAGAATAAAAAATTAAACACATTAATCAAATGATAACTTCCATTCTGTTTACCTAAAAGTCCAATTCCGAAGAACAGATGTTACGTATGTTTGAACTAACTGCAAGTCAATGATAGGAAAGAATTAGACATTAGATCTGCCATATGTTTGAACTCTGTTAACATTTCTTCATTATCTCTTTCATTTGCATTCACCTGATCTCTTTGGTCTCTTAATATTAAACATCAATAGCTTTTTATTGGTCCTAGGAATAAACTAGCCTAAAATGTTGTGTCCTTTATAATGTTTATGGGTCACTAGTAGCTTTAAATCTTAATAATTTTGCCCTCTATTTTTATATAACTGTAAAAAAATAATACAGGACATTTAACACACACATACAATCCTGGCTAGGCAGCTCAGTTGGTTGGAGCATAGTCCTAATATGCCAAAGTTGTCAATTCAATTCCCAGTCAGGGTACATATAAGAAGCAATTAATGAATGCATAAATAAGTGGAACAACAAATCTCTCTCTAAATAAATAAATAAATAAATAAATAAATAAATAAATAAAATAAAACACATACACATACTAATACTTCATTGGTCTTTGGGGATAAGCACATAGGAATGGGAGCCAGCATCTTTGATCTCTGGCTGGCCCTAGCTCTAATATCTCAACTTCACTGTGTCTGGTAGACAATAAAGGATGTTGGTAGAAATAGGCAGAGGTTCTAATTCGAAGATCATGCAGTCAGGGGTCCGCTTACAATAGTGTTGATGCACTATCTTCTGTAGGACAGTGACCCTAGAGACTTGACTTATTTATAGGCTCTTTCAGACAACAATAACCATCTTGAGAAATCTCAGGAACTTCAATGACCTAAAAACGAGTTATTATACTTTATGTTTGATGTTTCAAATGCAATAAATTGTTCATATAATATATTGAATTGTGCTAATCATTGAAGATTCCCATTTCAATAACCAAGTCTTTTTAAGTGACTTGGTTTGACTCTAAGATAAAATTGGCCATATGCATCCCTCATAGTCATGGCCCAGGTCTGCATTCTCTCTTGTATTGGCATCAGCATTCATTCTAGGACCCTGGGCAAAGTCAGAAAACTGGTTGGCAAAGCTGCTCCCAGTGGTTTTTCAGGCTGAGACTCCTATTACTGTGTCCATCACTCTGTCACCCAGATCTGACTCCTGGGAATGAAAGTGTAAACCCAAGTAAAACAAAGGAACAAAATTAATTATTTGTAACATTGCCAGCAACAGTTGGACTAATGAAGGCTTCATTCGAATCTCTCCTCAGATCCCTTCCTTGTGATTTTTATTATATCCTTATACAAAGAGGGCATTGAAGCAACATCAGTGAAATTTTAATTTGGTCAAATGGACCAAACACATGAGCTAATTCAACAACCCTTTCTCTCCCCCCAAATGCACCTGGTGGTGCAAACCAGAACTGCTAGGTATGTGTCACTTCTCTAGTTTGACACTGAGGAATCACATGGTAAATATCTTATATAACATCAAAACTACAAAATTGAAAAATATGAACATCCATATGAGTGTCAACTTGGCAAGAATTTTACTCCTGGAGAATGTTAAATTATGTCAAAATGTGACATTTAATTAAACAATCTATGCTTCTGTCTCTTTTTTTAAAAACTCAGTTATATGCACAACATATATCATATAAATAGAAACACATCCCCTGTGCTTTCATACCCAGGTTTAAAAATCCTAGTACTCAATTAGTTTTCAATGAGAAACACAGCTACAGGAGACCTTGACAGGAAAACCCCCAAGGTACAAATATAAGAAGAATAACCTACATTTTGGGGGTACAGTAGGTGTCCATCACTGTGCTAAGTGCTTCCATGATCTATCTCAATTCCCAACAGAGCTCCCTGATCCTAGTGATCTTATTCATTTTATTTCACAGGTGAAGCAGCTGAGGCTAGGGCAGATACATTAATATGTCAGGAACACACATTAAGTGGCAAAATTGAGACTTGGATCCAGATCTATCAGCAAAGTTTTGTGCTCTTAACCAGTAGGCCACATGCTGGAAAAGACAGCTGCTGGGGAAAACATACCTACACCATAAATTACAAGTGTTAATTAAGCACCTGTGAAATGGTTAGTGCTGTGTTAAATATGGGGAGTGCTACACTTCTTCCCTTAAGAACTAACAATTAGTTGAGGAGACGAGACGGATTTACAAAACTACCCTGCACGTCAGATGACAGTAATGTAGTGGTTGATTCCGTATAGTTCATAAGCTTTGCAGATGTCAGAGGCAGAAACCAATGCAGACAGGGTGCTCAGCCAAGGCTGGACTGTGTCAGCTCTAGAACTTGATCTTGTGCCCATGCCAATATCAAGTTCTAGAAAGGATGAGTGTACCAGTAGGTTGGATACAAATACCTGGCTTTGGCCAACAGTTACTGATCAAACATACCAATTAGTACAACCATAAACACCTTTAACGGAGCAATAGATCAGCTCTAACTGTGTTGTTATCTCTTAAATAGAATGTTTGATTTAAAAATATCAGTGAGTTGTGCTCGCTTCAATTGAAATGGATTTTACATGCCGCAGTTTTAATGCCAGGGACTGCTCAGACAATAGAGGCAAAGCCACAAACGGATACTCTGCTTAATGGGGAAGACACTGGGAATATTCAGCAAAATGAAAACAAATGATGCCCCACCTCAGTGAGTTCATTGTGAGGAAGCATCTCTACCCAGATTTTTTTAACATTCAAGAGAATAAAATGGATAATGACTCCCTTACACAGAATGAAGGTTGAGGATGTCCACATCATTATGAAATTTCAACAAGAAAACTGATTTTGTGCCAGGGCCAGATATGGGCATTCTAGACCTGCAGTGAGCTCTAGAAAAGTTCACCCAGGAAAAGTCAAACGTGCTACACCTGGTGCCATCATCACTGGTGCCATCACTGCTATCGCCATGGCATGACCATGAAGAAATGAGCTCACCTCTTTTGGTGTCAGTTTCCTCTTCTGTAGAATGAGAGCCATTCTAGCCCTAACACTATGTGGCTATGTGTTCTTTCATAGCAATAAGGGAAATGCAGATACAGAAGACCCACTAAGAACAATAGTTCCTGGGGGCATATTCTGTGTCAGACATTATTCTAAGTGCCTCACATGTACTAATTTGGACCATCACATTAGAAGACAGGTATCATTGCATTTACAAACAAGACAACTGGGGCATACAGAGCTTAAACAATTTCTCCAAGATCACAGAAAGGGACAAAGCCAAAATGCCACGCAGATAGATGCTCTTAACCATTACAGTTTCTGCCTTTGTTAAATGAAGAAAGCAAGGTACTTTAATTATGCACTTTAATATCCACAGGATGCTTCCAAAGTCCTTTCTTGCTAGCCCTCTAAATTCTAATCACCTTTCTGCAGAAAATTACAGTTTTCCTTTTCTTTTGTTTATACCAAAGTTAAAGTAAAAATAAAAACTAGTGAATTACTGGTTGCAAATTATAAATACCTGTCAACTAAGATTTTCCTGAATGTATAGAAATGCTCAAAAAGAGGTATCTTTAGCTACCTCTACTCCAATCCCTAAGAACAAGCACTATTGCCTTCATCCCCAGAATTACAGGACTAGAGAAAGTATGCATAGACTCTCCTGCTCCTTAGGAGATGACAGGCATATTTACCTGCCTTCTCCAGTGTTCCACCTCCCAAAAAAGGGCTGAAGGATTGACTTCTTCCCATTGGCATCCTTCAACCGAGGCTACTGAAATGTTGTCTGCAATAATAAAGCCAAGTTCATCCTACAGTGATTGGGTTGGTTGGTTGGTTGGTTGGTTTGGGAAGAATTATGATTCTTTCTCTATGTATAGACAAAAGAAACACTGATTTATCAGCCTCTAGAAAAACACCAGATACTGGAAATTTTATTTGTAATAAAAAGTACTTATGGTTATCATTGTAAAGATTTTACACTAAATCACAGTAAAAGCGAAGAAAGCAGATCATTTCTCAGTGAAAATCATTATTTATTCAAAGTACATACATATTTCATAAAAGTATACTAGTATACCCATATGGCTTTCAGCATCATACCAAAAAACACACCCAGAAATCTATTGTATTGCAGTATCTGGCCTCTTAAAACTTATGGGAATAAAATTTTTCCATTCCAGTTGAAATATTGACTATTTCTAGTTACAAATTTTAGCCAAAACAAACCTGGCTAGAGCCAGCTGGTATTGTGACAAACAAACAAATAAAAAATTAAACCTTTCCTATCAATGACAGGCAAATTTTGAGAAAACCTATCTGATTCGGGACATAATAAAAGAGGGAAGATTTAATTCTGAGAAAGGATTTTCTTACATTTCATAATGAGAACCAGCCATAGAAAATAAAGTGACATCATAAGACTTAGACTACTTAAGGTTTGGTCATATTAATTCCCAGTTTTCCAAGGCTAGGGGCAAAGTTTATTTTGCTCATCATATCCAGTACTACCATTAAAAATTTCCATGATAAGCAATGGAAAATATTCTCATATTATTAAACAGAATATTAAAATTCTAGACATGCTATCATGGGTTCTATTAACTTTGTTTCATGTCTAGATAATTCTTAACAAATATGGAGTTAAACCTACTTAATAGCTTTTTATGTAGCAAATAATTAAGCAAGATGGTGAAGTTTCAATTCAGAACTTATTTTTACAGTATAATACAAATACTTTGAGGATTAACTTCATGATGCAGAATCATGGATTGACTGTAGATTGAATTTAAGTGAAACTAGGTTCTGAATAATGTCAGTTAGAGAAATACAAAATCAAGGCAATGCCTACGTTTTCCTTTTTAGTAGATATTTCCAACCGCTTTGTACAAAGGCAATTAAATATAGCAAAAAAAATCACTGTGTACTGGAATGATGCTAAGATCATTTTGCAATCCAAATGTTCTCAGATCTATGGATGTGCATCAAGAATACTGCCAGACTTTTTCTACTACAAGAACTGATGGAAATCAAAATCAGGCAGATTCATGGGAAAGAAGGAATCTATCCAAGATTTCAGGCAGCAAAAATAGATCTGCTGAACTCCTGAATTACATCACAGCCTAGCTATTCTAGTACAGTGCTGGAAGGTGGACACCTGGGCCAGCCCCAAGCAGCTGTTCCCATCTCCTGAATAGATCTCTCAGAAGCCAGGCTCTGATCAGCCTGCAAAAGTTAACTCAACCCTATCCATGCAAACACTGCTCTATGTTAACACCGTCCCATCTTCTAATGGTCCTATCCCAACCATCTTTGACTATCTGGATGGAGAACATATTTTTGGAAAGAGAAACTGCTGTTTATGACATCACTAAAAGCAAAAGAGAAATAAACTGTTAGGAGCTCAGAACTATCCCAGTCCCTCCTGAGGTCCAGTTTCAGAGGATGTGCCCATTCCTCCAGGGTTTCCCACTCCCTCCTTGGCCTGCAGCCCGAGTTCCCACCTGAAGTTAGCCTTCCCACCACCCTCCCAAAATCTGGAATGTTTCTGTGCAGTTTGTCACCTCGAAGGATTTACACAGTAGTCAGACCATGGACCAGGTACAGCAAAAGAATGGGATCCATCTGGACCTCAGCCTGGGCTACAGCCGTGCCATGGGAAGTGCCCATTTTGTGCTGAAAATGATTTAGCTGAATGGCAGGAAAGTGTGAAAATAATTGATTGATCAAGGAAAAGTAAAATTGCCTGTGTAAACTTTGCAAAAGGAGACCACTCAAGCATTTGCACCACTTGAAACGGAACATGACGGAATCGTGTAAAGAACCACAAATACAAAGATCAAGAGGTCAGAGAAGGGTGCTTTCAGCTGGACTCCACTGAATCTCTGACTGACCCATTCAGGAACATCTATACGAAGGAGGTCAAATAAATTAGAGATCTATGTCATAGCAAAAACAAACAAACAAACAGACAAAAAAAATGCCGTGTGTGTATGTGTAGGGGAAGTATGAACTCCCCAGTTGTCTTTAAATATATTAACACTGCTATAAATAGGCCATCACCTGCTCCTCCTTTTCCACTTAGAAGAGAACAAGCCAGAACAGGTTTGCATTACAGCTTCAACAGAATCACCAGCAGCTATGTCCTGGCAAAACAGATTTCCAGAGGAAATCTGACGTGTTTTCTTCCCTGAAAGTTCTGGAACAAAAAGGAGATGCTTTTAGAAATGCTGCTTGCCAATGAGGTTGTCTCTCTCCGAGTCCTTTTTGGCCCTAAAAGTGGTGAAGAGAGATAATGATGCCACTCCAGGGAGCACTGGAGGCTGTGCTGGTTATAAGGGTGTGAGACCTGCTTGAACCCACACCCAGGAGGCAGGATCAAAGGGCGCTCCCTGCTCTCTGCTTTACCTGTACGTACTAGCCAGGTGTGATATGTGGCATCATGCTCTCTCCTACACTCTCTTTTTAATTTTGACCTCCCTGGATTTCAGCAGAAGACAGCACCCCTTCACCAGTGTGGGGGGAAAAAGGAAACTCTAGTTTTGAAAGAACCCTATGATGGCAAGTTTTCCAATGCATAACGTTTGAGCACCATCTGGCTCAGGATATCAGAAGCAAACTGCCAAGTACCAAAGACAGCTATTTTGCACACTGGGTGAAACATGCACAAACATCCACTTCTTTGCTCAGTGGACACAAATGTGGTGCATATTTATAGTCTAAGCTATATACTGTATGTATATATATAAACACTTAGTGAAGACATCCCCAGATCAACCACTGCCCCCAAAATATCTCACTGGGTAATCGATGCCTAGCACAAACATATCATAGGAGGTGCAAAAGTTTGAACCACACAAACAGAAGGATCAGTGACAGGAAGTTTACTGCCATCTACAGATTTTCCCTCGCTGCTCAAGGGAGTGAGCCAAGGATTTCTGCTTGAAAAAGACAAATTGGCAAAATTGACATCAGCCGTTGGGCCGCATGGTGCTCCTCCTAATGAAATCCACTTTAACAAGCGCTAGTGCACACAGTTAACTACCTACCGCTCTAGAAACGGGAACGCAGCTCGCCTGATACTTACAGGCTCAGAGGATGCAGAGTCACAACCGGTCAACACCCCATCCCTTTCTGTCTAGGGGACTAAATACATACAGATTTAAAGGCAAAGATGTACGATAATATATTTAAAAACAAAACACTTTCCTCCTTATTAACCACTTTCTCAAGGCAGGCTTTTTACAAAGTTAAGTAACACCAATTCAAACTGAAACCCCAGCTCAGGAGGCAGGCAGTGGCCACGGAAGCCGCGGGCTGATTCGGAGAGGGACGCATCGGAGCGGGGGTGGCAGGCAGCAGCCCGGGCGCGGAGTACCGCGGAGTTTGCCTGCGGGTTCGCGGGGAGGGGAAACGCACGCGCCCGCGGTCCACCCGGGGAACACCCCGGCAACTTTATTTTGGGCAGAACCGTCCAAGGAAACTTTTCTCGTGCCCGCAGCCCGAGCCAGAGCCAGGCCGGCCGCGGGCAGGCAGGAGGGGCAGGGAGCTGAGAGGGAAGGGCCGCCCCGGGCAGGACGCGGCTGTGCGGGCTGAGTCCCTCTCCTCTCCGGGACCTGGAAGGCGCGGGGCAGGTCCCGGTGAAGCCACTTCACCAGCTG
>NW_005871048.1:53043629-53052165 GCF_000147115.1 Myotis lucifugus | reverse complement strand
GAACTCTCCCGCAGTCCACGATGTACTGTGAACACTGGCAGGAAGGGGGCACCTCGGTAGTGGCTTCAGGCCCCAGCGCCACAGGGCGGGGTGTTCCCATACGCCGGTGCCCCCAGCCTCTCGGCGGGCTGCGGGGGGTTGAGAGGTGCTCCCAATCTTCCCCGCCATCAGGGAGAAGACCCCCTCCTAGAGTAGCCCCTACTCAGAGGAGCGCGGGGACCCCTCCTTTTCACTGTCTGGGGGCACGGACGAGGGTTCTACTACCCTCGCCCCCGCCCTCCTAGTGGGTAGGAGTTTCCCACCCACCTCTTCTGTCTCAACCCTGTGGGGTGGGCTTCCCGCGCTACCACAGAGGGCAGGGGACTTCCCTGCGGGGAAGGAAAGGGGCTGGGGCCCTAGGAGTCCTAGGAGAACAGCCCCCAAATGCGCCATGGAGAGGTGAGGCAGCCGTGAGGGAGCGCAGGACCCCGCCGCGTCCTGGGGAGGCAGCCACACTCGCGTCCTGCACTTTTCAGCTAAAGTCACACTTTGGAGGTGCCCGGTGGGCTAGGGCTTTCTGTATCGGAGGCATAGGGGGAGCTCTCTGGCCTCCATGGTCCCGTGGAACCCCTTCGGACCGGCGGGAACGGCTCGGAGCGTGGCTCTGGGATTCGCCCCGTCCACACCACCTGGAGCGACTGGAGCTGGGGGGCGGGGGGCGGGGCAGCATCCCCTCTGCACACTCCTGGGATGGAGATCACTGGCACCGAGAGCGGGTGGCAGGGGATCTCATCGCTGCTCTTCCGAAGGAGCCCATCCTTCTGGAGGGTGTGTTGTCTGACCCGAAGACCCGCCAATCTCGCCTCCTCCCAAAGCCTAAGGAATGCAAGGCACAGTGACCCTCCCCTTTCCTGCCACCGGCAAACAGCCCAGGGGGAGTTCCTAGGCACCCGTGGTCGCCCCCTGCAGACCCCCGGCGCTCAGGGCTCTGAGCGCTAGCACACCTATTGCCACCTATTCCAGAGCTGTCCGGTGCCCGCCCAGGTTGTCCTGTCTTTCTCACCAAGCAGGGATATCTGATCTGGGTAGCTGTGTGCCCCTGGCCAGTACCCAGGCCACTCGGGGAGAAGGGACTGCGAGCCTTCCAGGGGGGTATTTTTAGCAGCAGTTAATGTCTGTTCTGCCCAAGGGTTATGACCAGAGAAAGGCACACCCGTGGAGGTGAGGGAGAGTAGGGTGGAAACAGAAGAGAGTAGGCTGTCTGTGCTCAGAGGCATGCCAGGGTCCTGCCCCACCTGGTCCAAGACCTTCCCTCCTGCCCAAGACCTGGAGAGAAGGAGAAATGGGAGGAGGAAATGGGTGGCAGAAGGTCCCCCCAATGCCTCCCACAGCCCATGTTCCCACCCCTCACCTAGTCCTAGTGGTAGAATGAAACTAATCTGTTCGGTTGTCTGAAGCTCCCGACAACCCTTGCCTGTCTTTCCTTTTACACCATCCCAGACTGTCAACTGTAACCAGGAAATCTAATCTCAGCTTTTCCTGCTGGTCTAAACTCACCCACTGGTCTCAGTTCTTTCTTTTGGGCCAGGGGATTCTAGGAGTTTGGTGGTTCTGAGAGCAAGATGCAAAGACAAATCACACTTAGAAACTTCCAGAATCTAATCCCACCTAAGAAGACACAGTTGAGTGGGAAGTTGGCCATAGTTTCTATAGTGTGGATTCTCTTTTTTTCTTCATCTCTGCCCAAGGTCTTTCTGGGTTTGGTAAACCAACATTAATTTTAGACTGAAATAAAGAATATAAAGAAACCGCTTATTTGAGGAAATAGAGCTCCAATTCAGGAGGCTCAGATTCAGGCAACAACCTAAATTGTGTTTCCCCAGACAAAGGGGAAGCTGGCTTCTGCTGGCCCAGGTTTCCAATTAGGTCCATTTTATGAAATGAGGTATCCAAATCTGTACTTCTGATTGGTCTGACTCTCACAGTCCTGACTGGTCAGCATTATATTTGGTTGTTATGGGACAGTTCTGATTGGGCAGGCAGGTCTTAGTCATTGCTCCAAAGAGGAAACCAGAAAGCCCTTTACTAGTATAATAGTTTTCAGTGAGGGAAAATGAGCAGGGCATGGTGCAGAAGTCAGGAATTAAGGCAGAAGTTCTTTCCTGGAGTGTGGGAGAAGATCCTGTCAGTAAATGGCTGCTACTTTTATTATTCATAACATTTGGGTCCTGGGTAGACTAACTGGATAAATTCCTTCTCCTGGTGCACAACAAATGAATCTTTCTTCTCAGAGTCCATAGTTTGGGCAGAACTGAACATTTCCAGTCCTTTCCTGTTGGAACAACATACTTCTTCTTCTTCTTCTCCTCTCCAATTCTTGCTGCTTCTTCACCCCTTGTATTGATAAATGTCTGCTTTCTCCTAGTCAAGAAGGAAGAAAAAGTAAATAATCTGTAATTTAGGTGCCTGGAAAAAAGAAATGAAAGACTTGTGAGGGAAAAGTAAAGGTTTAATTAATTATTTGCTCTTTTGTTCTAGTGGGGAAGTTGGGTATTTTTAACAACCAGTATCTATACCATATGTATACGCACCACATATTAAAGGGGTTGTTGTAAGACTTTCAGGGAATTTTGTAAATGCAGGGGCAACCTATAATTAGAGAGACTCTGAACAGAGATAATTTAACCCTTATGACCTTTTAATCACCTATTCTTTCATTAGTTCATTCAACAAATATTTATTTTTTACTATCATGTGCCAGATGTTGAGGGGAAAAAAAGTACCTATCCTGGGACCCTCGTAGGAATTTCCAGTGTACCACTTTGAAAAAAAATCCTACAAAAAACAAAACAAACAAAAATCAACCTTCATTCCCATACTCCTCCAACAATGTAAATCTCACCATCATAGAAAAAAAGTTCATGGAAGGGATATAATATAAAAATCAAGGATATGTCAGGCTTCCCTAAGGTTTTGTTGGTTGTTGGTTTTAGCTTTAGTGCTTATTTTTATAGGGACCTCTATTGTTACATTATGTTTAATACAAAATAAAATGTGAATCAGCACCATCATTACAATTATTCTATCAGTGTGTTTTAACTAACTGTATCAAGTATGCCTTTTTAAAATACCAAAAAAGTTTCTATAAGAAAGAAAAAAGTAATAACCCAGAAGCAGCATGAGGTAGAATGAAAATAATGTCCTTTGGTACAAAGCCAGGAGTGTGAAATGCAGACCCCTGCAACTAAAGGGGCCCCCAAGGTGCCATCTACTTCATTTCCATGTCTTTGGGGTAGCAGGGATGTATGCCAATGGTGAGGCATGGAGAGCAAAGGGGTTCCCATAAATGTATTCCATGTCAACTTGTGACAAAATGCACAAAGACACCAACTGTGGAAGCTCTAACTGGGCCTAAGGGAGAAAAAACAAAAAAAAAAAAGCATTGGGAAGAAGACTTCATTTTTCCCCTGCAACACTAGAGGGCAGCCCTTCATCCTGGGAACCCAGCAGGCAGGCAGGTATATATATATGGGTGTGTGACTTGTGCTGTTGCACAGGGCTCCACACTTGGTTTAAGGGTCTGCTGTTACCATCCAGAAATTCTTGGTAATTTTTTACCAAGAAGTCACACATTTTCATTTTGCCCTGGGCCCTGCAAATTAGAGAGCCGATCCTGCCAGTTGGTGACACTAAACAGTCCTCCCATCTCTGCCTGCATTCAGAACCTCTGGGATGCAGGCTTGAGGACAAGCAGGCAGGGACCCTCCCAATCTGGTCATCTTTCACACACACTGGGTCACACATGAAGGATGATAAATCCGATAAATGATTATGTGTCAGGACAGGTTTTTGAATCAGTGTTTTGCGCTTTAAAAGGACTCATCTAGTTTCTATTCCAAATCCAGTTAGATTAGCTCAGTCAATAAGGGAGCTGTTATGCTCCTCCCAATGTCACAGTGCTTTGATTAAATAAAGGCAGGCAGGCAAACTGTGCCAAGGACAGACGCAGACATGTGCCAACACCAAGCGTATTGTAAGGGCTGAGCACAGAGTATTTCCCTGTGTATTCGTTTTCCTCTCTGGCAAATACATCACCGAAATTTATATAATAAAGTATGAACAGTATGTCAACAGATTCATTATCACCATGAAATATGTCTTGTGTACCCAGATAACATTTACATTTTTATTGTACCAGACTCTGTGGATACAGAAACCACACAACCATAGTCAGCTTATGGCTCCAAGAAGTCTCATTAACTCTTTGAGCTCACTAAGGAGCTCTTTTGCAGTTCAGTTTTTAGAACATAAAAAAAAAGTGGCTGAATGTAACATTAACATCTTTCATTTTCTTTCCCATGCAGTGTGGAATGATCTCGATGTATCTTTGAAAGAGCCTACTTGCTTGACTGGTTTGATAAATTATTTCTCAAGTGGCAAAATTGGAATAAATATTTCACAGAATCATCTTTCAGATCTGAGTTCAGGTGACTTATTGGGATATAGAGTCCTGAATATGTGAGAAGATGGTACAAGTGTTTTGGATCCCCACTGCCATTCCAAAGCTTGTAACTAGTACTTTTTTCAAAAGCCACTGAGACACTGGAATTCCTTCTGTGAGCACTGGGAGGAGGGAGGAGACGTTAATGACTAATCAGTCTCCAGCACGCCTGCAAACTTGTGAGAAATATCGATTTGCCTGCTCTTGCTCAGAGAAGGGGATCTGAAAGCAATGACTCATGGAGCAGAGGTGTGTGCTCCGGATCTGTTGCTAGGGGAGGCACAGGAAGAGGGCGCCTAGTGAGCAAGCTTAAGTGGATCATTCAGATACTGTGACTTTTACTTTTATACCCTTTTAGGTGTCCCTTCAACTAGTCAATGAAAGAATAGATTAATGACACGGTGAAACTGATAAAGTACTTTGAGGAAAAGAAATAGTCTCTATAAAAAGCAAAGCTGAGATATACTTCATCAATATTTTTACCTAATTCCGAATTCATTCAATTCAGCTAACTTAGCTTAAGATTTTAAGCCATTCTACTACTGTTTGAGTCATGATTTTATATTGGAATTTGAAAATAAATAAAACTTGCTCTTGTATTATTCCATACTGTTAGAATAAGTTATTAACTATAATAACTTTCTTAAAGTGCTGGATTTTTGCCTTAGCTCTGATACCAACTGCAAATTCTCCCAGAAATCATAAAGACCACTGGGATGCAGTTTATTAAGAAGAATAGACCGATTAGTTTAAGCAACTTTCTAACATGTTAATATTACCCTGGGCTGGGAAAAGGGATGGAGTTTATTCAACATTTTTAGACAAAGGAGAGGAAATTATACTCAATAAAAATAAGTGAACTGTACCCCCCCCCAAAAAAAAAGGTTTGTTAGGTTGTATGTGAGCATTTGAGAGCAAGTTCTATTTCCTTATAGATAAATGCAAGAAGGAGAATGCTTCAGTGGACAGGTACAACCTTCTTTCTGTGTGAAGCTGGTCTGTCTTCCCTCATTAGAAGGTAAACTCATGAAGGGCAGGAGATTTTTGTTTCTTTTTTTTCACTGTTATGTATCTCCATTCCTGAAATTTGCAAAACCCATAGTAAGTGCTTAACAAATGTGTGCTCGATGAATGAATGACTGCATGGCTGAAGATATATGGCAATGTCATCCTTTTTTAAAAAGAGTACAATTGGCAAATAATGTCAGTAGATTATTTTAATCAGAACTTCATTTGCTAGAAACGTTGCCCAGGTCCTGAGGAGGTTATATGTATATAAATGTTTTCTATTGGCACTATATTCACATTCCTAAAATCTCACCATGTTTTCAAATCCTAAAAAGGCAAGCATCCCGGCTTATTTTGTAGTCTGTTTTTATAAAAGCATGATAATTTCTATCAATATAGACAAGCATTTCTAAACACGGTATTGTTTTTCAATAGCAAGTTTAAATATACAGATATATAGCGACTGCATTTTAATATAAAACTTGATAAGGAAAATACTGTCACGGTAACAAATGATATTTCAAATGGAGATTGATCGGTCCTGCCAAAGGCAATAAAATCTGCTTTGTCTTGCTCAGCAGCCCCCTGAGCTGCACGTCCCCAGCTCCCCCCTCAGAGCCAGGTGCTGCCTGGGAAAGAGCTGGGGGGAGGTTGCTGAGTTCATGGGGCCAATTGCCTTAGATTAAATAACCTCCAAATGGCCAGATACGGTTAACGTGCCAACTCTATCTAGACAGGCTGTATTTACATTGTTACTGGGAAACATTGAAGACATTTTCACGCTCAGCAGGCTAAAGGAATAAAAAGGCAATCTTCAACCTAGACACTCATTATTACATTACAGTCTGATAACTAACACATAAAAAAAGTATCTGTCTTCCCTGCTGGGGTAGAGTTGCTCTTCACTTCTAAGTATATTCTTCCAGAGAGCCAACAAATGGAAGGTTCATCTAAAAAAATATTAGAAATGTTAAAGATATTAATATGAAACTATTTGGAATAAAATATAGAAAGTGAGTGTCAGGCATGGAGGTTGCTCAATGTTGATTCAATTTGCTTTATAGCAAGTCTCATTAGAGCATCATGCAGCCACTTTTCTTAAGATCTGAAGTTTGCAATTAGCTATCCAGTTATGGTAATGTATATGCTTTTCTATATAGAGATAAAAATATGTAGTTATATTTAGTCTTTTTAAATTTGCAAACAATGAATACAGTTATGTCCATTCTGGACAAAATTTTACAAATCTAAGTTATAGGTCCCTTTTGCTAACTTTCTATATTAATGGTATAGAAAAATATCCACTAGCCTTCTTACCCTCTTTCAATGGTATTTTGTAGGAAAATTTAAGCGATAAAGGAATTGTGAAGTGTGACATTAGGAATCACAAATGTGAGCACCTAAGAAAACCAGATCATTGCAATGACTCACAATTACCCAACAGATGTCTTCTTTTATTTGGATTCTTCCTGAGTAAACTATTCTTGACCCAAACAATAGTCAGCACTTTCCTTCTTTGGGGTCTATTCAGTCTTTCACTGAATTGCAACTAATCAAAAGTGCAAAATTGAATTTATAAAATAATTTTTGTAATTAGTCCGGTACATAGATTCCTTTCAGGGCCCAGAGTTTAAGAATGGGCCCTGGGTGCTAAAAAGCCCATTAACAGGGATTTGCATGGAGAAACACTGAACAGCCATGTGAAATTCTTATCAAATACATTGAAACACTCCAAAGCAGGAGCTAGTATTGGTTCCACCCAATCTTTTAACCTAGTGATTGTGGAATGAGTAAACTCTAGGGATGTTTAACATTTTTTATCCAACATTTAAAGGATGATTACTTGTGCTTCTTTATCTTCTTTTTGATCATAGGCCCAGATTCATAAGTAAATTCTCACAGTTTATACTATAAGACCTTTGGGGAAGAAATCCCCCCTGCTTAAGCTGTTCAGATCAAGATAAAAACTCATAGTCATGATCTTATTTTATTTTTTTATTATTATTACTTACTGAAATACGTATGTAGTCCTGTAGTTATTTCAGTTGCCCTATTTCTTTAACCAGCTGGAAGCTTTTCTGTTTTGTAATTGTCTGATGATTGATTGAAAAACTACTCACTTCCTAAGAAGGATTATTGAATTAGTGACAGTCCTCTGATTGCTCTATTTTAAATCGTGCTTAATTAAAAAGTTAATTCCAACTATTTGGGAAATGGGTGGGATATCAGTTTCAATTATCTAATAGTTAGTGGGAGACAGAAACTAAAAATAATTAAAATATAGCTAATTTTAAATGATTGATGAGCATATGAGAAATCTAGACTTAATTACCAGAAGTGTATATTTAGTCTTTAAGACTACATTTTCAAAATGGCACTGAGAAACTAAGACCACAGTGAGGATGGTGCCCATCGCAGGACCTGGGAGTCAGAACCATCATGCTATGCTGCACGGTTTGCTCTGTGCAGCCCTATTGGCAGAGCTTAACCTGGAAAAGTGACGCTTCCCTGGGGCACAACACAGTCACATGTTTGGTCCTCTGGCACTCAGCTAGGAGGCAATGTAGCTTCTTTGTTTCCCTATAAGTGCTTTGAGCTTTTCCCCCAGCCCCATTCCTCCAGTCCAGGAGGAGAGAAAGCAGATTGAGTGCAATGCAGTCACCAATCTTTAACTGAAGGGCCTGACACCAACTTTACCATAGGGTTAATAAAAACAATCTCCTAAAAAATTATTGGCACTATTATTGAACCTATCTATATTGATGATTTAAAAAATATTTTTACTTTAAGATTATATTTAAATCTGTTAGTATTATCTGCTTAGTATATTTTGTAGATGAATTTGGGAAATGATAAAGGTTCGTTGACAGTATCTTCAATTATATTTTAAAATAGTAGTCTAAAATTTCTGATTTCTGCAAAGGAAGAATGGCTATATTGGAACAACCCTCTGCAGATAATAACAAACAACTCTGGATATATATATATATAGATAGATAGATAGATAGATAGATAGATATATAGATAGATATATAGATAGATAGATAT